>NC_089841.1:45063176-45663176 GCF_035609145.1 Eleutherodactylus coqui
AAGGTGGGAGGGAGGGAAGGAAAAAAGAGTAAATTAGGGAAAAAACAATGAAGAAAGAAATAAGAAATGAAGTAAGGAATGAAGGAAGGTGGAAGGAGGCAAAAGACCAGAGGAAGGACCGGAGGAAGGAAGGAAAGGACCGGCGGAAGGAGGACCAAAGAAAGGAAGAAGAATGAAGGTAAGAATAATGAAGAAAAAAAATGAGGGGAGTTAGGAAGGAATGAGGAGGGAAAGAAAAATGAAGAAAGGGAGGGAAGGAGGAAGGATGAAGGAAGGAAAGAGGAAGGAAAAATGAAGAAGGATTAATGAATTAAGTAAGAGAGAAGGTAGGGAGGGAAGAATGAAGGAATGGGAGAAAAAAGGAAGAAATGAAGGAAGGTCATTAATGATATCAAGGTCAATATTGAGATAGAGAGCTTAGGAAGAAGGTTGATGACAATATCTAAGACTAAGGCTACATTCACATGGGTGAGCATGATATAGTGCCTGATGTTGTGCTCGTCAGCGCGTGAGTTTTACAATGATGTGATGCATTTTTGATTTGAAAAAAAAAAATTGCATTGCATCTCTTCTGTGAAATTGTAATCTTCACGTACGTGAAAGGATCCCATAGACTTTAATGGAAAAAAAAAATCACATCGCGAGTTCCACAAAAAATTTTTTAAGGTTCCATAGGAAACAATGGGCGATTCCTCCTGTGTTAATGTCTAAAAATACAACATGCTGCGATTCTTTATCCTGGCAGCATCGCGCATGTGAATAAATCCATTCAAAATAATGGATTTCATAGTTGTGCAATGGACCAAGTTCCCATTCATTTCAATGCCTGCATTACCAAGTCTGGCCACTGCAGTGGGAACAGAGTTTTCCGCTTCCTGTAGAAATCAGATCAATGCACGACTGCAACAGCCCAGATAACAGCTGATCTGTAAAGGCCCATTTACACGGGATGAATGTCGGGCAAACGATGCCCGACACTCGTCCCTGTGTGTCCTCGCTCCGGTGCTGTCACAAGAGAGTTAGCAGAGCAGGCTGGCTCACGGAGTGGCCAGCAGGGGGGCGGGGCAGTGCAGGAGATTTCTCTTCTCTCGCTCCCCCGCCCCTCTCCATTGAGATAACGATGAGCTCATTGCTGATCTATTAAACAGCATAAACGATGAGCTCATCGCTCAGCTTAAACAGCGGCCGTTCAGTATTGAAGTCAGTCTATATGCCATGCAGTGCTTCGTGGGACAAAAAAGTATGCAAAGTAGATCTGTTAGGAAGAGGAAAACCTGTCTTTCTAGCGCCGCCTATTGTAAGGCAGGGTTCACACAGGATGGAATTGCCGCAGAATTTCCGTGCGGAATTTCCACATTGCAATTCCGCCGGCGGCTCCTAATCCTGAAATGGACATGTTTCCTAACTGAAACTGACATGTCGCGCAGAAAACAAAGACGCGGCATGTCAATTATTTTTTTTATTTGCGCAGCGGCCTCTTTCCTCTCTATGGGTAGAGATGGCCGCAGCGGAGATGCAGGTGGCAAAACCGCGTCAAAACCACAAGTTTGGAAGTTGCACTTATTCTGCAGAAATCTTGCGGCTTTTCAGTGCGGTCAAGCCGCAAGATTTCCGCGGGATTTCCGTCCTGTGAGAACTCAGCCTAAAGTAGCTTTCCTATAAGCCAATGGCCAGCTCTATAACACACCTTTCAACATGACTAAAGATGTAAGCCAAAATAGAGTCTTACCCACAAAGCAGCTATTTCTCAGTTCTTGCCCCTGATCAGGGCAGAGATGGCTACCGGTAGGCTGGTGAGGGGCTTGTGACATGAGTTTGGGGAGGGCTGCGTTTATGGTTAGCGTAACAATACCCCAAATAGTTACGGAGATTGACTACAGGCTACACTAGTGATCAGAGATGAGATACATGTTAGTTACTATAGAGAATATCGAGATGGTTCCCCTAAAGTAGTAGCACACAACACTAGATTTGGAGAATTAGGGTCAGCATAGGGTTAAATGATACAAAAATGTAAAAAAAAAAAAAGTGGAAGTCTAATGCAATAACATAAATGAGAAAAGAACCCTCTCCCCAAGCCAACTTGTCTCTACTGACAGGTCCACCCAGAAGAGATCCAGACATGGCCGCCTCACTAAAAGATGCCAAATCTGCTAGGTCAGCTGATCAAACAAAAGGATTTTCTTTTGTGCAACTTGAATGGTTCAATATGGCCAAGACAGACAAGGGGGATACCTATTTATGAAGGAATGTCAAATACAGACCGCTGTTCCTTCAAACATTTCCTCTTAGCTTCCATTACCCATTAGGTTCAGCAAAAGGCCAAGCCCGGCACCTGAGCACAGAGAAGAGGCACCTTCTACAAAAACCTACCAGATGTCTGCAGATGGTCCCCTTCACAGCAGGTCCCCAATCACCATTCGTGTGATCCTATAACATTGTGTTAGAACTTTGCATTCATCAGTGATGATTAGAATATTAATGTGGGAAGGGAGGGGCTTAAAGGGGTAAAAATGGCCTCCCATCGGGGCTCACAGAGGTGCAAGACTTCTATCTACTTAAAGGGGTTGTCTCACGCCGAAACGGGTTTTTTTTTTATTCAATAGGCCCCCCGTTCGGCGCGAGACAAACCCAAGGGATGGGTTAAAAAAAAAAAAAGTTTATTACTTACCCGAATCCCCGCGCTGCGGCGACTTCTTTCTTCCTTTACCAAGATGGCCGCCGGGATCTTCACCCACGATGCACCGCGGGTCTTCTCCCATGGTGCACCGTGGGCTCTGTGAGGTCTATTGCCGATTCCAGCCTCCTGATTGGCTGGAATAGGCACACGTGACTGGGCAGAGCTATGAGGACCAGTTCTCCGGCACGAGCGGCCCCATTCACCAGGAAGAAGACCGGACTGCGCAAGCGCGTCTAAAAACGCCAGAAGCCAGCGAATTTAGACGGATCCATGGCGACGGGGATGCTAGCAACGGAGCAGGTAAGTGAATAACTTCTGTATGGCTCATAATTAATGCACAATGTATATTACAAAGTGCATTAATATGGCCATACAGAAGTGTATACCCCCACTTGATTTCACGAGACAACCCCTTTAAGAAAAAGCCGTTCTTTTAGGAGATGCAAATGTCCAAGATATTTTAATAAGGTTTTATATGGTTTTTACTCACTATCCCATTGGTCTTCTTCCCACATTTGACCATTTGGCACTAGAGAGTCCCAAAGCCTAAATAAACAGCGCCCCCTGAGGACATAATCAACATTGTAATTTTGCAGAAAATACAATGAGGAGTTGAAATAATAATAACAGCAAAAACAATAATAATTTAATAAAATAATAATAAAAAACTCACAGCATCCGTGACTGCGATTTCATAAACCTTCTTGAAATCCACCATGTCATAGAAAACCAGCTTCCCGTTGCCTTCTCCTTTTTTAATGGAAATCCCAGTTACCAAGAGTTTATCATCAGGGCTGAAACAGCAATCTGTCCTATAGGAAACAGAACGTGAGAATGAATGGAAGGAAGGGAGAAAAGGAAAGGAGGAATATTTGGGAGGAAGGAAAGGAATGGAGGACAGGAAGGGAGAGGAGGGAGAAAAGGGAGGGGGAGCAGGGGGAAGGACAGGAGGGAAGAGGAGGGAGAAAAGAAGGAAAAAAGGGAAAGGAAGGAAGAGGAGGGAGAAAAGGAAGGGGGAGCAGAGGGGAAGGAAAGAAAAAGGAAAGAAGGCAAAAAGGAAAAAAAGAAAAGAAGGCAAAAAGGAAAGGAAGGCAAAAAGGAAAGGAAGGCAAAAAGGAAAGGAAGGCAAAAAGGAAAGGAAGGCAAAAAGGAAAGGAAGGCAAAAAGGAAAGGAAGGAAAAAAGGAAGGAAGGAAAAAAGGAAGGAAGGAAAAAAGGAAAGGAAGGAAAAAGCACAGAATCATTATGCACTGCACCACCTTGCTTGCTGTCAAGTTCACTTGGCTTTCTGCATGATGAATGACCAATATAGCCCATCAATGGGGATGCCCTAAAATAGGCGAGTGGACACAACACTTCATGTGGCTGTCGAGAAAAGCCAAGTGGAGCAACCAGCAGACCAATTGGAGCAGAATTTTCCTAGCTGTACTGCCACGTTGGCCTTACAATTGGTGGTGGTCACAGCGGTCATACCCCTACCAACTGGAAATTGTTGGCATATTATAGTAATGTGTTCAATGAGACAAA
Organism: Eleutherodactylus coqui; assembly: GCF_035609145.1. Taxonomy (NCBI): domain Eukaryota; kingdom Metazoa; phylum Chordata; class Amphibia; order Anura; family Eleutherodactylidae; genus Eleutherodactylus; species Eleutherodactylus coqui. The sequence continues at coordinate 45,067,383 of NC_089841.1, forward strand.
CGCTTCCGGGTCTCTAATTTGCATGTAGATGATGGGTATCCCAATGTGACCTTCCATTCCCTAATTCTTATTGTGTTTGACAGATGATATATTTGCATTTCACTGGAACATTTGGACATTCAGTGCAATTCTAGTACATAATATAATCACTGAGATGAGCAGACCTGAACATTACAGATGGAGCATTTGTTAACATGACTGGTGCATTGTGATAACGTGAATTACAGCATTGTAGTACATTACAGTTGCGTTATCACAGTGCCTTAAATGTCAAGTTAATGTTTGCTACATCTGTAGCATCTCCGATGATTTTATTTGCCATTACAGAGCTCCAGTTCCACGATATAAGACCATGGAAACGGAAACGCTTTACTGTAGAGCGATCTTTCCACTTCATGGTCTTACATTAAGAAAATCCAGCTCCGTAAGTGAAAATATGCCCATCGGCGACTTCTCTGCAGGAACACAGGACAATGCAGAGCTGAATACATACACTGGGAAATAGTTGGGCAATCCAGAAGCCATGTGGATGGGCTTCTTGAAGTTTCTCATGTCCCACGTTTTCAAAGTGTCGTCTCCTGAAATACAGAGAAGAAACCCTTCATTATCATAGCTAATTATAATCAAAACAATAATGGTTATCATTGCCAGCTGGGACTTTTCTCCATAATATGTCCTACAGTCACTCTTCTATGGGATCGAACCAGACGGACTAGTATTCACCCTCCACACACATCAATGAGCCTTGGGCACCCATGACCCTAACACCAGTTCACCTGTTGCCCTTCCTTGGAGCACTAGTGGTAAGTACTAACCACTACATACCAGGAGCACCCCACAAGACCGACCGTTCTGGAGATGCTCCGAACCAGTCGTTTAGATATCACAATTTGGCCCTTGTCATAGTCGCTTAGATCCAGACAACTTCTCCAAGCGTCAACCTCAAGAAAAATTTGGGGAATGTTTAAGAATTGAAGTGTGATCCCAAGTCAGTTACACTTCAAGGATATCAATCTGTCCAGTTAGGAAGAAGAAGCGATTGGGAATCAATTTCACCTGCTCTGGTGTAAATGACCGGTCCATCGGAGAGGTAACAGCAAGACACCCCCAAAAAGGGACTAGAGACAATTCCTCTCTCCTTCCTGATTCTTCTCTAGTTCGGCGTTTTGCTGGTGTCCTTGACATGGGCTGTTACATGAGGAGAGCTGGATTGAATGCATCAACCCAATAACAGGACCGGAGGAACAGGAGGAGCGCTGCCAGAGCCCTATATAATGTCCTCCACCAATTCTACTGACCAAACTGTCCTACCCAGACTCCATGAGGATGGCCTAAGGACCTGACGTCCTTTAGTGGGACCACTACTAACAGCCTATATGCGGGCAGCTTGATTGGCATTCACGAGAGAACAGCAGAATTGTTAGGGCTGACATTTGCACCCCTTTCCCTTCACACAAGAGAGCAGGTTCTCATTGAGCACGTTCTTCATTCATCAGAATATAATTTATAGGGGTTTTCTGGGACTAAACTAATGATGACCCTTCCTCAGGATAAGTCATTAATAGTTTATCAGTGGGGGGTCCACAACTTGCGATCTCTCACTGATCACCTTACTGAAGAGGCCGTGGCTCTCCAGTGAGTGCCACGGCCTCTTCTCAGGCCAGTGACATCACGTTGCCTGAGAGAAGCTCCATCCCATTCCAGTCAATGGGACAGAGTTACGATGCCAGGCACAGCCGCTATACAATGTATGATGTTGTGCCTGGTATAGACTGAGGTGACGGTGGTGCTCACCAGAGTGCCGCTGTAACTTCAATCACTTGATCGGTGGGGATCTCGAGCAAAGAACCCACGTAAGGAAATACTTTTAAGTGCTCCCTTAATTTTTTTAACCTGCATATTTTCCCCCACCCTGCCCTGTGATAGACGCCATCATCACCAGATATCAATGTTATTCCTTCACTTGTCTGGCAGGAAATAACCTCTAAATCCTAGACTAGCCCAGGCCCCAGTCGTGTCCGTACTGCATCTAGCCCCTGCTCTCTGTCTGTACCAGACCAACAACAGAGGAAGAATTCTCCAGATTGCTCTCCTCTGCTAGCCCCCTCACCTGCACTAGCGACCCTCTCTTCTCACACCTCCTCCGGTCCCTCTCCCCGGTGGTTATCTCCCACATCACCACTATATTCAACCGCTCCCTGACCTCTGGCATCTTGCCTTCCTCATTCAAACATGCCATCATATCCCCACTGCTAAAGAAGCAGACTCTTGACTCGACCGATGCAGTCAACTACCGACCCATCTCAAATTTCCCCTTCATCTCCAAACTATTAGGACACCTGGTTTACTCCCGCCTTATAAGCTATCTATCTGAAAACTCTCTTCTTGACCCCCTACAGTCCAGCTTTCACCCTCTACACTCGAGAGTAAACGCCCTGACTAAAGTGTCAAAGAACCTCCTAACAGCCAAATCGAGGGGCCATTACTCCTACTGATATTCTTCGACCTCTCTGCAGCGTTTGACACTGTTGACCACAAACTCATTCTCAGTATGCTTCGCTCCATCGGCCTGAAGGACACTGCTCTCTCCTGGTTCTTCTCCTACCTATCTGACCGCTCATTCAGAGTCTCCTTTGCTGACTCTACCTCCCCCCTCTTTCCCTTGCTGTTTGGGTCACCCAGAGCTCGGTCCTTGGCCCCCTCCTCTTCTCCATCTACACAGCCACCAATGGACAGACCATCAGGAGATTTGGCTTTCAGTACCATCTCTATGCTGATGGCACCCAGTTATACACCTCCTTTCGCGACATCACAGCAACATTCCTCCTAAACACCACCGAGTGTCTGTCTGCTGTCTCTAACACTATGTCCTCTCTTCCTAAAACTGAACCTCTCAAAAACTGACCTACTGGTGTTCTACCCTCTATGAACCAACCTCATCCTGACATCTCCATCTCATGTGTGGCACCTCCATAACTCCGAGCACACCCGCTTTCTTGGGGTTATATCCGACCCTGATCTCTCCTTTACCCCCTATAGCCAATCTCTGGCCCGAATAGGTCACCTGCACCGCAAGAACATCTCAAGAATCTGCACTTTTCTTACCGTGGAAATGCTAAAAACACTCACTGCTGCCCTCATCCACTCTCGTCTCGATTACTGCAACTTGCTGCTGATTGGCCTCCCCTGCTCCAGACTCTACCCCCTCCAATCTATCCTGAATGCGGCAGCCAAGCTCATCTTCCTGTCCAGCTGCTACTCGGACGCCTCTGCCCTGTGCCGGTCACTGCACTGGCTGCCCGTTAAATACAGAATTCAATTTAAACTCACTACCTACATCCATAAAGCTCTCCATAGCAAAGCTCCGCCCTACATTGCTTCTTCATTTCAATCCACCACCCAGTCCGCGCCTCCGCTCCACTAATGAAATCAGATTAAGTGCCCCCTTAATTTGAACCTCTCATTCCCACCTCCAAGACTTCTCCAGAGCAGCACCAGTCCTCTGGAATGCGCTACCAACAGCTATCCGGGCACGAAACTTCAGGCGTGCTCTAAAAATACACCTCTTCATACACATCTCCTAAACCAAACCCCTCTGTACTCCACCTGATAACATTCTCCCCGACCTACTGACTGCAATACCTACTAGCCGACATCAACTGTCCCCTGCAGTAACACTGATTCAGCCACCACACGGCTTAAGTCTGAACATTGTCTATGTGAATAGCATCCCTCACTCTCCACCTCGCCATACCGTGCACATCATCTCCAGCCCTTTACCTTCTGTATCACCCCATTACTTGGAGTATGTAAGCTCGTTGGAGCAGGATCCTCACCCCTACTGTTTCCATCAACTGATTATAACATGTAACCGTGGTTTTGTATCTTTGTTTTTTGTATCTGTTCTCTCCTGTTTTGTAAGCACTGTGGAATATGTTGGCGCTATATAAAGATTATTATTATTAACTGATCATGTATATCATACAGGTCCTACAAGGTAGTTTTGCACTTCACACCTCTGTATAACAGGACAAGCACAGCAGAGTCTGCGTATTACATTACTTATAATGGAAAGTCTGGAGTATTGCTCTCCCTTTAACCCCTTCTAGCTCTCTGTGCCTGGCAAGCATCATCCGCTGAGCTCCGTCTATGGGGGTGCCGGAGTCCCATTTGCTCGCTACACACTTAGCAGGTGTGTTATAGTAAAACGCAGCGCACATCTGGCTTCCTTGGTCTTCTTCCAGATAACTACTCTAAGCTGGATTTACGCTACCTTACCGCACAGTTTTTGGACGGAGTACAAATGAGTCATCAAACTGCAGTCAAAATATATTGTATATTTAAAAAAAAACTATGAAAAACTTCCGAGGACGTAAGGAATCGCGGAGGCTTCCGACCAATAATTCCTCCTGTGCTCTTAAGAGATCTTACAAGACATACACCAGGAGCATGGACCGCTCTCGTCCCGGGCCTGGAGGAAATGGATTTTCTTTACTGTGCTATTCATCTAAGTGTGATAATTCCGTAATACCGCCATATACATGGAATGAGGGATAGATCAATTGTTGTAGGACTGGAGTCCTGGCAGAAAGCCGGAGAAAAATGAACAATCTGGAGAAAAACAGCAAATCTGGAAAATGGTTCATTTCCGCATTTAAAAGGTGCAACCAAATATTGGTAGATCAAACCTTCCAGGACTTGTGCGGACGGCGTATGGTATCACTTGTAGTCCCTCAGCGACATGTACCGTATAAATATGGCAGGTGTGCACAGGGACAACATGGCTCAAGCTCAAGAGTGAAGGCTGCTCCATGTATGGTGGATGCAGCTCTGGAGTATAATATAGGATGTAACTCAGGATCAGTACAGGATAAGTAATGTATGTACACAGTGACTCCACCAGCAGAATAGTGAGTGCAGCTCTGGAGTATAATACAGGATGGAACTCAGGATCAGTACAGGATAAGTGATGTATGTACACAGTGACTCCACCAGCAGAATAGTGAGTGCAGCTCTGGAGTATAATACAGGATGTAACTCAGGATGAGTACAGGATAAGTAATGTATGTACACAGTGACTCCACCAGCAGAATAGTGAGTGCAGCTCTGAAGTATAATACAGGATGTAACTCGGGATGAGTACAGGATAAGTAATGTATGTACACCGTGACTCCACCAGCAGAATAGTGAGTGAAGCTCTGGAGTATAATACAGGATGTAACTCGGGATCAGTACAGGATAAGTAATGTATGTACACACTGACTCTACCAGCAGAATAGTGAGTGCAGCTGTGGAGTATAATACAGGATGTAACTCAGGATCAGTACAGGATAAGTAATGTACACAGTGACTCCACCAGCAGAACAGTGAGTGCAGCTCTGGAGTATAATACAGGCTGTAACTCAGGATGAGTACAGGATAAGTAACGTATGTACACAGTGACTCCACCAGCAGAATAGTGAGTGCAGCTCTGGAGTATAATACAGGATGTAACTCAGGATCAGTACAGGATAAGTAATGCAATGGAGTTGCAGTTACTCAATTTGATATTTAACTTATTAGGAGCACCTATAACCTACCTCCTCGTGTGGCTATTACAGTACCGCCGTAAGAGAAAGCAACGCAGGAAGTATCAGTGCTCGGCGCATGAGCTTGTCGGCAGTGGAATTTTGTGTGAACCTGGTAAAAATAAAAGGAAAAAAAATGTTAAATTGTAACTTTTAATTCTGCTTAAAGCATATTCTCACCTGTATGATCATATTCTTTTATTCAATTGCATTTTAAAGCAGTTTTCCAGGACTACACTACTGATGACCGGTCCTTAGAATAGGATCAATGATTGATTGGTGGGGTCTGCAACTCGGGGATCTCCCCCTGATCAGCTGAATCAAGAGGCTCTGGCACTTGGGTGAGGCCTCTTCTCAGGCCCGTGTGTCACATTCATTGCAGACCTATGGGTCTCATTGGTTACAGCCTACAGATTAGAGAGCAATCTGATCCTTTTGTCAGAAGGGTCCCCTGACACTAAGTCAATCACCAGGTGTCAATATGCGAGCAGCAAGTGTTCAATTTCTCTGCAGTGCCTACTACAGGCAGAATGTGGTATTACATGGTGATAATTCATATTCTAAGGGCTCTTGTTCACCTGACCGCCTCTCTGTTGTCTCTCAAAGAGCTCCGCCATCAGTAAAAAGGATGTCTATATATCCTAACAGAGCAGAAGAACAACCCCTTTAAGAAAGAGCCAAAAAGCAAGACATATTTATTGTGACTTAGAAATGAGCAGAAACTCCACATTGGACCTCTGCCAGAATATCCTCCAACCTGATCCTGGAAAACTTCAATTTCAAGAAAATCAAAACCTACAGTTCCATAAAAAGAAAAAAAAAGGCGCAGCCCGCGGCCGGTTTAATATATTTTCTGACAAGAGAATAAAAAATTTACCATGAGCGGCAGCCGAAGTGTAAGTGAGAAACAGCAGACGGCAACGCGACGGCGAGCGTGTCACGGGGTGAGCAGCGAGGGACGTGATCGCTCTGCCGGCGGTGTATGTGCGTCTGTCGGCCCCTCAGACGTTAACAACGTGTTAATAAGGGTCTTTTCTAGGAACGCCGAGGATGAAGACAATAAACATGGAAGATGGATGAGGACTATTTAGGACTGTGAGAACAGCAGAAAGCGACGACACGTGGGAGAGAGGCCATTATGGGGGCTTTTAACAAAAACTCCTGAATTTTAACATTTGAAAAAAAAGTGGTTTTCTTTCTCGGTAACGCGCAAATCTATTACTTGGACTATACAGGGTTAACGCTCCAGCGTTCAAGACATTCACTACAAGGACATTGCATTAATCTGGCATGCTAGGAATCCTGATAATCTGTAGACCTTTTGGTGACTGTCCAGAAGATGTGATAATCTGACACCTATCTGGTCCCGCTGATGCCCATTTAAAGGGATTTTAACCCTTTCCAATCCACTGTCTGACGTCTGAAGACATTCTGATTGAAGGCTGTACAGCTCCCATGTCGGAAGATATCCGGCAGGGTATTCTTACTGTATATTACTGGCCGCTCTGTTGTTGGGGGCCTCTCCAGCATGTCCCATACAGCAGTACTGGCTCTAGCCAGCAGATGGCGCCATTGTATAATGGCAGAAAGAGAAAGTCCCCTAGGAAACCCTGAATCCAAAATTGGATTGCAAAGGGTTAAAGAGGTGTTCTGGGTACAAACATATATTGACCGCTGTAAATATACTCTGGTGGGTAGTCTATTTTACGTAAATGCTCCATCTGTCAGATGTGGTGGTCTAGCAATTTTAGCGGTAGTCATGTGATGTCACTATAGAGCTCTGGTGCAGTGGGTAGGTCTGTATCCCCATCCATACAGCTTTCGGACTGCACAGCGCTGGATATATAGCGCACGCTCTCGAGGACAGGCAAGAAAGGGTGTATGTTTAGCCGTCAGTCACATGATGCTGTGACAAGCCATCCACATTTGGGTGGTGACGCAGGCAAGGCATGGTCGTTACTGCTGACCAGCAATAAACAGTTGGCATATACTTGGAAAAATCTTTTAGGTTCACATGGGGTGGATTTGCTGCGGAACATCTTTCTCGGTTTTCTGCAGCGTCAAACCCAAACCGCTTGAGAGCTGATTTTTTGCTGCAGGATTCTTTACCAACTTCAGGACCGCCGAACGCATATAAAGGGCTTGCAGTCCTGAAGTGGATATGGGGCGGGCTCGGGAGTCAAGCTCACTCCATAAGCGTCGGCGATCAGCTGTTTCTGCCAGCTGACCATCACCAGTAACGGCTATGATCAGAGTTAATCGGATTGCGCCAGTTAACTGCTTAGGTGCCACAGTCAAAGCAGACCAAACATCCAAACATTTCACAGGAAGGGGGACCCCTTCCTGTATCCCCACCGTACAATCAAGGGGTGCCGATGAGCTAGCATGGCAACCCAGAGCCTACAGGAGGCTCCAAAGCACAGATGTACCATTAAATATCACTATATACAGTACAAGCAATCAAATAATCACAAGTTCAAGTCCCCTGTGGAGACTAAATCAGCGTATAGAAAAAAAAGATTTAATAACATTTTTTAACAGTTTCAAAAATAAAAAAAGATTAAAAGTTCAATAAAAAGGACGGAATGCCTGAATTGCAATTTTTTTCATATCCCAACTCCCAAAATATTTGAATTAAAAGTGATTAAAAACAGGAACGTTACCCAAAATGGTAATAATAAAAACTACGGCTCACCCTGCAAAAAAAATGAGTCCTCACAGCACCCAACTGCCGGGAAAATGAAAAACATTGCGAGACTCAGAATACATTGACTGTAAGCTCTTAAAGCAACAGCGTCCAAATATTATGATAAACATCAACGCACAAATCCATAAACTGCATCACACCTAAACTATTAACCAATGATGTGATGATACTTGGTGACTGGTAATTGGACGAGGCGAGTGGAGGTGGAACAGAGGTGTGTCTATTCTTATCTAAGTCCGGCGTTGGTACCTCATGGCTGCTATCAATGCAAAGCATTTTTCTAGTCATGGACACAACATACAACATATGAAAGTGATTATACTTCAAGGCAATTTCAAATCCCAACGTCACAGAAGAATTTGGGAATATATAACTTTATAACCATCTTTCAGAAACAGAATGAATCTTGGAGGAGGCTTTTTGCATCAGTGGAGAATATGAAAAACCCAGAGCAGAGGTAACACGCTGGCCTGCTGACCCTCTAACATCAATTTAGAGACCATAAAACTTTCACATCCCTTGTCACTGGACTAATTATTTACTGTTCTGCTCATCCCTTTTTGGTGTTTATCTAAGTGCTATTAATCACATCATATCTGTGCCCCTTCATGTGATCATGTGTATATGTATTTATATAAACGCGTCTTCAGATTTGTTTGATTAAGCCGGAGGAAGAACCCTGAGTAGCTTGGAAAGCTTGCTGTAACATCATGTACTTTTGTTAGCCATTAAAAGGTATCATATCCACAAGATTACTTGGTTTCTCTTGCTGGGAACAATCACATTAAGAAGGGAGGTAATGCTGAAAAGCATTGTTCTATCATAAAGATATATATCAGTCTAACCCCTGTTGATCAAGTAGGGAGGTAATGCTGAAAAGCATTGCTCCATTAGAAAGAGATATTTCAGATTAATCCCTGATGAATCTATGATTAGAGCAAATGCATAGAGTTAAATAAAGGGCTAAACTATAGTTTGACAAGAAAGACAGGAACAGCTTAATCCTTGGACATGGCAGGCTATTAGCTAAGTCTTGTATATGTTCCATACACATTCCATATGTATGCATCGAAATTAGTAGCACTTTAGTCTTGCAGGTCCGCTTATTCTTAGTACAGTATACCCACATTGTGGGGGTAGGTACCTGGTGCACACATACCTTGTGTGTTTGTGTGTGTGTGTGTGCGCGAAGGAAGTGCTGCTCAGTTACAGTGTGGTGCTAAGGATAGGGAAGGGTAACATCTCTCCTTAGGGAGAGCACGTAGAAGGTCAGTGAGAACACTTATAAGACCATCCATGCTCAGTTGGGAAATATGCAGATGGAACTATACCTCTGCAGTGCCATCTATTGGAAGGCAGCATTCCTGCAAGTCACTATCAGACTCTATATACAAGCCTTATAACAATGACTGGGAATTGAAAACCAAGCCAGAGTCCATACACAGACAGCTGTTTCGGGGGTTTTCAGTGTGAAGTAGTTTTCTGGCTTGGCTATTGAGAGCCCTATGACGTGGGTCAGCAAGGGTATCGGCTCTCCTTAGTATATTTTTATTAAAGGATTTCCATACTATGGAGGTAAGCACCTTGTACAAACTTCTATAAAGTTGTTGTAAGAGAGGGGTGCTGCTCATTCATCATTCATGATATTACTTTAAATAAATCAATGTTTAACGTTTTAGTCCTGTGTTAAGGCATGGGCCGATGATTGCTCAAACGACAGTTTGAGTGAGAACTTTGAGCGATAATTTTGCATAAACTATTAAGTAGCTACTCAGCTACTTAAGAGCAATTAAGTGTACAAATGAAGCCTTAGCTGAATGCAGTTAATTGCCCGAGGGCTCTTATCTGCTTTCAGTTCTTTTGTTCTCCGATGGGAAATAATGCTATTAGCACTACCCGCGGAGAACTGCTGATAAGGTTGAAGTACGATTTTTAGGTTGGACTGAATTTAACGATCAGCTAGCAGTGCCCGAAAAGTGCATGATGGCCGCGTATTTTAAATAAAGTGCGACCTACTAATTACATTTAGTTTTCAGCGAAGCGGGTACTTTTTAAAAATAGAAAAACAATGAAAAACTATATAACTTTACTATCATTGTAAACATAGTAACCCACAGAACAAAGTTCATCTGTCAGCTTTACTGCACTGTGAACACTATGAAAACTAAACCCACCAAAAATGACACAATTGTGTTTTTAAAAAATTTTATTTCTCCCCACCTAAAAATTTGTAAAGGTTTTTACGTACATTAAAATACACTATTAAAAAATACAACTTGTCCCACAAAAAACAAGCCCTCAGATGGATATGTATGGAAAAATTAAAAACTTGTGGCATTTGGAAGGTGGGGACGAAAAAAAGTTAAAAAAAATGACAAATCTCTGGTCTAAAAATGGTTAAGCTAAACAAAAAACCCCAAAACATGTAATTAACTTGTTCCTGCTCCCAGGCAGAGTCTTGCGACTCCCCATCGGTCTCCTGGCCTGCAGCAAAGATGTCTGAGCCATGTGACAGGTCATCACTGCAGGCCAGGATGTAGGGATTAGCGGGGAAGCAGGCAAGACCCTGCAGGGGAGCGGGGAGACGGTGGGTTACGGTGCGCTCACAGGTGGCGGATTTTGGTGCAGAGCCACAGAGGATCTCACCCGTACAACTGAACGGGTGGAGCCTGCAGCGGACCGGTGTCAAAATCGGCAACCAATCTTGTGAATTTAGATGCGGATTTGCTGCAGATTTTTTTCTGCTGCGGAAACTCTGCAGTAAATCCGCCACGTCTGAACGCACCCTCAATGTGGTTGTTTTTGCTTTTCCTACTGACCCCATTTGCAAACCTTGTCGCGGATCCCCATTGAGGAGTTAAAGGCCACATCACAGGTCAGTTTACGCTGTAGATTTTTTTACACAGCATGTGGATGAATTTCCATAAATCCCATCCACTGAGCTGTACGGTCATACACTGCAGACTTCCTGCAGATAAACCCACACCTGTATAATAAGCAGTGTATCTGCCCCATGTGACCATGTCCTTAAAGTACTTAGCTTTACTACTACTTAAAGGGGCAGTAACTTTAACCCCTTAATGACATGGCCTATTTTGGCGTTGAGGACCAAGCGATTTTTTGGTATTTTTCCATCTCCATTTTTCAAAAGCCATAACTTTTTTATTTTTCCGTGGACGTGGCCATATAAGGGCTTGTTTTTTGCGTGGCGATCTGTAGTTTTTATCGGTGCCACTTTTGGGTACATAGACAATATCGTAAAATTTTTTTTTTTTTTTTTAATGATAACAGGGAGAGAAAACGCATCAATTCTGCCATAGATTTCTTTTTCTTTTTTTTTACAGCGTTATTCATGCAGCATAAATGACACACTAAATTTTTTCTGCGGGTCGGTACGGTAACAACGATACCAAAATTGTTATATTTTTTTTAGGTTTTTACACTTTTTTGCAATTGGAAATCTTTTTTTTTTCTCTATAGCTGCATTCAAAGTCCTGTAACTTTTTTATTTTTCTATGTACGGAGCTCTTTAAAGGAGATGTCCCGCGCCGAAACGGGTTTTTTTTTTTTTTAAACCCCCCCCCGTTCGGCGTGAGACAACCCCGATGCAGGGGTTAAAAAAACCACCCGCACAGCGCTTACCTGAATCCCGGCGGTCCGGCGTCTTCATACTCACCTGCTGAAGATGGCCGCCGGGATCCTCAGTCTTCGTGGACCGCAGCTCTTCTGTGCGGTCCACTGCCGATTCCAGCCTCCTGATTGGCTGGAATCGGCACGTGACGGGGCGGAGCTACACGGAGCCGCTCTCTGGCACGAGCGGCTCCATAGAAGACTGCTGAAGACCCGGACTGCGCAAGCGCGGCTAATTTGGCCATCGGAGGCCAAAAATTAGTCGGCACCATGGAGACGAGGACGCTAGCAACGGAGCAGGTAAGTAAAAAACTTTTTATAACTTCTGTATGGCTCATAATTAATGCACAATGTATATTACAAAGTGCATTATTATGGCCATACAGAAGTGTATAGACCCACTTGCTGCCTCGGGACAACCCCTTTAAGGGCTTATTTTTTGCGAGACGAGCTGTAGTTTTTATTGGTACTATTTTGGGGAATGTACGGCTTTTTTGATCACATTTATTGCATTTTTTGTGAGGCAAAATGCTAAAAATTAGCATTTTGCCTGTTTTTTAGCGTTGTTTTTTTAACGCTTTTTGTCGTACAAAATAAAAAGCGTGTTCAACTTTTTGTACACGTCGTTACGGACGCGTCAATACCAAATATGTGGGGTTTTCATTTTTTTTCCCTTTTTTTATGCTAATATTAGAAAAAGCATAAAAAAGGGTTTTTTTAATATTTTTTTTTACATTTTTCTTTTTTTTACGTTTTTCTTTTCTTTTTTTTACACTATTCGAGTCCCTCTGAGGGACTTGCAGCACTATGCCTATGATCGCTGTCATAAGCGATTATAGGCACAGGCAATACAGGACACCAGTGTCTGGCGTCCTGGCCGGAGACACAGAGGGAGCGCGATCCCTCTGTGAACTCTTTCCCTGCCGCGATCTACTTAGATCGCGGCAGGGAAGGGGTTAACAGCGGGACGCCGGCTGTGACTGACAGCCGGCTCCCGCTGCGGGGTATCGCGGGATCATATGTGATCCCGCGCTATCCCCAGGACGTACCGGTACATCCTGTTGCGGGAAGTACCAGGCTCCCAGGACGTACCGGTACGTCCTGGAGCGGGAAGGGGTTAAAGACAACTCCTGCTCATCTACTAGCTTGTGTTAGTCTCATCAATTCTGTAATATACTTGCATTAAAAATTCTGTAGCTTTCCTACTGTAAATGACATTTGAAGAGGCCGCCACTAGAGGTCTCATTTCCAGCTTCTCTACAATCCACTCTCTGTTAAGTACAGAGCTTCTGTAGTAACAGGGACGTTTCCATAGCAACAAGGGGAGGGGGCATCTTCACAGGCAGCAGGCTGACAGATCTGCAGACACTGTGATAACGATCTCCCCTGTTGTTACATTGTGTGTTACATTGTATATATAGTGGGTTTACTAACCATTTGGCCAGAATATCTCTGAATGCCTGACTGTCCTGGGAAAGCAGAGGGGTGGGCATTCTGATACTGTCTCCCTGTTGATTGGACTAGAGATAGAGCAATGCAGCATGGAAAGTAAGGGCAAATGAAGTCAGGACAGTGAACTACTGGCAGTATGCTAGTTTTCCTACACGCTCTCTCTCTGAAAGTGGACTGCAAACAGCAAAAAAATAAGTAAGAGCACCTTAAATCAGAACTCACGGACATGAAACAAGATGAAACAGCAGCAAATGAGCGGGTAAGGAGAACCTGCTGTATGTTAGAAAACATGTTGAAAAATCGGGTACACTTTAATGGGTTCAGTACATTCTTTTCAATACCATTAAAAATGACCTACCTACAGAAAAATCACCTACCATTTTGCGTAGAAAGCTCCTATACAGACCTATGTGTCTCCATGGTTACAGACTACAAAAATGGGTAGTATGACCCTGCGATCACGGGTTACTCATTCTGTTCCCTCTACTTGATAGGTTAATGATGCCGGACTTTAATGTTCATGACATTACTCTGTCTATTAGCTCTCATTCATTGCAGCTGCCATAAACTGCACACAATATAGCCGCCCCACCGGGAAAAGGTTTTTGAAATTTAAAAAATTTTTTAAAAACGACACATTATTGCTCTTCTGCAGACTGACATGTAATGATTGGCACTCAGATTACCTACATGACATCATCCCTTTAAAGCTGCAGATTTGTATTACCAGGACCAGCAGAATCTGCTTCTACTATGTCCTTGTCTCCGCTGGTATCAGATGGTCGCAGACTCTGACCGCAGAGAAAAACACCCCACAGAGCTTCGTCCATGGAAAATATGTAACCATGTAAAAAAATTGATCATTTCAAAAAATAGAGGTTTTATTGTACAAAAGTGGAAAAACCTAGAAAAAAATGTTTTGTATCATCACAATCTTGTTATCGTGACATGATTAACCCTCTATTCTCCCCGCCCTGCAAAAAAAAAAAGATTGCAATTTATTATATGTTCCTAAAAATGGTACCAATAAAAACGACATCTGGCCACACAAGATAGAAGCCCTCGTGTCCACGGCGACGGAAAAGTAAAACTGGAGATAAAAGTCCCCCAAAAATCATTGCGTATTAGTGGCCAAAATATGCCATGTCCTTAATGGGTTAAAGAGCTGTTATTGTGCCCCCTGCTGTTACACTCTTGTTATGGCACCCTCTGCTGTTATATACTTGTTATGGAGCCTCCCCAACTGTTACATACGGTATTTGTTCTAGCGCCCCCTGCTGATATATATTTCTAACTGGACACGTGAGGTGGATTTTCGCAGAGAGAATCATAATACCACCTCTATGTAATGTCACGAGGCGCCATAACAAGTACGCAACAGCAGGAGGCACCATAACAAATATGTGATAGCAGGTGGTGCACCATAACATGTATGTGACAGCAGGGGGCACTATAACAGGTATGTAACAGTGGGGGGCACCATAAGAAGTACAGAACAGCAGGGGGGGTAACATGACAAGCATGTGACAGAAGGGGGCACCATAACACATATTGAACAGCAGGGAGGCACCATAACACATATTGAACAGCAGGGAGGCACCATAACACATATTGAACAGCAGGGGGCACCATAACAACTGAGCAATACCAGGGGCTTTATAACAATTGTGTAACAGCAGGGGGTGCCATAGCAAGTGTGGAACAGCAGGGGGCACCATAACAAGTATGGAACAGAAGGGGGCGCCATAACACATTGCACCAGCAGGGTGGTACAGATGTAGCACCTTTTATCTTGCCTGGCATTGTGCGCTGTAGTTATTGCGGCACACCTACGCTACTTGTGTAGCCAGACAGTCATTAGCCGTCTATGGCCAGGCAAACAGTGTAGGGCACTAAACGAACGTTCGATGCATGAAATAAATAGATGTAGCGGCCGAACAATTGTTTGGCACTTGCTGCATCTGCATGTAATACAGTGGGCAGATTGACCTGCGGATCTTGCCATATATAATGATGGGGGTGAAATCTGCGCCTGATCCTGTAGGACGGAAAATCCCCTCCACATCTACACTATGTTAGCAAAAGTATTGTCCCCCACCATTCCTGTGCTGTCAGGTGATGTGTGAGCATTAGGTATAAAGGAAAGGATCACACATCAAATCCCAGTACAGTCTGGTGGTGGGATGTCACCAGGTGTAGAGCCGACAACGGGGTCTGATGGTGGGATGTCACCAGGTGTAGAGCTGACAACGGGGTCTGGTGGTGGGATGTCACCAGGTGTAGAGCTGACAACGGGGTCTGGTGGTGGGATGTCACCAGGTGTAGAGCTGACAACGGGGTCTGGTGGTGGGATGTCACCAGGTGTAGAGCTGACAACGGGGTCTGGTGGTGGGATGTCACCAGGTGTAGAGCTGACAACGGGGTCTGGTGGTGGGATGTCACCAGGTGTAGAGCCGACAACGGGGTCCGATGGTGGGATGTCACCAGGTGTAGAGCTGACAACGGGGTCTGGTGGTGGGATGTCACCAGGTGTAAAGCTGACAATGGGGTCTGGTGGTGGGATGTCACCAGGTGTAGAGCTGACAACGGGGTCTGGTGGTGGGATGTCACCAGGTGTAGAGCTGACAACGGGGTCTGGTGGGGGGACGTCACCAGGTGTAGAGCTGACAATTGAGTGGGGTGGTGGGATGTCACCAATCAATCAGTATAGCATATTGCAGTGCTTTTGGACCTTCCAAAGCCTACTGTTGGCCATGTTATTGGAGACCAGTGTGTGTGGTGCAGCCACGTTCAGGGGGTCCTCGTAAACTGACAGAAAACGGACAACGAAGTCTTGTAGAGGCTGTGAAGACATCACACACATCGACTGCCCTCACTCTGGAGATCTTACAGGCCATTGGGACATCCATTAGTACCAGACCCATGTGTAGGGAACTGCATGTGAAGGGTTACCATGGATGAGCGGCTGCACACATCACAGCAGTGAATGCACTGTGGCGCCTGCGATGGGGCTTGGAGCATTGGACTGTAAATGAATGGAAGCGAGTGTTGTGGACAGATGAATTACAGGACGCCATCATCCCATCGGATAGCGCACTTGGGGTGTGGCGGTTGACTGGAGTCCGGTTTCTATAGGACTGCGTCGTCGCAACAGTGAGGTTTCGAGGAGGTTCTGTTATGATGTTCGGGGTGTTTCTGCTGGAAAGAACTAAGGCCATTGGTTATAGTGAAGTCCACCGTCAACGCCAATGGGTACAGAGACATTCCGGACAATGTGGCATCACCTACCCTGTGGCAATACTTTGGTGCAGCTCCGTGTCTCTACCAACATGACCGGGCATCATGTCATACGGCATGCAGGGTTCAGGCTGGGTTTGAGTACCGTAGCAGAACGTCTACAAACTTCATTGACGCCCAAAGTCCGGATTTCACTCCCATTGAGCATCTTTGGGACGAACTAGAACACTGTATCTGTGCACACCCAACACACCCATCATCCCCAGCATGACTATCTGAAGCTCTCCTTGAGGAATAAAGGCAAATCTCTCCACACATCTATGGGAATTCGGTGGAAAGGGTCTTGGAGGGTTACTGCAGTCATTGAGGCCAAAGGAGGCCCAACACCGGATGGAAAAATGTGAATAAAATTGAATTTCATCCTCTTCTGTGCGTCCAATACTTGTGTCATCATAGTGTATTATATTGTAAACCGGTTTGGAATCCGCCAATCCGCAGCGTCTGACCTCAGCATTTAGCCACTGTTCCCCAGGTCTCAGCCTCCAGGATACGTGCAGTGCCGGATGAAGGACAATATATTGCACATCTCTAGATGCTGGTACTTGGAAGTATCACAGCTCAGTGTTATTTTTTATTAATCTGTCTTGCTTTCACAAGACGTTACATTATAACGGCACACTGCAGCCACAGATGTCTGACATCAAATAGAAGGACCTGCAGGTTTTCAACGAGCCGTCAGAAATCTCAGCCACATCCAAGGAACCATTAGTTTGCAGGTTTCGGTACCGCGGCCTGACGTCAGACGCTACTTTTTTGCAGTCTAAACGCCTTTAGTTTTGCAACGTACTGCACAATGTATCAGATTAATGAAATGTATCCAACAAGCAGTACAAAGCTGCTATTAGTCTTAACAGATATTTTTTTCCTACTGTTTTAAACCCCTCAGCGCACAACTGAAAGTCTGGCCTAAAGGGAATGTAATTCTAGTCTCAATCACGGGTCTGTAGAAGAGAAATGATGTGTCTGTTGTCAATCATAAATATTGTAACTATTTAATTTAAAACCTTTTCTGGGGGCGGCCATATTGGAGCTACTCCCTTCCTGCATTAGCTGTATAGCAGTGGCCATATTGGGGATACTCCCTTCCTGCATTAGCTGTATGGGGGTAGCCATATTGAAGCTACTCCCTTCCCGCATTGTCTGTATAGGAGTGGCCATATTGGAGCTACTCCCTTCCTGCATTAGCTGTATGAGGGTGGCCATATTGGAGCTACTCTCTTCCTGCATTGTCTGCATAGGGGTGGCCATATTAAAGCTACTCCCTTCCTGCATTAGCTGTATGAGGGTGGCCATATTGGAGCTACTCCCTTCCTGCATTGTCTGTATAGCAGTGGCCATATTGGGGATACTCCCTTCCTATAAGGTATGCATAGCGGTGGCCATATTGAAGCTACTCCCTTCCTGTATTGTCTGTATAGGAGTGGCCATATTTGGGATACTCCCTTCCTGTATTGTCTGTATAGGAGTGGCCATATTGGAGCTACTCCCTTCCTGCATTGTCTGTATCGGAGTGGCCATATTGGAGCTACTCCCTTCCTGCATTATCTGTATGAGGGTGGCCATATTGGAGCTACTCCCTTACTGCATTGTCTGCATAGGAGTGGCCATATTGGGGATACTCCCTTCCTGCATTGTCTGTATAGGAGTGGCCATATTGGGGATACTCCCTTTCTGTATTCTTTGTATAGGGGTGGCCATATTGGAGCTACTCCCTTTCTGTATTCTTTGTATAGGGGTGGCCATATTGGAGCTACTCCCTTCCTGCATTGTCTGTATAAAGGTGGCCATATTGAAGCTACTCCCTTCCTGCATTGTCTGAATAGGAGTGGCCATATTGGGGATACTCCCTTCCTGTATTGTCTGTATAAGGCTGGCCATATTGGAGCTACCCCCTTCCTGCATTGTCTGTATTGGAGTGGCCATATTGGGGATCCTTCCTTTCCTGTATTGTCTGTATTGGAGTGGCCATATTGGGGATCCTTCCTTTCCTGTATTGTGTGTATAGGGGTGGCCATATTGGAGACACTTTCTTCCTGTATTGTTTGTATAGGGGCAGCCCTATTGGAGATACTACAATCCTGATCAGGTGATGTCTTTCTGCTGCTCAATGATAAAATTATCGAACTATTTTGCCCCCTGGAGTCTCGTCTTTCTGTTTCTCTTAGACACAATGATGCTGGAACTAGTGGTCTGGTGTTATAGCCCATCCATGGTCAAAGAATGAGGAGTTATGCCTTTGGACATGTTAGTTGGAGCTCCAGCGCTGTATTCGGCTGCTCCTGACTGCGCAGCACCTGTTTACCAGAACGATTCTTGACATCCTCCTCTGACCCCTTTTGATGATGAGTTGCTCCCATCCACAGTATCCTTTTTTGCTGGATGTGTTTCCTCGATCACACCATTTTCTGTATACTCTCCATATCGTTACATGAGAAAACCCTGCACAGTTGGCAGTGACATCCCGGCCCATCTAGCACAGAGGACCAAGCCTTGCTGGAAATCGTTGAGATTGCTGGATTTTCTCATCTAATGTGGATTCACAGTGAAACTCAAATACAGAAAACTTGTCACGTGATTTTATGCTGCACTCCGGGGTCATGGGGAGAATTTCCATACAGGAAAGTGCCAATGGTGCGGGCCGGCGGCTCTAATACTTCATTGTATGTTGGCGCTATAAAATTCTTCCATTTGCTTCAGTGGAGGAGAATTCTTGCTTGGCTTTGTACTGCTCCATTACCCTTCTGGGTAATAAGTATTTCACATCGCACATCTGTCTGGTACTGCTGATACTTTGTGTTGGTTTTTTTTGAGGCTTCAGACTTTGATGGGAAAGTTCTGCTCAGATTCCGCAGAATTGCACTGAGCCAATCATGACAGTGTAAGGCGGGCCCAGGAATGGGTGGAATTCCAGATGTGTGACCCCAGGCAGCGGGATGTTACATTACAGGTCTGCCCTGGTGACCTCACCGAAACCAGAATTATATGAGGTGCAGCCGCCTACACATGAACTCAAGTGAATCAGATGCTACAGATCACAGCATGGAATATACGACTCTGGTACATTACATATGCAGAATGTTCTATTGCTGCCCACATTACTAACAGATTCTCCCAGTGCAAAGTCAATGAATTCAGTCACTTCTGTGTACATGGACCATAGATGCAATTGGGAAAATTAAATTAAAACCGGCGTTTTATGCAAACTATAAATCCAATTTTGTGTGCTTTCAGCATAGTTTGTAAGTGATAATCGAGCCATCTGATTAGAAGTTCCACTGCCCAAGTCTTCTGGGCTCTGTCCCCACCCCGCTCCACACACATCCCAATTTCTGTTGATTGACATCTCCTGTCCAATCCACTTCTCAGCTGAGAGCAGGACTAGCTATGTACAATGTGTCAGTCTGGAGTCTGGGCTGTTTAGCTCACAGAGCATTGTTTACACTGGATACAATTGTATCCACTTCTCAGCTGAGAGCAGGACTAGCTATGTACAATGTATCAGTCTGGGGTCCGAGCTGTTTAGCTCACAGAGTATTGTCTACACTGGATAGAATTGTATCCACTTCTCAGCTGAGAGCAGGACTAGCTATGTACAATGTATCAGTCTGGGGTCCGGGCTGTTTAGCTCACAGAGCTTTGTCTATACTGAATACAACTGTATCCACTTCTCAGTTTAGAGCAGGACTAGCTATGTACAATGTATTAGTCTAGACTGCAGTCCGGGCTGTTTAGCTCACAGAGCATTGTGTAGACTGCATACAATTGTATCCACTTCACAGCTGAGAGCAGGACCAGCTATGTACAATGTATCAGTCTGGAGTCTGGGCTGTTTAGCTCACAGAGCATTGTCTACACTGGATACAGTTGTATCCACTTTTCAGCTAAGAGCAGGACTAACTATGTAAAATGTATCAGTCTGGAGTCCGGGCTGTTTAACTCACAGAGCAATGGCTACACTGCATACAATTGTATACAGTTCTCAGCTGAGAGCAGGACTAGCTATGTACAATGTATCAGTCTGGAATTTGGGCTGTTTAGCTCACAGAGCATTATCCACACTGGATACAATGCTATCCACTTCTCAGCTGAGAACAGGACTAGTTATGTGCAATGCATCAGCCTGAAATAAGGGGGGGTTTAGCTTACAGAGCATTGTCCACACTGGAAATAACTGTATCCACTTCTTAGCTGAGCGCAGGACTTGCTAAGTACATACAATTATATGCAGTCTAGTCTACACAATGCTTTGTGAAGTAAACATAGCAGCAGCTGCACAAATCTCTATGAAAGTTTGCTACATGGGGGCTCACTTACTAATAAAAATATGATTGTTTTCTGGTGCAAATTACTCCAGAAAACTCTCTTGCATGCTTCGTGATGAATTTATTATGCATTTTTAAACACTTTCGGACAGTTTTTCTGACTTGTATGAAAAGAGCATAAATTCTGGAAAAATTGCCAGGAATTGCGCCAATTTACTAGTGCACTGTTTGGCAATCTAACCCAACTACTAGGTGGTCTAAACTTAGACTAGACAGTTTTAAAATTTGACAGATTTATAATTCAGCAGAGCCATTATGATAAATCTGGCGAATCTTAAGACTGTCCAACTTTTAGATAGTATTAGTAAATAAGCCGCAGCGTATCAGTCCGGAGTGGAGGCTGGATGTTGGACCGCACTAAGGAGTCTTTGTAGTTATCCACGTAGCATTGTAGCAGAGATCGAAAAGCCTCAAGAAAGGGCAGTATGGCTCAAAGCTGTGCTCGGCGGGATGTGCAGCATGCAGCACAGGTCTATGGAACACCACTGTATGGACCATAGAACGATCACAATAAAGCTGCGCTGCGAACACACAGGATAGATGATGTATACTCACTCAGGAGAGGGGAGCGTCAACCTCCCCCCTCAAGGATCCGAGATGGCTCGTTCTGTGACTTTTTACCCCATCACTTGCTGATGGGGGCTTTATTCTTCTCTTTGGCTGCAGCTCTCCCATTTGTTTGGATATCACTCAGTGTGGATTTGGCTCTATTAATCTCTCGCATTGGACTGATCAACATGGAATTTGTCCCAAGGCGCTGTCCTATTCTTTTGTCTTCACTGTATGGACCATCAAACATTTTCCATAGCCGTTGGCCAAATTTCTGACTTTGTGGCATAATTTGCGCCGGAACAACAACGAACCATTTTTTTTACTACATTTACAACTGATTTGTGCCAAAATATAATTAACATTACCAATGGCCAATTATTTTCCTAATGAATGTGGGCGTGGCCTCTCTGTGTTGGATGTTTCTGAAACGGTTATGAAGCTAAACGGCGCTTCTAGATATCCACCATATTTACAAGCGCCGCTCACCTCTTTCATAAATATGGAGTAGATTACACCTGTTGGGGACTAGCATAAAACCGGCACAAATTACACCTTTATTGATAAATAGAACCTAATGTGTTTCCATGGCGACAGACTATAAACAAACCCAGTGTAGTGTGATCCTGCAGTCGGTCTCCCTTCTATCTCTTTACTGACCTATTGTACCTACTTTACTGTATATTATGAAGTCGGAGAAAGATGAGACAGCAAGACTGCTGGATCGCACTGCTTTGTAGTCTGTTACCATGGAGACGCACAGACCTGCATAAGAGCTGTACACATAACACATAATTAGGCTTTTATTAATATTTTAAAATAGCAGCATTTTTATTTTAGATCTATTGGGAAACATTGCTTCCAGACCTCAGAAAACATTTAAAGCTAAAAATTAAAAATATATTATTATCTCTGAATATGTAATCTTACAGTTACACCCCCCCCCCCCCTCATAACTTGGCAGACCTGCTGCGTACTTTATACCACAGACCATTACAGCAGTGGTCAGATTTCACGCTAAACTTTATTTTCTGACAACTTATTAATGAGTCCCGATGTTCATGTTTGTGTTGGCTGCATCCGTGAGGGTGTCAGTGTCACACTGGAGAAATGTCCGGTAAAGGCTCATTATTTACAGCTATTTGGAGAACAATTCATTTTCCAAAAAGCAAAACACATTTTATCTTCTACATTTCGCATTTATTACCATTTCAGAAGTCGACACCTGCTTCTACCATTCAATACCTTAAAAATGGTTCTACTGTGAAATGGTTAATACACTCTTTAAGCACCTAGAAGCAGTTGGAACCGGGTTGTCTTCAGGGATGAATCCAGGGTTAGTTTGGTCACCAGATTTATTACCAAGAGAACATGTATAGGACCTCTGGGACGCCAACTGCGACAGCACACGAGATTACACCATCCAGAGGCTCAGTTACAGGGGCGCTATATGCCGCAGGAAATCGCACGGAACTTGTATTTCTCCATGCCTGCCCGTATAACATCTTGTATCGAAGCTAGAGGCGGTACAACAGGGTACTAGGGCCTCCTTGTCCCCCCGTATCACATCTTGTATCCAAGGAAGAGGCAGTACAACAGGGTACTAGAGCCTCCTTGACCCCCGTATCACATCTTGTATCCAAGCTAGAGGCAGTCCAACAGGGTACTAGAGCCTCCATGCCCCCCGTATCACATCTTGTATCCAAGCTAGAGGCAGTCCAACAGGGTACTAGAGCCTCCATGCCCCCCGTATCACATCTTGTATCCAAGCTAGAGGCGGTACAACAGGGTACTAGAGCATCCATGCCCACACTGTATCACATCTTGTGTCCAAGCTAGAGGTGGTACAACAGGGTACTAGAGCCTCCATGCCTGCCCGTATCACATCTTGTATCCAAGCTAGAGGCGGTACAACAAGGTACTAGAGCCTCCATGCCTGTCTGTATCACATCTTGTATCCAAGCTAGAGGCGGTACAACAGGGTACTAGAGCCTCCATGCCCACCTGTATCACATCCTGTATCCAAGCTAGAGGTGGTACAACAGGGTACTAGAGCCTCCATGCCCCCCGTATCACATCTTGTATCCAAGCTAGAGGTGGTACAACAGGGTACTAGATCCTCCATGCCCGCCCGTATCATATCTTGTATCTAAGCTAGTGGTGATACAACAGGGTACTAGAGCCTCCATGCCCACCTGTATCACATCTTCTATCCAAGCTAGAGGTGGTACAACAAGGTACTGGAGCCTCCATGCCTGCCCGTATCACATCTTGTATCCAAGCTAGAGGCGGTACAACAGGGCACTAGAGCCTCCCTACAAGGAGTCAGTTTTCCCCAATAATTGATGCTTTTGCTAATGTGAGTGTAATTCTATACAAGTATTACTTAGTTGCAGGTCTTTCCTTTAGAGCCGACTGACTCACCAATCGCCTTAAAGGGAAGGTGTCAATACAAAATGGCCAATTGTATAAATCAAATTTTTATGTTAAACATATTTTAAAGTGATTTATTTTTTCACTGTTTGACGTAACAATTTACAGTAGTATGCAAAAGCTTTAGTAAGGTGTGGAAAAAATGCTGCAAAGTAAGGCCTCATGTCCACGGGCACGCATGGTGGGGTCCCGCAGCGGTTTCCACCTGTGCCCACAGCCATGAGGCCAAAAATGACATTATACTTACCTGTCCGGACGCAGAGGGGCTCACCTCCATCGCGGCTGGATCTTCGTCTGTACTGCCTGGCGGATGCGCTCGGCACGCCTTCTGGTGCGCCGCGCTCACTTTCTTTTTTTTAAAATCTCCTGCGGATCCGCGACACAGCCACAACGACAGCTGCAGGTGTGCTGCAGCTTCAATGGAAGCCGCCCCTGTGGGATCCGCAGATAAATGGGGCATGCTGCGATTTCTTCCTGCGAGTGCGACCCGCACACCGGGAAAAAAAATAACATCCGCATGCATTAAGTTGCCCTGCGGATGCTAATGCACGCCTGTGGGCTTCTAGAGCTGCGGATCTCCTGCATGGAGCTTATAATTAAAATTCCCCCGGAGACATTGATTTTTAGCATCCTTAGGCCCAAAGTGTTAATAGTTTATATTTGTCAAGTAACCCCTTAAGCACCAGGGTGTTTTGATCCTAAAAGGACCAGACACTTTTAGGGATTTTACGGCTTTATTTTTTCTCTTCAGCTACCAAATTAATTTTTGCTGCATTTTTTTTTCTGTCTTTTTTCACAGACATTTTGTTTTCATTTTCTTTGTTTCATTGGGGGTAATAAGCTGTGATTTTTAAAATGAGTATATTTACACTAAAATACAGCACAGGAACGGGTTCCTCATTTTGTTTTGATCTATAAATTTCTATAGTTTGGATTACAGAGCGCATATGGCGACGCTTTCGTTGGCGTGGACCTTGGGTCATTTTTAAATATAGATTTTTTATTTATTCTGTAATTAATTTTTTTTACTTATGTTTAACTTTTTTTGTTATCTTCGTTTCCCATGGCATTATTCATGTTTGTTTGTTTTTTTTATTTGATTTCACATTTTTCTAATGTATCTGGGGCATCCATAGGAGCCCCAGTTACAGGGGAAAACATCCCCCTGTAGTGACAATAGTCACTAACAGAGCTGATCTGGGTCGCATAGTGGAAGTAATAACTCCACTTTCCCTTTTTAGTACATAGAGATCACTGAGGGATATGTAGCTTGGAAAGGAGAACGCAGAAGCAGTTAAAAACTGCTTCGCCCTTCTCCTCTGGGTCCTTGGCTATGTCTGACAGCTGAGGACTCGACTTGCTCCTGCCTGATAGCAGGAGCAGAGGCTTTAATCCTGCACCGTAATTCTGCTATCGGCTGGGATTAAAGCCGAGGATCAAGCGCCGTATATTTATCTCACTTTGTCCCTAACAAAATGTGTAAATGTACCTAGAAGAACTTTTGCTGTGTTGTAGGCAAAGGGCGGTCAGACCAAATATAGATTTGATTTAGTTTTCGTTTTTAGTAAGTCACTTTGCAGAGTCAGGGATTTATAGAATTTTATAAATTGCTGTATGATTAAACAATTATATTAAACAGGTAATAGTGACCATCATTTTTATAAGTAGGTTGAACCACAGTCATTAAGTGAGACAGAAACAGCTGAGTAGGAGGCTTAGAAGTGGCTGAGGAACAGTCACACTCTGCTACAAAGGCGAGGTTGTGGAAGACCGCTTCATGCCACAGGTCATACATCATGGCAAGACTAAACATGGCAACAAGATACAAGGTAGTTATACTGCATCAGCTAAGTCTCACTCAGGTAAAGATTTCAAGATGTTCAGCAGCGCAGCATGGTGGAGAGCGGTACAACAATGAGTGTCTGCAGGCAGCAGTGAAGCATGGTGGAGAGTGATACAATAATGAGTGTCTGCAGGCAACAGTGAAGCATGATGGAGAGCGGTACAATAATGAGTGTCTACAGTTAAGCATGGTGGAGAGCGGTACAATAATGAGTGTCTGCAGGCAGCAGTGAAGCATGATGGAGAGTGGTACAATAATGAGTGTCTGCAGGCAGCAGTGAAGCATGGTGGAGAGTGGTACATTAATAATTGTCTGCAGACAGCAGTGAAGCATGGTGGAGAGCGGTACAATAATGAGTGTCTGCAGGCAGCAGTGAATCATGGTGGAGAGTGATACAATAATGAGTGTCTGCAGGCAGCACTGAATCATGTTGGAGAGTGATACAATAATGAGTGTCTGCAGGCAGCAGTGAATCATGGTGGAGAGCGGTACAATAATGAGTGTCTGCAGGCAGCAGTGAATCATGGTGGAGAGTGATACAATAATGAGTGTCTGCAGGCAGCAGTGAATCATGGCGGAGAGCGGTACAATAATGAGTGTCTGCAGGCAGCAGTGAATCATGGTGGAGAGCGGTACAATAATGAGTGTCTGCAGGCAGCAGTGACTCATGGTGGAGAGCGGTATAATAATGAGTTTCTGCAGGCAGCAGTGAATCATGGTGGAGAGTGATACAATAATGAGTGTCTGCAGGCACCAGTGAATCATGTTGGAGACTGATACAATAATGAGTGTCTGCAGGCAGCAGTGAAGCATGGTGGAGAGCGGTACAATAATGAGTGTCTGCAGGCAGCAGTGAATCATGGTGGAGAGCGGTATAATAATGAGTTTCTGCAGGCAGCAGTGAATCATGGTGGAGAGTGATACAATAATGAGTGTCTGCAGGCAGCACTGAATCATGTTGGAGAGTGATACAATAATGAGTGTCTGCAGGCAGCAGTGACTCATGGTGGAGAGCGGTATAATAATGAGTTTCTGCAGGCAGCAGTGAATCATGGTGGAGAGTGATACAATAATGAGTGTCTGCAGGCAGCACTGAATCATGTTGGAGAGTGATACAATAATGAGTGTCTGCAGGCAGCAGTGAATCATGGTGGAGAGTGATACAATAATGAGTGTCTGCAGGCAGCAGTGAATCATGGTGGAGAGTGATACAATAATGAGTGTCTGCAGGCACCAGTGAATCATGTTGGAGACTGATACAATAATGAGTGTCTGCAGGCAGCAGTGAAGCATGGTGGAGAGCGGTACAATAATGAGTGTCTGCAGGCAGCAGTGAATCATGGTGGAGAGCAGTACAATGAGTGTCTGCAGGCAGCAGTGAAGCATGGTGGAGAGCGGTACAATAATGAGTGTCTGCAGGCAGCAGTGAATCATGGTGGAGAGCGGTACAATAATGAGTGTCTGCAGGCAGCAGTGAATCATGGTGGAGAGCGGTACAATAATGAATGTCTGCAGGCAGCTACTGGCACTACTCTGGGTTACATAAAATTGTGCTGTATAATTTGTTTTCCTTTATTTGGGGGAAAGGTGGAAAAATACCCAGAAATTTTAATGTTGTTTTTAGGATTCGTTTTTACAGCGTTCACCATTCAGTAAAAGTAACATTCTTATCTGGATCAGCAGATCAGCAGATTACCGCGATACCAAGTTTATACAGGTTTTTAGAAAAAAAATTGACTCTAGATCGCTGCATTCTAAGACCCATAACATTTTTAATTTTCTCGCAATGCAGCTCTTATTTGCAGAAAGAGTTGCAGTTTTCATTGGTTCCATTTTAAGGTATATGTGAGTTTTTGATTGCTTTGTATTACGTTTTTTGTGAGGCGAACAAAAGAAATAGGAACTGCAGTGTCACTTTTTTACATTATTTTTACGGTGTTCACTATGCAAGATAAATAAAAAATTTTCACTGTTTGCGTCGTTACAAATGTGGGAATACCTTTTGTGTTGCTCTTTAAAAAATGTTTGGGGGTTGTTTATTTAATTTTAAAAAAAGTGTTTTTGTGGGGAAAAATTAGTTTTTTTCCAGTGGA
The DNA here is from genome assembly GCF_035609145.1 of Eleutherodactylus coqui. Classification (NCBI taxonomy): domain Eukaryota; kingdom Metazoa; phylum Chordata; class Amphibia; order Anura; family Eleutherodactylidae; genus Eleutherodactylus; species Eleutherodactylus coqui. Next base: position 45,095,276 of record NC_089841.1, read on the forward strand.
TTTTTTTCTTTCAATCAAATTCTACTGAGCTTCTATTCTTTACACTATTTTTTTAGCCCTTCAAAGGGGTTGTTTAATTGCGAGCATAATATACTGCACTACTTATTGCACTAAGCCTACAACTGCAACCTATTAGATTCTGCAGGAGGCGGAGCCTAATAGGCTGAGTTACATGGCAAACATGGAGGCCTTTTTCAGGCTCCCAAATGCCATAGGAACCCATTGGTACGTTCTGATTGCACTGCACGGTGTCGAAGGGTGACAGAAAGAGCCCCCCCATCATCTGCTTACATACTGCAGTTGCTATTGATTGTGACATGTAAGAGGTTAAACTGCCAGGATTGGAGGTTATTAGAGCAGGAGCCTGGCTGTCAGTAGTCAGCTAAGCCACAGCCTGAAAAATATGTAGGTAACATAGTATGCAAGGCTGAAAGATGACAAATGTCCACCTGCTGCAGCCTGTTTCCACCCCCACTGGTTAATCCACAGAAAAGCTAAAAAAAAAGAAGGAGGCAGAAGCCAATTTACGCCATTTTGGGGGAAGAAAACTCCTTCCCGACTCCATACTGGCAATCACAATTATCCCTGGATCAACGTTTGAAAGTTCCTACCTGACTCCAAGACGCAGATCAACAACCCCGCTGGTTATTTAATGTCTACATCCTGTAATATCATAGCGCTCTAGAAAGACGTCTAGTCCCCTCCTAAATCCGCCCATTGATTTTTCCATCACCACGTCCTCAGAGCTCTTTCCCACGAGCGTAGGTGTTTATACGTGCGCCCACCGCTGCCGTAAAAACGTGTGAACATGCGCACAAATCTAACGTTTGCGCACCTGTTCAGACAGAACGGGCGCGGTGCATATACTCATCTCTCCTTCCGTACGTCTGTTTGCAATGGGATTGGGCAGGATGGCCGATATACACTTGTGTGAATAAGCCCTCAGACAGAAAGTTCCACAGTCTCACTGCTCTTACAGTAAAGAACCCCCTTCCTTCTGTGTTGGTGATGAAACCTGCTTTCTTCTTGATGTAGCGGATGCCCTCTTGTTACCTGAGTATAAACAGATCCTGGGAGCGATCCTTGTATTGTCCCCTCATGTATTTATACATAGTTATTTGGTCAGTATAAAATATTTCATGGGGTCGGAAATTCCTTTACTGCTTTCAGGACCAAAGAGTCACTGAAGGGTTGTGGACTAATGCATCCTATTACTGCTCCAACCAAAGATCTCCACTAGGGTTTTCAGCGTGTCTCCGTCCCGTGGTGGTCAAGCAGTTGGGTGCAGTTTATTTATTTTTGTTAATACATAAGAGCAGGTAGGCTTAAAGTCCATTAGTCAAGTCCGTAAAAAGGCTTATTGCAGTGACGAAAGGGTTAAGATGTGCAAACATCACTTATGTTGGTGAGACCCAGAAGAATGGCCTGGTGTGAGCTGATCGTTAAAGAAACAATGTGACATTCGTCAGCCGGATTTCAAGATCTTAAAACAGTTTAGACTAGGTGAGAAGAGCGCCTCTTATCTGCTTTCAAAAAGTTTCCCCCAAGAGTAATATGGACGTCTGTGTAATGCTGATAAGGAAGCAGAAATACTAGAACCGTAAGCGTCTGCGAAGCACGAAGGCGACTTTCTGAGGATTGTTTACTTGAGATGATGAAATGGCAGGAAACGAAGATAGGGTGATAAATTCATAGGTAGATCCCACCACCAGGGATGGTCTGCAATCCCCGGGTTATCCTGCAAACCGACTAATTAAGGCTTTCTATGGAGAGCGCCAGAGGAGTGCGCTGAGGCTGAGCAGAGCACAGGAGGAGTGCGCTGAGACTGAGCAGAGTGGCCTTCTGGAGGTTCACAAACTACAACCATTAATCAGAAGATAAACACTTCAGGGCTGCTAGCGGTACACAGTGCTCCATCCTATATGTGTCCCGGAGGAGCCGGATATTCACAGCTCTACTCATGAGTGTCATTTTCTTGGTACGCCTGATGAACTACTGCCTGGACTGGAGTCAGAACAGTCCTCCAGCATGTTGAGACGTAGCATAGCCAAGTTTGTTGCTCGTTGCCATTAATATCATCTCGTCGTTTTATTAGTTGCCTATAAAAAAGTATCAAATAAGCTGCACCCTTGGCCCCGATGAGCTTTGTGTAAACCACCAACCACTGGCTGCAGTGGGGACATCATATAAGGGGTTTTACCCCCACAGACCACAAGAGGTTAGGGGATAAAGGTCTGTTCATTAGGGGCCCGATTGCAGGAACACCCAATGATTCCAAGAACAGCACTTCTGAATAACGTCAGCGTTAGGTTATATGGAACCTGTCCGGAATTTTTTTCTGGTGCCCCCTTCTCCCACCATCATAATCTTGGCTGCGCGATCTTCATTTGTTTTCACACCAGTGAAAGTTCTAGCATGTGAACGCTCATTCCTTTACAATAGTTTGTGAGCCAATTTTAGCCTGATCTCAAGTACCGTTCTTATGTAATGCCACTTTAAAAAACAATATGGCAGAGTTCACATCAGATTTCACTGCAAAGGATAGCAGAGCAGTGATGAAAGTCCTGTTTCTAAAAGAGATGTTGGCCCAAAGACATTCACGGTAACGTTGTGCGAACATTAGGTGACAAGTGTCCTTCATACTTTACAGTGAAATATTGGGTTGCCAAATTCAACACCCATGATGAAGATCGTTCCAGGAGACCTTCAGTGGTGACCATTCCAGAAATCGTAGACACCATCCATGACATGATTCTGGAAGATCGGCAAATTTCTGCTATGATGATAGCTGAGGCTCTGGACATTGCCAGAGAAAGAGTTGGATCCATAATTCATGATCATGTAGACATGAGGAAGGTGTCTGCCAAGGGGGTCCCAAAATGTTTGTCAGCAGATTAAAAGCCTTCCAGTAAATTTTGCAGCTTTTTCGGCAGGATGATGATGCTTTCCTGTCTCGACTGGTGACTATATATATGAAACTGGATTTTTATGTATGATCATGAGTCAAAAGAATGAAGAACCGGTGGTACCTCGCATCCAGAGAAGTTCACAGTGCAAAAGTCATCATCCATCCAAGGTGATGGCGTCTGTCTTTTGGGACAAAGATGGGATATGGCTTATGGACGACCTTCCAAAGGGGTCTACTATCATGTCTGTGTATTACAGAACACTTCTGGATGAATTGAAGGAGGCATTGAAGCTTAAAAAGTATGAAAATCTGACCCAAGGTGTAATGTGGCCATCCCCGGAACAATCTGGCTGGCCTGGGCTTCGAGGTGCTGGAACATCCTCCTTATTCACCTGATATGGCACCATTGGACTATCCTACATTTTCTAAGTTAAAGAAACACTTTAAGGGAGCCAAATTTGCCTCAATGTCTGGTTTGCCACCCAACCAAAGGAATTCTAATCTGTATGGGTTGCAACACCAAAGTTAGAATTGCATTGCTATCCCAGGAGACTGTAGAAGAACTGTGAAATGTCATTGTTTTATATCAACTTTGTGGTCAAAGCCTTTCAACTTACCAGCAACCCATGATACTGTACTAGAATGAACTTCAGGACATAAATGCAGCAACAGAGCCAAGCTGAGCACAAATACAGCACCAGAACCAGGCTCAGCACATAAATACAGCACCTGAACCAAACTTATAACATAAATACAGTAGCAACACTAAGCAATTGTGTTACAGGGCTGCCAATAAGATAACATTTGCGCTTCGTTGCATCAGAGGGGAGAAGACAGTGGCAAGAAGAGGGCGAGTCACGTAGCTCCACAAGACATTGCCACACAGAGGAAGATCATCTAACTGGGTAGACCTAAGGGAGAAGCTCACCCCCAGCTGACATCTGCCTGATGCTTCCTACAAGCTGGTGGCCGGCGCCCTGTGCGACTGCACAAGTTGCATGTAGCTAAGACTGTTTATGACCATGAATGGCCCTTATGAATGGAGCAGCAGTGTACATGCACTTGACCACTGCTCCATCAATTTCCATGGGATGGAGGGAGATTACTCAGTGCATCAATCTCAACCATAAAGGTGAAAGATGCTGTGGTTAAGCACAGGCACATCCCTACTTTATTCATATAGAGCATTTGGGGATGCAGTTCATGGGATTGCTAGAAGTCTCAGCTGTCGGACCAGCAATCAGTCATTTAACCCCTGTCTTGTGAACAGGGTATAAATGTATCTGGTGGTAAAACCACATAAAGGTCAACACATCACTGCTGCGGCCATTATTTGACTGCTGAAGTCATGGTCACCCTATTTAACGCTAATGGAGGAAGATGAAAAATAGGAGTGGGAATGAGAGTCAATGGTCAGAGTTATATCATAGACTATTATAGTCTCCAAGAAGTGATGGAATACAGCCCCCCCCCCCCCCCCCCCACAGAGAGTGACAGGGGAATTGTATACAGAGCTGTATTTGTTAACATGGTGTTATTGTTATAAACCTCAGCACTAGAATAGCAATTCCCCTGCCCTCTAATAATGAGACGACTCTGCTGATTTTGACCTAGTCTATACAGTAAAACTGACAAGTGAACTGTAAAGAACAGGCAGTAATGGACTACAACCCTTCCAACAGACAAGGGAGTGACAGAGGGGCTGCATACAGAGCTTTATCTGTGTATACAGTTTTCTGCTTTACCTAAATCTCCATCACTAGAACAGTATTTCTCCTGCCCTCTAATGATAATGGGATGACTCTGCTCATTTTGACTTAGTCTATACATCAAAGCTGACGAGAGAGCTGCAGAAAATAGGGGGAGTCAGCCAACTGTGTGCTCCACTGTAAATACTTAAAATCTCATCTCAATTTCATCATCTTGGACATTCATTGCATTTCCCCTTCTACTTTTTTGCGGGGTGAGATGGAAACATCCAGCAACAGACTCAAGGAAAGCAATATATGTGCTCAGCTCTCTCCATTCAAGCCTATGATTGTTAAGGAAAGAGAAGAGCGGTCAACCTCCCTACCCAACAAGAGAATGGAACCCATTAGAGGAAAGTAGAAAAAGAGGTGTGTCAATGAGTCACAAGGGTATCAAACAATTATAATTCATGTATTTGCCGAGACCAAATCTAGAAAGTCAATAACATTCTTAGCATTGACAATTGCTGGCAATGGGACAGCTCTCCATATAGTCAGCCATATATTATCTTCCATTTCTACTTGTAATCTACATGATGGAAACTAGCTTCCGACCTCGGGAGAAATATCTGGGTTCAGCAAGAACAGCTGGTTCATTGGAGTATCTAGTTACAAGCTGCGGAGTGTCAGTGGAGTCATATATTACATGCAGTACAGATGTAGTACACCCCTCTCCCCATTTCATCACTCGCTAGTATTGCTGGTTTCTATCACCCACTCCTCTACAGGAACTTGCTAACTCTTTGCCATAGAGAATTGGCTTCCATTATCTACTGGAGTGTGGGAGGAATCTATAATACAAGCAGGTATTCCCTGGAGCGGACGTGGTCAATAGGTCAAATGCTTGCATATTCTAAGTGCAAAGATGAATATATTGGACCGTTCCTGAAATGTTACACAAGTTCTCTAAAAATCATAGTCTATGGTCGGCCTTAGCTACATGCGACCTGTTGGGTTGCACAGGGCGCCAGCCACTAGCTTGAGGTTTGGGAGTTGTGTGTGTGTGGAGGGGGGACCATATGGATAAAGGCTTGGGGCAATAGTCCATCCCTTAAAGTCTGCCCAGCAAAATTATCTTCTTCCTCCATATGGTAAGATCTTGAGGAGTTACACGAATCTCCAGCTGGCTCTGTATCCCCAGCTCTGATCTTCTAAAGTGCAGCTAAAAGTCCATTGGTGCCCCTTCAACACGATTGCTTACTTCTGCTGCTGTACTTATGTTATGAGCTTGATTCTGGTGCTGCATTTATTTATTGAGCTTGGTACTGGTACTGTACTTATGTTATGAGCTTGATTCTGGTGCTGCATTTATTTATTGAGCTTGGTACTGGTACTGTACTTATGTTATGAGCTTGATTCTTGTGCTGCATTTATTTATTGAGCTTGGTACTGGTACTGTACTTATGTTATGAGCTTGATTCTGGTGCTGCATTTACGTTATCAGGTTTGTTTGAGCTGTAAATATGTACCAAGTTTGCACAACCAAAACAAGTAAAATGTCAACCGGAATTAACAAGTCTTCCAAATGGATGGAGTGGAAATAGATGCCCGCTGATTTGGGATAAGACCCTAATCCCAATCAGATCCACAAGTTATCAGCCCAACACAGCAGCATCAGAGGTGTAAAATAATTCAGGGTCACAAACAGATGTAAAAGGAGTACCCAGCTGGGTGGGGGGTGATAAATAAATTACCTGAAAGCGCGGCGGAATAAGTAGGCGCTATACAAAAAATGAGCTTTAATTTATTTACTGTGTTCGGTATCCATCAGACTTCACTCCTCCGTTTTGCTCACTTACATCGCACAATACTCAGATGAATGGCTGTCCTCTAATACAAGGACTCCTCCGAGTCCACGAATGGGAGCCAATCTTACATAGATGCTCATGCTTTATGACGTACGTATACCCTTACAGGTGTTGCCTTCTTGGTACAAACTCTTTAATTCCCCTTATTTCGATATGCATGGCTGATTACACAATAATACCAAGATTTTGTTTTTCTGGCAAGCAGGAAGACAAGGTTGAAGCGGACTCTCAAAGCAAACCATAAATAAATGGTAATCAGCAGAAGCGGAGGAGGAAAATAGATTTGTAGGTCTGGTCAAAAGCCAAGTTTGTCTTAATAGTCTCGTTATATTTTGTGTCAGGAGTCTATATATACACACACACACCAGCGAGCGCTCCAGCCAACATGACAGGTTCAGCAATACATTGCTTCCCTCTAACGGGACCGGCGGCTCAAGACAGAGGCACCTCCTCGATGCGTCTGGGTCCCGAAGCCCGAAGAACAACCGTATATTTAGAACATTTGTCATTTCTGGCAGCAGAATATAGGTGTTTGAATACATGGAATCTCTGCTTTATTTAATGTAGGACGATGCACTGTGAGTGACGGGGAGAGTGTTTAGGAATTAACGGGGGGAAAGTCATTGCCCCTTCTGGAATTTTCTCATAAAAGAAACAAAACAAGGAGGAACGTATCATTGTTTTCAGGGTAATGGAGTAACTATTTGGATAAAAGCAAATAATGTTACTATGCCGATGAGTCTGCAGTTGAGGCCTGGTGGACATCTAAAAGAGGCAGATCTTACAAGACATGGTAGAATTGGGAATAAGACACAATTTGTTGTACTACGCTTTTGTTTCAGCCCCTGCGTAATCATGGCCTCCATTGAATCATATGAGGTAAGCTTGGCCTCCATTGAATCATATGAGGTAAGCTTGGCCTCCATTGAATCATATGAGGTAAGCTTGGCCTCCATTGAATCATATGAGGTAAGCTTGGCCTCCATTGTATCATATGAGGTAAGCTTAGCCTCCATTGAATCATATGCAGTAAGCATGGCCTTCAGTAAATCCTGTGAGGTAAAGGGGGCCCCACTGAACTATGCAAGGTAAGCCTGGCATATACTGAATTATGGGGGTGAGCGAGGCCTCCACTGAATCGTGAGAGGTACACGTGTCCTCCCTTTAACTGTGAGAGATGTAAGTGAAGCCTTCCTTGACTCATGAGAGATGTAAGTGAGGCCTCCCTTAGATAATGAGAGGTAATTATAGCCTCTATTGAATCACGTACGATAAGCAAGGCCTCCACTGAATCATGAGAGGTAAGCATGACCACCACTAAATCATGAGAGATAAGCGTGGCCTCCATTGAATTATACGAGGTAAGCTTAGCCTCCATTGAATCATATGCAGTAAGCATAGTCTTCAGTAAATCCTGTGACGTAAAGGGCGCCCCATTGAACCATGCAAGGTAATCCTGGCATCTACTGAATTATGGGGGTGAGCGAGGCCTCCCTTCACTCATGAGAGATGTAAGTGAGGCCTCCCTTGACTCATGAGAGATGTAAGTAAGGCCTCCCTTAAGTAAGGAGAGGTAATTATAGCCTCCACTGAATCCCGTACGATAGGCAAGGCCACCACTAAATCATGAGAGATAAGCGTGGCCTCCATTGAATTATACGAGGTAAACGTGGCCTTCATTGAATCATATGCAGTAAACGTGGCCTTCAATGCAAGCCTGGCCTCTACTGAATTACGGGTGTAAACGTGGTCTCCACTGAATCGTGAGAGGTAAGGCATCCATTCAATCAAGAGAGGTAAGCATGACCACCACTAGATCACGAGAATGGCCTTCATTGAGTTAAGGGGAGGTATACGTGGCATTCATAGAATCATGGAAAGTATGCATGGCCTCTATTAAATCACAGGGAAGTACACATGACGTTCATCACTGAGTCACACATGGCCTTTATAGAATCACTAGAAGTAAGCATGGCCTCCATAGGATCAATGGGGATGGGAGGTAACCATAGTTTCCACTGGTTCATGGAAAGCACTGACAGTGCAGCAATGTGTGTGTGTCTTATGATAGCTGCAATTTAATATAGTCAGCAGGAGATGATGGAGCACAACTCCTTCCCCAGTCCTCCAGCCGTACAATAGAGCGGTCATTATCATCCCTGCCCTGTAATGATAATGAGATGACTCTGCTAATCTTGTACCAGTCTATACGGCAAAGTTAACAAGTAAGCATCAGAAAACAAAGTGTCAGCCTATTGTGTGCTGTTGTGGTCAGTGTGAGAACTGCAAGATTCTGAGATTCTTTTTATGTGGATAGCCATCATAAGAACATATATTCATAATGGGAACCGGATTTCTGATACAACATTCCAAAAACGATTGTTATTATTCTGATGTAATTACGTAGGGTAACGCCAACATATTCTAAAGCAGAAAATACAAGGGTGCAATCAGGGAGCAAAAAAGTGCTTACAGACTGACAGACAATAGGAACAACCACCAATATTCTCCTGCAGACGAGATGCTCAGATAGGAATGCAGAACTCCATTGTATAGAATATACAAACTTAAAATTACTTTACCGGCCCATTACCTGATAAGACTTATGTTTAAATATTTACACCCTGCCTGTACCCCACCTTGTAATGGTAACAATGGAAAAAAGAGAAACTAGCTGGTAGCTGGAGCTCTCTCCACATAAATTGGCTGGGGTTGTAGGTTTCATATACAGTGTAAACTACTGGTGGTCCTGCTATCTTTTAAAACACCTCAACATGAACAATTTTGTTTAGAATTGCTTAAATACTACGGTTCGGCCTCATAAGCTTCCATAATATATCACAGCTCCCTTGATGTGGGAGAGTCTAAAACAGAATATTAAAAAAAAAACCTGTAGATGGGAGCTTTACGGGGCCTTCCTGACACTGTGCAGATGGCAGCTACAAACACAGTTTTGTATACCCTGACTCGCTGCTGGAAAAGGATGTGCTTAATTGACTGAATGAACACTTGGGTGAAATAAATATATACGTTTCCTGATCTATTAGTAATAAATGAACGAGGTTGTATATAATTATTCATGCATCTCATCATGAAAAAAACTACACTGAGTGGCCACTTTATTAGAGACCTCTATCTAGTAGCACGTTGGACCTCCTTTGGCATCTAAAAGAGTAGATATTCCTTGTGGCGTCCATCACAGGTATCAGAGGACCCCGGGTGTGCCAAGAATACCTTCCCCACACCATTACTCCACCTCCAGCCTAACAGGAAGGGGTCATCGATTCATGCAGCTTGCATCAAATTCTGGCTTCCCATCTACTAATGATGACCTATCCATAGGATAGGTCATCATTAGTAGATTGGTGGGGCTCCACTGCTCAGGATCCTCACCCATCAGCTGTTTTTGGGCCAGTGTGCTCATGCAGTGATCTATTCCTGAAGGAAGGAGACAGCTCTGTTCCCACTGCTGTGGCGAGGCTTGGTATTGCAGGCCAAGTTCCCATTGAAATGAATGGTTTAAATACCAGGCCTGATCACTGCAGTTGGAACGGAGCTGTCTGCTTCCTGTAGAAAGACGGTTGACCGGTGGAGGTTCTGTGCAGCAGACGACTGCTGATCTGCCATTGATGGTCTATCCTGTAAATAAACCCATCAATAGGTTGCAACTGGACAACCCCTTTAAATAATAAAAGTTGTGGAGATGAGACACAAACATGTGCTGCTGCTTGGCCAATTAGACTGGGAGGAGTCATAATTTGCAAACAGCAAATGCATTTTAAACAGCATCAGTCATGACCACCCCAAGGAAAATGCAGTATTACATTGTGGCATTCATTGGTAATCCATGCAACACAGTGAAGGCTTGAATCTGCCCCAGTGTGTACCATTCATACAGAGCAACTATTCAGAGAACGCCCATTTTAAATGGGTATTCCAATCTGGGAGTCGCAGAATTAGCCAAGTGGGTTGCTGTACCTCCCATAGAAGTAAATAGGAGTTACAGCATAGCACAGAGAGCTGCATTGTTTCCACAGCCCCGAGCTCCAGTTATTACGCTGTTTCTGTAACCCTCGTTCACCTATATGGAAGTTATGGAAACAGAAAGACAGGCCATCCTGGTCGCGGAGTACAGAGAAGTGTTCCCATGATGGTCTGAGATAGGAATACCCTTTTAAAACTGATTTTTAAATTGGGCTTGCCTGAAGCCTCCACTAGGGGGAGCTCACCAAACACAAACCTATACAGCTTCCATTGAACTTGGTAAGAACGGCATCTTCAGTGAGCTCCCCATAGTGGCAGCTACAGGCAGTCAGAATTTCCACATGCAACATTATGATTGTGTGGAGGAAAGCGGGAAATTTGGAGCTCTGAAATTGAAAAAAATAATGGATTCTAAAGTGAACTTGATTGAAACAAATGAAAAAGTTTTCTAATGCAAGTTAGTAAACCGAAAAAGAAAAAAAAAAAAGCCGGTGGTCTTCTAGATTATGTACAGCAGGAGAAAAAGCCCTGCACACTGTATATAGCTATAGATGATCCTCCGCCAGGGCCCTGAGCTATGCCAGACATATACAATCACCCTCTGCTCATCTCACACCATATGGTGACACTAATGGCTTCTTGGACACGTTCATCTTCTTCCTTATTACTGGGCGAGTACATCATATACCAGAGACTGTTTCATTACGGGATATTTGGTCAGTTATCCCAGTTTATATAGTTTATATTTTACCACTTAAAAAAAAAATATTTAAAAAAAAACTTTCAAAATATATTGCTTTTTGTTACCACATTTTGGGCTCCTTTAACTTTATCGATGGAGCGGTTTGACGGTTCACTTTTGGTGGAACAAACTGCAATTTTTATACCCCACATGCCACTTTTTTAGCACTTTTAACTTTTTTTTTTTTATGCAAAGGTGATTTTAAAAAATTGCAATACTTATTTACTGCAAGACAGCTGAAAATACATAAAATGTAAAAGCATAAACTTAATCTTGGAGCAAATCACCTACTTTCTATATAACCCTCCCAATGCATTACCCGAGCATGGTACCGTTCTTATCCAAAAGGCTGGGTCTGCTATTACTGACCAGTCTCATTCGCTTGAACAAAGCTGAACTGCAGTATCAAAGGTCAGCCACATATCTGCATGGGCGCTACTGTAAGTATTGCAGTGAAGTGCATGAATACTGTGGTATTGCAGTGAAGCAGCCCACCAACTTGCAGCATGCCCCCTTTCTTTCTGCTAACTGCTTTTGGTTGGATCACACACTGATGGACATTCGTTTGGAGATCTGGAGATGCTGAAGCTTGAACGGACAACTCACGGCACCTGGACCCTTTCAATCTAGGGTTAAATCCTAGGGGTTTTCTGTTGATGGATCCAATCTAAAAAGTTTGACTATCAGAATGTGACGTGACAGAAGTGTTTCTTTTTTAGCCTTACACCTTAACTGGCAAGCACAGGAGTAATAACCAACTATATAGATCAAGGACTGCAATGGGCACGGCTTAAACCCCATATTCTGATGTTTATCAATGTCACGCTCATTAGCAGATACAAAGACATTGCCTTCTAGCTTACACTTATATTTCATTCCCAGATCTGTATGGTGCCATTGTGGCATCTATAAGACTACCATCTCTACTGTATGTGGTGCAGTTTGAAGTGATGCAGTACAAGGTGTATGTAGATCAAGTACTGTAATGGGCACGGCTTAAACCCCATATTCTGATGTTTATCAATGTCACGCTCATTAGCAGATACAAAGACATTGCCTTCTAGCTTACACTTATATTTCATTCCCAGATCTGTATGGTGCCATTGTGGCATCTATAAGACTACTATCTCTACTGTATGTGGTGCAGTTTGAAGTGATGCAGTACAAGGTGTATGTAGATCAAGTACTGTAATGGGCACGGCTTAAACCCCATATTCTGATGTTCATCAATGTTGCACTTATAAGCATACACAAACCCTTGCTTTACGACTTACACTCATATTTCGGTCCCAGATCTGTATGCTGCCATCCTGACATCCGGCAGCTATGAGTTTGCCATCTCTACTGTATGTTGCGCAGGTCGGGATGACGCGTTTGCCTTGTGCAGATCGAGGTTTAAAGATACCTTTATGTTTTTTTTCATTGGCAACATCCCAAGTCCGGACGGTTCTATCGAAGGGGAAGAAAAAAATTCTAAATTATTTCTGAGATTAAATCTGAAAATAAACAAAACAAATAAGTCAAAAAGCAAAGATACGGCATAACAAGGGACCAATACTGACAGAGGGCCCCCGTGCAAGAATCACAAAAAAGACCCTAAACGTCATACAATCTAATATAGGAGTAGGAAGCCCTATTTCCATTTTTAAGGTACCACAGTTTCAACAACAGTCAATATCACATTGTTCATCCTAATCCTCCTGGTTCTGGAATGTAATGATGAATTACAGTGAAGATTGACAGGCAAATATAAAAGGTAGGAGAAAAAGGGGAGAGGCCAATGTATTGATTGAGAACAATGGAGAATAATGCAGGTATCAACCCTTTCCAATCCACTGTCTGACGTCTTCCAACATTCTGATTGAAGCCTGTACATCTCCGGTGTCGGAGGACGTCCGGCAGGGTATTCTTACTGTATATTACTGCCGCTGTGTTGTCGGGGGCCTCTTCGGCATGTCACATACTGCAGTGCTGGCTCTAGCCAGCAGATGGTGCCATTGTACAATGGCAGAAAGAGAAAGCGCCGTAGGAAACCCTGAATCCAAAATTGGATTGCAAAGGGTTAAAGTAGTTCATGAAAATGGGTGAGTTTAAAGGGGTTTTCCAACATCTGAAAAATTTCTAACTACCCATCAGTAGACAATTGTTAGGGGTCCACCATCCGGAAACCCCGCCAATAAGTTGTTTGCCTGACCACTGTTTCAATGTTACAGAGCTAGAATCAGACAACTCTGTACACTTTGCAGCGGCCCGGCATGGAACAGTCAGCAGTTCCCATTCACTTTAATAGGAGGTCTGTTTGCAATACCATTATAGGCCACTGCACAGTACACGGAGCTGTCTGATTCTCGCTCCATATACACTGACAGTAGCCACAAGCAGCAGGAGTGAGAGACAGAGATGCCCGTTGCTCCATGAGTGTTATATTCTGAAGCGCTGCACTTTGAAGTTTGACTCGAAGCTGAGCTCTGAGTCACAGGGTGGGCCATGCTGGCCTACACAGAAGGGGAGAGAGTGGTCACTATGCAAGATACGGGTGGGGAAAGGTGGTGCGGACCGCCACATGACTATCAGCAGGATAGGTAATCAATAGTAGATTAACCACTACCAGGGACCCTCGCCCATCAGCTTTTTCTGTAGAAAGCAGACAGTCTCCTTTCTCACTAAGGTGGACAGGCTTGGTATTACAGGCTCAGCTCGCAGTGAAGTGAATGGAAAGTTAGCCTGCAATACCAAGCCTGGCCACTGCAGTAGGAACGGAGCTGTCTGCTTCCTGTAGAAATCAGCTCATGTATGAATATAGCTGATTTCAGCAAATAGCTGGTCAGCGAAGATCCAAGGTGGCAGAACCTCCGCTGATCTATTAATGGCCTATGGATTTTATTTGTTTTTCTCAAAAAATAGTGTGCAACCCCTTTAAATTCCTGTATTTTGGGGGCATTTTGGCGACTCCTGGCTATAAACAGTTATCTGCTTAGGAGTCAAGCAGACTAGCATGTAAATAGTATTCCTAGAAGCTTCTTCCCCAACACCGGATGGTTTGTCTGGTGGAGTTAAAGGCACGTACACGTAGTTGGAGTGCACAGAGAGTAACACAAACATTCCTGAAGACTTGCTTTTTAATTGTACCCCTTTTCCCGTCCCATCAGCCTCCACAGAAGCGCGGCCGTTCTCACGTACACACGGTGTCTGAACATGTAGCTGGAGGACCCTGGGTCGTATCACAGGCTCCGATCGTCGCAGTTCACCCCGAACCGCATCCATCAAAGCTTCTGGAGCCGATTTCACATCGGGTTCACGAGGAGAACTGTGTGCGCAGTCATTCATCTCCCAGCAAGGTAATTATCACTAATTCACCATTATTATAACCATTACGCTAATAAACTTTGTGGATGTCAGACGTTTTCATAGGGCTGGCCCGTCAGTAGCGGCCGGCGGGCCCTGGAGAAGGCTCACACGTTGTGCAGCGGCCGGGCACGTCCGGCTGACGTAGGAGTGCAGACTGCGAACCGTTCCAGGACTGTTCTAGACGGGGGTTGGAACGGAGAAAAATAGTATTAACTCCCTAAAAGTCACGTTGGAAAAACCCTCCCGAAAACGGCACGTTTTTACTGTATATTTAGAATTTATGTCTCATGTATTTGAGGCCGAACTCGGTCGTCTGAAGTGCATTTTTAACCCCTTAGTGACCACTAATTTTAGCCTTAAAAGCCAGTAGATTACCCTTTTCTGCTCCGGCGGTGATGACGTTTAGCTCTAGGACACCTTATATTCTGCGGGATGGGTTCTAGTTTTTATATATTAAGCGCTGCAGAATATGTTGGCGCTATATAAAGATTATTATTAATAAAGGAACCACATTCGGGTATATACAGTGGATTGAAAAACTTGTATTTATGGTTTTTGCCTGAAGAAGAAGTAATTTCACCATTGTGCTTTTGGAATTCATTTCTTTGGCGTCGTATTATATTATGTTACCTTTATTCAACGGCTCGGTAGGATTATGACAACACCAAATTTATAGAGGTTTTCCATTTTACTACTTTTGCACAATATGAACGTTTTTATTTTTTCTTACCCCGTCATTCCCCTGCTGTCAACACATTGGGCGCTGCTAAGTAGTCCGCCCATAATAAAACTAGAACGGGTGGACTACTTAGCAGTGCCGCTCAATTAAATAAATCTTGGTATTTGTATAGCGCCAACTTATTCCGCAGAGCTTTCAGGTAATTTATTACCCCCCACCAAGCTGGGTACTCATTTTACCGACCTTGGAAGGATGGAAAGCTGAGTCAACCTTGAGTCGGCTACCTGAACCATGCAAGGATTGAACCCACAACCTTCAGGTCGTGAGCGAGAGCTTAGGACTGCATTTCTACTGCCTTAACACTCTGCGCCACATGAGGCTCTACTGCGGACACCAGGGAATGATGGGGGAAATAAGTATAACACTTCCAGCTTTGGACTCAGCGGGTCAATAACTTTCAGCCCATGCGCTTAGCTCATAGAGTGGTTAAAAGTACGTGACAGGATCTCTGACAACTGGACAACGCCTCTAAAGGTATTTTCGGAGGCTTTGGCATTGCTGAGCTTTCTATAGTACCCCCACGATCAGCTGATGAAAGGGGCCGCCATGGCTCTTTTCATTAAACACATGGCACAGTGTAGTAGGCAACCAGTATTAAAGTCCCGGAACTCCCCGTGCCCCATCATGTCAGACCCTCATCATCCCACTATCGATACCATAAAGGATTGCTCCGGTAGAACGAGGCAGAAGATGGGGAATCCATAAGACAATGCAACAATCTGCA
This sequence comes from Eleutherodactylus coqui, assembly GCF_035609145.1. Classification (NCBI taxonomy): domain Eukaryota; kingdom Metazoa; phylum Chordata; class Amphibia; order Anura; family Eleutherodactylidae; genus Eleutherodactylus; species Eleutherodactylus coqui. The sequence goes on from NC_089841.1 coordinate 45,111,277, forward strand.
GTTCACATCTGCTCAACATATTTCCCATTTTTATGGCTGCCCGGAGAGCGATTCCCGGTCACTTAAAACTCACTACAATGAATGAAATATTCCTGCCGGACGGCCTGGAGGAAGTGGGGGAGCTGGGAAGAGTCCAACAATCTGAAAATACGGCCAGCTCCAAATCCATATATAAAAGATGGCCAGCTCTAGGTGAAATAACATGGCGTCCCGCGGTGCTGCGGCGCTCAGGAAGCCTTCTAAGGCATATAAAACATATACAAGCTCGGCCATCAGGGCTGTGGGAAGATTATTAATTGGCCCACCCATTTAGTAGAATTACGAACATATATATTGCAGATATTTCACTGTAGTGGCTACGGTGGCAGAAGAACTCAACCGGAGAAGATCAACTACAGCTGCAGCTTGGAGAGTTTTTCCCACCATAGTAAATAATGGGGTGATGTTTGACTGCTAGGTCCCCCACAGTCCTTGGAATCTCATCTTATTCTCATCACAGGCAGGGTTACACTGAAAGCTGTTGCCTATATATAGATAACACAGGATGCAACATTCACAATAGGTGATGGTCAAAGCTCACCTCCTCCAACTCCCTGCGCAGTGAAAGAGCATGCCCACAACCGATTTTCAGGTATCTTCGAGATATCCTATGTCAGTGGTGGCGAACCTATGGCACGCGTGCCAGAGGCGACACTCAGAGCCTTCCCAGCTGGCACTCGCTGCGGTCGGCTGCTCACCACATTAGTAAATACCAGCAGGGGTGCCGCAGCTCCCCTGCTGGTATTCACTCAGCAGTGCTGCTAGAGGCACTGATCCCGGTGCACAATGTGATGTCAGTGTGCAGCTGGGATCCTCCTCCCCCCTCCTCTGACGTCTCTTACTTGGTTCCGCGAGAGCAGGGGAGGGGAGGAGGCATCCGGCAGTACGTCACAGTGTGCTCCTGGGATCAGTGGCAGAAACAGCGCTAAGCAGAGGAGTGGGGGGGAATTTGAGTCTTAGAGGGGGTGGGGCGATATTACTACAGGGGCCACTGTGGGATGTCGCTATTACTACTGGGGGCCACTGTGGGATGTCACTATTACTACTGGGGACGCTGTGAAGTGTCACTATTACTACTGGGGACCACTGTGGGGTGTCACTATTACCGCTGGGACCGCTGTGGGATGTCACTATTACTACTGGGGCCACAGTGTGGTGTCAGTATTACCGCTGGGGCCAGCATGGCTTCCTGTGAACTGACAGGTTTACCAGAATTGACACCAGAATTTTGTATAAATCATAGCGCTATTCATTAGCAGACATTTATGTTTAAACTGTTGTACCAACACTGATAAATCGGATTGGTTTGAGATCTCTCTGCTGAAACACCACAGATCCCAAGATCAGTGGTCCTGTGCTCCCCCTGCTCTCTGCAGGACCACTGCACCCCCACGAGCAGTGAGGAGGAGATTGAATGGTGCGGCAGTCGCACATGCGCGGTGCTACTCCGTTCATCTCCAATGGAACTGCCGGAGATAGCAGAGCACTGGTAATTGGCTATTGGCTATATGCAGTGGTAACATGAAAGCTGTGCTCTGATTGGTTGCTACGGGCAAAAAAGACAGTCTTACTGCTAGTCCGTTCTGATAAATGAGGTCCATTAGTGTTTTTATGGGCATCTTTAGAACAAGCACAAAAGAAGGACAAAGTGGAACACAACACAAGACGCCTAAACTGATTAATCCTTCAACTTTTTTATCATTTCAAGATCTAAGACGTCTTTGAGGATCTTATATCAAAACAAAGACTTTGCCAGAATGAAAGGGATTGCAAAATGTCATAAATATTATTTCTCTTGTCGAGTCAAACTACTCAGCTTCACTTTTTCCCGGATGTGATGAGTGATCTAAGGCTGCTTTCACATCCGCGTCGGCGGTTCCGTTTTTCTGCTCCGTTTGGGGAGCGGGAAAAGTGAATCCCCTGGCCGAACGGATTCGTCCTATGATGGACCCGAACAACTCTGAACACACCCCATAGACGATAATGGGGTCTGTTTGGTTTCTGCTCAGCTGCCTGCCATTTTACCAAAATAAAAAAGCTATGCAAGTTGCGCTATTTCTTCTGGTATTTTGTGCCGGATCTGCAACAGAACCTCCAAAGAGAGGTTCCCGCAGAGAGATATGAACCTGGCCTAAATAAACCCTACAGTCACCAACCATGGGCCCGTTATGTGAGGTCTTCAAAGGAGCGAACAACCATAAGCCAATAGATTTCCAGTATTCCAGTCATCACTTCATAGCATAGTGGCTATGGACACCATAGAAGGACAAAAGTACTGCAGTGTATTGTATGACAGAAGTATTGCAGTGTGTTCTAGAGATGATGAAAAGAATGCAAGTTCCTGCTTGGAGACTAAAAAACAAGCCTTCACACACTCCCATAGAGCGAAAAATAGGGGTCGCAGAATGCAGCGACAAAAAGATACATTTTTTTTTAATTATTACATTTTCATTTTAAAAAATGATGAAATAGAATATAAAGCTATAAATTTGGTACCGCCGTAATTGTACTGATCCAGAAACTAAAGTCAACCTGTCAAGTGAATACCCAAAAAACAACCACCCCCCAAGAAACACAATTTTTTTCCCCTTTCCCGTTCATTCTACTTGAACTCTACGATTTAAACCGGCTTCACCGTATAAATTCAATAAAACAATAGTGGGGTGAAAGAGAATCTACCGGAATTGTTTCTAGGAACCACGTTATGCAGCGCTGCCGTACGCAGCCCACAGGTCGTGTTGTATTAACTACGGTTTGGGACCTACTTGTTTGCCCATGGACCTCTGTCAAATTTATTCCCCCGATGGTCCACGTTATTTGGTGAAACACGTAGGTATTTTGCATATAGGGCCCATTCAGGTCATAGTGATAGAGACTGATGCTCGTCAGGGTCGCCCTTTTGGGGTGGTGTCTCCGTTACATCTCAGGGCCATGTATGCACTAGGGATCAATAGGGTTAGTACAACTGCATTGGCATTTCCTATATATTCTCTTGGCGATGGGGCGTGTTTATGGAACGGGAAGTGGATTTCCGCATATGATGGGACTATTTGGAGACCAACCTTTCTCAAAACACATTGTGACCATGACCACATACTGGTAAGAGGTTTTAATCTCCCTTGTGGATTGACCCTGTGATTAGTCCATCAGCTATTTGTATACATCTGTCTGTGGGTTTGTATGCGGATTGTGGAAATCTTTTTGTGGGTAATACATATTTATTAAAAGTTATGTTTTAATGACGCACTTGTCAGCGTTAAAAAAAGGTAGAACATGCTCTATCTTTCTGCATATTTGTGCACCAAAGCTCCCCGTAGAAGTCAATGAAGGGGAAGAGGTGCAAATGCGCGAGCAATACACAAGGCGATGTGTGAACTATTGTGTGATTCCGCTGGAAAAAGAACATTTTAGCAATTTTAATTGGAGCATTTGTTTGCTGTGCACCAATGAACATGCCCGGCTGGCACAAAAGGTGCCGTGAAATACGCCGATATGCGCACAAAAAGCCTTGTTCATAGCGTAAAAATGTTGCACTAAGGCGTTCACAATTGCGCTTATGCTTGTGTGAAGCCGGCTTTATAGCTGGGGGATGAAAAAAGCATAAACTGTATATGAAAGGAAAGGGTTAAAGGTTGCCGAACTTTTCATTGTATGTCCATAAAACTGGATCTCAAAACAATGGAAAGTAAAAGTTGTGGCGGCTCCACGTCCGTCAGCCATTTATGATTTTGGCCTGAAAACCACTTGGAAAAAGAGGGATGAGAGGGAACCTGCGTCACACATAAGTGGCTGCCTGCAGCCTCGGCAGACCCTCCGGGTGCCAAAGTGCTCTGGATTGCGTACTTAAGATCAATGATTTCACGAGTTCTCAGCCGTACTTCACAGCGCGGTTGTCCTCAGTGCAGATGTTCCCGTGTGTCTGCTCTGTGCTGCCAGACAGCCTCCTGACCGTGAGAAGTCTAACAACTGTGAAGGCTCAGGAGTAACAGTGATGGCGCTCCTCACCGTTCATCAGGGAGTAAAAGTAGAGAGGGCAGCACAGCCGACTGGCCACACGCAGCAACACGATATCAATGGTTCATATCCTTCTAGGTATAAAAAGGAACAGTCCCCTGGTGCAAGCACCAAGTCGTGACTCCTAGGGTGAGTCAGTCACAACTCGATGCTTGCAGACTGTTTTACCATTGTGTTTTACCCCCCACCATGCTGGGTACTAATGTTACTGACCTCGGAAGGATGGAAGTCTGAGTCAACCTTGAGCCGCCTACCTGAACGATGCGGGGATTGAACTTGCAACCTTCAGGTCGTGAGTGAGAGCTAAGGACTGCATTCTGCTGCCACTACACTTTGCGCCACACAAGGGCCCTATGAATACTGACAATTCATGCCTGACTTTCGGTGAGCAGCAGCTTCTCACATAAGCAGCTTTCCAGATAAATATTAACCTTTAGTTAGAACAGCCTCTCTATTGGACCCGACAGTCCTAATAAATTGGCGCTTCCCTGTGGGCTTGCAGGGCTTGTATGAGGCAGGATCGTGAGCATTCATGCTGATTGAAGCTGTTAATCTTTTAAATGCTGCTGTCAAATCTAACAGCAGCATTTAAATGGTCCAATCAGTGTTCAGGGTTCCTGAAACCTCTCCCTCAGGGCTTATTCAGACGAACGTATAGCGTCCGGGTATTCACGCCGGCCGATATACGGTGTCCCTCTCTGCAGGGGGAGGAGGCTGGAAGAGCCGGCAGCAGTGCACTGAGCTCCCGCCCCCTCTCCGCCCCTCGGCACTATTTGCAATGAGAGGAGGCGGGGCGGAGCTAAGTTTCGTGAGTCAGCTCCGCCCACTCCCATTGCAACTAGTGACGAGGGGCGGAGAGTGGGCGGGAGTGCACGGCTCCAGGCTCTTCCAGTCTCCTCCCCCTGCAGAGAGGGACACCGTATATCGGCCGAAGTGAATACGCGGCCGATATACAGTCGTCTGAATAAGCCCTCACTATGAGATTATGAGATAACAATCGGTTGACTTGGCAGCCTTGTGCCTTCTGAAGGTCCCCATGGCTGCCATGACTAAATGTAGCATAATGCAATATTATGGTATTTTATTATACTGTATGAGCGATCAGACACCTTAAAATTCAAGTCCCCTATGGGTACTAAAAAAAAAATTGTAAAAATTAGTTTAAAAAGTTTTATTAAGGGAAAAAATAGGAGGTATTTAAAACAAACAAAAAAAAACTTTCCTCATTTTTGTAACAAAAAACCTAAAGCACACATTTGGTATTGCTACAACTGTAAAAGTCCGATCTATCATTTAGATCAGGGTTTCTCAACTCCAGCCCTTAGGACCCTCCCACAGGTCATGTTTTCAGGATATCCTATGGAAAGAACACCCGTAGCAACGTCTGAGCATTAATAATAATTACATCACCTGTGCAATACTGAGGAAATCCTGAAAACATGACCTGTTGTCGGTCCCCGAGGACTGGAGTTGAAAAACACTGACTTAGATCTCTGCTCATTCTGTGCTGAAAAATCGAGTGGGCGGTCCCATCTGTGATTGTATGTACAGTCCAGTGGGCCGTCCCATCTGTGATTGTATGTACAGTCCAGTGGGCCGTCCCATCTGTGATTGTATGTACAGTCCAGTGGGCCGTCCCATCTGTGATTGTATGTACAGTCCAGTGGGCCGTCCCATCTGTAATTGTATGTACAGTCCAGTGGTCGGTCCCATCTGTGATTGTATGTACAGTCCAGTGGGCCGTCCCATCTGTGATTGTATGTACAGTCCAGTGGGTGGTCCCATCTGTGATTGTATGTACAGTCCAGTGGGCCGTCCCATCTGTGATTGTATGTACAGTCCAGTGGGCCGTCCCATCTGTGATTGTATGTACAGTCCAGTGGGCCGTCCCATCTGTGATTGTATGTACAGTCCAGTGGTCGGTCCTATCTGTGATTGTATGTACAGTCCAGTGGGCCGTCCCATCTGTGATTGTATGTACAGTCCAGTGGTCGGTCCTATCTGTGATTGTATGTACAGTCCAGTGGGCCGTCCCATCTGTGATTGTATGTACAGTCCAGTGGGCCGTCCCATCTGTGATTGTATGTACAGTCCAGTGGGCGGTCCCATCTGTGATTGTATGTACAGTCCAGTGGTCGGTCCCATCTGTAATTGTATGTACAGTCCAGTGGTCGGTCCCATCTGTGATTGTATGTACAGTCCAGTGGGCGGTCCCATCTGTAATTGTATGTACAGTCCAGTGGTCGGTCCCAGCTGTGATTGTATGTACAGTCCAGTGGGCCGTCCCATCTGAGATTGTAAGTACAGTCCAGTGGGCCGTCCCATCTGTGATTGTATGTACAGTCCAGTGGTCGGTCCCATCTGTGATTGTATGTACAGTCCAGTGGGCCGTCCCATCTATGATTGTATGTACAGTCCAGTGGTCGGTCCCATCTGTGATTGTATGTACAGTCCAGTGGGCCGTCCCATCTGTGATTGTATGTACAGTCCAGTGGGCGGTCCCATCTGTGATTGTATGCACAGTCCAGTAGGCCGTCCCATCTGTGATTGTATGTACAGTCCAGTGGGCGGTCCGATCTGTGATTGTATGTACAGTCCAGTGAGCGGTCCGATCTGTGATTGTATGTACAGTCCAGTGGGCGGTCCCATCTGTGATTGTATGTACAGTCCAGTTGGCCGTCCCATCTGTAATTGTATGTACAGTCCGGTGGGCGGTCCTATCTGTGATTGTATGTACAGTCCAGTGGGCGGTCCTATCTGATTGTATGTACAGTCCAGTGGGCGGTCCTATCTGTGATTGTATGTACAGTCCAGTTGGCCGTCCCATCTGTAATTGTATGTACAGTCCAGTGGGCGGTCCTATCTGTGATTGTATATACAGTCATACACAGATGGCTTTCAACGTGCATGATAAATTCATTTATCACTATGTTCATTCTGACCTGAACAGATCAGTGGGTGGGCCTACCTGTGATTGACAGCTGTGTATGACTGGACTGTACATACAAGCACTGATGGCTCTGCCCACTGGACTCTTCAGCTCAGAATGAGAGATATAAATAAATAAAATACAAGTTATACTGAATCTTTCCCCATAAAACTGTATATCCATCTGCTCGGCTCCTCCTGCTCTATATCATGCCTGCAGTTTGGACAGCATATTCGAGCTGACAGACTCCATTTAAAACGGAAACTCTACTTAAAATCCTCTTCCGGTATCTCATACATAGGGACACACTATAATTTTCCCCAACTACAAAAATAACCCTCAGAATGGACAAGATGTGTTCTCCAATATTCACAGCTCTGTGGAAAGCAGATAATTAGACCCAGATTAGTAACTTCTCCTTATCTGGCACTTTACATGGTGTCTGGAGAAGAGAACACAAGCCATTAACGGTGCCGACACCTGCAGGAAATGTCTGGGCTAATAAAGACATCAACCATAATCCCTCCAATCATTAATATGGAGGAGAAGCCATAAAACGGGGATGATAGAAGGCTTATCAGGTGGACATCAAAGTGCACCACTAATGGGGAGCAAGAGGGCAGCAGTAAGATGAGAGCCCCCTCACATGCAGGACCAGGACCGCCACTACAATGGGAGAAGGCATCACAAGGGTCTCGCTTGGGGGAGCAAAAATGCAAAAACAAGCCTCATTCATGTCTCTTCAATGGAGATCCCGGCTTGTGATTAGAAGGGCCATAAATCTCTCCGGTTCTCAGGGGTTGGGGAATGAGTGGCTCCCTGATAAACATCTCACCAACACAAAAAGAAGGGATTTCCCATCATCCTTCACTCCCATTCTATGGAGCTGCAGCACCTGAGCTAATCCCTGCAATTAAAGGAGTCCTGATAAGATGAAGAACAGACTTCTCCAAGTGTGTAGCCCAGGAACCCAGGATGGATTGCTTCACCAAATCCTTCTGTACACAGCCATATTTTACAACCGACTTCTTCCACCCTTTGAGTGCTAGAAAGGACGTATTTACATTAACGGTCCGTGATGCTATATGCAGCCCGTAGGAGGCAGCGCTTTATGGCTTTACTGGGTGAATGAGCAGCAACTGAGTGTAAAGGACCTTTCAAACAGAACAGAAAAATGCTCTGCAGGACGCAGCGCAGCGCGGATCGTCATTCAGGGCATATTTTGTTGCGTTTTTAACTGCAGAATGCGTTCTGCGGTTCATCTTGTGGAATCTCTTGTTTTGTGTTTTTTGCACGGACTTTTTATTAATTGCAGAATTATATCTCCTGTATGTTAGAAATCTGCAACAATTCTACAACACGTCCCTAACTCCGCAGCAGATAGCTTTTCCGCTGTAGAATTAAAAGTTTTTTTTTAGGCATCACCCGCTGTAAGTGCAGGGATATACCGGGTCAGAGCGAAAGGAACTGCTCTGACCCGTGTCATGGTGGGTGCTCGTAAATTGCAAATACAAGCGCCAGATACTACACATAAATGCAGCCCTAGAACCAAGCTCAGTACATAAATACAGCCCAAGAACCAAGCTCAGTACATAAATACAGCCCCAGAACCAAGCTCAGTACATAAATACAGCCCCAGAACCAAGCTCAGTACATAAATACAGCCCCAGAACCAAGCTCAGTACATAAATACAGCCCCAGAATCAAGCTCAGTACATAAATACAGCCCCAGAATCAAGCTCAGTACATAAATACAGCCCCAGAACCAAGCTCAGTACATAAATACAGCCCCAGAACCAAGCTCAGTACATAAATACAGCGCTAGAACCAAGCTCAGGACATAGATACAGCACTAGAACCAAGCTCAGTACATAGATGCCATACCAGAACTAAGCTTGGTATATAAATACAGTCCCAGAACCAAACTCGTAGCACAAATACAACCCCAGAACCAAGCTCATAACATAAATACAGCACCGAAACTAAGCTCAGTACATAATCACAGCATCAGAACAGCTCAGTACATAGATATAATACCAGAACTAAGCTTGGTATATAAATACAGTCCCAGAATCAAACTCATAGCACAAATACAGCTCCAGAACCAACCTCAGTACATAAATACAGCACCGAAGCCAAGCTTGGTACATAATCACAGCATCAGAACAGCTCAGTATATAGATACAATACCAGAACTAAGCTTGGTATCTATATACAGCCCCAGAACCAAACTCATGGCATAAATATAGCCCCAGAACCAACCTCAGTACATAAATACGCCAGAACCAAGCTCATAGCATATATGCAATAGCAGAATTAAGCAACAGTCTTGTGGGGGTGCCTATGGGCTGACAGAAGCGTCTCAGAACATGAGAGAGGAGGACACAGAGCCAGGAGGAGGATGATTCATGTAGCTCCAGAAGACGGTGCTGCACAGAGAAAGAGGATCATCTGGCCTGGTAGACCTAAGGGTGGTAACCGCCTACAGCCTGCATCTGCCTGATGTACCCCTTACAAGCTGGTGGCAGTGCCCTGTGCTACTGCACAAGTCACATGTAGCTAAGGCCGGACATGGTTGTGTTACTTGCAGATATTGCTGAAGATTTGCCATGGATGTCACCTTCGGCACTGTAGTGAAAATCCACAACACAAGCGGACATGTCACGTTCACGGCCATCCTGAGACTGGAGAGGACCTCCTATGGGTTAAGGAGAAAGGTGAAAGCGTAGACTATAGCCTGCATAGAGGCCGATCCTGTGGCGGATTGCGGCATGTTCTTGCGTATAGGAAGAGCCGAGGGGATCAGAAAGTCATGGTAAACGTTTACAGCACTGTTTGGTCTGTCTCAAAATGTCACAAATTTGGGAGGTGGACATCCATTTATACCTGGCGACCAACAGTAAATGTGAGCAATGGCGAATACGGAGAAGCAAAGGCGTAGAGGGCGCAGTACACGAGGGACATCCACACCCAACCCTGGCTGACATGAGAGGATTGTGTAGGACAGTAAACACATTCTCCGGATCTCCAGATCACGGGTTATATGGCAAGACAGACAAGAAGAACGTGAGAAAGGAGAAAGCCAAGGAACATAGGAAATGGCATCCGGACAGACGCTTGTGCAATGTTAAGTGTTGGGTCATTCGGAATTCAGTTTAGAGAAAGCCAAGCTGAGTTTTGCATGTATCAGTCAGTTGAGGTTTAAAGGGGTTATTTCATCCCTGACCCCCTTATCCGGAAAACTGCAGGTCGGCTCACAAGACCCCTTTGTAAACTGATGGACTTGGCCAGGGATGACCTTGTTGTTTGCTCGTATATCTTGTAGCATTAAAGTAGTTCCCCTGTGTGAAGTCTGTCTGCCCTTTATCACTTACCTTGGTGTCCTACACAGGTAAGTAATGCGCGAGTTCTGCCCCCATCCGCCATGCCTGGCATGCGTCTGTCTGCCCTGCCTCTGTCTATCAATCTGCCATGGCCCGCAATCTGCTCAGCCTGGCATCTGTCTGCCCTGCCAGTCGTCTGTCTGTCAGCCTGCCCTGCCCTGCCCGTGTCTATCAATCTGGCCCTGTACAGGGTCTTTCTGCCCTGCCCAGCGCCTCTCTGCTCACCCTGGTGCCTGTCTGTTAACCTGTCCGGCGTCTGTCTGCCCTGCCCATGTAAATTAGTCTGCCCTGTCCGTGTCAATCTGCCCTACATCTATCCGCCATGCCCTAGGTCAGTTTGTCTTGCCTGGCATGTTTCTGTCTGCCTGCATATGTCTATCAATTTATCTGCTTCGCATCTATCTGCTTGCCCTGGTGTTTGCCTTGCTGACCATATGTCCTGCATGTATCTGTCTGCCTGCCCTGCATCTATCGGTCCTAGCCATGTCAATCTGCTCTGCCTGGCATGAGTCTGCCTGCCCTGCATCTATCTGCTTGTCCTGCCCAGCATCTATTTATCGGCCCTGCCCTGAATGTGTCCATCAATCTGCCTGCCCTGCATTTATATGTTCTGCCTGGAATGTGTCTATCTTTCCACTCTGCCCGAAGTGCCCACGTCAGGCCAAGTGCCTTGCATCTATCAGCCTCCCCTAAGCTGTATCTGCCCAACAGCCTGCCCTGAGCTGTATCTGCCCATCAGCCTGCCCTGAGCTGTATCTGCCCATCAGCCTGCCCTGAGCTGTATCTGCCCATCAGCCTGCCCTGAGCTGTATCTGCCCATCAGCCTGCCCTGAGCTGTATCTGCCCATCAGCCTGCCCTGAGCTGTATCTGCTCATCAGCCTGCCCTGAGCTGTATCTGCTCATCAGCCTGCCCTGAGCTGTATCTGCTCATCAGCCTGCCCTGAGCTGTATCTGCTCATCAGCCTGCCCTGAGCTGTATCTGCCCATCAGCCTGCCCTGAGATGTATCTGCCCATCAGCCTGCCCTGAGATGTATCTGCCCATCAGCCTGCCCTGAGCTGTATCTGCCTGCCCTGACCTATACTACACCTATCTGTCTGCCCTGAGCTGTATCTGCTCATTAGCCTGCCCTACATCTATTTGCCTGCTCTGAGCTGTATCTGCCCATCAACCTGCCCTACATCTATCTGCCTGCCCTGAGCTGTATCTGCCCAACAGCCTGCCCTGACCTGTATCTACCCATCAGCCTGCCCTACATCTATCTGCCTGCCCTGACCTGTATCTGCCCATCAGCCTGCCCTACATCTATCTGCCTGCCCTGTACTGTACTACATCTATCTGCCTGCCCTGACCTGTATCTGCCCATCAGCCTGCCCTACATCTATCTGCCTGCCCTGACCTTTACTACATCTATCTGCCTGCCCTGTACTACATCTATCTGCCTGCCCTGACCTGTATCTGCCCATCAGCCTGCCCTACATCTATCTGCCTGCCCTGTACTACATCTATCTGCCTGCCCTGACCTGCATCTTCCCATCAGCCTGTCCTACATCTATCTGCCTGCCCTGAGCTGTATCTGCCCATCAGCCTGCCCTACATCTATCTGCCTGCCCTGACCTGTACTACATCTATCTGCCTACCCTGACCTGTATCTGCCCATCAGCCTGCCCTACATCTATCTGCCTGCCCTGACCTGTATCTGCCCATCAGCCTGCCCTACATCCATCTGTCTGCCCTGACCTGTACTACATCTGCCTGCCCTGACCTGTATCTGCCCATCAGCCTGCCCTACATTTATCCGCCTGCCCTGAGCTGTATCTGCCCATCAGCCTGCCCTGCGTCTATCTGCCTGCCCTGACCTGTATATACCCATCAGCCTGCCCTGACCTGTATATACCCATCAGACTACCCTACATCTATCCGCCTGCCCTGACCTGTATATACCCATCAGCCTGCCCTACATCTATCCGCCTGCCCTGACCTGTATATACCCATCAGCCTGCCCTACATCTATCAGCCTGCCCTGACCTGTACTACATCTCTCTTCTCACGCGGCACAAACTCCACCAGCCCTGGCCTCGGATTTGTACAATCACACTTCTGTGTCTCTTTTGCTACTGTAAAATATTACTGCTGTCAGCAATAGATACCAGAGAACACACGAATGCCATTTAGGGATTTCCTGTGCAAAAATTTGAAATCCTTTGCCGTGTGGAGATTGATTGCAGTAGCAGTCGGGCATGCGCAGCATCATTGCATTGATCCCCAATGAGACTAGAAACAGCCAAATGCTTGTACTTACATGGCAGTTTTCGTCAGCCACGTAGAAATAAACGGAGTGACGCTGCACATGTGACCGCCGCGCCATTCAATCTCCACATCAATGCATGTGGAATGCGAATCTGCAGTGATAAAAAGGGACACAGGACCCCTGTTCTTGGGATCCTTGGGTGTCTCAGTGGCAAGGCTCCCACTGATTGCACTTTTATTCATCTATCCTATGGATAGGCGATATACGTAGATTGCGGTGCAATCCAACAAATAGATGTAAAGGCACACATAAACCATGGCAGAAACAAACACATGCTTCAGCACTCATACACACTAAAGATCTGAGTAAATCTGCACAAACTACTGTTTATAGTAACTGCATAAAGAATGCAAGGGTCTTAATACCCAATTTGATCAAATTATGTGGACCCATCCGCCACGTCCAGAAAAACGTAATGGATGGGTACCTAGCTCTAAAAGCCTCCCATTCACGTGGAGACTTTTCAGCCTGAAGGGAAGAGCTAGGTACTAGAGATGAGCGAGCGTACTCGGATAAGCACTACTCGCTCGACTAATTGGCTTTATCCGAGTATCGCTGTGCTCGGGTCTAAAGATTCGGGTGCCGCTGCGGCTGACAGGTGAGTCGCAGGGGAGAGCGGGCGGGAGAGAAGGAGAGAAAGATCTCCCCTCCGTTCCTCCCCGCTCTCCCCTGCAGCTCCCCGCTCCGTGCCGGCACCCGAATCTTTAGACCCGAGTACAGCGATACTCGGATAAAGCCAATTACTCGAGCGAGTAGTGCTTATCCGAGTACGCTCGCTCATCTCTACTAGGTACCCATCCATTAAGCACCTGGCGAATGGGCCAACTTAATTTGATCAAACTGTGCGCTAAGAACCTTACATTTCACTACAGTTGTGCAGTTTTATGCAGATCTTAAATGTGCACAAGTGCTGAAGCATATATTCATTACTGCTAAAACCCTACCGTCTGCACAGGAAGAGGATGCACACTGAGCGCTCCTGACCCCCAGTAACGAATATGACCCCAAAATTAATTTACAGGTTTATTGTTGAAGAGGTCAAGAGCAAGAAACGTAGAAAAGTGTCATTAGCTTCGTATGAGCGAGTACCTTCTTCCGGCCCGTGATGAGTAGGAGAGACGGGTAATTACTTATTTCACTGCAGTGCCTACCCAGTTCATAGAAATTAAGTAGAATTCATTAGCAGGAAAAAGGCCTGGGCAATCAGACCACAGCGAGAGGTGATCCTGGGAGAGGAAAGGTCAGTGTGCGTGACGTTAGACACATGTGTCCGGGAACTTACAGATGTGACCTCTGCCTTGTGGCCAGAAGGTACGACATGGTAAATATCCCCATGTGATGCAGAGTCTCCATACTGCGCAGGTCTCACCCCTAACGGCTGCAATCAGCCGAAATGTGGTCACTTCCAAAACAACCCTCGTTACACTGTTTTCTTAATCCCACATTAGTGATCAATTACATTTACTTATTTGAGATGACTGTGCAGTTTAAAAAGAGGACTACCCAGAATTCAAATCACCAAAATAAGCTCAGACAGTGAACAAGCAAGGAATGCTGGGAGATTTTAATCTGAAGTACTGCAGAATAGTGAGTGTAGCTCTGGAGTATAATAAAGGATGTAACTCAGGATCAGTACAGGATAAGTAATGTATGTACACAGTGACTCCACCAGCAGAATAGTGAGTGCAGCTCTGGAGTATAATACTGGATGTAACTCAGGATCAGTACAGGATAAGTAATGTATGTATACAGTGACTCCACCAGCAGAATAGTGAGTGCAGCTCTGGGGTATAACACAGGATGTAACTCAGGGTCAGTACAGGATAAGTAATGTATGCACACAGTGACTCCACCAGCAGAATAGGGAGTGCAGCTCTGGGTTATAATAGAATCATAGAATGGTAGAGTTGGAAGGGACCTCCAGGGTCATTGGGTCCTACCCCCTTGCTCAGTGCAGGATTTACTATATCATCCCAGACAGATATTAGTCCAGCCTTTGTTTGAACACTTCCATTGAAGGAGAACTCACCACCTCCTGTGGCAACCTGTTCAACTCATTGATCACACTCACTGTCAGAAAGTTTTTCTAATATCTAATTTGTGTCTCTTCTCTTTCAGTTTCATCCCATTGCTTCTAGTCTTTCCTTGTGCAAATGAGAGCAGGGCTGATCCCTCTGCACTGTGACAGCCCTTCAGATATTTGTAGACAGCTATTAAGTCTCCTCTCAGCCTTCTTTTTTGCAAGCTAAACATTCCCAGATCCTTTAACCGTTCCTCATAGGACATGATTTGCAGACCGCTCACCATCTTGGTAACTCTTCTCTGAACTTGCTCCAGTTTGTCTTTTTTAAAGTGGGGTGCCCAGAACTGGATACAGTATTCCAGATGAGGTCTGACTAAGGAAGAATAGAGGGGGATAATGAACTCATGTGATCTAGACTCTATGCTTCTCTTAATACATCCCAGAATTGTGTTTGCCTTTTTGGCTGCTGCATCACATTGTTGACTCATGTTCAGTCTATGATCTATTAGCATACCCAAGTCTATTTCACATGTGCTGCTGCTTAGCCCAATTCCTCCCATTCTGTATGTGCTTTGTTCATTTTTCTTGCCCCAAAGTAGGACTTTGCATTTCTCCTTGTTAAATACCATTCTGTTAGTCGCTGCCCACTGTGCAGGCTTTTCTAGATCTTTTTGAATACTCTCTCTCTCTTCCCTAGTGTTAGCTATCCCCCCTAGCTTTGTGCCATCAGCAAATTTGATCAGTTTCCCCTCAATTCCCTCCTTCAGATCATTTATAAAAATGTTGAATACTAGAGATGAGCGAACGTACTCGTCAGAGCTTGATACTCGTTCGAGTATTAGCGTGTTCGAGATGCTCGTTACTAGAGGCGAGTACCACGCGATGTTCGAGTTACTTTCACTCATCTCTGAGACGTTAGCGCGCTTTTCTGGCCAATTGAAAGACAGGGAAGGCATTACAACTTCCCCCTGCGACGTTCAAGCCCTATACCACCCCCCTGCAGTGAGTGGCTGGCGAGATCAGGTGTCACCCGAGCATATAAATCGGCCCCTCCCGCGGCTCGCCTCAGATGCATTCTGACAGAGATCAGGGAAAGTGCTGCTGGTGCCGGAGCTGCTATAGGGAGAGCGTTAGGAGTATTTTAGGCTTCAAGAACCCCAACGGTCCTTCTTAGGGCCAGATCTGACCGTGTGCAGTACTGTTGAGGCTGCTTTTAGCAGTGTTGCACAATTTTTTTTTGTTTTGTATATCGGCCGTGCAGAGCATTGCGTCCGCAGTCTGCAGTCATTGTACAGAGTATAGGGCCAGTACTGGTGAGGCAGTATCTATCTGCTGGGGGTAGTAGTCGTAATTAATACGCAGCTAAGCGTTACAGCAGGCTTGCGCAAAATTGTTTCCTGGATCTGCTGTCTCTGTTACATGATCGCCGTCATCCTGCCAGAGGGAAACAGTATACATAATATTATACGCTGCCTACAGTATCTATCTGCTGGGGGTAGTAGTCCTAATTAATACGCAGCTAAGCGTTACAACAGGCTTGCGCAAAATAGTTTCCTGGATCTGCTGTCTCTGTTACATGATCGCCGTCATCCCGCCAGAGGGAAACAGTATACATAATATTATACGCTGCCTACAGTATCTATCTGCTGGGGGTAGTAGTCCTAATTAATACGCAGCTAAGCGTTACAACAGGCTTGCGCAAAATAGTTTCCTGGATCTGCTGTCTCTGTTACATGATCGCCGTCATCCCGCCAGAGGGAAACAGTATACATAATATTATACGCTGCCTACAGTATCTGTCTGCTGTATTAGCTCAGCATTTAAAAAAAAATAGAAGCAAAATACTTAAGGCCTACTACTGGCCTTTGGCCACTTGACTGCTTCTGCGCTGTGAATTCCACTAGCTCAGTCATACGCACCTACGTCTCACTACAGGCGTGCGCAAAATTGTTTCCTGGCTCTGCTGTGCGTTCCGTAAGGGAAGTCAGCCTCCAACGACAGGCCAATAAGCGGCACATTTAATTACAGCGTTCTGTTTCTGCACTACTGGTAACACAGCATGCTGAGGGGTAGGGGTAGGCCTAGAGGACGTGGATGCGGGCGAGGACACGGAGGCCCAAGTCAGGGTGTGGGCACAGGCCGAGCTCCTGATCCAGGTGTATCGCAGCCGACTGCTGCGGGATTAGGAGAGAGGCACGTTTCTGGCGTCCCCACATTCATCTCACAATTAATGGGTCCACGCGGTAGACCTTTATTAGAAAATGAGCAGGGTGAGCAGCTCCTGTCGTGGATGGCAGAAAGTGCATCCAGCAATCTATCGACCACCCAGAGTTCTACGCCGTCCACTGCTGCAACTCTGAATCCTCTGGCTGCTGCTCCTCCTTCCTCCCAGCCTCCTTTCTCCATTACAATGACACATTCTGAGGAGCAGGCAGACTCCCAGGAACTGTTCTCGGGCCCCTGCCCAGAATGGGCAGCAATGGTTCCGAATCCTCTCCCACTGGAGGAGTTTGTCGCGACCGATGCCCAACCTTTGAAAAGTTCCCGGGGTCCGGGGGATGAGGCTGGGGACTTCCGGCAACTGTCTCAAGAGCTTTCAGTGAGTGAGGAGGACGATGACGATGAGACACAGTTGTCTATCACTCAGGTAGTAGTAATTGGAGTAAGTAAGTACGAGGGAGGAGCGCACAGAGGATTCGGAGGAAGAGCAGCAGGACGATGAGGTGACTGACCCCACCTGGTTTGCAACTCCTACTGAGGACAGGTCTTCAGAGGGGGAGGCAAGTGCAGCAGCAGGGCAGGTTGGAAGAGGCAGTGCGGTGGCCAGGGGTAGAGGCAGGGCCAGACCGAATAATCCACCAACTGTTTCCCAAAGCGCCCCCTCGCGCCATGCCACCCTGCAGAGGCCGAGGTGCTCAAAGGTCTGGCAGCTTTTCACTGAGAGTGCAGACGACCGACGAACAGTGGTGTGCAACCTTTGTCGCGCCAAGATCAGCCGGGGAGTCGCCACCACCAGCCTCACCACCACCAGCATGCGCAGACATATGATGGCCAAGCACCCCACAAGGTGGGACGAAGGCCGTTCACCGCCTCCGCTTTGCACCGCTGCCTCTCCCCTTGTGCCACAACCTGCCACTGAGATCCAACCCCCCTCTCAGGACACAGGCACTACCGTCTCCTGGCCTGCACCCACACCCTCACCTCCGCTGTCCTCGGCCCCATCCACTGTCTCTCAGCGCACCGTCCAGCCGTCGCTAGCGCAAGTGTTGGAGCGCAAGTACGCCGCCACGCACCCGCACGCTCAAGCGTTAAACGTGCACATAGCCAAATTTATCAGCCTGGAGATGCTGCCATATAGGGTTGTGGAAACGGAGGCTTTCAAAGGTATGATGGCGGCGGCGGCCCCGCGATACTCAGTTCCCAGTCGCCACTACTTTTCCCGATGTGCCGTCCCAGCCCTGCACGACCACGTCTACCGCAACATTGTACGCGCCCTCACCAACGCGGTTACTGCCAAGGTCCACTTAACAACGGACACGTGGACAAGCACAGGCGGGCAGGGCCACTATATCTCCCTGACGGCACATTGGGTGAATTTAGTGGAGGCTGGGACAGAGTCAGAGCCTGGGACCGCTCACGTCCTACCCACCCCCAGAATTGCGGGCCCCAGCTCGGTGGTGGTATCTGCGGCGGTGTATGGTTCCTCCACTAAACCACCCTCCTCCTCCTCCTACGCAACCTCTGTCTCGCAATCAAGATGTGTCAGCAGCAGCACGTCGCCAGCAGTCGGTGTCGCGCGGCGTGGCAGCACAGCGGTGGGCAAGCGTCAGCAGGCCGTGCTGAAACTACTCAGCTTAGGAGAGAAGAGGCACACGGCCCACGAACTGCTGCAGGGTCTGACAGAGCAGACCGACCGCTGGCTTGCGCAGCTGAGCCTCCAACCGGGCATGGTCGTGTGTGACAACGGCCGTAACCTGGTGGCGGCTCTGCAGCTCGGCAGCCTCACGCACGTGCCATGCCTGGCCCACGTCTTTAATTTGGTGGCTCAGCGCTTTCTGAAAAGCTACCCATGCTTGTCAGACCTGCTCGGAAAGGTGCGCCGCCTCTGCGCACATTTCCGCAAGTCCCACACGGACGCTGCCTCCCTGCAACATCGGTTTCATCTGCCAGTGCACCGACTGCTGTGCGACGTGCCCACACGGTGGAACTCTACGCTCCACATGTTGGCCAGGCTCTATGAGCAGCGTAGAGCTATAGTGGAATACCAACTCCAACATGGGCGGCGCAGTGGGAGTCAGCCTTCTCAATTCTTTACAGAAGAGTGGGCCTGGTTGGCAGACATCTGCCAGGTCCTTGGAAACTTTGAGGAGTCTACCCAGATGGTGAGCGGCGATGCTGCAATCATTAGCGTCACCATTCCTCTGCTATGCATCTTGAGAAGTTCCCTGCAAAGCATGAAGGCAGATGCTTTGCGCTCGGAAACAGAGGCAGGGGAAGACAGTATGTCGCTGGATAGTCAGAGCACCCTCCTGTCTATATCTCAGCGCCTTCAGGAGGAGGAGGAGGAGCATGAGGAGGATGAGGAGGAGGGGGAAGAGACAGCTTGGCCCACTGCTGAAGGTACCCATGCCGCTTGCCTGTCATCCTTTCAGCGTGTATGGCCTGAGGAGGAGGAGGATCCTGAAAGTGATCTTCCTAGTGAGAACAGCCATGTGTTGCGTACAGGTACCCTGGTACACATGGCTGACTTCATGTTAGGATGCCTTTCTCGTGACCCTCGCGTTACACGCATTCTGGCCACTACGGATTACTGGGTGTACACACTGCTCGACCCACGGTATAAGGAGAACCTTTCCACTCTCATACCCGAAGAGGAAAGGGGTTCGAGAGTGATGCTATACCACAGGACCCTGGCGGACAAACTGATGGTAAAATTCCCATCCGACAGCGCTAGTGGCCGAAGGCGCAGTTCCGAGGGCCAGGCCAGGTAGCAGAGATCAGGCAGCATGTACAGCACAGGCAGGGGAACAATCTCTAAGGCCTTTGACAGCTTTCTGGCTCCCCAGCAAGACTGTGTCACCGCTCCCCAGTCAAGGCTGAGTCGGCGGGAGCACTGTAAAAGGATGGTGAGGGAGTACGTAGCCGATCGCACGACCATCCTCCGTGACGCCTCTGCCCCCTACAACTACTGGGTGTCGAAGCTGGACACGTGGCCTGAACTCGCGCTGTATGCCCTGGGAGCCACCCATGCTGTGGGTCCACAGGGAGTTGTAACTGCATGTGTCCACTTCTAAAGAATCCCAGTCTGACTGGGGCATGCAGTGTGGGCCGAAGCCCACCTGCATTAAACATGACATTACCTCAGCTGTGATGGGCAATGCAATGGGATATATTTATGTACCGCCGGTGGCTTCCTGGCACCCACCCATGCTGTGGGTCCACAGGGAGTTGTAACTGCATGTGTCCACTTCTAAAGAACCCCAGTCTGACTGGGGCATGCAGTGTGGGCCGAAGCCCACCTGCATTTAATGGACGTTACCTCAGCTGTGATGGGCACTGCAATGGGATACATTTATGTACCGCCGGTGGGTTCCAGGGAGCCACCCATGCTGTGGGTCCACAGGGAGTTGTAACTGCATGTGTCCACTTCTAAAGAACCCCAGTCTGACTGGGGCATGCAGTGTAGGCCGAAGCCCACCTGCATTAAACATGACATTACCTCAGCTGTGATGGGCAATGCAATGGGATATATTTATGTACCGCCGGTGGCTTCCTGGCACCTACCCATGCTGTGGGTCCACACGGACTTCACAATAGGGAGTTGTACCTGCCTGTGTCTATGAATTAAAAACCCCGGTCAGGTTGGGGCATGCAGTGTGGGCCGAAGCCCACCTGCATTTAATCGGACGTTACCTCAGCTGTGATCGGCACTGCAATGGGATACATTTATGTACAGCCGGTGGGTTCCAGGGAGCCACCCATGCTGTGGGTGCACACGGAATTCCCATTGCGCAGTTGTACCTGCCTGTGACTATTTATAAAAAACCCGGTCTGACTGGGGCATGCAGACACCTTGACAGAATGAATAGTGTGTGGCACATAGGTTCCCCATTGCTATGCCCACGTGTGCAGCTCCTGATGGCGGTGGCACAGGATTATATTTCTCATTGCTTCTGTACAGCATTGTGGGCTATCGCCCCGCCCCTTTTAAAGAGGGTCGCTGCCTTGCCGTGCCAACCCTCTGCAGTGTGTGCCTGCGGTTCCTCCTCATGGCAGACGCACTTATAAATAGACATGAGGGTGGTGAGGCATGAGGGCAGCTGAAGGCTGCGCAGGGACACTTTGGTGTGCGCTGTGGACACTGCGTCATGCGGGGGGGGGGCAGCATGTAACCCAGGAGAAGTGGCAGCGGAGTGTCATGCAGGCAGTGATTGTGCTTTGTTGGAGGTAGTGTGGTGCTTAGCTAAGGTATGCCTTGCTAATGAGGGCTTTTCAGAAGTAAAAGTTGTTGGGGGGGGGGGCACTCTTGCCGCTATTGTGGCTTAATAGTGGGACCTGGGAACTTGAGATGCAGCCCAACATGTAGCCCCTCGCCTGCCCTATCCGTTGCTGTGTCGTTCCCATCACTTTCTTGAATTGCCCAGATTTTCACAAATGGAAACCTTAGCGAGCATCGGCGATATACAAAAATGCTCGAGTCGCCCATTGACTTCAATGGGGTTCGTTACTCGAAAAGAACCCTCGAGCATCGCGATAATTTCGTCCCGAGTAACGAGCACCCGAGCATTTTGGTGCTCGCTCATCTCTATTGAACACCAGTGGGCCTAGGTCAGAGCCTTGTGGTACCCCACTTGATACATTCTTCCACTTGGATGTGCAGCCATTTATGACCACTCTTTGAGTACGATCACTCAGCCAGTTGTGAATCCACATAATAGTTGCCTTATCAATCCCATGTTTGGTCATTTTTTTTTCAATAAGTATGGTATGAGATACTTTGTCAAATGCTTTACTAAAGTCAAGATATACTATATCCACCACATTTCCCTGATCAACCCAGTCAGTGATACTATCATAGAAAGAAATTAGATTAGTCTGACATGACTTGTTTGCTACAAACCCATGCTGGCTCTGGGGATGCGGGAAACAGCACCTAGGACGGAGTTGAACAAGAGAAATACAAGCGGAGATGTGAACAGAGCCTACTAAATGTCATGTTATTACAAAGTGACTGAATTGCTGATCTAGATTAATGCTATATGTAGATGTTAATTCTACATTTTCCCGTTTGGGGACCATATCCACATACAGTAAATGCCGGTTACACACGGTCCCTTTGATTGTGAACCAGTAATAACAAGTCCGGTAGAAGCAATGATTTAGTGTGTGATGTAAGATCATTGCCAGCTTGCTCCATTTTACAACTTGCATGTTTCATTTGCAAAGAAAACACATCTTGGGTAAGTGAGGCAATAAACGCCCATTAACACACGGAGCGGCAGAACCGTGACAGAGGTGTTTACGAAGTGACCTGAAATTCATCCCGAGTGTGAGAGAATTGATGGCTGCACAATAGACTTTACTAAATATCTGCAGATCCGCAATTCTTTCTCATTTGCACAGTTAAACTGAGAATTTTTTTTATCCAAAAATGTTGAAAAAAAAAAATACTAAAAAGTGGCCCTCAAATGCTATTTCCATAGTCTCAGATTAAGCTGTGTATTGCACCTCAGCATGGGCAGTTCTTCGGTCCAGTCTAGGAGCTCTACATCATCTCTAGTCACTCTTGTGTTAGGGGGTTGCCTCCACAATGAATATTTTTAGCTTACTGTTTGAGAGTGTGGTGGGTGCGATCTCTGGGACCAGACCAAAGTCAACACTAATCAAAGACATCAGGGTCCATAGGGCTTGCAGTCATCATGACAATCGGGGTCAGGAAGCCAACTGTGAGTCAATAGCCAAAGACCTACATACACTAGGATAAGAGTGCCTGGTCTCCCATTCTCAGTGGAAAGTTTCTTACCCATGTGGCCACTCTCCATGGAGCTCTATGATAGATACTGAATCCATCAAATTAACCGCTGCCTCAATAAACTGGTCAGCTCTCCACTAGATATGTGGCAGCAGCACCCCTCTACCTTGTATCAGTAGGAGCACCAATGGGTAGACCCTAATAAAGCAGACATTTCTGGTATGTCAAATTGTTATACAATAAATGTGTTAGCAGTGAAGGGGTCCAATATCTGGGACCAGGGCTGGCACCAACACCACGCTAAGATGCCAGAACCCATTGGGCTTGGGGGGAGGGACCTTATGACAATCTGGCAAACCAAGAGTAGGGTAGACTGCAAGCCCCATGTAACTCAAGGGCCTAGATAGACCCAACTAGAAGAACAGAGGTACTTGGTCTCCTGTAGTAACCAGAGTTGATTACTCATGTGGTGTCTTCTCCATTGAGCTCTATAGTAGATCTGGAAATAGTCATGTCAGTGCTTTCTGTTGTCTTCATGCTTACCACCAGAAATGGATCATCATTGGGTGCCCAGTGGTCCGACTACAATAAACGAGACATTTCTGGTAAGTCAAATTAATATGCAATAAATGGTGGTGGTGGTGGTGGGGGGGGGGTTCCGTATAATCTGTTACCAGGATTGGTGACCACATTTTAAAAAAAAGGATGCCAGGACCCAAATGGCTTGTGAATTTCATTGCAATTTGCCAAACTAATGTAGCGAAGACTTCAAATCCACTGAGGATGTCCAGTGTCGCGTTTTCAGCAGAGATTTGCTTGCCTATGTGTCTACTCTCCATTGAACCTAACAGTAGATTTGGAAAAAGTCAAGTCAACGTAATCTACTGTCTTCATGTCTCCATACAGTTCAATACAGAAGTCACCACCCGAAATGTGGCAGCAGGCATCTATGTGCTTGGTGAAGGTCCTAGAAGATAGTTATCCTCTCCCAGAGATATTTCTGCCATATTAAAGTGATGCACATATACTGTATCACCTTCATCTAATACAGAAGCATATACATGAACGGCCCCTTTATTAGAGTCCCTGGTCCTCTCATGATTGGCGCTTCCCTGTATGGAATTTCTCCCCGTGACCCCGGAGTGCAGCCATAAAATCACGTGACAAGTTTTCCGTGGATGAGTTTTAGTGCGAATCCACATTAGATGGGAAAATCCAGCGATCTGAGCGACTTCCCACGAGGCTGGGTCATCGGTGCTAGACTAGCCGGGCCCAGAATGTCACTGCCAACAGTGTGGGATTTTCTCATGGAGCAGTATGAAAAGTATACTGAGAAGGGTGTGATTAAGGAAAAACCTCCAGCGAAAGGGGATCCTGTGGATGGAAACAATTCGCCACCAAAAGGGGTCAGAGGAGGATGTCAGGAATCGTTCTGACCAACAGACACTGCAGTCAGGTGCAGCCGAAGACAACGCTGGTGCTGAAACGAACGGTGTCCTAACACACAAGCTCCTTAGCACAGATGGGCTATTACAGCAGGTACCAATTGTAGCGCCATTCTGTCTACGAGAAACAGAAAGGTGGGGAAAAGAGCATAAAATTGCATCAGTGAACAGTGGAGAATCATCACCTGGTCAGATAATCCAGATTTCTGTTGCACCGAGCTGATCGGAGGTCAGAGTTTGGCACAAGCAGCATGAATTGATGACCCCTTCCTGTCAGCACCGCCATCTAATCTGCAGCAACTACAAGAAGCTTCCTGTTCGTAGGGGCCGATATACCTGCAGAACCATGTCATCACCTGTTGGGATCTACACCACAACGAACTGCTACGGATCTGAAGGCCAAAGGGGTCCAATATGTTACTAGGTGGGGGCAGGAGATGGAGGTGCGATATTCCTTTTCCAATGGTCCAGGCACTCAAATCCTTTCCACATGTCGCAGGCTTCACGATTCACATTTCTCTATTCAAAAGTAATATCTCTATTTGCCAAAAAAAACACATTATGTTGTAGCTGGAGCAGCATTATATGTATTATATGATAATTCTATTAGGACTTCAGGGGAAGAAAACACTT
This sequence comes from Eleutherodactylus coqui, assembly GCF_035609145.1. Taxonomy (NCBI): domain Eukaryota; kingdom Metazoa; phylum Chordata; class Amphibia; order Anura; family Eleutherodactylidae; genus Eleutherodactylus; species Eleutherodactylus coqui. The sequence goes on from NC_089841.1 coordinate 45,136,026, forward strand.
AAAATGTTTGACCTCCAATCATTTTCCCACTACAAGAAGAGATGGAAGATTTACTCTCCGTATGTAATCACATGCGGCTGCGGTGGAAGACCTCGGGCGGCCACAGGAGACTACAGAAAACATACATTGTCGGTTCAGCGTGTTTCACTGTGGAACGTACTGAATTACACAATTGCTTTTACCAACAGCTGCAAAGAGCTTACAAGAAAGGGTAATTTACGGCCCCATGGAGTCGATGGCTCCCACCCTCCTCTGTCACATTATAAAAGGAAGGTTTCCAGTCACATTAAGTGCTGGGAAAAACATTGGCAAAAAACTAATGAAAAGAACGTGAAACCAACTGGTAAATGTAAGGAAGACGGGGAACATGTAAAATCCAATAACTTTGGTGTGTGTGGGGTGTGGGGGGGTATAAATGGCGTAGAAGTAGTTGCAGGAGTTTACAAGTCATTGAAAATGGAGCAAATTGCACCAGATTTACTAAAATTGCTGTGTAGAGTAATGCAGTGCAAAGTGACACTTTTTTAAGGGGTTTTCCATACAAATAGTATTGATGGCCTCTCCTCAGGATATATCATAAATAGTTGGGGGTCTGCTGCTCAGGATCCCTGCTGATCAGCTCACCCAGAGCCTGCTGTCATTGGCCAAGTATACAAGGAATGGAGCAGAAGCTGATGCTCCACCCCCTGTGTAGTGGCCAGCGCAGGTAATAGTAGGCGCCGCTTTCATCGACTTTTCAGGCCGCTTTCACACGGGCGACAGCGATATCGCTGAGAGAATATGCATGAAATTCCACACCAGATCTCCAAGGGTGATCCTCGGAGTTCTGCCGCAGACTGGGGGCTGTCGGACCCAGAAAATTCAACATGGATCTGAGCTTAAAAAAACAACTCATGTGATTGGTCCCTTAGGCCAAGTACACGCATAGTAGATTTTGGTACAGTCAACATCTGCAGCAAAGCCTGCATCCAAAACTGCATGCGATACATGAATTCAATGTGGATTTTGATGCGGATTTCACCCCCTCATTTAAAGTTAAATCTGCAGCATAAACTGATATTCTGCGGATTTTTTCCACAGTCTGTGGATAAAGTTATTTTTTTGCAAACTCCTCCACACTGCTTGCACTGGATATTCAACAGCCAAGTGTGAACATACTCCAAGACTGGATTCATATCGCTGTAATACACCTGGAATTAAAGGGGGATTGATGACCTATTCTCACGATGGGTCATCAACTTGGGACCACCGGGTGTTCAGCTAATCATAGGCTCCATCCGTATTGGGGTTGGAGCTAGAAGTGCAATAGAAGGTACAGCTCCCATTGGTTTCAATGGGAGCTATGCCTTCTATTAGATTTCTGTCTCCGACCCCAGGATCAGAGTTGGAAATGTAATAAATGGCTTTGCTCTCAGTGAAATCAATGGAAGCTATACTTTCTATTGCACTCTCAAGTGTTACCCCAATCTGGACGTCTGGCCCAGTAGGGTAGGGGCTCAGTTCAACTCATCACAGGGGGTCCAGAGCGGCAGACCAACATTGATCAACTATTGATAGCCCACCCTGAGGATAGGTAATCAATAGTGCAAGGGGTGCAAATGCCCAGACTACCCCTTAAGGGTCTATGTATTACGTCCAAAGGTTCTGGTAGACCCGCCGCAGTTCTAGTGAATGGAATTTAGGTCATCAATGTCCAAGTTTTGTGGCCATGCTGCGGTCAAGCGACATTGGCTAATATGACTGTTCATCCCGTCGCTGTAGGATCAAGGTACTGATTGAATCCCATTAATTCTGCCCCTTTGTGATCAAACTTGGTTTGGATCGGCTCCTGCTTGTGGGAGAAAACAGAGCGAGACCGGAAAAATGCATTTCAAACATAAAAAAATAGATTTTTCTCTTATTTTAGTCAAAACTGTGTGATTTTCAGGCGGTCCTCAGGTCTATATGAGTAGAGACCTAGTTCTTGCACAATCCTGCTCTCCACAGGTCACATCTGAACCAGGCTCCGGTGTCACATTTGTTTATGCTAACATCCGACATGTCGACCCCGGCACACCCTAGGGAAATTAGCACTCGAGGGAGGTAGATGCAACTCGTCCTCTGGAGACAGATTATTAGCAGCGAGCACATTTGTACATCACAGAGCTCCTCCGTGTGTTTGCACAGATGTCAGCTCAGCCTAAATGCTCTCTTCCTGCAGAAAGCATAGAGTCCATCTCATCAGCGTATTCTCTCCTATTACTGCAATCCTGCAGGGAAATACTGGAAGGAACGGGGAACGGGACTTTTTAGGAAAACAAGAAAAAAATAAAAAGTATGGATTTAATTGAAAAAAACAAAAAACCTTAAAGGGATTCTGTAAACTTCAAGGGGTATTCCCATCCTAGCAAGAAATCCTAGAAAATCCTAGAAATTTATTCCTGATCGGTGGGACCGTCACCAATCCAAAGCAATTGCCCCCAATGTGTCCTGAAATTTTTACAGTATGGCTGCACAAAAAGCCAGTCGCACCATTCACTTCACTAGGACCACCAGAGAGAAGTTCAAGTGCTCTGCTATCTCCGGAAGACCCATTGAAGCAAATATGCAAATAAGGGGTATTGTTCCATCTCCCTTATTTGCATATTACCCAGAGGAGCATGGGTGGCCTTATAAGTCTCCTCAGTTACCCACCTTCTAGGTGCTCTCCCTAAGGAGAAAAGATAGCATTCCTGATTGAAGTGAATGGCACGCATGCAAGCCCGCCACTGTCAAATTTAAGAGAGGTGTCGGGGGCAGTATCTCTATCGGAGGGGTCCCAAGCAGAGGGACCTTCACCGATTGGCAATTCCTGCAGATAGGGGACAATTTGCTGAGATGGGAGTACCCCCCGCTTTAAATAACTTGGATAGACACTGCAAACTGCATTTCTCACTCTGGTGGACTCAGCTAGTCCATGTATTTGAATGGCCGCCATGTAGTGCTACAAATCTATAGCTAGCCAGAGCTTCCCCCACAATAACATCTGATGATCGGGAGTCACAGAAGTGGAAGTCATGGCAATCATAGAGAAAATACATCATATTGAGACAACCTTTGTAAGGATGTTCAGAGTATAAACAAATTGCCAGTGAAGAGACAATGTGTTACAAAGAATCACTACTACTGGTACTACTACCGATCCCTGCTGGTCCGATCCTGAACGATTGCAGTGGTCACGTACCATTCATCGCCCACATGACTCCTCAGCCAATTACTGGCATCAGTTGGCATTTATGAACAGGTTTGCAACTTTTTCCCCCCTTTTGTGTAACACTTCACGCTTCTCTAGAAAGTGTGTGGGTGGAGTTATTGGAGGGGCGTGGCTTCCAGAAGCCAGGCAGATGTGCTGCAGTTTATACAAGAAACTAGTGCAAATTATAGCACAAATCTATACCAGCTCACAGCTGGCACAGTCTTGCCCTTCTCACACGTAGTGGCCAAGAATGCACCCAATGTATTGCCGTGTGACTCTTAATAAATGTGGTGCATCTTATATCCGTGCACGGCTACTAAAGTCTGGTGGGAAATGTATCCATCTGTCACCTAATTGGAGTGGTTGTCAGACACTCCACTTATCCTAATATTGCATTTTATTAACTTGCTTTTCAGGATTCCTTTAAGTGTCTGTTCACAATGGTCTGGGTTCACACAGGGTGAATTTGGCGCAGAAATTCAGTGCAGAATTTTGCTGCGGCAAATCTGCCTGCGGCCGCTAATCCCGGGATTAGCCGGCCACGTGGACGAGATTTGTCAAAAATCTCGTCCACACCGGACGGCCAATCCGTCACGGCAAACCCGGCACTGTGGTGCAGATTCCCCGGCCGCAGCATCTCTATTTTGTTTTCCCCTCTCTATGGGAGCGCCGGCTGTAACAGAAAAGCATGCGGCCACGCTGCTCCAAAACCCGCGGCTATGTGCCACAGGTTTTCAAGCTGTGCTTTCCTGGCGGAAATCTTGTGGTTTTTCGCTGCGGCAAAACCGCAAGACTTCCGGCAAGATTCCACCCTGTGTGAGCCCAGCCTAAATGTATATGCTGAGAAACCACCTGGCATATACTTTAAACATATCCATAAGCGCACATTAAGTTGATGGAGGCCGAAATGGTGTCCCTTACCATGCCATAAAATAATAGATTTTCTTTTTTTAACATGGGAGCTTATGTACGACTGGTGCCGTTGTATGGCTATAGAGCGGCATGCGTCTGAGGCATATGTCTGTGAAACGGCTGCAGCTGGCAGTTGTGGCACTCAGCATTCCCGATACCCTCTGTGCGCCATACGCTGCACCAAACCTTTTACGGTCAGCGCCTCATGTAGAGGGCTAGCGCACACACCTAGCTTTTCTATCCCCATCCAATCCGGATACTCCCCTTGTTATTAAAAAAAAAAACCTCCCTCACTGGAGAGTAATAGGTTCTGTTTAGTCCTGCAAAGGTGTTACGGATTTCAGTTTTTAACCTGGGTCTGTTCACCCATCTTTCCTGTCTCCTCCTCTCCTGACCTCAGATTGTTATTTGACCACAATATATCTGATTGTCGCCTGTCCTCACTCTCTGCCAGTCTCCACGCTTATGCCTGAACTCCACCTGTCCTGACCTCAGCCTCTGATACCAACTATGCTTCTGCCTGTCCCTGCAGTACCAGGTCACAGTGCCTTTGACCCGTCTGTGTCAGCTGGCACTGCACCAAGCCGACTCTTAGGGTAATGTCCTGCATCCAAGACCAGATCCCTTGAAAAGAGGTAAAGGGTGAAAACCCCCTAAGTCAGACCTGCAAAATATGTGGCCTGCAGATTGTGACATCATACTCATGTCACAGTCCACAGCCCTGTTATGTCATGCTAGCGGTAAATCCTCAACTTTACCACTAGAGGCTAGTGTGACAGGACTGTGCAGGGTAAAGGACCTTCAGTGAATGATAGTTATGTGACTGGTCGCGCTCTGTTGGTCACCTGACTCATTTAAGTCACAAAATCCTCACATATGAAAATTCTCCCATATACATTGGAGCGGTGATGACATCAGCACTCACTCTTTTATTTCCAGGATTCTCCATCTTAACTCTTTCGGACTATGCACGCCGCTTTCTGTAATGCGGGAGTTGCTGATTTTTCTTTGGTGCGCTATAATCAGTCCGATCTCCTAACATTAATACCGGGCGGCAGAGTTTATAGGACAGAAATAGCCGGTATAAACACACTGGATTTAGCAAGAGCCTGCACAAAAGGAGATCCATTATTCACACATCTTAGTGTCAGCTCTGTGTATATACAGAGCGGGGAGTTCAGCCAGTAGGGGCACATGCGATGGGCTGATGTCTAATTTGTCCGGCTGCCATGTTTAGCTGGCATCGTAGAAACCTCTGCTGAACACGACAGCCAGAAACTGACAGAACAATTCACCCACACAGCAAGAAAAATAAGGTGAAGAGAGTCCACAAGAACACGGCCGCGTTATGGAGCTCTGCTGTACGGCTCTGCACTATGACTACGTACTGCCGAGTCTGGATATGTAGGAAATCGGTGGGAAAGCGTGTAGAGGGGTGATACCCCTGGGTTCTTTTATCATGTGTATTACTATTTTAGAAATGATCTAAAAGAGGGAATTTAGTTGAAAATGATCAAGTTTGCTGACGACACAAAGCTAGGATGGATAGCTAACACTAGAGAAGAAGGAGAGTATTCAAAAAGATCTGAACAGTGGGCGGTGACTAACAGAATGGTATTTAAAAATAAAAAAAAGCACATACAGAATGGGAGGAATTGGGCTAAGCAGCAGCACATGTGAAAAAGACTTGGGTATACTAATAGATCATAGACTGAACATGAGTCAACAATGTGATGCAGCAGCCAAAAAGGCAAACACAATTCTGGGATGTATTAAGAGAAGCATAGAGTCTAAATCACATGAGGTCATTATCCCCCTCTACTATTCCTTAGTCAGACCTCATCTGGAATACTGTGTCCAGTTCTAATCACCCCAATTCTAATAAAAAAACATTGATAAACTGGAGTAAGTTCAGAAAAGACCTTGTGTGGTGCTGATTGAAATAATGCAGTCCTAAGCTCTTGCTCACGACCTGAAGGTTGCAAGTTCAATTCCCACGTGGTTAAGGTAACTGGCTTAGTTGACTTAGCCTTCAATCCTTCCAAGGTTGGTAAAATTAATACCCAGTTAGGAGGGGGGGGTAATAAAATACCTGAAAGCACTGCGGAATAGTTGGCACTATACAAATTTCAAGATTTATTTATCTTAAGTGTTACCAAGAAGATTGATAGACCTATGAGGAACGGTTACAGGATCTGGGAATGTTTAGCTTGCAAAAAAGAAGGCTGAGAGGAGACTTAATAGCCGTCTACAAATATCTGAAGGGCTGTCACAGTGCAGCGGGATCAGCCCTATTCTCATTTGTACAAGGAAAGACTAGAAGCAATGGGATGAAACTGAAAGGGAGGAAACAGATTAGATATTAGAAAAAACATTTTGACAGTGAGGGTGATCAATGAGTGGAACAGGTTACCACAGGAGGTGGCGAGTTCTCCTTCAATGGAAGTGTTCAAACAGAGGCTGGAGAAATATCTGTCCGAGATGATTTAGTGAATTCTGCACTGAGCAGGGGGTTGGACCCGATGACCCTGGAGGTCCCTTCCAACTCTATGATCCTATGTTTAATGTGTGCATATCTTTATACCAGGTGACTGCGGATGGCTTGCAGGAAATAGAAATTAAGGCAATCGGCACCATCTTGTGGTGGTGCAGTGCAAAAGAGAGCAGGACGCAGAGAGGATGCCTTACATCAGTCTCCAACCCTCATGTACAGAAGGCTGCAGAGAACCATAAATTCCAGAGTTGGAAACTGCAGTAATTTTGGGAGTGACAGGAGATACTGCATGTACAACTTTTCAGGATCCCACCTAGGCATCCAAAGCACCAGCCTTGCCATGAGTTGGCCTTAACAAAACCATTAAGTGCAAGATGTGGAACTGATAACTACTGGCCTTGCAGCTGGGATTTTTCTGGGCCTATGGCCAAAATGAGCAGGAGTGTGGGCATCTCCTCGTCTCACTATCATGGACTATCCGACCGATGATTCCTCTAGCTAGCCCACTACTAAAGATGAACACAGACTCAAAAAAGTTAAGGACCCAGGAAAGCCGCCCCCCTACGGCCCATTCCGTGTTTTGACAGTGTGCCCTTGTAGCCTAGCACCCTCCTATAAAGTGTTGGGTCATGTTCCATCAAATCCTACATTACATGATTTTTTCCCCACCATATAGCGGCACACAGAGTGATAGTGAATCCTAGTACAGGCTTGCAGAGACATGAATGTACATATTTCCACCGATTCACTAACTGAAAGGGCAGCAGCGCTTGTGCCTGTGCACAGCTACAATCTTTCAGTAGTGGCTGTGTCTGGTATCACAACTTACCATGGGACGGAGTGACTGACTGTTAACTGATGAAGGGTATGCAGTGTAGCCTCCTTAATCAGTTGATGGGTGGATGTGCAAAGTTAGACCCCCATTTATCCCACATTATAAGGTCTTCCTGAGGATAGACCACTAAAGGGCTTATTCGGGGACTGCTACTATTGATGACCTTTCCCCAGGACAGATCATCAGTAGTCCATATTAACAGCAGTCCCAGGAATCAGCTGATTGGCAGGTATTCTAAGCAGCAGACTCCCACCAATCAACTATTGATAACCTACCCTGAAGATATAGTAGGTCATCAATAGTAGAAGACGACCCCTTTAATTTGGAGGACCAGAAAAGTAACTAGGTTCTTGCTGCCCAGACCACGGGCAGCATGAAATTTAGACAGGCACCAACTTATTTTAAAAAAAGTGTGGGGAACAAAGAGAAGAGTCATGGAAGCGGCTTCTCCCCATTTCTATACACTAGATTGACAATTCTCTCTCTATACACCAACAGGAGAGACCTGTCAAGTTGGCCAATCCAAGAGAGGAGAAGTCATCAGGGCCAGACTTTCTCAGCTGAGTCACAAGAAAGTTTGTTGAGGTCCATCATTATGCAGAAGAAGGGGTAAACAGGGCTGAGTGGAAAAAGCCAAAATCGGTATCACTGGAAGGGTTGTAACTCATTGGCATATGGCATAAGGGTAATATCTCCATGACGGCTGCATTATCAAGTGAATAGAAGGTATCATCAGATTTCTTTACATGGTGCCTTCCTACTTTTGTGACCGTTTAGGAGCTTCATTGGCCCTGACAGACTTCTTTTAATTTCGAGATCAAAATGTTATGACTTACAATACAGGTAGTCCTTTAACCCTTTCCAATCCACTGTCTGATCTCTGAAGACATTATGATTTTAGGCTGTACAGCTCCGATGTTAGAAGACGTCCGTCGGGGTTCTCTTACTGTATATTGCCAGCCTCTCTGCTGTCGGAGTCTATCCAATGTGTCACCTCATGCAGTACTGGCTTTAGCCAGCATGTAGCGCCGTTGTATAACGACAGAAAAAAAGAGTAAGCCCCCTAGGAAAGCCAGGATACAAATTGGATTGGAAAGGGTTCAAGGGGTATGCTCATCTTGGCTTTTCATAGCAGAGATGGGAAACCCCTGCCATGGTTAGCAGCCTCCCGGCTGGAGCCTGCAGAGAGAACTGAGCGCTTAGCCCAGCGCTATTTCTGTAGCGCTCATTGAAGTGAACGGGAGCTTTGGAAACAGCGCACTAACAGGTTTCAATAACTCCTCAAACTACAGAAAAACTGTGCACGCTACGCTATGCCGTTTCTATAGCTCCCATTCACTTTAATGAGAGCTACGGAAACAGCGTTGAGCAAAGCGCTTGGCTCTTTCCAATAGGTTGTCGGCACAAAGCGGCAGGATTTCCCATGTTGGCCAGGAAAAAACAAGATGGGAATACTTCTTTAATGCAATTCATTCATAATACAGCAACCAATTAAACAATTTTTCACATGTGGATTTCCGTATGAGATCATAAACATACGGTGGCAGATCACAGATCCATATGTAAAATCCTCATCCCCTCACCGTGGACTATGGGCAATGCCCGTTGCCCCCACATTTGCTTGTAAATCATGTGATCAGATAAGTCAGACTCACACTTAACCACGGCCTCCTCTTCCTGACAACTTATGGACATTGCGATTACGTTCCTTCAGCAGGAGATGTATGGCGCAGAATCTCCGGATTGTTCCACACTTCCTTCTGGGAGGGGAAATTGTTTTTCTAGGCAAATATTTTCAAGCCCATAAACTTAATTACATTTTACATTCTGTTTATTTTGGATCGCCTTTTATTTATCAGCTGATGTAATCTCGTTTAACATGTCTGGGTGCAAAAATAAAATCCAAGACCGAAAGCGAGCGCAGAGAATCATAGCAGGAGGCACCGAAGAACGGGGACATTAGAAATAGACCCGATCCCTCTCATTTTTAGGGGCAAGAGAACGCTCTCTATGAACATCCAACCTTCACCCACAGTAAGTGCTCCGTATCATACCCATCATATGGCGGTATGGGATTAGCTTTCAATAATATTAGAAAAGCCGGTATAACATGGGAAACATCACAGGGAAATACCAGAAACTCAGTTTATAGGGATTCTCCGCATTGCTACTTGTTAGCAATAACACGATCACAAAGTGCCCCCTGCTGTGACCACCAGAAATCTGTGATCAGCTGAAATCTGGCATTGGGATTTCAATTTTTCTGAAGCACCCCCAGAGGAGAAATTAAGTATTACACAGTGTCTGTTCACATTGTCTGTGTGATTCAGGACAAAAAAAGCCTACCAGAAGAAGGAAGATATGCTCTGTGATGGTTGTGAACCACGTCCAATGGCTCCTCTCCCTCCTCCGTCAGTTGTGGATTTTGGAATTCTGTGCCCGCTCTATGCGGCAGACGCTGCAGTGCCCATGTCACAGTCTATACCGCCTGTATGGTGCGCACAGTCAACAGTCTTTGTAAAGGACCAGAGAGTGCAACAAGCTTTCCTGCCCCCAGACAATCATCTATTTAAGGCATTCCTTCCTCCCCCACTAGAGGGTGCCTGAACAATAAGTTCTATGAGGTTCTGTAAAAGTGCAATAGTTCTGCACCTTGAACCTTGTTTGGACCCATACCCATTAACCCAGCTTTCCCGCCTCCTTCTGTCCTAACCTTGGTTTGCACTTTGACCATGATTTATCTGATTGCCCCTAGCCCTGATCTTATGCATGTCTCTTTTTTTATACATGAACTCCGCCTGCCTCCTTTGCCTACGTATCAACCTCATCTCTGCCTGTCCCTCCGGTACTGCATTACGGTGCATCTGACCGATCTGTCCGCTGCCACTGCACCGAGACTACTCTTGTGGAAATGGCTACAACTAATACCAGAGGGGCAAAGGTTGAAAACCAGTAGTAGCCCAAAGTCAAACTGGTCAGTTGCACAGTGGGTCGACATCAGCAGTGCGGCACATTACACAGTGTCTGCTCGCATCAATGAGTTGTCTGTGCAACATCACAGGTCCTCCAGGGAGAGAGAGAGAAAAATGCTCTTTATAACCAGCTTTTTACTCTGGATAAGAGCTAACAATCCCAATTAGAGGTGCCCCCTCTATTACTTACAGGGTAGCTACCTATAGGTGGCACTATAGGGACAGTTTTCTTCCTTCTGATAGCTAATTTGCATATTTCTTTCCCAGGGAGCATTGCTAGTAAGACTTTCTTCCCCAGCTGATCTCCACAAGGAGAATGAGTACTGAGTTGGTGGCTTTATAACTAGGTAGCGCTTTAGAACTGGAGCATGTCTTATAGAATATATAACATTATTGCATGGCTATGAAACAAAAGAAACGTAATCTTCAAATGTCGGTAGACCAAAACTTCGCTGGTCTTGTGGGTCTTGTAGTTCTGTACAGGTGGTCTAGACTCTTATATTAACAGAGCCACCTTTTCCCACCCTCCTGGCTGATTTGTTCCCACGTGCCTTGCTATCGGACATATTAAGCACACTTCATCAGCAGCTCCGGCCCCAGGACGAGTACATCTGGCGCGTCACCTGAACAAGCACATAGGATGTATTGTGTTCACATAAGTGCTGGCCAGTGTGGACGTCTCCGTGTCCAGCTACATTAATATGATGCCTCCTTACGCCGTGCCCCCGAGCACCTGAAGAAACACCACGGGAACGCAAGGTGATGTTTGAAGAGTGGATGAAATGGATATTGTGACCTTGGAACGCAATCAACTCTCAGCAGATGTTTTATGAAACCTGTGAGAGGTGAGAAATAAATCACCGGGGCTATAAAACTGGAAATTCATTTACTTAACAAGAACAAGTCAGAAGATCAAGAAAACACGGATTATTTCTACGCAATCGAGATATTAAGAAGGAAAAGTTCTGACGGGAACTTAGTTGGAAGAAGTCTTCACATCGACACGGCCAATAAAAGATATTTACCGCCTGGTTTTATTGTGTAATCAGGGTCCAAGTGCTAAAGAGATGCAAGCCTAGAAAAAAAAGACATACGTGACAACAGAGTAACCCGGCACAACCGTGGGAAACGGTTACTGAAAAGTGCGAGTCAGGGGATGGAATCAATACATACAGTAAGCGCTCATTCACCCGCGTGTATTTTCGGTCCATTTAAATGCATATTTTAAGCGCGTAATATGGATCGCATAAACCCCATCGATTTGCATTGGGTTATTCAGACGTACGTTTTTTACACACATAAGAAAAAAAATAGCATGTCCTATTTTCATTGGGTTTACAAACCAAAATTGCCCATTAAAAAGTCAATGAGAATGCTTAAATTAGAGCAAATACGCAGTTTCATGCATATTCACTGCAGTTTCAGGCATATTGCCAGGAGACAATGGTTAAAAAATGGCATCACTTGGACTGTTTTGCAATTTTTGCATGCAAGAGAAAAAAAGTAGTGAATGCATGCCCCAAAAAATTGAATATGCACCAAATATACATACCGTATATACTCGAGTATTAGCCAACCTGAGTATAAGCCGGGTCAATAAGTTTTACCACAAAAAACTGGTAAAACTTATTGACTTGAGTATAAGCCGAGCTAAACTCGAGTATATACTGGGTAAAGAAAAAAATGCAATACTCACCTCCCAGCCGGCGTCTGTGTCCCCGGCGCGATGGTCTTCTCAGCGGTGCGGCAAGCTGCTTGAGAATTCTCCCCGCTGTCATCTCCCTGCTCAGCTTTGAATTCCCCTGCCGTCAGTGCTGTGTAAGTAAGCGCTGTGATTGAATTGAGCGCCAGCCAATCACAGCCACTGAATTGCTGTGATTGATTTATCGAGTGCCGGCTGTGATTGGCTGGTGCTCGATCCAATCGCAGCGTTTATCTACACAGCAGGGGAATTTAAAGCTGAGCAGGGAGATGACAGCGGGGAGAATTCTCAAGCAGCTTGCCGCACCGCCGGGGAGAGCATCATGCTGGGGACACAGACGCCAGCTGGGAGGTGAGTATTGCGCGTTTTTTTTAACCTCACTCGAGTATAAGCCGAGGGGGGGGCTTTTTCAGCATAAAAAATGTGCTGAAAAACTAGGCTTATACTCGAGTATATATGGTATATAAAACACAGTAAAAAGGCTTTACATTTCACAAACTGAAACTGCATACGCTTGTGTGAATTAGCTCTAAGGGTACTTTCACAAGCTGCATATTTTGGTTTAGATGCGCTTCAAAATCCACGTCACATTTGAGGCAGATTTTGCAGCGGATCCACAGCAGATTACACCATTTCACTGAAGGCAAAAACGTGTGAAATCCAGATTCGGACACAGTTTTTTCTGCAGAGTTTTGTGCAGAATTTCCATTGGGGTAGAACATCTTACAAGAGAGTAAGGAGCTCAGGCTAAAGAGCCGTTGGATGATGCTACATGGTAAGGTACAGTTCCCTAGTGCAAGCACCGAGTCATGAGTGACTCCTGGGTGACGTCCCATCGTGACCTTTTTTTGGCAAACTGTTTTTGCGGGGTGGTTGGCCATTGCCTTCCCAAGTCATCTTATTACCCCTTCCCCCAGCTGGGTACTCATTTTATCTGACCTCGGAAGGATGGAAGGCTGATCCGGCTACCTGAACCACATGTGGATTGAACCCACAACCTTCAGGTCGTGAGCAAGAGCTTAGGACTGCATTCTGCGCGACACAAGGCTCATGATGCAACAAGACAATGACCCAAAGCACACAAGTAAATTAACTGAAAAATGGTGAAAAAATTATTATATATGAAGTCAGAGTCCTTTACCCTATGCTGTGGCATGACCTGAAGAGTGCTGTGAACACAAGGCATCCCAGAAATACTAATGAAATATTTGCAGGCAGGAAGGGTTGAAAATTCCTCCTCAATGTTGAGCAAATCGTATTTGCAGCTGCCAGAAACATTCGGTGCAGATGATTGCTGCCAAAGGAGGATCTACGGGTTATTAAATTCAAGGGTTTGCTTTTTGTCTGTGCATTTTGGCTGATTACTCAATGTGCCCAATAAAAGACATGAGCGGTACAACTGTGTGTGTTATTTAGTTACACTGTGCTTGTCTATAAATGTGACTTAGACAACAATCAGATCACAGTTTATTAGTAAGCAATGCAGAAATCCAGGGAACTCCAAAGGGTTCACTTACTTTTTCTTATACCCATACCTACGTGTAAGCCTGCAATACTCCATTCCTCTACTCTTGACCATGGTTCTGGGAACTAGACAACTGCTTGAAAAGGGTGCTGTAAGTTATGGAGCTATTTTATCACAGACTCATCCGAGCTTCATAAAATAAAAAAAAGTATAGCGCCACAAAAAAAAGAGGTTTATAAGAAAAACCTAATTTCATGAATATATTTTCTGACTATACATTCCCTCTGAAGACAAAGTCTGTAGAAATTCTTGCTCTAATGAGATCTTCTGGCGCCTTCATACGACTTGCGTCCCCATTGCCCGTCAGGAATATTCAGCCGCAGTGGGAATATCAGACTCCGCGAAGGCCAAAGTCTGAGCGTCACTGCTCCATTACAATAAGAAATAGCAGGACCGGGTGAAGCGAGGGGAGGTCACGGCGTGAGCACAGCGCAGCGCTCGGCCAGTCCAAGTGGCTTTGAATTTCATAATCTACGATCAGAACAAATGAATTTGGCAGGAAATCTGAAATGCTGATGAGTACGAGAACTTTCCATAAACATGGCAGTGGATAGGCTTAAAAACATTGTGCGATGGAATGGAAAACACTAGAGCTTACAGGGACCGGGACTGCAAGTAGCGGATGATATACGCAGTTATTTCTACAGTTAGCTGTGACTATGGAGACATGGTAAGATGCAACTTTATAGGATATTCTGAAGGGTCTGGGCTGTAATGGGAAATTAAAGGGGGATTCCAAGGATATTTCCCCAACTTTCTCTAAGAGTGGGAGTAACTGACTTTTTATAAAAGTGGTCGGGGAAAGAAGGACTCACATGCTTTCTGTAAGGGCCCCTTTACCCAGAGAGGTTATCAAAATTGGGGTTATTTAGTTAAGAAAAAAAAAAAACGCCTGAGGCGCAACCTGAAGGCTATGTACGAATACATTAGAGGTCAGTACAGAGATCTCTTCCATCATCTATTCATACCCAAGACCAGGGGCGTAACTATAGGGGATGCGGTTGCACCCAGGCCCTGGACCCTTAGGGGGCTCATAAGGTCTCTTTTCTCCATGTAGGGAGTCCAGTACTATGAATAAAGCATTATAGTTTGGGGGCCCTGTTACAGGTTTTGCATTGGGGCCCCGAATCTTCAAGTTATGACTCTGGGTATGGGTACAGAAGGAAGGAGGGGGGCTCAGCAGAACTTTTGCACCCGGGCCCCTGAGCCTTTAGTTACGCCCCAGCCCAGGAATGTGACTGTAACAATAGAGTGCCCTTTATGTCTAGAGGAAAGAAGGTTTCTACACTGACATAGAAGGTTCTTTACTGTAAGAGCAGTGAGACTATGGAACTCTCTGCCTGAGGAGGTGGTGATGGGGAACTCGATAAAAGAGTACAAGAAGGGCCTGGATGCCTTTCTTGAGCGTTACAATATTATGCGTTATATCACTGATTATTCCAGGAGGGTCGGTGATGCAGGGATTATTCTCATTTCCAGACTTGGGGTCGGGAAGGATTTTTTTCCCCCCTGTAAATGAGGAAAATAGTCTTCTACTCCATTGGGGGGGGGGGGGGGGGGTTTCCTTCCTCTGGATCAACATTGGGGATAATAAGCTGAAGTGGATGGACAGATGTCATTTATCAGCCTAAAATACTATGTTAGCTGCCTCCTTAGATCCTGGTGACACCTACTAAGATGCTCACATGCAGCATAGAGTCGACAAGTATCACAGAGCTCTTTACACGGGACGACTATAGGCCGAGACGCCCAATAACCATTCCAGCAATAATCACTCCTGCGCTTTTATACGGGAACGATCATTAGAACAAATTAAAGTATACAGTGTATAGTAAAATACATAATGAAAGTTGAAGTGGGCGGTGATCTGGCCCTTTAAGAGGCTCCGCAGCAGTGCATTACACAGTTCTACAGATAAAGCCCCTTGTAGAACCAGACGGGAAACACTTCTGGCCGTGTACAAAGAGCAGATTATACGGGGACTCTAATCAATTACAACTGATAGCTGAGATGCTCCTCTGCTCAGCTGCAAAGCAAACAAACACAGGCGCTCACCCAAGCATGGCCGGAGGAAATGGAGAACTGAATGTGCCTTGTTATAGGATCCCTAATTAGTGACTTTGCAGGTTCAGACAGCAAGTAACAGTTTAGTTACCTATTGTGTAGTGGAGGTCTAATAGGCCTCTCCGTGACTATTAGGGATTATATGGGATATACGATACTGGATTTAACAAAGTATCAATGTGTGTACAGTCAATCGCCTAATGTGAAATGTGGGCCTGTGTTATCAGAGACTGCCCCCTGTAGGATTAGCTGGAGAACAGAATAGGGCTTTGTATTTCTAGGCTAGGGTTTTTCTGACTACTGTCACCCCAGCTGTTGCGCGACTACAACTCGCAGCATGCCGGAGAACAGCTGTCAGGGCACATTACGAGTTGGAGTTCCATAGAAGCTGGGAAGCCACAACCTGGGAGTCCTTTTCCGTGGCTTGATACGAGCTCTGTAAGGGCCCGCCCACGCTGCCACTTTCATGGACGTTTCACGTATACCAAAAATATACATTAAAAAAAAGTGTAGAAACTCACGAATTTTAAGAATAGGTTTAAGTTTTTAAAATTGTATCTTTTTTGGATGCGTTTTTCACTGTAGACGTTTTTTCTAATGCTGCGGAATGGCTCCTCCGCCAACCCCAGAGTATACCGTCGCTGTCTACGGGTGCCCAATCCGCTGATCGGCCGGGGTCTTGAATGGTGGGCCACAGCAGTTTAGCTATTGGTGACCTATCCTGAGGGTACATCATCAATAGTATATTGGAAAACCCCGATAGGTGATGTGAGTACATATTGCATGCGTCTGATCCCAAATCATTTTGCCTAACAGTCTCGATATATGTAGAGATAATTAGAGGTCTAGATTAGACAACCCATTCCACAACCCTTATGAGTTAATAGAGGGGTCCTCTGTTCAACCCATTATTGTGACGGGGGACCCTACGGCTTGGAAACAATAAAATCGTTTTATGTTCTGGTACATGTTTGATGTGTGTGAAATAAAATTGGTGCAGCCAAAATTTGAAGTAGTCTGGTGATCCTGAGCTTTTATGTGTGTGGTGCTAACCATCTCGGCTGTTAAGAGGTCGTCCTCCTCTGTCACACACATAACAGGCCCAGACTGGTCCGCACCAGACCTTAGGCTCTCAGTTTCTGATGTGGCTACCGCAGCCTTTCTGTCTGGCTTTCAGCGTGGGACTGAAGGTGGCCAAAGTTTTTAGCTCTTCTAGACACACACGTAGAGCTCTCCCTGCTGGTTAACATACCTTCCAGTACACAGAAGACCTGTTTACAGCCCCCTGCAGGCCATTCTGTGCACTGTCTTGCCACAATATCATATATATTAATGTATTTTTTTTCCCACTTATGAACATTAAAAACCCTTTTTTTGGTAAATCGCTGGCACTCTGAGAGTTTGTTTTTTTTTCTGCGACAAGCGGTAGTTTTTATTGCTACCATTTAAGGTACATATAGCTTTTTTATAATCACTTTTGTTGGATTTTTTGGGGAGGCAAAATAAATAAAACAGCATTTTCATAGACCATGGCAGGACGCCAATCGGATTCCTGATTTCATGGTGGAGTGCTGATGATGTTAGAGGGAGCGCTCTTCCGCTGCGAACCTTTTACATGCCGCGATCAGCACTGATCGTGGCATATAAGACGTTAACAGAAGGGATTGGCATTCTCACCAATCCCCAACTGTTGCAGCTGGAGGCCAACTGTCAGTCATAGCCAGCTTTAACTGTGGATGGCACGGGCTCAACATCTAAGCCAGCACCATTCATAGGACGAAAGTTTGCGCCCTGGGGATTGGTACGCTACATGCCTTGGTTTAATTTGCAGGTTTAGGCCCAGAGGCAGATGTATGCTATAAGGTAGGAACCATTTTTTTTTAGACTGCAGACCTCAGTCGAGTCAGCAACAAGGCAATTACAGCTTAGAGGATCAATATCTCCAGTGAGTCTGGGGAAGTTCTGTTTCTCCTTGTGGAGAGCGCCAAGTTGGAGGGAGGAGACTTCTAGGCCATGCAAGCTCCTCTGGGAAATAGAGTATGCAAATGAAGATTAAACAAAAACTCGGCAGTGCTATCTATTAATTAATAAGGAATCTACCATCCAGTAGGTGGCGCTGCAGAGCTTTGGTTTCTTCTCTCATTTGCAAAGTGTATTTCTATATCTTAAGAGACAAATGTACTTTTGTAAGGTGCGGCTTAGAAATACAGACTGAGCGTTACAGTCCGATCCAGATGTAATAAGGCGCTGAATACTAAATACGGGTGTGACTAGATGAATGCGTACGTGAAGATCTAATTTATGGCAGGGGGTATTGTACTACGGCCAGAAAACCAAGCTGAGCACCTGGCGAGGATGTAAGGAAACCCGCTGTGAATGTGATAGCCCACGATACCCAATTAGCAGGATTGCATGTTTAGACAGTAAGTAGCAGTTTAAGTAGCTTTTTTAATTTGCCTCGTGGTTCCATTACTATCAGGACCGCGTTCAGTTCATGTAATTGAAGATCGGACACGAGGAATACAGTGGGAAGAAAATGGCGGACTGGTAAATTACAGAGCAAATGACTATTCAGCCCCCTCCACACCGATTAGCACATAGTCTAATTAATTAGGAGATTCAGGCAGTTATTTTACCGCACACATATAGAACGTATTCCTGTGTTTTCACCTACGCAGAAGTGTTACCAAGGATCTAATGATCTCATGTGAGACAACAAGAAGGCGTTGATACGAGCACATCACACAGTCGGAAAAAGTACTCAACATAGGCTCTGCTCACATCTGCGGTGAAAAGTAACAAACTGTGAAGGAAAAGCCATTGATTGCTGTGTATTTACACTGAACAATATAGTCCAAATTCGTTCGTTTGAACACATTTTGAGCGATAGTCATTATGTGTAAATGGCCCATAAAACACATCAACAGATACACTTTGCTACAATGTATCAGTCTGAAGTCCGGGCTGTTTAGCTCACAGAGCATTGTCTACACTGGATACAACTCTATCCACTTCTCAGCTGAGAGCAGGACTAGCTATGTACAATGTATCAATCTGGAGTCTGGGCTGTTTAGCTCACAGAGCATTGCCTAGACTGGATATAATTGTATCTACTTCTCAGCTGAGAGCAGGACTAGCTATGTACAATGTATCAGTCTGGAGTCTGGGCTGTTTAGCTCACAGAGCATTGTCTACACTGGATACAATTGTATCCACTTCTCAGCTGAGAGCAGGACTAGCTTATGTACAATGTATCAGTCTGGAGTCTTGGATACAACTCTATCCACTCAGCTGAGAGCAGGACTAGCTATGTACAGGGTTGCTGCCAGTGAATGGAAATAACAATGTTCTAATTCACTGACAACAAACGCACTGTATCTTGAAAACAGTGAGGAAATGAGAGAAGGTCTATTAGAGAGTCATAGAACTTTCCATTTTCATGGGAATTAAACATTATTTCCATATATAAAACTCTTTTAAAGAGCCTTTCACACTCACTGATTTTTGGTCACTGATGCCTAATTGTCCAATAACTGGCCCATCCGAATGTGCCATTGATCACCCGATGAATGAGCAGACGCCGGTTCAGCAGGGGATCACATTAAGCAGTCCAAAAAAATCATTGCTGTTGGCAGCACATCCCCCTGTGTGAATGGGGGGATGTAATGCCAAAAATGATGAAACTATGCAGATGAACAATCATTTGTCCTCTAGTGAAGTCTAAACTGGCCTGTTCTGTAATAGGTCGTCAGTTGTTGGGTCATATTGAGCCCATCAGTAATCCTAGTGCTAACACACGGCAGTATTTAGGTAAAGCAAAGGTTGTAAAAAACACTATTATTATGTGGCAGACACATGCATGGCGATTGTAAGAGCTGTCCGGGCACATAACTGGTCCGCCCAAAGGAATGCCATGCCATGTTGAACTAATACAATACCGTACTAGCCACTACAGGCATGTCTCAGGTCCTTGATGCCTTGCAGCTTCCTCCAGGCAATTCCATTTCACCCAAGCTTCTCACTGCCACAAATGGGTCTGAAATGCATGGGGTATTCTTTTTCTTCCCTTTTCATAGTTTGAGGTCAAACATCACATGAGTGGTTTAAAATAAACAGACCACTAACAGGCCTAATAAAGCCGATGACCTGAAAACAAAGCTGACGACCCTACCCTGAAGCCCATCTAATCTATATACATGTGATAAACTTATATATGTGCACCCCCCCCTGCCCACCCCCTCCAAAACTCATCAATTTGCAGGGCACTGAGAAGGGAGCCCATCATGTCCCTACAGCACCATAAATTAAGGGTGCCTTTAGACGGAACAATTAGCAAGTGAACAGTAAACGTTCGGTTTAAGCACGAGCCAATGACCGGCGAACAAAAATCATTCGCTCGTCCCCGTCATTCATTTTCTGCAGGCATGAAAATCCTCACTGGCTCGTTTACTTCTCATTCAGTTCAAACAGCCATCATTCACTTCTGAACGATTCTCGTTTGAAAGAGCCAACAATGCATCTACCTGTCTCAACAGGCTGCACGCCAACGAGTGAGTGTTGGCAAACGAGAATTGGCTTGCCTTAAAAGGACCCCAAATTAGGCTGCTGTAACGGAAAGTGGCCCGGAGCCGGGTGATGTTTTTTTTTTTTATACCCATTATACCGGGTGATGTTTTTTTTTTTTTATACCCACCAACTCCTACAATCCAGCGGTGTGCCCTTCTGAAGTCTGCCAGTGGCACAAACATCTGACTCTTTTCAGAGTCCCGTGCCCGCGCTCTCCTATACTAGTCTATGGGCACACATGGGACTCTGAAAAGAGTCAGATGTTTGTGCCATGTGCCGACTTTAGAGAGGAACACCACTGGATCACGGGCGAGTATACAAATCCATCCCCTGACTCACTATTAAAGGAGATGTCCCGAGGCAGCAAGTGGGTCTGTACACTTCTGCATGGCCATAATAATGCACTTTGTAATGTACATTGTGCATTAATTATGAGCCATGCAGAAGTTATAAAAAGTTTTATACTTACCTGTTCCGTTGCTGGCGTCCTCGTCTCCATGGTGCCGACTAATTTTCGCCCTCCGATGGCCAAATTAGCCGCGCTTGCGCAGTCCGGGTCTTCTGCAGTCTTCTATGGGGCTCCGTGTAGCTCCGTGTAGCTCCGCCCCGTCACGTGCCGATTCCAGCCAATCAGGAGGCTGGAATCGGCAATGGACCGCACAGAAGAGCTGCGGTCCACGGAGGAAGAGGCCATCTTCAGCGGTGAGTAGAGAAGTCACCGGAGCGCGGGGATTCAGGTAAGCGCTCCGGTGAGCTTTCTTTACCTCCCTGCATCGGGGTTGTCTCGCGCCGAACGGGGGGGGGGTTGAAAAAAAAAAAAACCCGTTTCGGCGCGGGACAACCCCTTTAAGTCCCCTAACAGCAGCATGGCTTACGTTTATGGAGCGGTGGGGACGGGACAAGCTCCCTTTCATTTATATTCACCAGGCCGCTGCAATTTGTCATTTTTCAAGGAGAATAAAGCCCCATGTTATATCAGCAATTAGAAATAAATTATATTACTTAAAAGCTGCGGTAAAAGACGGCCAATTGTAGGATTCAACACTTCATACTATACACGCCCGAGGAATTCTCAGAGTCACGTCCCCTTCCTAATCAATTTCTTAAAAGGGGTTGTCTAATGACTGATGACCTATCCTCAGGATCGGTTGTCAATAGCCAATTGGCGGGCACTGCGGCTTAGAAGCCTGGCCAATCGGCTGTTTGCCAGTCCGCTGCGTTGGTATATGGAGAGGGGCACAACTCAGTAAACTTTGCAGTGATCCGGAATGGTACTGGAGGCACAGCTCCCTGCTTTTATACAATTTCTTGCTGCTGGCACCCGGAGCAATTGGCTGTAATAGTCGAAGGACTTTAAAGGAAGTCTATAAAACAAAAAGCTCCGGCGCTTCCGTGGATACCAGGATTGCTATGAATAAAAACTCTGTTCGAAACATGTAAGCGCAAAAAACCTTTTTTTGGAAAATGTTTTTATCCATGATGTGAAAATAAAATCCTGCTTTTATCCTGGTATCCACGGACGTGCCGGAGGTTTGTGCTTTGTATTGCTGTGGGTGTGCCTGCACCTGTCTGCGCACCCGATGATGATTGTGTCCGTGCGGTGAGCCGGCGCTTTGGATTTACATTGATCTAAAGGAAGTCAGTGAGCTATTTTTGCCTATTAAACTCAAATGCACCAACACATCAGCGACTGGATGATGGTTGAACAGCACCATTATCTCTGTGCACTGTGGCTCGAATTTCTAGATAAAGCCACAGATTGGCTTCATCTAGAAATGGGATTTAGGCCTCATGTCCACTAGCAAAATTTAATTGCGGATTCCGCGAGTGAAATCCACATTCAATTTTTCCCATAGGAAATCATTAGCCATCCGCAGTCAATTAAATTGAATTTTGCACCCGCGGATGGCATTTTAAATCGATTTGCATTTTTCACGCGCGGTAAAAAAAAAACGTAGCATGCCCCATTTTAGTGCGGATCGGCCACATTGCTATGAATAAAAATACCATTTAAAGCAGATTCTGCGCGGATTGTATTTTTTTGGACATGAGGCCTTAGGCTGGGTTCCCAAGGGACGTATTCTGGGCAGAAATCTTGCGGTTTTGCAGCAGCAAAAAAACCGCAAGATTTCCGCCGGGTAAACGCAGCTTCAAAACCCACAGGTTTTGGAGTGGCTTGGCCGCATGCTTTTCCTCTATTTGACAAATCGCGTCCACACGGCAGGCCAATCCCGGGATTAGCGGCCACAGGCGGATTTGCCGAACCGAAATTCCGCACTGAATTTACGCAACAAATCCGCCCTGTGTGAACCCAGCCTTAGTGAATCCTGCATTGAGCACGGGGTTGGATCCGATGACCCTGAAGGTCTTCCAATTCTACAATTCAATTGCTTTAACCATCATTTAGTCCCTAATGCATAAATATATTGAGTTCAATAGGCAAACTTTAAGTATTTCATTCTCCTGCAGTGGATCTACTGGGACAATCAAGTATTACATTGTACAGTATGTTCAGCTCTTAGGTTTCCTAGAAGCTCTGTTACATTGTGATATGTAATTGACCCTAGTGTGTATCTGAGATAAGAAAACTGAATTATGAGCCCCACTGAGGACAGGGACTGATAGGATTGGTGAGCGATAACATCTGTACCGCACTATATGTTCACGCTATAACCCAAGCTAATTGATGGAGGCCTCGGATAAGGGACTCGGCTCTGTTATGTCCAGTGTAGAAAACCCTCATCTATTGTCCAGAGTGGAGGGTGGTTGTGAAGACTGTTTCTCTCTCCAGAGGACCCAACCTGTCCTGTATGACACACAACACTCATTGCTGTGAATGGACACAGTGTAATGCTTCACTCCTCCTTCGGGGGTGCTGCAGAGAATCTAAACACTTCCAGATTTCAACACAGATTACAGATGATCACTGTGACGAGTCCATATTAGTATCTGTCCCAGAGGAGTAGCGAAGGGCTTGTGGGCCCAGATGCAAAAGCTCAGCATGGGGGCCCTCCCGCAACTTGTCACTGCATCACGGAGTCTCTTAAGAAAGCTATTGATGCAACACTTGCAGCTGGGGACATTGCTACAATCTTAAAAGATTAGACAAAAGTAATATGTAGGGGCCCCAGTGCAAAATCTGTAATGTGGCCCCCCCAACCATCCATGTGCCATTTACAATACTAGTGTTTTCTTATACCCCAAGGCTCCAGGGCCAGTAGTGACTGCTACCTCTGCACCCCCTAAAGCTACACCCCTGATCTGTCCAATAAATGCCTCACTTATTATAATTATCATCCAGTACGGTCTTCCGAGTTGTTCGTAAAAAATTGGAAGTTCGTGATTTCTGGACAAGTTGTTCAGAAAAAAGAATAATTCAGGTTGGCAACCGTGCCCGTCATCTGGGACAGTATTTGCATATCACTTCCTGCTGCCAGCTGTCTTCTATATCCTGTTGATTGCAATAATGGCAATGCAGAGGCTGGAGGATGAAGAGAAGTAGCTCAGCAAAAGCCTACAATACAATCCCAAACTCCTCATAGGTCCCACCACATCCAGACACAGATTACAGACCTACAATGCAGTAACCACATACGGCCAAAACCAAACCACAAGCACTCAGCCAAAGGCAGCTGATACCCACCATGCATTGAGTAGGTTCGGCTCCTGAGCCCGCATCATACTAATCTTATGCACGTGCGCCGTATGTGTATGACACGTTACCAAGGGGTTTACTACAGTCAGTTTGCTTTTTAATGGTGTCACCGGTTACAAAATGGGTTGTCCCCTCATCTTTTTTGAGACTACATCAACCAACATAGAGCTGCATGCAGTCAGGCTATCCGGGGAGTTGTAGTTTGACTAATAGCTTGTCATTAAAAAGGATATTATGAACGCAGATACAACTGAATCAAGGATGGAGCTGGATTGGCATGAAATCTGTGGATTAGCGGTTTTGATTTCGATGTAGCTGTGGCCCCAGTGATTCAATCCCACTGGTGGACCCCAGGCACCTCAGTCCGACATTGGACAATCCTTGTAATGGAAGGCCCCAGTGATTCAATCTTACTGGTGGACCCTAGGCACCCGGGTCTGAAACTGGACAATCCTTACAATGGAAAGCCCCAGTGGTTCAATGCCACCGGTGGCCCAAGCGATTCAATCCCACTGGAGGAACCCAGGCACCACAGGCCGACACTGGGCAATCCTTGTAATGGAAGGGCCCAGTGATTCAATGCCACCGGTGGACCCTAGGAACTCAGTCAGACACTGGACAATACTTGTAATGGAAAAGGTGTTACCATGTAATCCACTTGCCTTCTTACATGTATGTAAATAGACACACATGCTGGAACCTCTCTCCGCCCTTAGCAAAGGAAGAAAATGAAATCCCTGTAATTGAGCAGTTATCCTATAAAGGAGAACAATTCCAGACCCTGTGAAAGCCGAAATATCCAGACAAGAGAGGGGAGAAAACCACAATGAGTTATGGGACGCAGTCAGGTTAGTGACCTTAATGAGAGGGCTAAATGACTTGAGTGCGCCGTGTCATGACCCCATGTAGAACACTTAGGAGGATTCCCGAACCTTGCACAGACAAGTCATTCAGTGTGTAAGACGCGGCCGCACTTCCCGTTAATGAGCCGATGATTACGAACATGAGAGGTATTTAGGAAACAATCATACCAAAAAGGAGAACTTGTAAAACAGTCATTTCAGACAAGTAAAGTGGTGATGAAGTAGACCTCCAGATATGGAGGATTCGGCTGTAAAAAGGATGCGTTTGCTTTACTAAGTGGGAATGTAAAGACCGTCCCTGAAAAGCAGCGGCTTCTATAGGCCGGCAGCTGGCACAACCGTGGGGATTTCTCCCCCCCCCCCCTTAGGAATTAATGTAATGGGAGAGTGAAGCATGGCAGGTATAGGCGAGCCAGGAACAAGTTAATATGTGAAAGTGGATGAGAGAGAAGTTCTGCTTGAAAGTGCTTTTAGTATAAATATGTGAACCCATCCGGGCCTGGGGATTTGCCTAGTTCCTTTGCAAAAATTGGACTATTTAAGGAAACAAGTGCATCAGAGGTGAAAGATTTCCGGTTGGCCAAGTACTCCCTTAGCTGTACTGGCCAGTGGAGTTAGTGGCGACAACATGGAGCTCCTGGCTCAACCATCAACGTTCCGGGTCATACCCCATTGGTTTTTTTTGGAGGGGGGGGTGTTTCTTGTTATTTTGCCATTGCTCGGTTTCGAGTTGACAGACTTTCAACCAATTTCCATCAGGGTTCGCTCCTGAAAATGTGTTAGTACACAGGAACAGGTCGGGGGATGGCATTATTTTGGGTGCACTCCTTAAGGAGAGACAACACCCCTCTTTACCCACATCACTGGCCTCTCACCGGCCAAGCCAGAAACCTACTGCACATTGATGAGGCGCGAACACCCCGAAACAGCTGTCTATGTATGGATTTCTGGCTTGGTTTTCTATTCTCAATAAATTGTTTTGCAGACTTGTTAAAAAGTTGGACATTGATTTGAAGGAATGCTGCCATCCAATAGGTGGCGCTGCGGAGGTACTGTTCCATCTCCCTTATTTGCATAGACAAGAACATTAATAGGTACATCAAATCAGCAGCTAGTGAAAATGTTCATCGACCTACCCATCGTTCGAACAAGTCAGGAACTCTTCCTTTATTTTTGGGTGCCAGCATCCCCCGTTGAGCATGGCGGTATGACCCTAAAAGACAAAAACAGAAGAAGACGTGATGAGAAATAAAGGAAGATCTTAGATCATTCTCAGTAAAGACAAACTTTATTGAATCAAAGAATTTAAAGGGAACCGGTCACGTCCCCAAAGCACCATAAATAAGGTGTGTGGGGGGCAAATTCTGCGTGGACTAAACACAGAGAATAGAACCCACCGAATTCAATGGGTTCTTCCTAATGAGTGCCTTTTGCGTGACCATTTAACGCCTGCGTAAAATAGTAGTACCTGCTCTATTTTCCTGTGTTTTTACAGCAAAAGCCCCATATAAGTTCATGAGATGTGCGCAAATACGCAAGGCAAAGCATAAAACACTGCGCAAAGCGTGGAGGGGGGGGGGGGGGGAATAACACATCTGGACCTTATAGGCCAATTAACATTTGAATCCACAGAAAGCGCATGTGAGAGAACTGGCCCTGCGTGCACAAAAAGTTCTTTTTTGCGCATACGGTCATCTAAATAAGCCCATAAATTGCGTTTAGACGTAACAACTAACGTTCAAAAAGACCGTTAAAACGTGGGGAAGTAAATGATCAGCGTTCGGTTTAAACACGAGCCAACGACCGAACAATAATCATTCACTTTTTATTTTGGCATCTCGTTTACTTATGGTTACGTTTAAACACTCCTCACTCAGTGTATAACATAGGGATGTGAACGATTCTCAACAATGATCTGCTGTCTAAACAGGCTGCACAAGTGTGAACGAGTTAGCGGCGACGTTACCCGCCTATTCAAACAAGATTTGGCTTGCTTAGAAGAGGCATAAATTAGGGGAGCTGACGGGGAGTCGGGTAATGCATATGCTCAGCCGCTCCCTGGTTCCCACGATGTCCCCCTCTGAAGATCTGTTCAGAGTCCCGTGCGCACATTCAATGTATCCGAGCAGGTAAGAGCAGTAGTTCATGCTGTTTAGCATACAGTTATACAGATGCATTGTAAAGCAACACTACCCTCCTCCAAAACTATGAAAACCATTAAAGGGGTCCGGTCCTTAAAAAAAAAAAAAAAATAGAAAAATAATTCTTTACTCACCTATTCCTCCCCAGGCAGTCTACTTACCAGATCTTCTCCTGTCTCCTGCAGTCCAGGGGGGTCACCTCACCTCCACCTGGCTGATTCTTCTGCTTCCTGTGACGTTACGTAAAATTCACAGGCAGTCTCCTTCCTGCAATGTATGGAGTGCCGATCTACTTCAGAGACTGTTCATGCTGGCTGTCTCTGCAATAGATCAGCATTCCTTCCTAGCCAGTGAACGCTACGTCACAGGAGGTGACCTTCACTGACCTGCAGAAAGAAGAATGTGAGGAATGCACGCTTCATAACAAGCCGACCGGCTGGAAGTGAGGTGAATGAACAGGATCAGTGAGGAGAAGATGCCTTAAGGAGTTTGACTGTCTGTGGTAGTGCATTCCAAAGAACTGGTGCAGCTCAGGAGAAATTTTAGAAATGGGAGAGGGTGGTTAGGGGTTATGGAGGATGTTACCCTGTGATCATCAGCACAGGTAGGGTGTTAGACAGAAATATAGGGTGGTGCAAATCTGTTAAGAGCTTTATGGATGAGAGTGCTGAGTTTATATTATATTCCATAGTGGATGGACAAGCAATGCAGTGACTGGCACAGGGTGGGGCATCTGTGTGGGCTGCTGCATTCAGGATGGACTGGAGAGGGAGAGTGTAGTGAGGGGTAGATCTGTTTCTTGCTATCCCGATATACAGGTCACTGATAACAGTGATAGAATAGTATGCTAACAGCCCAGTGATTGTGCCATTAGTCCACTGCTTTACATGGTGTGGGCAAGAAAGAGTTAAGCAGTATCCAATCATATTCCCATGTAGGGCCTAGTAGTGCAATAGGTCTAATGCACTAAATCTTACACCCGCCTGAAGATGCCTTTGAGATGTACGTTGTCCGAGCTTTATTAGACGAGATAGATGAAGAGGGGAGCAGCATTCTTCCTCGCACGTCTATCTATAATCTATCAGGGACATCTTGGCACTCTTCCCTTTCCTTACTTACTATTTCCATTCCTGCCTGTCCACTTTCTTTTCCCGCTAGGATTCGGTGATAGAAGCTCTCGGGCTGCCGCAGACAAAACAATTCTAATGTTTTTCCATTGGCCTTGAAATACTTCAACTTGTCCTGACACCAACAGAACTTCCTCTTCTCACCCATCCAACCGCGGCTGTGACGGACAGACATCCAGGTAACTCTCAGCGCACCCTCGTTTGAAGGGCATCTTAGATCTCATCGGCTCCTTGGCATGGTCCATTAGATATCATGGAGATCACGTATCTGCTCCTATACATACTATACCCGTACGCAGCGAAGACTTGGGATCACCTTACAGCCAGAGAGGAGTATCTATGTAAACAAAGAATATCAAGGGCTCTCCACTAACGATTTGGCTTTGGGCTACTCTTGAGGGCTACACCTAGGGGTGCCCCTGGTCTTCACCCTTTAACCCCTTTTTGAGAAATCTGGTCTTAGCTGAGGGGCCTCCAGGCTGTTACTCCATATGATAAATGGAGAAAACTATGTATGACTGTTGATGTGCTTTTACACACAGCGTTTGTTCTTCACTTGTTCGAGTTCACGGTCGTTGAAGTGCGCACCTCCCCGCAAAGCTGTTGGCCGTTCATTCAAAGCCAAACGATAATTAGGAACTTTTGACATTAGTGTTTTACTTTTCGTTTAGCTGTTCCATCGTGGGAACTGCAAAACAGAAAAAAAGAGCTTCAGTTGTGCAACCCATAGAACTGTACTGAAGCTAAGGAGCTCGAGCCTCAATCTGTTTCTGTACTTTCCATCTCCCTTCCAATTCATTTCTTGAGTTGGAACTGCTGCGCTTTAGTTTCCAGTTCAAAAAACGGAACTAAAATGGATTGCAAATGAATTGTTCATTTTTTTTGTTTAAAATTTCCGCTTTGCTGCTTCGCAATGGCGGGCATCGATGCCGCCCATATGCAATGTAATTAGATATAGGTGGTGTTGATTATGCCCTCATAGAGAACAATGGGCTCTCTAATGCTGCATTCTTTTTTGCGCTTGTGTATTACGCAATGCATACACGCAAATGTAAGTGAAATCCTGTAAGGCAATCTCATGGATTGCCTGCGAATTGCCATGTAATACACGGTAAACACGCTCCTATAAGCCCGACCTAAATCACATGAAACATTTCTTTTGAAGGTTGGTACTATTACAACAATACCAAAATTCTATATTGTTTTTAGTTTTTTCCACTTTTGCACAATAAAAACCCTTTTTTTCCCGAAAATATATTTTTTTTACATTGCCAAGTTCAACGTCCCATAATTTAAAAAAAAATTTCTATTGTGAAGGCTTGTTTTTGTGTGTCGAGCTCAGGTTTTTAATGCATTTTGGGGTATATATGGCTTTCTCGATGACTTTTGTGTTTTTTGGGAGGTGAAATGAACAACACAATAGAATTTTGGCAGCTTTTTTTCTTACAGGGTTTGCCACGCAGGACAAGACGTGTGTGCAATTTATCAAGCAGATTGTTAAGGATGCGACTATAAACATTTTTTCACATTTTTTTTAACCCTTTACAATCCAATTTTGGATTCAGGGTTCCTAGGGGGCTTTCTCTTTCTGCTATTATACAATGGCGCCATCTGCTGGCTAGAGCCATTACAGCAGTATGTGACATGCTGGAGAGGCCCCCCAACAACAGAGCGGCCAGTAATCTACAGTAAGAGCTGTACATCATTCAATCAGAATGTCTTTACATGTCAGACAGTGGATTGGAAAGGGTTAAACAAAAGAGGAAAGTGTGTAAAAAAGATTTTTTTAATTATGTTTTTCATGTTCCTGTAGGAGACTTGAACCTGTGAAACTATGATCGCTATTAAAATACTTCTGTACTGCAATGTATTACTGCTAATAGCAGCAATCATAGGCTACGGTGAGACCTGACAATTATATAGTGGAGGCCCAATGATGGCACAGAGGGAGCGCCCTCCCTCTGTGAGCCCTTTACATGCCACGATCAACATTCAAGTACCTTGGTGTTCGCCATATCCACGATGTATTGGTCACCCTTTACACACTCCATTACAGGAAAGCCATCTCGGTCAAGCACTTTGGCCTGCGAGTTCCCAGCTACAACCAGGATGACGTCTCCGGTGATGCTGTACTGAAGAGACTTAATCTGATGACTGCGGAAGAGAAGAAAACAGACGTATGAGCATCTTCATCTACAGAGACATACAGAATATATACTATAAATACATATATGCACTCACCAGAAAAATTTAAGGGGTTTGCCATGGAAATACTATTGATGACCTACCATCAGGATAGAGGGGGCATGCCATCAGCGCTGCAATAACACAGAGGTCAGAGCGGAAGCATCCGCACCAACCTCCTTATAGTTCTCCCCATGTATCGGCCCGTGTCCTGATATCTCCTTCATGCTCCGGGATGTATGGATGCGCAGTCCTGGAGGAGCAGGACTACCTGTACAACCCAATTGGGCTGCAGGTAGCACCTTGCGTACTACCGTAGTAGTGACAAGGACACACACAACTAGAGAAGAATCAGTCAGGAAGGAGAGGGATTGTCTCCAGTCCCTCCTTGGGGTGTCTTGCTGTTCCTCTTGTTGTCACTTTCATCTACACCAAAGCAGGTGGAATGGATTCACAACCACTTCTGCTTCCTGACCGGAGTGATTGATATCTCCAAAGTGGAAGTGACTTGGGGTCGTACTGCGATGTGCAAGTGTCCCCATAGACGCTGGCAAAGATCTAATTTTACTGAGGACAGTGGCTGACAGCTGATCATTTTCACTACAGCGGCCACTACAGGCGAATTGTGATATTGCATGAAGACTGGCCAGCAATGTAATGTACGTGAACATTTCAATTTCACCAGAGCAATCGCTAAATCATGTTATAGCAACTCCACTCTGGCTCCTATAGGGGGACCCAGGTGCGACGCCTTCTATGCCATCTACATTCCCAGAGGAGATCAGTTAATCAGGTCTAGCTCCCAAAGCAGGTGAATGGTGTGTAACGTCCTTAGCCACAACACAGCAGGTGGGAAAAAAGGTTTACTTTTTTGTGTATTTTAAAATTGGAAGTAAAATAATCAAACTTAAAAACATCAATGCAATCAGTCACTAGAGGATGCCGACAAGGTTTGCTTTTTATCATCACATTCCAAGTGCCATTATTTTAGAATTTTTCCATCAGCAAAAGTTTGTATTCGCTCACGGTACCATTTAACCCCTTGAGTGGCGGGTTTCCTACCACCCTGTCGTGCCCACCAGGGCAGGTTTTTTTAAATGGTCTAATCATTGAATTTCAACTAATTTTGCAGTTGCGTCTCAAGAGCCATAACTTTTTCATTTTTCCATTGACACGGCCATGTGAGGGCTTGTTTTTTTGCGGGACAAGTTGTGATTTTTTAAACAGGGGGAGGAAAAAAGAAAAAAAGGGGCCATGTCATTAAGGGGTTAAATAATGTATTAACTTCGTTCTCTGGGTCATTACGACGCATGGATACCACATGTGTGATTGTATTTTTGATTTTTTTTACCAAGTAAAGGGAGACAAGTGTTTTTATTATTTTTTTTAATAATTTTTTTACTTTTGTTTTTTTTAAATTTTTTTAATTTTTGTCCCTTTAGGGACCTCCACAGGGACTCATCAGGACCCCCTGATCACATTCCGGGGGTCCGATGGTGACAGCCCTTTACATGCTGCAGTGACAGCCCTTTACATGCTGCAGTCACATAGACTGCAGCATGTAAAGTGTTAACACAGCAGAGATCGGAGGTTTTCTCTGATCTCTGCTGTAAGAGCTGGTACCTAGCTGTCCTCTGACAGCCAAGCACCAAGCTCTCCCTGCCACAGAGACCATCGGCTTGCTTCTGACAAGCCGATGGTCTCTATGGCAACCTATAAACAAAGCAGGAGACTTAGAAGCAGGAGATTGCCGGCAGATCGGCAATATCTTCTGCAGGGTTTTTCAAAGCCCTTGCTTTGTTCTCTGTGGGTCTGTGCAGGCAGAGCACACTGTCACAGCTTGTGGCATTGTGCTCTGCAGCTCCCATAGTGATACATAGCCCGGAAATCTTCCGGGCTATATCGCCATCGTCAGTGGAGCTCGTCCCGGAAAATTTCCGGGCGTGCCACTTAAGGGGTTAATGTACCCTAAAATGCATTGAAAAACTTTTACAAAAACTTTTTAGTAGGTTGAAATCAAAAATCACACCAGTTTTTTGGGTTTAACTCTTTACAGCTTTCACATTGCAGTAAAATCTTAGTTTTAAGTACGATTACGGCAAAACCAGATTTATATAGTTGGTATACTTTCATAAAATTAACTAAAAAAAAGGAAACATGTGCTTTTCTCGGCATATCCAGAGCCGTATGACTTGTTCCCTTCAGTAGGGTTGTGAGGGGGCTCGAATACATTTTGCAGGCAGACCTGCAGTTTTTAGTGGTATCCATTTGTGGGGTGCCACTGCATTTCTTGTTTACCATGTGGGGTAAATAACGCATTTCGTTAGTTTGGACTTTTTCACACCAGTTCTATTTTATCGTTTAGGCTTTTTTATTTTAAAAAAATTAGAAAAAGGGGTTCCTTTTGACTCTTTAATATTTTCTACATGTGTTTTATTTCTTTTACTTCTCTCAAACCTTTAATGCATTTTATAAGGCCCAATTCACGCCCGCATTAGAGCTTCAGCCATAACTCCGTTCATCGGCTCCGTTTTTGGAAATGAGAAACAGAATTTAAATGGGAATCAGCTGATTGTTTTTCTCTCCCATTGATTTCTATTGGGCCTTTACAAAACGGAAGCCAAAAGGAACGCTTTACGTTACAATCCATTGTGTTTGGTTTCCTTTTTTAAATGTAGAAAAACGCAGTCTGGAGTACAATTGGCTGCACTGAAAATACTGAAATGGGTGAAAACGGACAGATTTACTGGAGATCATTGGAGAAAAAAAACGGATCACTTTGTTTCTGTTATATTTATGTTTCTCTGCTCCAAAAATGGGGCAGATGAGCGGAATTATGGCTGAAGGTCCTTAGTTCCCTGGTGGGATCTGAACACATGATCTCTGGGTCATTCCAGGACAAATCATCCAAGGGGGGGGGGTGTCACACCTGACAATCTCCGATATTTACGGAACCTTTCATATTTGTTTGATACTAGAATGCATGGTAAAATCCCAAATTTCAGACCCATCGGGTCATAGGCTTATGCTCCGGTCTCTACTGGCAACTGCAGTCCTGTCTGGTTTATGGGACATCACAGGGGAAGCAGCCAGTAGTAGAAGTCAGCGATCAATCACTGGCACACCTTGGACAACCCCTTTAATGCTCCATGATGTACAGTAATACATATAAAGAGGCATGGCAGATGCAATCCTCTAGTTGTTCCCAATAACTTCCTCCTCCCGCTATGTACAGCCCATTCGATACTCCGTTCCTTCTGGGCAGCACGGAGGGTCTTAGGGGCGGGTCTTTGGAAGACGTGCCTTGTGTGACTAAGGCATGCCTGCAACATTGCTGAACATTACTCTTAATCGGAGGTGCAGTGGCAAGATTGGTTGAAAATAGTGCCATTAAAAATTGTGATCGCCATTTGCAAAATTTAGGGCATATTGGTGACAATTTTGGATGCTTTATGGAGCCCTTTAAAATACATTCATATCTATGGAAAAACCTGCAAAAACATCTACTTGGCTTCTATAAGGGTAAATGTAAAAGGGTTAAATTATTGTTAAAATCAAAAAGGAAAATTAATTCAACCCTTACTGCTTTAAACTCGATACAAAGAACAAGGCTGCTAGTTATGATGACATCACAAGGCACACGACATCATAGACATCACATGATATCACAACCGGCGCAGAATATCCAAAGTTCTAAACCAGAACCATCGTGTGTTCTTAGAGCTTTCCAGCATGAAGAGGGCGGATGCAGGTATGTAGCTCCTCAGTCAGTGCGGAGACTTCGTTCACACATCGTGTAGGGGGAGATTGTACACATTTGGGCACAGTGGGGCGGATTTATCAAAGTCTTTCAGTTTTCCATCTTATAAAAGATACAATTTGGTGCATGACATCTTGTGCACCCAAGTGTGTAACTTTTTGGTCTCTTACACTGGCCCCACTACTTTTTAAAAGACTGGGCACGGCTTAGTATTAGGAGGCGGCGCTGCGCACGGCCCGTTATATTTGCTATAATTCACAAATTCATGGACAGCCCAAAAATGAGTCAAATGTATTTAGAGGAGTGCCTATATTAACCCTTCCCAATCCACTGTCTGTAGTCTAAAGACATTATGATTTAAGGCTGTACAGCTCCGATGTAGGAAGACGTCCGTTGGGGTTCTCTTACTGTATATTGCCAGTCTCTCTGCTGGCGGAAGCCTATCCAACGTGTCACCTCATGCAGTACTGGCTTTGGCCAGCATATAGCGCCGTTGTATAAGCAGAAAAAGAGTGTGCCCCCTAGGAAAACCAGGATACAAATTAAATTGGGAAGGGTTAAGGCTGCCTGACCACAGGAGATGATCCACTTGCGATAAATCGCCCACGGATCATGCTATGAAAAGCTTTCCATAGGCTAACTATGGAAAGCACAGTCCGATGTCCACAAGCGGAGAATCATAGTGATTTACCGTGATTCTCCGCAGTGAGCCCACCTATTAGATAGGTTCATCACGGAGAGCTGTCGGTGCTCCCCCCTTATCCCCTGCGGCAGAATATCGCTAGCGTTATTCCATCATGGTCGTCGACAGGCAGCCTTAGTGCACAAGCAGCACAATGATTTAGGCCGCCTGCTCACGGGCAGAAATCCCGCGGCGGGATTTCCCGCGAGATTTCCGCCGCTCAAAGCCTGCATAGGAGTTCATTACAATACGCACTCCTATGCAGACGGCCGCGGTTTGGCCGCGCGAAATCTTTCGCGCGGCAAACAAACCCCAGCATGTCCTATTTTTGTGCGGGGCTCGCAGAGCCTTGCACAGAAACGTCACTCACTCAACCACCGGCTCCGGTCTGCGCATGCGCCGGCTGCCCGGCACATGAAAGAGCCGGGGCCGCCGGGCGCGGGCGAGTACGCGCTAGTCTCTGCAGGCGCTCGGGTCGGGTCTCGCGGCGAGAATTCTCGCCGTCGGATCCGACCCACTCGTCTGCAGGCGGCCTTAATTAGAAGGTTTAGAACATGCCAGTCTGAGGGATCTGCCTCTACGGTATGTGTTTGTCATGCGTGAAAGGCTTCAGTCTGTTTCCATTCCATCAGGCCTCAGGTTTTTTTTTTAGGGACGGAAAAATAACGCTACAGACTGCGCTAATTTTTCATCTAAAACAAAAACAGTAATCTAACAGAACCGAAGTGCACTGAAGACTTTCCGTTTACCTTCCATATTTTTGAAATCCCACTGAAATCAATGGGAAGTAAAAATAAAGAGAGATCTGTTGTTTTTTTCGTTTCATTTCAGTTTAGGTTATAAGTTCCTAAGAAAAAAGACAACGTAGACCATATGATGACATCACAAAGTGTATGATATTCCATAGGAATCGCATGATGTCACAGAGTAAATGACATCATAGACATCACATGACATCACAATTGACTAAGAATGATAAAGCTGCGAACCAGAGCCATCTTACGGCACTTGAGCATGACAGCTTGCAGAGGACGGATCCAGGTAAGGAGCTCTTCAATCAGTGCTGAGACCTAGCTCAAACATTGTGTTGCTGGTGGAGTTGAATTGAGAACTGCATCATTTCATCAAATTTTTCTGCACAGGCCAACGGGCAGCCTGAAGAGCGCGAAGAGCCGGGAGGGCCCGGACGAAGGCGACCAAGAGCCGGGAGGGCCCGGACGAAGGCGACCAAGAGCCGGGAGGGCCCGGACGAAGGCGACCAAGAGCCGGGAGGGCCCGGACGAAGGCGACCAAGAGCCGGGAGGGCCCGGACGAAGGCGACCAAGAGCCGGGAGGGCCCGGACGAAGGCGACCAAGAGCCGGGAGGGCCCGGACGAAGGCGACCAAGAGCCGGGAGGGCCCGGACGAAGGCGACCAAGAGCCGGGAGGGCCCGGACGAAGGCGACCAAGAGCCGGGAGGGCCCGGACGAAGGCGACCAAGAGCCGGGAGGGCCCGGACGAAGGCGACCAAGAGCCGGGAGGGCCCGGACGAAGGCGACCAAGAGCCGGGAGGGCCCGGACGAAGGCGACCAAGAGCCGGGAGGGCCCGGACGAAGGCGACCAAGAGCCGGGAGGGCCCGGACGAAGGCGACCAAGAGCCGGGAGGGCCCGGACGAAGGCGACCAAGAGCCGGGAGGGCCCGGACGAAGGCGACCAAGAGCCGGGAGGGCCCGGACGAAGGCGACCAAGAGCCGGGAGGGCCCGGACGAAGGCGACCAAGAGCCGGGAGGGCCCGGACGAAGGCGACCAAGAGCCGGGAGGGCCCGGACGAAGGCGACCAAGAGCCGGGAGGGCCCGGACGAAGGCGACCAAGAGCCGGGAGGGCCCGGACGAAGGCGACCAAGAGCCGGGAGGGCCCGGACGAAGGCGACCAAGAGCCGGGAGGGCCCGGACGAAGGCGACCAAGAGCCGGGAGGGCCCGGACGAAGGCGACCAAGAGCCGGGAGGGCCCGGACGAAGGCGACCAAGAGCCGGGAGGGCCCGGACGAAGGCGACCAAGAGCCGGGAGGGCCCGGACGAAGGCGACCAAGAGCCGGGAGGGCCCGGACGAAGGCGACCAAGAGCCGGGAGGGCCCGGACGAAGGCGACCAAGAGCCGGGAGGGCCCGGACGAAGGCGACCAAGAGCCGGGAGGGCCCGGACGAAGGCGACCAAGAGCCGGGAGGGCCCGGACGAAGGCGACCAAGAGCCGGGAGGGCCCGGACGAAGGCGACCAAGAGCCGGGAGGGCCCGGACGAAGGCGACCAAGAGCCGGGAGGGCCCGGACGAAGGCGACCAAGAGCCGGGAGGGCCCGGACGAAGGCGACCAAGAGCCGGGAGGGCCCGGACGAAGGCGACCAAGAGCCGGGAGGGCCCGGACGAAGGCGACCAAGAGCCGGGAGGGCCCGGACGAAGGCGACCAAGAGCCGGGAGGGCCCGGACGAAGGCGACCAAGAGCCGGGAGGGCCCGGACGAAGGCGACCAAGAGCCGGGAGGGCCCGGACGAAGGCGACCAAGAGCCGGGAGGGCCCGGACGAAGGCGACCAAGAGCCGGGAGGGCCCGGACGAAGGCGACCAAGAGCCGGGAGGGCCCGGACGAAGGCGACCAAGAGCCGGGAGGGCCCGGACGAAGGCGACCAAGAGCCGGGAGGGCCCGGACGAAGGCGACCAAGAGCCGGGAGGGCCCGGACGAAGGCGACCAAGAGCCGGGAGGGCCCGGACGAAGGCGACCAAGAGCCGGGAGGGCCCGGACGAAGGCGACCAAGAGCCGGGAGGGCCCGGACGAAGGCGACCAAGAGCCGGGAGGGCCCGGACGAAGGCGACCAAGAGCCGGGAGGGCCCGGACGAAGGCGACCAAGAGCCGGGAGGGCCCGGACGAAGGCGACCAAGAGCCGGGAGGGCCCGGACGAAGGCGACCAAGAGCCGGGAGGGCCCGGACGAAGGCGACCAAGAGCCGGGAGGGCCCGGACGAAGGCGACCAAGAGCCGGGAGGGCCCGGACGAAGGCGACCAAGAGCCGGGAGGGCCCGGACGAAGGCGACCAAGAGCCGGGAGGGCCCGGACGAAGGCGACCAAGAGCCGGGAGGGCCCGGACGAAGGCGACCAAGAGCCGGGAGGGCCCGGACGAAGGCGACCAAGAGCCGGGAGGGCCCGGACGAAGGCGACCAAGAGCCGGGAGGGCCCGGACGAAGGCGACCAAGAGCCGGGAGGGCCCGGACGAAGGCGACCAAGAGCCGGGAGGGCCCGGACGAAGGCGACCAAGAGCCGGGAGGGCCCGGACGAAGGCGACCAAGAGCCGGGAGGGCCCGGACGAAGGCGACCAAGAGCCGGGAGGGCCCGGACGAAGGCGACCAAGAGCCGGGAGGGCCCGGACGAAGGCGACCAAGAGCCGGGAGGGCCCGGACGAAGGCGACCAAGAGCCGGGAGGGCCCGGACGAAGGCGACCAAGAGCCGGGAGGGCCCGGACGAAGGCGACCAAGAGCCGGGAGGGCCCGGACGAAGGCGACCAAGAGCCGGGAGGGCCCGGACGAAGGCGACCAAGAGCCGGGAGGGCCCGGACGAAGGCGACCAAGAGCCGGGAGGGCCCGGACGAAGGCGACCAAGAGCCGGGAGGGCCCGGACGAAGGCGACCAAGAGCCGGGAGGGCCCGGACGAAGGCGACCAAGAGCCGGGAGGGCCCGGACGAAGGCGACCAAGAGCCGGGAGGGCCCGGACGAAGGCGACCAAGAGCCGGGAGGGCCCGGACGAAGGCGACCAAGAGCCGGGAGGGCCCGGACGAAGGCGACCAAGAGCCGGGAGGGCCCGGACGAAGGCGACCAAGAGCCGGGAGGGCCCGGACGAAGGCGACCAAGAGCCGGGAGGGCCCGGACGAAGGCGACCAAGAGCCGGGAGGGCCCGGACGAAGGCGACCAAGAGCCGGGAGGGCCCGGACGAAGGCGACCAAGAGCCGGGAGGGCCCGGACGAAGGCGACCAAGAGCCGGGAGGGCCCGGACGAAGGCGACCAAGAGCCGGGAGGGCCCGGACGAAGGCGACCAAGAGCCGGGAGGGCCCGGACGAAGGCGACCAAGAGCCGGGAGGGCCCGGACGAAGGCGACCAAGAGCCGGGAGGGCCCGGACGAAGGCGACCAAGAGCCGGGAGGGCCCGGACGAAGGCGACCAAGAGCCGGGAGGGCCCGGACGAAGGCGACCAAGAGCCGGGAGGGCCCGGACGAAGGCGACCAAGAGCCGGGAGGGCCCGGACGAAGGCGACCAAGAGCCGGGAGGGCCCGGACGAAGGCGACCAAGAGCCGGGAGGGCCCGGACGAAGGCGACCAAGAGCCGGGAGGGCCCGGACGAAGGCGACCAAGAGCCGGGAGGGCCCGGACGAAGGCGACCAAGAGCCGGGAGGGCCCGGACGAAGGCGACCAAGAGCCGGGAGGGCCCGGACGAAGGCGACCAAGAGCCGGGAGGGCCCGGACGAAGGCGACCAAGAGCCGGGAGGGCCCGGACGAAGGCGACCAAGAGCCGGGAGGGCCCGGACGAAGGCGACCAAGAGCCGGGAGGGCCCGGACGAAGGCCTGGGGGCGAAAGAAGGCCTGAAGAAAGAGTAGGGCCTTTACGGCTTCAGCCCTTCTGAGCCTATATATAATTACATACATATAGAGCAATATGCAGCGGGTTAAATGAGATCCAGGGTGATAGCCGATCGCCACATCTGGGGTCAGGAAGGAATTTTTTGCTCCCCTGAGGTAGAACTCTCCGGGGGGTTTTTTTGCCTTTCTCTGGATCTTTTGTTTCTGCTCTCATCTCAGGACACTGGTGGACTGGTCTGGCAAGTTCTGTGGTCTCCACTTGGCCTGACCTGAGAGCAGAAAATGGCCTGAAGAGTGTGAAGGCCTGAGCGCTGAAGAATGCCCAAAGAGTGTGGAGGGCCTGAAGGCGAAAGAAGGCCTGAAGAGTGAGGAGGGCCTGAAGGCGGAAAAAGGCCTAAAGAGTGAGGAGGGCCTGAGGGCGGAAAAAGGCCTAAAGAGTGAGGAGGGCCTGAGGGCGGAAAAAGGCCTAAAGAGTGAGGAGGGCCTGAGGGCGGAAAAAGGCCTGAAGAGGGAGGTGGTCCTTTACAGCATCAGCCTTACTGAGCCTATATATAATTACATACATATATAGAGCAATATGCGATCGCCCCATCTGGGGTCAGGAAGGAATTTTTTGCTCCCTCGAGGTAGAACTCTCCGGGCGGGGGGAGGGGGGGGGGGCTTCTTTTGGATCTTTTGGTCCTGTGGCTCTCATCTCAGGACACTGGTGGAATGGTCAGAAGGACCACAGCCAGTTCTGTGGTCTCCACTGGGCCTGATCTGAGGGTCACTGTGATCAATGTAGACTTTATTAAAGGGACAGTAATATTTAATTACAATGATGCTTATTGCTATTCTAATAAATAAGAAAGAATTCTATACATATACATTGTGGTGTTTGTTTTTTGTCTGGATTTTTCCTTATGCAGTGACCATGATGGCAGTGATCGCTGCCGCCTAATATATTTTAGATGTAGTCTTATCCTAAATTATAATAAAAGTGTATCATCTCTAAAAAGACATGGTGACCATTACTACAGAACAGGACCTATAGTGGGGTAATTCCAGGATAAATCACCCAAGGGGTAACACCCAACCACCTCCGATTTTTATGCAGCTTTGCAAATTTGTTTATTACTATACCGTGTATAAAAATCAAAACTTTTCAGACCCATTGGGTCATGGAGTCAAGAAATACAGGGAGGTCAATTTTTCAAGGGTTGCCATAATTTTTGATCATTCACATGGGTTACCAGGGGAGGTGGTGAGTTCTCCTTCAATGGAAGTGTTCAAACAAAGGCTTGACAGACATCTGTCTGGGATGATTTAGTGAATCCTGCACTGAGCAGGGGGCGGACCCAATGACCCTGGAGG
Organism: Eleutherodactylus coqui; assembly: GCF_035609145.1. Lineage (NCBI taxonomy): Eukaryota > Metazoa > Chordata > Amphibia > Anura > Eleutherodactylidae > Eleutherodactylus > Eleutherodactylus coqui. The sequence goes on from NC_089841.1 coordinate 45,176,663, forward strand.
TCCCTTCCGACTCTACCATTCTAGGATATCTCAGAAACTATTGGGCGCAGGAAGATGTGCAGTGTGTCATATGTAGATTTATAATATAGTCTTCCTAACTCTGTAATTCCAAGATAAGTTGGAACAAAAAAAGTTTCAACTTTTTTTTTGGAACTGAACTCCAAAAAGCTGAAAAAAATGTATATATATGTCCCATACATTGGAGTGGCGTACCACAAATTTTCAGGAAGATGTTTGTCATATTTGAGAATACAATTCTTGATGGTGACCAATTCTATACAGACAACTAATTTAATGGAATCAAATATGACCAAATACATCTGCATGTATTCATATCATGAATTGGGTGAGAAATCTGCAAATGTACGACTAACGATCCACATGTGGATTTAGCCCCTTTCAAATTGGAATTGGCACAGAATCTTCGTCCAGAAGGGATATATGTAGACTATGGTTTAGATTCCCATTAAAACCAAATGGGACACAAAATTAAAGCGGATTTCGCGCCAACCCCACATTCAGTTTTTCACTATGTGAACAGGGCCTTAGATGCCGTGGTCAGGATTGAACGCAGCATCCAAGGGGGATAAACAGCTGGGATCAGAATTCTGTTTGCTCCCGGTCACTGTAGACAGGCGTCATCTGTAACCCAACCAGCAGCTGCTGTGTATGGAGGAGGCTCAGTTCTTGAGCCTGTTCTATATATGCCCTGCACACAGATGTCATGAAGAGGTTAAAGGGGTTTTCTATCAATAAGGATGGCCATCAAAATTATATTGGCGGGAGTCCAACTTCCAAAACGTCAACCAACCAACCACTGACTAAAGGGACTGTGTCTCCTACATTGTTTACCAGCTACAGCGCAGTACAACTGATAGTGGCTGTAGACGGTACTACAGCTCCGTGAGCTGCAAAACCAGATACAGTCCCAACAGAGTTCTAAAAAAACCATTTCAGCCTATATTCACACTAGTGCAAGAATCCAAAAGCAGATGTTATAACCGAAAGCTAGAGATGTTAAAACGGATGCACAAAGAGAAAAGCAATAACAGTGCAGCATGCAGGAATGGGTACATGTGTTTTTCAGAAGCCTGGGAAAGCGGGATGCCAGTCCCTATGACAGCGCTTGTGGCTGCCAACCAGCAAGTGGGGGTGGAGTGGCTGGCTGAATGCCCAGGCAGAGAGCCAGTACCCAGTATTAGGGCAATGTTAGTACTTTATAACTAAACAAGCGCTGCGTATTGTAAACTGCCATTGGTCGCGGTACAGAAGACCGTGGATGGTATGTGATACGTTCACAGGACTTAAGCAAACAAAATGTTCCTGAAAATGAATTCTTCAAATAACATGGCAGTGTCTCCGGGTCTAACATTCCCGTAAGTGAGGACGCTGGCGGGGCTCTGCGCTGATACAACTGGTTTACGCTGTTCGTCACATGCTGTCAACGTCGTGTTGATGTTTTTCTATCTAGGTTCGGCATGTGGGGACAAGTAGAGTCATACAAAGCTCCAAAATACATCCCAATGCCCATTAATGTCTTGCCAGAGGACGACTTGTACTATGAAAGCGTGGACTTACAACCTGTTATGCGACAGACCTTATAAATAGCTAACAAGGCACACACTGAGCATTTAACCCCCCCAGGGGGCAAATCTATGTCAATGTACTGGTATATTTAAAGGCTTTGTCCAACAAAATTCTACCGTTTTGTGTCTATAGCTCTTATATAAAGTTATGCGTCTCCACGGTTACAGACTACAAACAAACTGCATGTAGTCTGATGCTGCAGTCATACCACCTTCTATCTGCTCCAGGATGGTGAATACTCTAACTTTCAGCCTCATGGCTCCCCGGCTTAGTTTACAAAAACCTGGCACGTGTGGTTGACCAATCTGCATACCGCTTCTGTAGCTGCCCCTGCTTAAATATAATGAGCTGAAATAAAGACTAATGCACCTGTTCTTATGTATTGTGCTTGGCAAGTAAGGTTATCGCATACACTCATGTATACCAACTGACCACTTTATTAGAGATGCCCACCCCCCCATCTTGTAGTGCGTGAGCCTCCATTAGTCAGAACTGCAGCAGTTCGTCGTGGTGTAGATCCCACTAGGTGGTGAAATCGTTCTGCAGCAATACCGGCCCCTGCGGACAGGAAGCTTCTTGTAGTGTGGTGGAAGCCCAGTATATATCTATATGGATCGGTGGGCCTTGGCAGTAGACAGTTGTCAATTTAACATTCTGTATACATATTTGCTTTCTGTCTTGCTACAAACATAATGTTCTTACAGTTATGCAATAGGTACTTCCGCTCATATGAAAATATCTGTTTTATAACTCTGCTGACATGGGGAAGCCAACATGAAACTTCTGTTCTCAAAACGCTGACAAGATAATATATAGTATAAACACGTCACGTTTTCCATCTGTTTTGCAACTTTGGAAGACAGTATAACTCAGACATGGACAACCGCAGTCTGAAACAGCTACCGCAGAAATTACCCAAGCAATTTTACTGGAAACGTATGCAAATAATATGGGAGGTTTGTGCAATTTATAGTTCATGATGTAACATCCAATCAGATCGAAGGAACCACACGTGGCTCCAAGACAACCCACTCATTTCATCCACCACCTGATGGCCAATCACAGATGACCGGAGGATGGAAGAATTGCAAGATGCTTATCCAATAATTAAACAATACGTTGTATCTATGTAATCTTTGACCTGCCCAGATGGGCGGATATGTTAAACTCTTTAAAAGAGGCTACACGCCCAACATTAAAGGAGAATTGAGGAAGCTATACATGCTGAACCTCGTGTCAGTGTGAAAACTTCTTATGCGCATTATCAATTCAGAATTAATATGGAGGGGTGTAAACATTCCAAATTGAGTAAGCCGTGGTTCCACAAAGGAAGGTTCCACGACAGTAGTTGCTGCAGATGAGATGGAGATCCTGACATGTTCTGACCAGCTGACAGGAAGGGGTCATCAATTCATGCTGCTTGTGCCAAATTTTGACCCTGCCAAATTAGACCCGGTCACCGGTTTATGAGCACCATAAACTAAGTTACGGTGCTCATATGATAGGTTCCCAGTAGCCCAAGGAGGTATATTTTACACTTACGGCCCTCCTGATGCTCAGCACACAGAATGTGGCTTGGAGATGTACTTCTGCACTTTTCAAAACCCATAACTTTATTTTTGCAGCGACATGACCATATGAGGGCTTGTTTTTTTACATGGATGAGGGGGGGGGGGGGGGGGGAGCGCTGACAGGTCTCAGCGGTGAGCCTATCTGACAGATAGGATCACTGCGGAGAAACGGGTTGCCGCGAACTAGATCCCGTGAGCGCAGAATCGCTAGGATTCTCCACTCGTGGATAGGGGGCTGCTCTTCCTATAGCAACACTAGGGAAAGCTTCATACAGCGTGATCCGAGGGCGATTTATTGCAGATAGATTCACGCCTGTGGACAGGCAGCCTTAGTTTTTTCCCTTTACAGCGTTGCCTTTACAGAATAAAAAGTGTGTTCAATTCTTGTAAGTGCCGTTACGAATGTCATGACACCAAATGTGTACCAAAATGCGGAAATTACTCAAAAAAGGGTTTTTTTTTAAGTATGTTTTTTTTTCTTTTTTACTATTTATATTTAAATTATTTTACGCTTTTTTATGTCCCTGTAAGGGGGACCTGAAACTATAATCGTTATGATAATACATAGCACTACTTCTGTACTGCAATGTATCATCACCAATAATAGCGATCGTATGCCATGGCAGACACGGACACCATTGTCTGGCATCTGGTTGCCATGGCATCTCATCAGCTAGCACAATTCAATAAGTAAAGGACCAGCAATGATCCCCACTGCTGCAGCGAGAGGCCAGCTGTCAGTCACAGTAGCCTCCTGCTGTGAATTGCGAGGGCTTATCCTGCGCTATCCATAGGACATAAGTGTAAGCTCTGGGAAGGGAACCATCGTAGCTCCCATCACTTACCATTCACATGGTTGGTGAGATCTAAATGCCTGTAGAGAACCATCCATTCCCGCAAAATCCCAAAACTTAACATCGTAATCGTAGCTTCCGGTAACCAGACGTGCGCCCGAAGGGTCCAGGCCGAGCGCCGACACCTGGAAGAGACACAAATCATTGTTATTATAGTATAAACTATACACCATCATATACTAAACACCAATATCTCCTGAAAAACAGCGAACTAAAGACTTGACATCAGAGGTCTAACAGCATGCGGTTCTCCAGTTGATGCAATATGGCAGGCAGAGCATGCTGGGGGTTGTAGTTGCAGATAAAAAAGGAAAGCTTACAGGTTTCAAGTCATATATCATGACCATAAGCCAGGTTTGTATGGCTTGAAACATGTAGGCGTTCCTGTTTATATCCTCTGGCGATAAGCAGCAAACGACAAGAGGGCAGAGGAATGGATATCTGCAATAACTAGAGAACAGGGCATTTTGGAAATAAACATCTTATGGGCGAGTGCATTCTTTTGCAGTTTTGAAATATAATTTCCGAGATGGGAGTATCCCTTTAAGACAACGATTGGTTGCAATCAGGGCAATCGATCATCCGTGGGATCATCCTACCAGCAACACTAAAGAGGACCATCTGATGAGGAAAGAAAAGGTCCAGAGTGGCGGAACAACATAAAAGTAGCAACACTCTCCTGTCCCCGTACCTGCACCACTCCCGTCCCTCTTGTCACCTGATCTTCATGGACATCCCGACTGTGATGTGACTGCTGCAGCAGATTACTGTCTCTACCGCAGCGGATTACTGTCTCTACTGCAGCAGTCACATGACCTTGTTTTGGGATGTGCACCCGGGAGTGAAGACCAGTGGGAAAGTGACAACCAGAGGAATGGGTGCTGCGGGTGCTGGGCGCAAGTTAGAGAGAGATTTAGCCAGTTGGCAAATGATCATCAAATGATGATGCTATATACTTGCAATTTAGGCTGTGGTAGGACAAAATTTTGCAAAAGAAGGATGAGATCTCTGGCAAACTGCAGTTTTCTATCGTTCTTTGCAGACAATTGTTTGCGCTACTTCTTCAAGCAATGGCCACCCTAAAGGGCCGAAAACAGCTACTTTGGCCAACCCTTATACCATTATCTCGCATGTATGTCCATTTTACTGTCAAAGTAGACACCCCCTTTAAAGGCTTCAGCTCTTTTACTGATTTTCCCTACAGAACGGTGCACCCACCTACCCGCTGAGCGGGCAACTGCAGCACAGTCACATTGACTAATCTTGGGCGCAGGAGAGCGCCCCCTTTAGCTCCATCAAGGGAGTTGCTGAGGCTTTTATGTTCACCACAGTCTCTCCCAAAAAGATTGCACTACTGAAAACAAAATAAATCAGATCCATGCTATCTATATCCATCGCAGATGTGTTTGTACTGCAGATATGAGACCCTCTGTACCAACACAGAATCAAGGACGCACTGACTCATGTCACATCTGTCCCTAAGAGTAAAGAAGCCTTCTTAGGTCTGACACTTCGTAAATCAATTATTAACTTGTCTCCCTTATACAATACACAAATATTCAGGTCAACATCAGATACCAGCCGAGGAATTAGGAGGGGATGCCCCCAGTGGTACCAACTTCATTGCCTCCTAACCGTGACTACAGAAGGGGCATCTCTGCCTGCCCAGCCCATGAACAGAGCCTTGTATGTCCCCCTTTATCTACAAGCACATTAATCACCGGTCCTTGTTCTATGGCTTTATGACACTTTAAAAGGCCTCCTGGAAGAGGTCAAAGTTTTCAAGAGTATGATTTAGGAGCTCAATTGGAGACACTCAGCTTGAGACAGCAGAACTTTCTTGACCTCCGTCTTGCTTCAACGACTCGCTAGGTAGAAAAGCTGAAATCCTAAATGTGAGTCTCTTGTGTTCTTGGTGAAGGTCAATTTAACAGGAATGATATAGTCTGGACTCTTCATTTGTCGGAAGGGAGCGAACAAGTAAACCCTGACATAATATATGGCCTCTATACTATACAATGTACTCAAGACATTGTTGGCTGTCCCCATCAGAGATCACAACCTAATTCTCTTATCTCTGGGTAAGGTCTGGAGGGGCACTGAGCATAAAGTAGACATAAGGAGTCTTATAGGCCATGCAATGAACCCTGGAAAACCTGGTATACTTCCCTATAAGTCAGTGGCCGACCTTCAAACAGGCCTTGTAACATGACTAAGGACAAATGGGAATAGTCCAATTTCAAAGGAAGCAAAGCAACCCAAAGGTGTCCAGACACATTAGGACTTGTTCAAATTATTCAGATGCCCCAAGGTTGGCGTATGCATGGCATGTACGTTAGTTTTGAACACGCAAACCTATGGGTGATGTATGCCCCTCTATGCTTAGATAGAGGCAAACGTTACAGCTTTCTATTGGTGGCATATGTTACAAATATGAAGGGATCAGAGCCGTAGAGGTAAGTCGGTTGAACCTGCCAATTATCTCATGCATATGGTGTGTCCCAACTCTCCCCCAATGGTAGACGTCACGGTAATGAAAGAGCCGGCATTTTAGATTTTAACTTGCCAGATTCTTTTTTTCCCACTGCGAAAACATGTACGCTCTACTTGGTCATGGGTTGGATACGACTTACCGCTATCTAAAAGGTGTATTGGCAGCATTAGCATGGGTATTCCAATCTCAGAATATGCCATAAATTATAGTTCCACACCTACGTCAAGACCAGGGTCCTCCTTATTTTCACTTTATGCAAATGAGATCTGAACTGCCCCGTGGGCGGTTCATATGCAGAGACTGGTCTGGGTTCACCCCCTTGTTCAGCCCAAACCCAGCCCTCCACATAGTGATTGACATCTCCAGTTTGCATGGTGCATTCCAAGGGAGCTATAGATGTCAACCACTACTAAGTGCATTGCATGGTTCACATCCTAAATAGGGAGATTTCGAAAAGACAACGAGCACTGTAAATGGAAGGTATCATTACTAGAGATGAGCGAGCATACTCGCTAAGGACAATTACTCGATCGAGCATTGCCCTTAGCGAGTATCTCCCCGCTCGGGAGGAAAGGTTCGGCTGCTGGCGCGGGTGACAGGCGAGTTGCGGCAGTGAGCACGGGGCAGCGGGGGGGAGAGATGGAGAGAGATATCTCCCCTCCATTCCTCCCCGCTCTCCCCCGCCGCTCCCCGCCTGCAGCCGAATCTTTTCTTCCGAGCGGGCAGGTACTCGCTAAGGACAACGCTCGATCGAGTAATTCCCCTTAGCGAGTACGTTCGCTCATCTCTATTGGCTACCCATCCCGTACCTATGGTTGTATAAATTTAAAGGGGTTGTCCCGCGCCGAAACGTTTTTTTTTTTTTTTCAATAGCCCCCCCGTTCGGTGCGAGACAAACCCGATGCATGTGTTGAAAAAAAAAACCGGATAGTACTTACCCGAATCCCCGCGCTCCGGTGACTTCTTACTTACCTTGCGAAGATGGCCACCGGGATCTTCACCCTCGGTGGACCGCAGGCCTTCTGTGCGGTCCATTGCCGATTCCAGCCTCCTGATTGGCTGGAATCGGCACACGTGATGGGGCGGAGCTACGAGGAGCAGCTCTCCAGCACGAGCAGCCCCATTCAACACGGAGAAGACAGAACTGCGCAAGCGCGTCTAATCGGGCGATTAGACGCTGAAAATTAGACGGCACCATGGAGACGAGGACGCCAGCAACGGAACAGCTAAGTGAATAACTTCTGTATGGCTCATAATTAATGCACAATGTGCATTACAAAGTGCATTAATATGGCCATACAGAAGTGTATACCCCAACTTTGTTTCGCGGGACAACCCCTTTAAGGGGAACAACAAGCCTGACAGATTTTCTTTAAGCTGACCATACACATTAAAAATACCCTTTTTGAACATGGCCCTGTGTTATCTTGGTAGCCACAACAAACTGCCGATTTAGCGGGATGAAGCCATGGCCAGCCAGACATATACAGCAAAGTAGTATTACATGGCAGCCCCTATAGTGAATGCTGGTCCGTGGAACCCCCCTCTATGGCATCCATTTGCCCCTAATGTGCTACATGGTCAGGGGTTGTTATTGACAGACTAGGCACTTGATGGATTCATAATGTAATTTGGGCATCACGGCCTTTTTCATGTGGCTATCTAACGCCAAACTACTACATATTTATCAAACCATAGTAGCACATTTTCCAATACTTGGGAACGTACCAGGAAAGGTAGTAAAGTCCTGCGGTGTGCCGGGTACGGGTACGTTTTTTTAAAACAGTTTTGACCTTTGCTACTTACAAAAGTACCAGAAACAAGAGAATCTGACTTTATATCTAGCCTGTGGCACATAAATCAGCTATGGTGGGCACTGCATTGGGTACGACACTGGCGCACCACTCATGTTATGAGTATATTCATTATATTAATGATGAACATAAAAAATATATAAAACTCATAGAAATACATTAAGACTAGATAAACATACCAAATAATACTATAACATGATTACTTACAGTCTTTGTGCCGTGCTGCAGCGTGATCTCATGCGAGTCTGGGATCCTTTTAATGGGGCTCTGTGAGAGAAAACACACATATATGGATACAGGGCAATCACTGGCGGCTGCAGACATTTGGACAGTATCTGTATATTCTGGGAAATGGGCGAGTTTTAGTTAAATGGGTTTTCCGGGACTAAAACAAAAATGTTGAAGAGGCAATGATTGATGGAGAATTAAAAGAAGAAAAAAAAAGCGATACACCCTTCCTTCAGTGGTGCCCAGCGCAGGATCGCCCAGTCCCCACCGCTCCGATCCAAGAAGAAGCCATGACGGTACACGAGACCATTCAGCCAATCACAGGCTTCATTGGCCATGAACAGCATGTGATCGCTGAAGCCTGTGATTGGCTAAGTGGTCACATGCACAATGAACAGCAAGAGCGGGGCTCCTGCGACGCATGGGTGGAGGGGTGGGGGGTACTGGAAGCGGTATGGCTTAATGCTTTATTGTACACCATTCTGTGCCCCCAATTATTTTTTGCCCCCAAACCGCAGCAATGCCAATGAAATGTCTGTTAACATGTGATATGTATAATAAAGTCCAGATGTGGCCCTACAACACCAAGATAGAGCGCAGAGACTATTATATATGAAGGAGTGTTAACCCTTTGCAATCCAATTTTGGATTCAGGGTTTCCTAGGGGTTTTTCTCTTTCTGCCATTATACAATGGCGCCACCTGCTGGCTAGAGCCAGTACTGCGGTATTAGACATGCTGGAAAAGCCCCCGACAACAGAGCGCCCAGTAATATACAGTAAGAATACCCTGCCGGACGTCTTCCAACATCAGAAGATGTGCAGTCTTCAATCAGAATGTCTTTAGACGTCAGACAGTGGATTGGAAAGGGTTAAAAAGGTGCATTATAGTATCCTTGGAGGTGAATATAGATATGAAGCATCTCATTAACATTACAAGGTTTTTCCATGATTAATAGATTTGTCCTTAAAGGGGATGTCCACACCATTAAGGAATTCTGAATTAAAGGGGTTGTATCAAGATTACAAGTTATCCCCTCTCCACAGGATCAGCGATAACTTTCTGATTGGTAGGGGTCTTACTGGTAAGACCCCCACCGATCCAAAGGAGGAGTTCCCAAGCGCCACCATCCTTCTTACTCTTGGCTTACTGCACCACCAGTCGTGCGAGCAAGCTGCATTCACTTTCAATGGGACTGCTGGTGATAGCAAAGTGACAATTGCTCGGGATGGGTGGGGGTCTCAGCAGTGAGCTCAGGAGTGTAGAACAGTAATATGGAGCGCCTCTCCCTCTTTGGAGGACTGACCTGTCTTCCAATACACAGACAGCCAATTGATGGCGAATGGACAATGTGTAATACCTAATTTCCTCTGTGGAGGTGCTGCAATAAAATTGAACACTTAAGGCTTATACACAGGCGTATTTTTGCCAAGTATTACACGCGCAATTTTAATAAAACCCATTGATTTCAATTTTTCCATGTCCTATTTCAGTGCGCATTATACACCGCCATAGGCCATTGAAGTGAATGGGCGAGCGCAAAAACACAGTGCAGGAAAACCTGTGCTTTCACTACGTATTTGTGCGGTAAATCATTGGCCCTGCTACATCCTTTTATGTGCGCCTAAATACGCACGGAAAAAAACCCGCCGGAGCAGTCGAAAAATAAAAGCAAATGGGATTTTTGGTCACATAAATACACAGCGTATTTACGCAGCCAAAACAGGTTTCCCCACAGATGATCGCTGGGGGTCCGGGCCGGAGGGCAACCTTGATCTATTTTTGTCATGGGACCCTTCTAACAAGTAGGGATTGTCCGAAGCGGAGAACCCCTTCAAAGTAGAACTTCGGGTTCATAGTATAAAAGAAAAAACCAATGTGGAGAATTCGAGATCTTGTAAAAACGGTAATCATCAAATTCTGCATCTGCTGTGTCATCTGACAACGTCCCCAACACAGATGTCCTACGTACATTGATGAATTGTACTCTACTTGTGCCAAATCCATGTAGCCCCCTCAATAAGATTACAATCTATGGAGAAATAAGGGGGACACAAGAGGTAGCCGTGTCTGTTGTGTACGATGATCCGGCCATCTTCTAGATAAATAGAGTAGCATAGATAGCACTTTGTGAACACGGCCCCATTCACCTATAGTATCATAGTACTGGGTTGGTAGGGACTCCGGCGTTCTCCCGGTAGCCCTTTGTGAACACGGCCCATTCACCTATACTATCATACCCATGGGTTGGTAGTAACTCTGGCATTCCACCGGTAGCACTTTGTGAACACGGCCCATTCACCTATACTATCATACCCATGGGTTGGTAGTGACTCCGGCGTTCTCCCGGTAGCACTTTGTGAACACGGCCCCATTCACCTATACTATCATACCCATGGGTTGGTAGTGACTCCGGCGTTCTACCTGTAGCAAATTGCGAATACAGCTCTCTTCACCTATAATATCATAGTACTGGGTTGGTAGTGACTCTGGCATTCTCCCGGTAGCCCTTTGTGAACACGGCCCATTCACCTATTCTATCATACCCATGGGTTGGTAGTAACTCTGGCATTCCACCGGTAGCACTTTGTGAATACGGCTCTCTTTACCTATACTATCATACTCATGGGTTGGTAGCTATCATACTCATGGGTTGGTAGTGACTCTGGCATTCTACCGGTAGCCCTTTGTGAACACAGCCCCATTCACCTATATTATCATACCCATGGGTTGGTAGTGACTCCGGCATTCCACCGGTAGCACTTTGTGAACACGGCCCCATTCACCTATACTATCATACCCATGGGTTGGTAGTGACTCCGGCATTCCACCGGTAGCACTTTGTGAACACGGCCCCATTCACCTATACTATCATACCCATGGGTTGGTAGTGACTCTGGCATTCCACCGGTAGCACTTTGTGAATACGGCTCTCTTCACCTATACTATCATAGCACTGGGTTGGTAGTGACTCCGGCATTCTCCCGGTAGCACTTTGTGAACACGGCCCCATTCACCTATACTATCATAGTACTGGGTTGGTAGTAACTCCGGAGCTCCACCAAAGATCAATTTTGGTTGTTTGTGTCAAAGGTGAAAAACGGGAACTTTCTACTCCAAGGAATGAGTTATGAAAAGGGCCGCAACAGGTTATAACGGTGGGAAACCTCCACAGCCGTCCTCCAGAAGAGTGACCGCTCGCTGACATTACAAACAGCGCCCTGTTTGCTCTGCTGATTAGAGCATGACAAGCCCACGATAAATACCGACTTCTTGCTGAATATGGCGCTCACATTCCAGCCCTGGAGATTCATAGAGATGTAATTCAGACAAATCCATCAAAACACCAATAATTAGCGCGAGGTCCCGGTGGGGAAATTCCTCTGTTTGGTGTAACGTCTCACATGCAGCACAATGTTTGCTTAAGGGGAACTCGCTCCAGGAAAACAAGTTTATTTTACTCCATTTTCACGAATGTCAGTTGCGCTCCGCCGCATTCACTACACATCTGCTATTAGTCTAGGCCAAGACTGGGAAGAGAGTGCAGACCCAAGCGTATAAAATGTGCAAACTAATTCTCATTAACCAAAATGGTGCTTTTTAGAAGAAATCTGATTCAAATGGTCCTTAAACGAGACCCTCCGATCCTGGACAAACAAAAATGGCCGCACCAATTCTCTGACTACCTGATGAACACTGTGTATTAGTATGCATTGCTACTATGAAGGTCCCCCTTACACATGACAATGGGCGTATAAACACCTTACGGCCATCCCATGGCCTACCACTCGACTGGCGCGCTTGTGAGAGTCATTCAAGTGAACGGAGGCGGCGCATGCGGGTTTCGTTCGCCCCCCTCCCCCCCCATGTTCATTAACAGTAAACGGGAGTTACTAAACATTGAGCGGCGCCTGTTTACGCGGGCCGACAGTTGCTTGGTTTTAAGTTCTGCTAAAAATTGGAATGCCAGGAATTTCTGCGCCGTTACATCCCTGCTAGCGGGCACCGATGCATGCCCAGTGATGCCCAGTTCGCTTCAAAGTTCCTGGGAGACTTCCATAGTTCCTCAAAAACACTGCAGAAGTGAGCTGCGGTAGCGGTGCAGTTACTGCGCTGTACGCACGCGTGGGACTTCAAGCAAAGTCCAAAGCAGAACCGCACTGCAAACTTTAAACAGGACGCAGTTCTAATAACTGTATTGTAATGCGCCGCGCACCGGGTCTCCATCACATTAATAAGTCGTCCACATTAGGCTTCCGACACACTTGTCGTAATCCGCGTGAAAAAATGTCTGTGAGCATAGCTCCATAGGCTACAATAGATCTGTGTGCTGTCTATGCATTAAAACGGATAGTACACAGACCAAAATACACTAAAGTGGCGGAGGCCTCAGAATGAGGAAATCCAGCGATCTGAGTGACTTCCAACGAAGACTGGTCATCTGTGCTAGACTAGCCGGGGCCAGCATGTTACAGCCAACCGCGGGGGATTTTGTCATGTAACGGTGTGGAGAGTATCCAGAGAATGGTGTGATGGAGGAAAACATCCAGCAAAAGGCGTTCCTGTGGACGGAAACAACTGAACGCTGAAAGGGGTCAGAGGAGGATGTCAGGAATCGGTTTAACAGGTGCTGTACAGTCAGGAGCAGCTGAACACAACACTGGTGCTCCAACTAACGTGTCTGAATGCACAACTCGCCGTTCCTTGGGGGCTATAACAGCAGACGACCAGTTCCAGCACCATTGTGTCTAAGAGAAACACAAAGCTGAGACTCCAGGGGGAAGAAGAGCACAAAAATTGTATCAACTGGTCAGATAATCCAGATTTCTGTTGCCCCGTGCTAATGGGGGGGTCATAATTTGGTACAAGCAGCATGAATCGATGACCCCTTCCTGTCAGCACCTCCATCTAATCTGCTTCAACTACAAGAAGCTTCCTGTCCGCAGGGGCCGATACTCCTGCAGAATGAGGTCATCACCTGGTGGGATCTACACCCTGATGAACTCCTGCAAATCTGGAGGCCGAAGGAGTCCAAAGCTCTACAAGGTGGGTCTGTTATAAAGGGGCCGCTTATAAAAGAATAAGGAGATGACGGCTCGCAGACCCTGTTCCCGTTTTGCACATGACCCCTTTACCACTCTCAGCCTACAGATAGCAGTCACTGGGCACGACGACGACGCCACATAAACACTTTGGCACGAGGTCACCAGAAATGAAGAACATACAAGAGGAAAAATTCCAGCATGTCTTGTATGTGACCTGGCAGGAAATGACTAAAAACAGCAATAAACTTGGACAAAAAGAATCGCTAAACAATTATGTATTATGGAAAAAAGGATGTGCACGCGTATCAGCACACCAGCCGCGACCCGAGACAATCGCCAGCTACCAGTCCAGGAACTCGTACTCGGAGTCTGCTAATTATATAAGGCTGCTTCCCCACCCGCCACAACTGAAGAGTTACTGCATAAGGACATGTATGACCATAGCAGACAAACGGCTGCAATATTTTTCCAGAAACAGCGCCCCTCTTTTACTCACAGGTGGTATTTGGTATTGCAGCAAATTGTAACTACTTAGCAGAAGAAGAATCGTGAAGGCATTCCGTTTAATAGATCCGTATTTTGTTTTGTGCGCGTTCAGGAGGTAATCAGAAAAAGATAATTGGGAATGCTAAAAAAAAATGGATGTGTTAAAAACGGACAAGGAAACTAATGTTTCCATTTTTTCGGCAGATCTGTCTAACATTTATGAATCCATTTATGGGAATGTAGACGGAGTCGTTAAAAATGGAAATCCAAACGCAGATGTGAGCAGAGCCTTGGGGTACTTCACACCAAATTAAATTTACTTTATTACGAAATTGGTGCAGATTTTTCGCACTGGAAAATCCACACCAAATCTGCAGCAAACTCCACAGCGAAAACCGTGTCAAAAGCTGCATCACTGGTGCGGTCAGGCCGCGACCCGCATCAGATCTCACCCATTTAAGTGACCCACACCAATGATGCAGATTTTCACATGGTTTTCCTCAAGGTTTTGATGTAGATTTTGGAGCCTCCAGCACAGATAGGGCACAACATGGCGTAGGATGCCAAAGGGCATGCCTGAAGCCGGACAGACCCCATTAGGGCATGTTTACATGTAGGAAAAAAATCCACACCAAAAACAGCATCAGAATGTGCCCCACTAGTGAGGATTCTGACCCGGACTCACAGCAGACTTCAGCCCTTCAAATTCTGCAGCGGATCCAAATCAAAAAACGCACCAATGTTGTCAAGGTTTTGATGTGGATTTTGGTGCAGATTTTCAGCTTTGGACAACTTGCGCCATTTCTGCTATGTGTGAACGTACCCTTATAGTCAGTGGGATCCATTTGTTGCAAGAACTGTGGAATTTTCTGTTTGGATTCTAAAGGCCCATTTACACTGGACGATTATCGCAAAAACTTTGCTAATCGGCAATCGTTTTAGCGATAATCGGTGCTGGGGCTCCCGTTTTTCGGGCACTTTTTGCTGATCATTGAAATCAAGCTCACCTAAAAATCATCTCTCACTTTTATCAGTAGTTCTCCACGGGGAGTGCTGATACCATTGTTTCCCCGTGGAGAACAAAGGATCTGAGCACAGATAACAGCCTCAGGCTATTAGCTGCGTTCAGGAAGGCTTCATTTGCATACATAATTGGTATTTAAGTAACTGAGAAGCTACTTAAATACCAATTGCTTTTTATGCAAAATAATCACTCTAAGCTGTCGCTCAAACTTTCGTTTTAGCAATCTTTGAGCGATTATCTGCTCGTGTAAATGGGCCTTAAGGCGGAACCGAACAATGGGAAGCGATAGTGCTGGATTGAACTCAGCCTTAAAGCCCATTTACACACACAGATAATCTTCAAAAGATTGAAGGATCAGCGATCGTTTTGCATAAAGTACTAATAGTCACTAATTGCTATTAGAACTTTATCAGCTTTATTTGCATGCAAATGAGCTTCTGGGAGCTGTTGCAGAACTCAGCAGGAGGTCTGAGCTCTGTAAGTAGCTCTATTGTTCAGCAAGGGGCTCCCCATGGAGAATTCAGCACCATGGACAGCAGACACAGTGTCAGGTGCTGCTTATCAGCTGTTCTGCCAGAGGGGCTGACAGCTGAGAAAAGCTGAGACAAAGCAATCAGCTGTTATAAGCTCTCAGGGGGCAGAGCACAGCGTGTGGTCCTGCTTATCAGCTGTTTTGCTGAACAATGGTTTTCAAGCAGAACTGAAAACCGTAGTTCAGCAGAAAACTGAAAGATGGGCACTTTTAGATACAACGATTATCTTTCAAATTTTGAGCAATAATTATCGTTGTGTCTAAATAGGCCATTACACAGTCGACTCAATGTTCTTGTATAATACTATATTAACCACGCAGTGACCACTATAAGGGCAACATATAGCAAGTTGCTATACAGAGACTACCCCTGCCTATAGGTCTCCCACTACATTTGCTTGCTCCATATTGCCCCCATTCCGTTCTACGGCAGAGGCATTCAGTGGAACGGCTGCTCAGGACCAGGCATACTATAACTAGTGCAGCCCAACCAGAGACAGATAATCATGTCCCGGGTAGACGCCGAGCACCATCTATAATACAGCCCGGTACCGAACAGCCCGTTTCCCATCGGTCTACACAATAGAGTTGGCTGCCGGTATTCTCTATACACACGGCTCACTCCCCAAAAGGGCCCTGCATGAAAACTGAAGCAAATGATCCAAGAATTAGCTGCTAAACACAACTCAGCTACACCAATACTGCAGAGCAGCGATGTGTATGAGCACAGTGACCCCTACTGGTCAGTGCTATATAAACATGTAATGTTAGCAGTGAGAATTCTTTCCAGATGCCAAATTAAGAATTCTGCTTTGTCATTTCTCAGTTCTATTAGTTGCCCTCCTTACATCTGGATCCGCAGGGTCATCTCTACGTTTCCCAACTCCTGGACACAACTTCTAGTTCTGCACATGCGGCAGTTGGGGATTGTCATGCAGCCGCTGGGCCATTGACTGATTTGGTTTTGGGCAGCTCCTGAGGGGCACACATAGAAGGCTCTTGGTTTTCACCTTTTAACCCGTTTTTGAGGGATCTGGTCTTGGCTGCAGGGACCCTCAGCCTGTTACCCTATGAGTGGTCTTGGCAGTGCGATGGCAGCTGACATGGATGGGTCAGATGCACCATAGTGTGGTCCCAGTGGCACAGGCAGAGACAGTCAATATCGTATAGTCAGGACAGGTGGAGTTCTTGCATAAATGGAGACACAGGCAGAGGGTCAGGACAGGCGATAATCAGATAGATCGGGCGCAAGTTACAAGCCGACGTGAGGATTTGGGAAGATAAGAAAGCTGTGTCCAACCAGGAGCCAATCACAAAACAGCACCACTGCAGAAGCTAACTAAAGCTGTAGCTCAGGAACCCTCCAGTAGGGGGTGAGATACCTTAGATAACCCCGGGATGGAAAAGCTGGATGTGTGCACTGGCCCTTTAAGAGGCAGGTAGATCATGCACACCTTACACATGGAGGTGGCAGAAGGAGGGATGGTGTGGTGACTGCTGCACATAAGACTTGGCAATCGCTGATAGCCGTGACTACAGTGAGAGAAGCCAATCATTACAACCAGCAACGGTAACATGGATGCATAAGATCAGCTATTCAGGTTTACAGAAAAGCGGCGTGACTATCCCATATTGGCAGCCATCCAGCTGTAATGAAGGATACACACAAGATCAATTTAAGTTCTATTTTTTTTCTCGAGAATAGAAGAAAAAAAAATAGTAGCAGTTCTGACAGCGGCATTTATATGTCCTGATCGGGATTAGAGATCTTGAACAGCCCTGTCGCTATAAGATAGTAGGGGTGTCATGGCAGGCTGGGGGCTTCTGAAAATCTCCAGGGTTGCCATGATCGCTTGCCTATTAAGTATGTGCCTGTGGCCTGTTATTAATAGGTAGCCAGTTAAAATATAGTATAATGCAATACTGTAGTATTGCATTATACTATATAGGCAATCAAATAGTTCTTGCTATCGCTGCGTTTGTTAAGGGTCCATTTTATTCTCTTTTTTTTTTTTTTACACATCACATTATGAATTCCATGCGATAACTGCGTCGGAAAAGGAATCCGCATTGCGTTTTTTGGGTCATTCCGTCGCCAAGACGAATGACATAAACGAAAACCCTCCCAAATGGTTAAATTGTGGATTTTTTCTCGCACTTAGAAACGGTTTTTAAATCTACTCATCCTGCAAAAAGCAAAGCCTCGTGTCGAAGGGTCACCGGAAATCAAAAGGTAAGGACTTTTTGAAAATGAGGATATAGGAACTGCAGAATATGTATTAATGACCCTTTGTCATGAACGGGATTAGGAGTCTCCCCCTACCCCCCAGGACCAATCCTGTCCTGTATTACACAGGCAACCAGTTGCTATGAATGGACAATGTGCAATGCTTCATTTCCCCTGTGGAGGCACTGCAGGGAAAGCGAACGCTTATCGCCAGGGTTTCCCACAGATTATAGCGGATTGCTGGGGATCCCAGCAAGAGATCATTAGTGATCAGCTTATAGTCAAGGAGCCAGTCAAAGGAGAGACTGTCAAAAATGCATGACCCCTTTAAGGACAAAACGAAGCACTAAAATCTGTAGAGGAAACTCGCGCTCCTTTACGTCTTTCCCTACCGCTTACATATTAGTCGGAGAACTGAAACAAAGCCCCCTTCTGAGTAAGGAGGAGCGGGAGGACTTCCTGTGCGGTGACTTGGTGTGAGGACTATTTTATCCTCCTCTGGTGACTCCTCAGAACACAATAGAAACTACACAAAAGACAATTTATCAGCGTGATAGGAGAAGGCGCCCGGCTCTGCGGCTGCCATATCTGTAACAGAGCGGAGGACCCCGAGGTCACTTCCCTGGATCAGACACACTTCTGCAGCTTCAAGTGGATCAGTCGCGGACATATACGGGAAGTCTCCATCTGCCTTTTCCAGACCCCGGATTGGCGGATGTGGCTAGTGACGAGACGACAATGTGCCCATCATCCATACCAAATAAATACGGGACTTGGCACTTACTTTTCAGGACTGCCAACCGCTGGATGACGCCCTGTCATGGCAGCCGTGTGACTGTCATTATTTATTTAGTGCTTCAATTTCGCAGCATTTTCAATATCTCTGCTTGCTGTCAGTGACAGGAAACATACGCTGTATATATCCTTAGTGACATCGGTTAGACCGGATTCACGTAAGCGTATTTGTGCATCAGCCGTTGTGCGTTTGCTTATGCAACTGCATTTTTTGCTGTAACTTTTAGCACGCGCAAATCATGTGCATTAATGTGCGCAAAAAAAATCTGCAGCCACGGACCCGTATATTAAAACGGCTAATTAGCCAAATTAGTTTCCTATATTCCATTTCCCTACGCGAATGCGCAGTAAGATAGAACATGCTACGTACTTTTCAGTGTGACACAATTGCGCACACAAAATACGTGCTTGTAAATGAGCGAATGAAATCAACGGGTTCTATTCCCTGCATATAAATATGGCCGTGAGAATCCGGTTTTATGATCGTGTGCTGCAGACAAAAGCCATAGAAGGGGGGGAGGGGTCCATCAAATCTAAGGGTTCTTTTATGCTGGCTTTGCAGTGTCTCTTCATGGTCAACTGGGGGAGCTTTGTAACAAAGAGGGGATACATTAATCTCTTGGGACTGATGGAGAACTCTAGCCCCTTTAAGGAGGCCTGATGTCTTTAAGATGTCAGAAAGAGGTTAATTTGAGGCTTCTCTATCAGGACTAGAGATGAGCGAATGTACTCATTTAGGGCGATTTCACAATTGAGCACCGCTTTTTTCGAGTAGAGCGGGGGGTTGCAGAGGGGAGTGGGGGGGGGGTGAGAGAGAGCTCCCCCATTCCCCACTGCTACTACCCCCTGCTCCACCACACCGCCCCCCGAATCTTTTCGCCCGAGTAGTCAGTTACTCGAAAAAAGCGGTGCTCAAGTGCAAAAATCGCCCTAAACGAGTTCGTTCGCTCATCTCTAATTAGGACAAATCCCACTCTAAGCACGGAATGAGAGATAAGTGTGTGAATGGTGGAGGCGGGCATGCTGGGACCCTTGCCCATCATAAGAACGGGGTCCCGTTTCTTCACATATGGAGAGAGCAACAGCCGTTCTCATGAGGCAGGTTAACCAGCAATTACTGTTCTTTTCTAGTTTCTTCCTGAGCACATGCAGAAGAAAAACGGAAGCGCAAAACAAAAACGGACAGAAAACAAAAAAAAAAAAAGACAAACCGAGAGCCCTAAAACCTCGCTGAAATGGGAAACTAGATGGAAATATTGGTTTCCATTTTTCTGACCCTACGATGGAACAAAAGCGCGGAAACTCCAGACGCAGATGTGAGCGCAGCCTTACGGAGAATCTGCTAGGGCCCAACGCACAGCGCTGCCGCCCACCCGCTGCCACCCCTCTTTGCAGAGCAGCAGCACCGTATACAGCCAGCTCCTCCAGAAACAGATATCATTAGGGGCGGAGGAGACAATATACCGGGAGGCGAATCACAGTCTTCTATTCACTAGGATGTTCCTGGCTTCATGGGAAAAAGATGTATATTCCAAAACTGCAGGACCGCTAACTTCCACACTGGCCTGGTATTCCCTGTGCTACAAAATAATGGCTTTACTGCCCCCTTCTGGCACATAGACGCTCATGAATATATACGAGTTTGAAAGCTGCAGAATTAAAAGAGCACGTTAATGAAAAAGGGGATTTTGCTATTTTTTCTGTCTGATGGGCTGTTAACTCCTACTAGTGGCAGAAAGAGTACAGCTATGGTATGTCTGGTGACATGCGAGACGGCATGACATTAACTCAAAAGGACCCCACTACAGTCAATGGAGGCCATCATGTGAACCAAGCCTTATCACGTAAAGAGCTTATCGGAACCCTAATATTGATGACCCATACATATGGCTCTAGATAGGTTGTATACTGGGAGCTCCCCTAGTGGTGGTTGCATATCGATGTAAACAAGGAGCTCCCCCTAGTGGTGGCTGTATAAATCTGTACTTAGTGTGCTCCCTCTAGTGATGACTGTATAAATCCGAACTGCAATTTTCGCGAGCAAAGGGGAAAAAAAAAATAAAAAACGCAGCATGTTCTATTTTCAAGTCAATGGAAGCTGTCTGGCACACGGCCCATGCGCAATTATCAGTGCCTAGCAGCGGCGTGGAAAAAAGAAACTTAAAAAAAATCTGTACTGCGTACGTCCGACAGTGACTCGCCACTACCATCCACAATACAGATAAAGCAGAAAAAAAGCCAGGAACGCACGGCTGTGGTCAGGGCAGGAGTTTGCTGTGGGCTCCTGTATGCGGAATCCGACCCAGTTGTGTGCAGCCGGACTTAATCTGTATACATGGAGCTCTCCCTAGTGGTGGATGTATAAATCTGTATACATGGAGCTCTCCCTAGTGGTGGATGTATAAATCTGTATACATGGAGCTCTCCCTAGTGGTGGATGTATAAATCTGTATACATGGAGCTCTCCCTAGTGGTGGATGTATAAATCTGTATACATGGAGCTCCCCCTAGTGGTGAATGTATAAATCTGTATACATGGAGCTCCCCCTAGTGGTGGATGTATAAATCTGTATACATGGAGCTCCCCCTAGTGGTAGGTGTTGATTAGGGCTGTTAATCCTTTAACCCCTTGAGTGGCGGGTTTCCTACCACCCTGTCGTGCCCACCAGGGCAGGTTTTTTAAAATGGTCTAATCATTGAATTTCAACTAATTTTGCAGTTGCGTCTCAAGAGCCATAACTTTTTCATTTTTCCATTGACATGGCCATGTGAGGGCTTGTTTTTTGCGGGACAAGTTGTGATTTTTTAAACAGGGGGGAGGAAAAAAGAAATGGGGAAAAAAGAAAAAAAGGGGCCATGTCATTAAGGGGTTAAATAATGTATTAACTTCCTTCTCTGGGTCATTACGACGCATGGATACCACATGTGTGATTGTATTTTTGATTTTTTACAAAGTAAAAGGGAGACAAGTATTTTTATTATTTTTTTTTTAGAATTTTTTAACTTTTTTTATTTAAAAAAAAATTTTTTTTTTGTCCTTTTCGGGGACTTCCACAGGGACCCATAAGGACCCCCTGATCACATTCCGAGGGTCTGATGGCGACAGCCCTTTACATGCTGCAGTGACAGCCCTTTACATGCTGCAGTCACATAGACTGCAGCATGTAAAGGGTTAACACAGCAGAGATCGGAGGTTTTCTCTGATCTCTGCTGTAAGAGAAGGTACCTAGCTGTCCTCTGACAGCCAAGCACCAAGCTCTCCCTGCCACAGAGACCATCGGCTTGCTTCTGACAAGCCGATGGTCTCTATGGCAACCTGTAAACAAAGCAGGAGATTGCCGGCATATCGGCAATATCTTCTGCTGGTTTTTCAAAGCCCTTGCTTTGTTCTCTGTGGGTCTGTGCAGGCAGAGCACACTGTCACAGCTTGTGGCATTGTGCTCTGCAGCTCCCATAGTGATACATAGCCCGGAAATCTTCCGGGCTATGTCGCTATGAGCAGTGGAGCTCGTCCCGGAAAATTTCCGGGCGTGCCACTCAAGGGGTTAAATGCCACTATTAAATCTGACAGCAACATTTAAATGTCCCAATTGGTGTTCAGGAATCCCGAATGGCCCCTTCACTATGAGATTGCAAGGTGCCATTCAGTCAGCATGGCAGTCTGTTGCATGTCTTGATAGAATGCCTGTCAAAACATGGTATAATGCAATACTATGGTATTACATTATCCTGTATGAGTGATCAAACAATTGCAAAAAAAAAAATTCCCCATATTAAAACCCAAAAAATATTTGGTGCCGCTGCATCCATAAAACTTTGATCTATCAAAATAACGCATTATTTATCCCGCATATTAAGTGTAGTCACAAAAAATAAATACACAACAGCAGATTTGCGCTTTTTGGTTGCCTTGTCTCCGAGAAAAAAAATGTAATAAAAAGCAATAAAAGTCACATAAACTCTAAAATGCTATCAATAGAAAATATAGGGCGTGCCGCAAAAACATGAGGCCTCAGACAATTATGTTGACGGAAAAATTAAAAAAAGCTGTGGCGGTCAAAAAATGGCGGCAGAAAATAATTTATTTTTTTTCCTCCAGAGATATTCTTTTAAAAGTGATACAGAAATAAAAAGTTATATAAATTAAATGAATCTGGTATTGTCATAATTGTACCGACATTTTTGCCGCAATGCTAGTACCCCCCGTGCTGAAGGGTTAAAAACAGTCTGTCAATAAAACGTCACCCTAGGAGTCGGTCATGACTCGGTGCTCGCTCCAGGGCACTGTACCTTACCCCATAAGAACAAGACCCCCCCTCTAAAGATTGCGTAATTGCGTTTTTCCCATTTTTCTCCACTTAGAAATTTTGGGTTGTTTTTCCGTACTTTATATGGTATGTTACATAGGGACATCGAAAAATAAAACTCGTCCTGCAGAAATCAAGCCTTAGACCGCGGCGCCGGAAGATAGAGAAATGGCATGATTATTGAAAGCGGAGAGGAAAAAACAAAAATGAAATGGAAAAAAAGTGATGTCATGAAAGGGTTGACGATGGAAAGCAGTTACCTAAGCCTTACTGTCCTATGAACTGAGAAGGTGGGTCCAGCGTTCCCCTCAGCTCCTCAGCACATGACGTAGGTGAGGGATGGAGTCACCACATAGCGTGGCAGGATGGCGACGTGCCATGTGATGGCAGCAAACAGGAATCTGGGTATTGCGCTGTAGTTTATGGAAACCTGCGCTACGATATCGCTCATAGCAGCGTGACGGTTATATCATTAAATTGTAACGTTAGTCATCCGCAGGAACGATGATCCCAAATAGGGGATTTCTGGAAATCCTGGAGGGTCTGCAGTTCTCAAGGCTGGGAGCTCCACGAGGTGGGGATTAGCCGGAGACATAACACTCAGCTGCGGTGCGCTCTCATCCCAATGACAGATGACGGGACCCACATTAAAGCCTAGAATACTTGGCACACAGCGAGTGCCACCCACCCTGAGTACATATCACAGGCCTCCCTATACACAATGCTGGCGGGGGACCGCAACTTAATTTATAGATGTGGGAAAAACTCAATCCTCTAAGACCGCTTCTGAATTACTGCATCACATTATATATTACGCTGCGGTGTCTCCTGAGCAGAGGATATATATATACATATAGTAGAAGTGGTGAACTCAGCATCAGGGCACATTCCTGGGGAATATATAGAATACATGGGAAAGTTTCACTCATTTTTCAAACAACTTGTGCTTATGTGATAACCAGAAAATGCAACTACAACGTTTTTGTACTGAAAGTCCCTCTAAAGTGCTGGCCACTAGGGGTCTCTCTTACTTTTAATTTGCGATCCACTGCCTGTTGTCATGTGATTTCTAGTAACAGAGAAACCAAGTCGAATTACAGAAAGTGGAGATAAGTAATATAGCGTGCTGCCCATAAATGAGTATGGAACAAAGAGAGGAGGGAGAGAGAGAAGCAGCGACTTCACAGACAATGCTGCAGCTAATAGCAAGTGTTTTACTGTCTCGCAGTTACTGAAATCACGTCTACACTGCTCAATACTGCTGAGTAATTTCCTGCATGATGCTGTTACTTATGATGGTGCTATGCTGATCCTGCTCTCCTATGCGTACAATAGTCTTTGAGTCAGAACACAAACTGGGACAACATGTAAAATCTACTAGTCAGAAGACAAAAGGACTGAGGACTCATATGATCAATGTGGCCCCTTAGTTCTAGTGATCACGGGCTCACTGCTACTACAAATGACATTTTCTGACATCTCAATACAACATCAGGAGATAGTAAAAGGCAAACCTTCCCTTGACCTCTGATTTAGCAGCCTGCACTCACCATTAGGGGCAGCTTAATGTATATGGATTTATATAGCTCCCATCGCACTCATTCAAGGGGTTCTCCACTTTGAACAATTCCTAGTTGTTAAAAGGGTCCCTTAAAAATAAGCTGATCACAAAGTGTCCCTTTAATAAGACCCTCAGCGATCAGCTGTAATCTGTGGGGAAACCTGGCTGTAAATGTTCCCTTTCCCTTCAGCTCCCCCGCAGGGAAAATGAAGTATTACACAGAATCCATTCACAATAATGGGTTGCCTGTGTAATACAGGACAGTACAGGTCCTCCTGAGAGAGATTACCTTCATAATGGCTTTCCACACTAGCCAAGAGATGAGGATCCTGAGCAGAGGACGTCGTCTATTAACTGAAAATCCACTAGCAGGGTGTATGGAAAAGAGTTTTCTAAAATGGAAATACCCTTCAGTAATCAGCATACAGTAATCAGCAAGAATTTTATCATTTGAAGCGGTTGTCAGCTATATGCTGAAATTTCTGAAATCCTGCTGACTTGTAGTGGCATACAAAACATTAAAGGGCCACTCCGGTGATTTTTTAAAAATTCATCATGTAGCTAACCCCCCGAGTAGATCATAGAATCATAGAACGGTAGAGTTGGAAGGGACCTCCATGGTCATCGGGTCCAACCCCCTGCTCAGTGCAGGATCACTAAATCATCCCAGACAGATATTTGTCCAGCCTTTGTTTGAACACTTCCATTCAAGGAGAACTCACCACCTCCTGTGGTAACCTGCTCCACTCATTGATCACCCTCACTGCCAGAAACTGTCGTCTAATACCTAATCTGTGTCTCCTCCCTTTCAGTTTCATCCCATTGCTTCTAGCTAGAGATGAGCGAACGTGCTCGTTTAGGGCAATTACTCAATCGAGCATCGCTTTTTTCGAGTAACTGCCTAATTGGGTGAAAAGATTAGGGGGGGCGCCGGGGGGAGTGGGGGGGGGGGGGGGAGAGAGCTCCCCCCTGTTCCCCACTGCTACCCCCAGCTCCAACCCACCGCCCCCCGAATCTTTTCACCCGAGTAGGCAGTTACTCAAAAAAAGCGATGCTCGATCGAGTAATTTCCCTAAACGAGCACGTTCGCTCATCTCTACTTCTAGCCTTTCCTTGTGCAGATGACAATAGGGCTGATCCCTCTGCAGTGTGACAGCCCTTCAGATATTTGTAGACTGCTATTAAGTTTCCTCTCAGCCTTCTTTTTTGCAAGCTAAGCATTCCCAGATACTTTAACCGTTCTTCATAGGACATGGTTTGCAGACCGCTCACCATCCTGGTAACTCTTCTCTGAACTTGCTCCAGTTTGTTTACATCTTTTTAAAGTGGGGCGCCCAGAACTGGACACTGTATTCCAGATGAGGTCTGACTAAGGAAGAGTAGAGGGGGATAATGACCTCACATGATCTACACTCTATGCTTCTCTTAATACATCCCAGAATTGTGTTTGCCTTTTTGGCTGCTGCATCACATTGTTGGCTCATGTGCAGTCTATGATCTATTAGTATACCCAAGTCTTTTTCACATGTGCTGCTGCTTAGCCCAACTCCTCCCATTCTGCCCCAACAGAGGGACACGGGCACTCCTGTTACAGTTACTGATGATGATCACACAGCTGCTGTCGCACAGGTATATTAGAGGAGATCACAGCTCATCCCACTGACTGTATACTTATGGGCTGTAGCTTATTTAGGTGAAAATAAAAGGGTAATGATATAATTAAACTGTCTCTCCAGCAGGCAAAAAATGGTATAGCCTCAGCTAATGTTGTGCTGATGCATCATGGGATCGATTGAAAGGCAAAAAAATCTCATTGTTAATATGGTGTCTGATAAGCATCAGACAGGCATGGAAGTGGCTAGAATACACAGAGATGTGACAGGCAATCAGGTGAGAGGAAAGGCATGGGAAAAAGTGTTTTTGCTAGAGTAGCCCTTTAAAAAATTGTCTTGCACGTTGAACCCCTCCCTCCCCACCCGGCTGCCCTTGGGTACCATATAGGCCACCGCATCCATAGCTCCTACGATGGTGATGAGCACTTGATTAACCCGTCACCGCATCCCTTCCAACTTCCGAGACGGCACAGTAGAAGATGTACTGTAGTTGGAGAGATGGTTATGGGGGTGACTGCTACCATCCTAAGGGCCACTGATGTGGTGGTCTGTTCACACTTCATAGGTAGCTGGGCACTCCAACATGCGTGCCCCAGCAAGTACCTCGCGTTCGGTTGACCATGATGGGGACTCAGATTTTCCTGCTGCAGCACAAACTAGAGTTCGGTCACTTTGGCAGGAGTCGAAATTATCTGTTTGAACTTACGTCATCGTCTCCGTCATCCTCGTCATCATCCTCATCACTGTCTTTGTAGCCTGGAGGAAGTGGAGGGCCGATCATTTCATCATCTGGAGGTTCAGAACTGCTGCCTGGTGCCGGGGGGCCAATTAACTGGTCATCAGAGCTGTCATCTGAGTCGCTGCGTTAAAACAGGCAAGAAAGTTACATGTTAAAGGGACGTTGTTTCTGTATATCTGTGCATGTGCATTATACAGAGATGGGGAGAGGAAAGACCACCGCGCATCCTGCACCCTGCACTGAATGAAACAATGCTCGTCTTAAAGGGGTTGTCCAGGACTCAGGGGGTCCTGGACAACTATTGGTCATCAGGCACCCGCGCAATCTCCTGTGTATCTAGACAACAGGCCATCATGTCACCAAGACAACAGGAAATGGCGGAGGACCCCGGTGAAAGTTGATTTTCTTTAATCCATAAGGATATGTTCACACACGGCAGATTTGATGCAGATCAGAGAACCACTTTTACAGCATGAATCTGCGAAGGCCTATGATCATTATTATTAGCAATAATACATTGCAGTACAAAAGTACTGCAATATATTATCAAGTCCCCTACAGAGACATAAAAAAAATGTAAAAAGAACAAAAAGAAGGGGGGAAAAAAGCACACCATAAAATAGTATTAAAAGAAAACTTGTTTTGCACACATTTCCATTTTTGTTTTACACACATTTCACATTAGGAATCATGGCATCAGTAACAACCCGTATAATAAATTGAACACACTTGTCATCCTGTGAGGCAATGGCTGTGAAAAAAAGACTCCCAAAAAAATGCAATGAAAGAAATTTAAAAAGCCATATATACTCCAAAATGGTACCAAGGAAAACTACAGCTCCTAACGCAGAAAAAGACAAAAACATGTTATGGGACACAGTAATGTAGAAAAAAAAAAAACAAAAAGGGTTTTTCTCGTCTGTATCATTGGGGGACACCGCTTTGACCTTGCGTATATAGCACCTGCTGACTGGAGGCGGACACTAAGCAGACTAAGGAGTTGGCCCCTCCTGCTTGCTATATACCTTCTGCAGGTACTCAGCTAATCAGTTTTAGCTTAGTGTCTGTAGGAGGCGGACGGTCTCGCCCGTAAAGGCTCATTTTTCCTTTTCTGGATGGACCTGGGCTACCGGGGAGGCAGGACTCTTCCTGTTAACCCAACCAAGGAGAGCGAACAGAATGGGACCAACCTTCTGTTGTCTGCTCGGTCCCCTCAGAAGAAAAGGAGACACATCCAGGTACTCCTGCATGTGGCCTGCCAGCCCTAGAGCCCCCCTTTCTTCCGGGTGGTCCACATCCCCTCCCCGATGGTGGGGGGAGAGCTCTGCTGGAGCTGGGGAGTCATCTTACCTTGGCGGAAGGAAGAAAGAAGATAGGTGAGTAAAAAGAAGCAGGTAAGAAAATAGCTTCCCTTGCTGCCCTGCCCCTGTACAGGGTCCTCTCCGGTGTCAAGCGCATGCGGGAGGGTATTGGTCTCCATGTGGTGTGTTTTGCCATGCGGCTTATGTTATACCTACACTGACCACCTTGGGGCCATGTTAGAGCTTGCTGCTGGAATCTGCTCTTCTGCATGTAGTATTTTGGCCCACGCTGATGAAGTCTAGTCCCATGGGACGAGCCAGTCACAAATGGGCTCAGTCATATTTCGCAAATTTACCTCTCTCTAGTGGCATTCTTCAGGTGCCCTGGCTCCCTGCTAGTGGATCCTTGAGTTCCCGAAGAGATTCCCCGCACTGGCGCTGGTTCGCGGCAGTGCAGGGTTACGATGCCAGAGACATCACATGTTCAGGCTGTGTTACGGCACATATTTCTCAGACAACGGGTGCCTCGTTGGAAGCTCCTCGTCGGGAGCCTTTTTCCCGTTGGGGGAATGGTTCAGTTTTCTCAGGCCCTCGGAGCATGCTGAATGCCTAGGCACCCATTAACGCTAGTCGCAGTTAAAGAGCTGATTACACTTCTTTACACATGCGGCTTCTTATGTTTTCCCACCCCTTGGGTACTGCTTCGGAACGTCCCAAGGTCAAAGATGTGTTCCTCAATGATACAGACGAGAAAACTACATTTTGTAAGGAACTTACAGTAAAAACTCTTTCTTGTCACGTTCATTGGGGGGGGGGGCAGCACCCACGCGATAGGGGTTCTCTTTTTGTTTGTCTATGATCGCACTGCACCTGCCTAAATTATTTTAAGCAGTTCCATTTCGTAACAAGCCCCACTGGGGGCGCTACTACTGCTTGCGTACAAAACTGATTAGCTGAGTACCTGCAGAGGGTATATAGCAAGCGGGAGGGGCCAGACTGCTTTGTGTCTGCCTCCAGTCAGCAGGTGCTATATACCCAAAGTCAAAGCTGCGTCCCCCAATGAACATGACCAGAAAGAGATTTTACGGCAAGTTCCTTACAAAATCTAGTTTTATTGTGCAACAGTGGTAGAACTTTAAAAAAAATATATATATATCATTTTAGTATCGGTGTAATCGTACCGCCCGCAGAAAAAAATGCCTCATGTCATTTATGTTGCAGGGTTAACATGTTTTTAAAATTAAAAAGAAAAAAAACTATGGCAGAATTGAGGTTTTTTGTCCTCCCAAAAAATGTTTTAATAAAAGTTATAACATACATCATATATACCCAAATGGTACAAATAAAAACTACAGTCTACTATGCTAAAAAATAAGCTCCCATATGGACCGGTCAGCGAGAAAGAAGAAATCTTATGGGTTTTGAAAAGTGGAGATGAAAATCCCCCCCCCCCAAAAAAAATCATCAAGTCCTTAGGTCCAAAACAGGTCGAGTCACTAAGGGGTTAAGAACGGCAGAAATATTTTGGTCTTTGCTACCCGTAGTCTATCAGTCACCACATATTCATTATAAGGCCGCCTGCACATGAGCGGAAATTCCACGGCTGGAAGCCTGCATAGGATTGCGTTAACAAATGCAATCCTATGCAGACAGCCGCGATTTGGTCGCGCGAAATCTCGCGCGGCAAACAAATCGCAGCATGCCCTATTTCTATGCGGGGCTCACAGAGCCCCGCACAGAAATGTCACTCACCCGCCGCCGGCTCCCATCTGCACATGCACCGGCTGCGCGGCAAGCCGGCACATCAAATAGCCGGAGCCAGCGGGCGCGGGTGAGTACGCACTGGTCCCTGCAGGCGCTCGGGTCGGGTCCCGCAGCGAGAATCCTCACCACCGGATCCGACCCGCCCGTCTGCAGGCGGCCTAACACTGTGAGCTCAGGTGGAGTAAGGATGCAGTCAGACGGACGTATGCTGATTTCGGTCTGCCTTTGCGTTTTTCGGCTTACCAGCAGTCCTTTTACACGGATTAAAAAACACACAAAATCTCATTGATTTCATGAATATGCAGGTCTCCAGCGTATTGCCAGCGTATCTACGCATGCTCATTCATATTAATGGGCTATTACCGTGCGTAATACGCTCCAAAATGAGAAATCAGTTCAAATGAGAAATCAGCTAGTCTAAACCTTATTCCGACGAGAGAGTCTCATTTTGAGGTGAAAAACAGACCAATTTAATTTGAACCTCTGAGTGACATCTGTATACATTGCCTATTTCCGTATCTTACGTCCCTGTGTCATCCACATGTCATCCATATTTTTTCTCGCGCACAAAAAAAAAAACTAACAGATGCCAATTTTTTTTCTAATGTGAATGTCTTCTTCCGTTTGTGTGACTTTAATGGGTGATTCTGGTCTGTGAGAAAAGACCAGAATAGTCGCATCGGCTATGAAAGGGTCCATGTGCTGCCAGCTACCCACACGGGCAGTAAGTACGCCCCCGTGAGGAGGCCCTTGTAGTACATACCTGGAGCTAGACTCTCTCTCCTTTCTCCGCCCCGCGTCTGATGCCGCAGTCCTGGGCGCCGGACTTGTTTGCGGCTTTTCTTCCACTTCTTTCTCTCGTGCTTCTGTTTGGATACAAAAATGTAAGAGTAATTGCAAATCTGACACAAAACCAAAGGTTTACTGTAGCTACAAAGAACGGGTTTCCTCCAGCCCCTGCGGCAGGAGCATCGTCACAACCTGAAGTAGAACCATAAAGTAGCTGCCATGACGGATCCCACAAGGGGCTGCCGCCTGATATCTCAGCCTACTAAATTTGCCAGACTACATGTCCCAGTGATGTATCGCACCTCACGTACCTTAGGCTACCTTCACACCAGCAAGTGCATGGTTGGGCCGAGAAACCCAGCACAATATCGCACTTGTCAACTTTTACCCCGCGGATGTGAGGCACACATCTCAATATAGTCATCCCTATACAGACCATACAGGAAAGGAAGTGTGTGCCTCCAATATGGCCGCCCCTATACAGACCATACAGGAAGTGTGTGCCTCCAATATGGCCGCCCCTATACAGACCATACAGGAAGTGTGTGCCTCCAATATGGCCACCCCTATACAGACCATACAGGAAGTGTGTGCCTCCAATATGGCCGCCCCTTTACAGACAATACAAAAATGAATTGTGCCCCTCCAACACAGTCGCACCTATATAGCCAATATGGGAAGAAGTGTGTGCCTCTAATATGGTCATCCCTGTACGGACAATACAGCAAGTGTGCTCCTCCAATATGGACGCCCCTATACGAACCATACAAAAAGGAATTGTGCCCCTTTAATATGGTCACCCCTATACAGACAATACAAAAACGAATACAGGGAAAGGCACACTTCCTTCCTGTATTATCTGTATAGGGGTGACCATATTGGAGGAGCACACTACCCATTTTGGCTGTGTAGGGGCGGCCATATTGGAACACCTTTCCTGTGTGGTCTGTATAGGAATGACCATATTGGCCAACAGTTGATCAGCAGGAATCTGCTGCTTAGGATCCCCACTGATCAGCTGTTCACCAGGCCATGGTCCAGCAGACAGAGTCCATATTGCCGCAGTTCAGGCTAGTACTGCAGGTGTAGCTCCCACTGAATTCAATGCATTACTTATCCGGGCTGCTGTAATACTATCAGTGCTATCTGCTTACAAACCTGCTAACAACCCCAGAAACCCGCTGATCAGTGGGGATCCCAAGTAGCAGACCCTCTGACGACTAACTATCGGTGACCTTTCCAGAGAATACGTAATCAATAGAGAAAGATCAGGACAACCCTCTCAACTGTCAGAGAATTGTCAAAGATTACTGGAGTCTTCCGGAAGTGACTTAGTACAGACTCTCCCCGAGGGAGCAACGACTGACAGGGGAGCTGCATACACAGCCTTATGAATGACAGGGGCGCTGCATACACAGCCTTATGAATGACAGGGGTGCTGCATACACAGCCTTATGAATGACAGGGGAGCTGCATACACAGCCTTATGAATGACAGGGGTGCTGCATACACAGCCTTATGAATGACAGGGGTGCTGCATACACAGCCTTATGAATGACAGGGGAGCTGCATACACAGCCTTATGAATGACAGGGGAGCTGCATACACAGCCTTATGAATGACAGGGGAGCTGCATACACAGCCTTATGAATGACAGGGGAGCTGCATACACAGCCTTATCTGTATCTATAGTGTTATTATTCTGCCTTAGGGCTTTTACCCACTAGCGGTTTTTTTTTTAACTCTGCGATATCCCTGAGTTTTTTTTCAATGAAACTTTCTAATGTTAAAATCGCATTACACAAAAATCGCAAGTTTGTGCTTTTGCAATTTTTGTGCTTTAGCGATTTTAACATTAGAAAGTCCCATTGAAAAAAACACAGCGATATTGCAGAGTTAAAAAAAAAAATGCTAGTGGGTAAAAGCCCTTATCTAGGCCTCCAGCAGTACAGTAGAGTTATTATTATTAGCTCTCCTGCCCTCTAATGATAATAAAGTGACTAATGACTTGTCCCGATGCATTATATACAGCAAAGATGACTACTAAGCTGAAGAAAACAGGACATTCAGCCTCTTGTCTGCTTTTATGGTCGGTGTGAGGACTGCATACAGAGCCTTGTCTATATGTAGTGTTACTATGATCCTGTCTTATCCAGGCCTCCAGCAATAGAACAAAGATGTGGCTAATGATAATGAGAGGACTCTGCTCAGCTGTCCCAGTCTGTACAACAAAACTGACAAGTGAGCTGCAGAAACCTAGCAGCCCATTATCTGTTCTAGTGGCCAGTCTGAAAACTGTTTGTTACCAGCTTGGGTTTGTAACTAACAAGCTGCTGCTATTTACTAAGAAGAAGTGTGTATATATATATATATATATATATATATATATATATATATATACACACACACACACCTGTGTGTGTAATAATATACATATGTATAGCAGCAGCCAAAGTGGTGTGTGTGTATATATATATATATATATATATATATATATATATATATGTATATATATATATATATATATATATATATATATACATATATACATATATATATACATACACATACATATACATACCCACTTTGAACACAAAGGTTGACATATAATAAGCAGTCATTGCTTCCAGTAGTAGGTCTTCCCAGGACTCTTAGTATGGAAGGAACTTACCAAATGTTTTCCTGCTCCTCTCTACAGCTGTCCGACGAGTCTGTTCAAACATGGCTTCCAGATCGAATGTCCGCGCTTTCTTGCCTGGGATTTAAAATATTGTAACAGGTTAGATTTACAATATCTTTTATATACTAATATAGTTTTACAGAGTTTCATCTGATCATGTTAAAGAGGTTGTACAGGATCTCTAGTTATCCCCTATGCACAGGACAGAGGAACCCTTGCTGATTGGTGGGGTCTCACTGGAGACTCCTTCCTGTCAGCTGGTCAAAACAGGTCAGCACCTCCATCTAATTTGCAGTGACTACAAGAAGCTTCCTGTCCGCAGGGGCCGGTATTCCTTCAGAGCGATTTCATCTCCTTGTGGAATCTACAACACGAGGAATTGCTGCAGTTCTGCCCCACACCAGTCCAATACCCTATTAGATGGGGTCTCTAGTAAAGTGTCCGTTTAGTGTATATACGCTCCCGTTTTGGTCCGCATATACCACGTATACATGCACCATAGGGCACAATATTCACCAGCAGGAGTTACTCACCAAATCCAGAGAATCCCATTGTTGCCGCAACATTGGCGTCTTCAGGATTATCCATTGTGAAAGCTGGAATGAAAAAAGTGAATATAAAAACAGAGTTGGAGATAACACACTGAATGCTGCAGGTTAGCAGGACTGAGGCCGCTCATACACTCATCATGGAGGTTGGCAGAATGAGCAATAACTGTATGCTTCCGACCCCTCCATAAATATGGCTGCCCGTCCAGGAGTACGTGCTTTTCCAATTGGGACAGGGCCGGCAGCAGCAGTGTGTCCGCCACAGGAATAAAGGATGCGGCATGACACAATCTGATCCTTCGTTGTATCGACATCTGGCATTGGAGGAGAATACAGGCACCCCGTACACCTCATATACCGTAGTTGGCCGACCTTGCTGAAACAGGCTGCTGCAGCCAATAGTTATCTCCTGTGCTGCAGCCACAAATATCATTAGTATGTTGGTGATCTTGTATGTTTGTGTCCCCCCACAAATGGTTTTCTTCATCCCCTGCACTGGATTCTCTGGTAGGGTGCCCCCTGTAGGACAAGGGAATAAGAAGCTCACAGGTGGTCCCGCTGACCGCATCGATGCCGAGCAACAAAGCCAGATCATTTAGGTCAATGTGGAGTTTCCATTTAAATCTACAAACTCTCCTCACCCCCAGAATACGGGAGGGGCGCCCTCTGCTGGATGTGACCGTTCTCCTGTCCAGGAAGGAAGTGGCACCCCAACTCAGTAACGAGCTCAGCAAGGGAGTTCTGCTTGCTATAGCAGTGCCATATAGTGCTCTGATTACAAGATCCCCATACAATGATGAAATTCTACCACCATATAGTGCTTCAATTACACAGTCATCACAGAGTGACAATATAACAATGCTAAAATACCACCATATAGTGCTCTAATACCAATACCACTATACCGTGCCCAAATAACAGTGTCAAAATAATACCACCATACATTGGCCATATAACAGTGGAAGACTGTGCTAAAAGTATATAGTGCTGTCATACAGTGCCCAAATAATACCACCATATAGCACTCTAAAACCAATACCACCAAACAATGCCCAAATAACAGTGCCAAAATAATACCACAATAAAGTGCCCACATAACAGTCTAAGACTGTGCCAAAATTATACCAACATATAGTGCTCAAATTTCAGGGTCACCATGAAGTGCCCACATAACAGTATATAAATTATACAACCATATGCAATTCCCAAATAACAGTGCTCTATTACCAATGCCACTATACAGTGCCCATATCATACCACCATATAGTGCCCATATAACAGTGCCAAAATGATACCACCATACAGTGCCCACATAACAGAGGAAGACTGTGCTAAAATTAGGCCATCATATAAAACTCACATAACTATGCCAAAATAATTCTACCATAGAGTGCTAGAATTCCAATAGCACCATAGTGTGCCCCCATAACAGTGCGAGGCTGTGCTGAAATGATCCTGCCATACAGTGTTCTAACATTAGTATCACTAGAGCCATACTATACCCAATAGTTCCATACTGAGATAAAATGATGCCGCCACATAGTGCTCTGAGGGTGCATTCACAGGAGCGAAAAAAATTGTGTGCCATTTCTGCGTTGCCAGATGCACAAAACTCGCATTAAACTACAACCCGTTATTTACAATGTGCGCAGTTACGTGGGCGATTTTTCTCTTGATGCTGCATGACGGAAAAATTACGGAACGTTCTATTTTCGTGCGAGTCTCACGTGGGACTAGAACACGCAGATGTGCGTGAAAACCGCATGTATTTTCAAATCGGAAGAATTACAAATCTGCTCGCCCTCGCATGAAACTCACACGTACACACAGGCGCGGTGCGGGGGGGGGTTGTTTCTCATTCATTTTGAAACAATGCGCAAGATTTCTGCGGACTCGCAAAAAGTAGAAGAGCCGCGATTTCTCTCTTGCAGCGACGCTCACATGTAAATAGAGCCGGTGAAAACACTGCGGTCTAGTTCAGCGGGAGTCTAGTGCGTCTCACAACACGAGAAACTCACTTGTGTGAATGCACCCTAAAACCAATACCGCCATACAGTGCCCCCATAACAGCGCCATAGTGTGCCCAACTGACAGCACTACCAGCTGCGTACGATGCAGTGAGGGTCAAACATCCGCGCCTTCCTGAAAAAACGGATGAGTTTCAATCTCACGCCTTACAAATGAGAAGACGCCACAGCGTCCCACAATAGTGGCACCCAGTGCCCACATTGTGCCCACCAAAGATTTCTAACAAATGCCATCCCAAGAACTACCAACAGCAGCCACAGCGCCCCCCGCAGGACAGGACTAATGTCGCCGCGCTCCTTCAGTGACTTGACAAACAACTAATAAAAGCAACAGAAGCCGGCGACGACCTGCGAGGTGAAGCTGGAGGGTCCGAGGGCACAAGACACGCTGGGAATAAGGGTACCGCAATGGGCACCACAGAAGCCCCTCCACCAAAGACACAAAGATATGCAAATCATCACTGAGGGAAATGTAGACTAAAATATTAGGTATTTAATACACCATTTCTTAAAGTCTCTCCACAGCACAGTCAGGCCATTGTGCCAGAGGCTGCCCTGTAAATACCCTCCATGGTGCCCACTGTGCCAGTACCTGGGCTTCTACCTGCTTCTACCTGCTCCTCCAGCACCACTCCAACTCCAGGGAGCATCTGGCGGTCTACAGGAAGCGGCACGGGACAAACCACAGCGCCTGCGCACATAATAATCTGCCCACAACTAACATGGCCGCTGCAGTCCCTCTGGTAGGTAACAGGAGCGCCCAGGCTACAGGAAGCAGTAAAGGTCAAAACTTGTAAACAATACCGTCACATATAATGTAATAAATAACTCCCGCCGACGGTTTACAGATGAAATTCCATCGTTTGCCCACATTTAATATGTCCGCATGACGGTGAGCCGTCTCCTAGGAGACGTGACGCCACCAGGACGCGCCAAAGGGATTCTGTACTACCCAATAGCCTGACAGCCGGGCGCGGCCATATGACGTCATTCAGCGTGTTTCGTCGCGCGGTTTGCGCGGGTCGCCTGTTGTTTTGAACGGCCGGCTGGTCTCTGCGAAGAGCTGAACCCCGCCCGCCACAGTACTCGGTGTACGGTGCAGAATGCCGGCCGCAGCTCCAGGGGGCCCGGCTGCCACCGCCGCCATGCAGGAGGCTCTGGAGGGGGCAGGAAGAGTCATAGAGCGCCTTCTACAGGACGAGAGAGCCTACCCCGACCTGTCCGACTTCCTTAACGTGCCGGCTCAAAGTGAGAGAGAGCAAATATGGGGGTACTGAGGGATGGGGAGAGAACTGGTGGGAGAGGGGGGACGGCGGGTGGCGAGTGAGGGGGGCAACGGCAGGGGAGGGGGACAGAAGGCGGGGACGGTGGGAGAAGGGGATGACAGGATGGAGGGCGGCGGCGGGAGTGGGGGACGACGGGACGGAGGGCGGGAGTGGGGGGCGACGGGACGGAGGGCGGGAGTGGGGGACGACGGGACGGAGGGCGGGAGTGGGGGACGACGGGACGGAGGGCGGGAGTGGGGGACGACGGGACGGAGGGCGGGAGTGGGGGACGACGGGCGGGAGTGGGGGACGGAGGGCGGGAGTGGGGGACGGAGGGCGGGAGTGGGGGACGGAGGGCGGGAGTGGGGGACGGAGGGCGGGAGTGGGGGACGGAGGGCGGGAGTGGGGGACGACGGGACGGAGGGCGGGAGTGGGGGACGACGGGACGGAGGGCGGGAGTGGGGGACGACGGGACGGAGGGCGGGAGTGGGGGACGACGGGACGGAGGGCGGGAGTGGGGGACGACGGGACGGAGGGCGGGAGTGGGGGACGACGGGACGGAGGGCGGGAGTGGGGGACGACGGGACGGAGGGCGGGAGTGGGGGACGACGGGACGGAGGGCGGGAGTGGGGGACGACGGGACGGAGGGCGGGAGTGGGGGACGACGGGACGGAGGGCGGGAGTGGGGGACGACGGGACGGAGGGCGGGAGTGGGGGACGACGGGACGGAGGGCGGGAGTGGGGGACGACGGGACGGAGGGCGGGAGTGGGGGACGACGGGACGGAGGGCGGGAGTGGGGGACGACGGGACGGAGGGCGGGAGTGGGGGACGACGGGACGGAGGGCGGGAGTGGGGGACGACGGGACGGAGGGCGGGAGTGGGGGACGACGGGCGGGAGTGGGGGACGACGGGCGGGAGTGGGGGACGACGGGCGGGAGTGGGGGACGACGGGCGGGAGTGGGGGACGACGGGCGGGAGTGGGGGACGACGGGAGGGAGTGGGGGACGACGGGAGGGAGTGGGGGACGACGGGAGGGAGTGGGGGACGACGGGACGGAGGGCGGGAGTGGGGGACGACGGGACGGAGGGCGGGAGTGGGGGACGACGGGACGGAGGGCGGGAGTGGGGGACGACGGGACGGAGGGCGGGAGTGGGGGACGGCGGGAGTGGGGGACGACGGGACGGAGGGCGGGAGTGGGGGACGACGGGCGGGAGTGGGGGACGACGGGCGGGAGTGGGGGACGACGGGCGGGAGTGGGGGACGACGGGCGGGAGTGGGGGACGACGGGAGGGAGTGGGGGACGACGGGAGGGAGTGGGGGACGGAGGGCGGGAGTGGGGGACGGCGGGAGTGGGGGACGACGGGACGGAGGGCGGGAGTGGGGGACGGAGGGCGGGAGTGGGGGACGGCGGGAGGGAGTGGGGGACGACGGGAGGGAGTGGGGGACGACGGGAGGGAGTGGGGGACGACGGGAGGGAGTGGGGGACGACGGGAGGGAGTGGGGGACGGAGGGCGGGAGTGGGGGACGGAGGGCGGGAGTGGGGGACGACGGGACGGAGGGCGGGAGTGGGGGACGACGGGACGGAGGGCGGGAGTGGGGGACGGCGGGAGTGGGGGACGACGGGACGGAGGGCGGGAGTGGGGGACGGCGGGAGTGGGGGACGACGGGACGGAGGGCGGGAGTGGGGGACGACGGGACGGAGGGCGGGAGTGGGGGACGACGGGCGGGAGTGGGGGACGACGGGCGGGAGTGGGGGACGGAGGGCGGGAGTGGGGGACGGAGGGACGGAGGGCGGGAGTGGAGGGCGGGAGTGGGGGACGGAGGGCGGGAGTGGGGGACGACGGGACGGAGGGCGGGAGTGGGGGACGACGGGACGGAGGGCGGGAGTGGGGGACGACGGGACGGAGGGCGGGAGTGGGGGACGACGGGACGGAGGGCGGGAGTGGGGGACGACGGGACGGGGGGACGGAGGGCGGGAGTGGGGGACGGAGGGCGGGAGTGGGGGACGGAGGGCGGGAGTGGGGGACGGAGGGCGGGAGTGGGGGACGACGGGACGGAGGGCGGGAGTGGGGGACGACGGGACGGAGTGGGGGACGACGGGACGGAGTGGGGGACGACGGGACGGAGGGCGGGAGTGGGGGACGACGGGACGGAGGGCGGGAGTGGGGGACGACGGGACGGAGGGCGGGAGTGGGGGACGGAGGGCGGGAGTGGGGGACGGAGGGCGGGAGTGGGGGACGACGGGACGGAGGGCGGGAGTGGGGGACGACGGGACGGAGGGCGGGAGTGGGGGACGACGGGACGGAGGGCGGGAGTGGGGGACGACGGGACGGAGGGCGGGAGTGGGGGACGGAGGGCGGGAGTGGGGGACGACGGGACGGAGGGCGGGAGTGGGGGACGACGGGACGGAGGGCGGGAGAGGGGGACGACGGGACGGAGGGCGGGAGAGGGGGACGACGGGACGGAGGGCGGGAGAGGGGGACGACGGGACGGAGGGCGGGAGAGGGGGACGACGGGACGGAGGGCGGCGGCGGGAGAGGGGGACAGAGGGCGGCGGCGGGAGAGGGAGACGGGGGCGGCGGGACGGACGGAGGGCGGCGGCGGGAGAGGGGGACGGAGGGCGGCGGCAGGAGAACCGGGTGGAGGGAGGTGGAAGAGAGCGAGGGGAGTGATGGGAGAGAAAATGGCAGGATAACAGCCTTTATTACAATAGGGGATGACACAGGACGACGGGGGATGGAGGGAGGCGACTGCGGATGGTGGAAGAGCGGGACGACAGGATGGAGGGTGGCGGCGGGAGCAAGGGACAAGCGGACAGCAAGCGAGGGGGGTGGCGGTTGAGGGAGACAGAGGGCGGCAACTGGGGATGGCCGGAGAGGGGGATGACAGAACAGAGGGCGGAGGCAGGAGAAAGCGAGGGGAGTGATGGCAGAGAAAATGGAATAACAGCCTTTATTACAATAGGGGATGACAGGAAGGAGGGGGTGAACGATGACACAACGGAGGGGGGGGTGAACAATGACTGGGAGGGGGAAGAGGGGCAGCAGACAGTAGCGAAGGGCAGTGAGGGCGGGGACGACTGAATGGAGGGGTAAGAGTATGGCCTGGGGGTTGTAGTAGTAGAGAAGGTACAGGGGTGAGAGTAAGGGTGTGGCAGGGGATCGACAGGGATCAGTAGGGATGTGGGTGCAATGGCAGAAAGAGCAGCAGCAACCGAGGACAGAATGGGGGAGATTAACAGAAGACCGCGGGAGATAGTGTAACAGGAAATGGGGGGCGGCAGGAGGTAATGGGGAGCGGTAGGTGGACAAGGGTGCAACTAGGAAGAGAGCGTCAGGAAGTGAGAACCTGATGGGACTGGAGCGAGAGCAATGGAAGAGTGGCAAAAAGCAAGGGCACAGCGGGCAAAGAGCAGGGGGGGGGGGAGCGGGTGCAGGAGGACAAGTGGATAGCAGATACAGTATAATGGCGGGAGGTCATCCGGTTTCTCCTCCGTGTTCTTCTGATCAGCAGGTAGTCGGCGGTTCCCGGTTCGGTCATGGTGTGTTCACTACTTTGCTGTCCTTTATATTGCAGATAGCCCTACAGTGTCGGGAATGTCGGAGATGGATTACCCCCTGCAGGGTCCCAGCCTGATGAGCATCCCCAACCTTCCAGAGCTCAGCGCCATCCGCAGGGTGCCGCTGCCCCCAGAGCTGGTGGAGCAGTTTGGACGTATCCTACTATATAACCGTACACTTCTAGTAGCAGAGACCCAGCAGTAGGACAGATCAGGTCTGACAGCCTTGTTGCTAGGGAAACTCTGCATAACAACGCTAGTCTTTTCATCCTAAGCCATCACTCTAGAACTACTGCTGTAAACCTTCCCTCTGAGGATCGTGGGGCCGCAGCATTCGGTCCCCATCGGTCTCCGTGTGATTCATGCACAATCTTCTTCTCTGCACAGAGCTGCAGTCATTTTTCTGTTGGTTGCTATGGGAATCAGTCGGCGCTGACAGCCCCCCTCCCACCCTTACCCCCAGGCCTAGCAGGGCTCCTCCTTCAGTCTGTGTGCTCCTTACATTACCATTATAGGTATGCAGTGCAATTGTATGATGGGTGTGTTCCCCGAAATCAGCCGGGCCTGGCTGACCATCGACAGCGATATCTTCATGTGGAATTACGAGGAGGGGTATGTATAGAGAGATGGGCGCTGACGAGTGAGTACTTCTAGTAAGGACAGCGGTACTCAGCTGGTTTTAGTGAAGCTCTGAGCTGAACACCAGCAGTAAAATGTCACCTGATAACGTTCCACAAACTACATCAAGATTTATTGTTGGCGGGAAAACTGGACCCCAAATTTAAGGATTGGCCACGTTATCCTCTCACGGATGTGCTGGAGGTGGTTCCACATGCCGCTTACTAACGTGTCATGAGCAGTTCAGCACCAATGTTTTCTATAGAGCACCCCCCCCCCCTTGTTTGTACAGTCTTCTCCATTGCAGAGCGCAGCAGGGTAAGGGGAGCTCTGGAAGAGGGCGGGGTAAGGGGAGCTCTGGAAGAGAATGCGGCGGGGTAAGGGGAGCTCTGGAAGAGAGCGGGGCGAGGGGAGCTCTGGAAGAGAGCGGGGCGAGGGGAGCTCTGGAAGAGAGCGGGGCGAGGGGAGCTCTGGAAGAGAGCGGGGCGAGGGGAGCTCTGGAAGAGAGCGGGGCGAGGGGAGCTCTGGAGGAGAGCGGGGCGAGGGGAGCTCTGGAGGAGAGCGGGGCGAGGGGAGCTCTGGAGGAGAGCGGGGCGAGGGGAGCTCTGGAGGAGGGCGGGGCGAGGGGAGCTCTGGAGGAGGGCGGGGCAAGGGGAGCTCTGGAGGAGGGCGGGGCAAGGGGAGCTCTGGAGGAGGGCGGGGCGAGGGGAGCTCTGGAGGAGGGCGGGGCGAGGGGAGCTCTGGAGGAGGGCGGGGCGAGGGGAGCTCTGGAGGAGGGCGGGGCGAGGGGAGCTCTGGAGGAGGGCGGGGCGAGGGGAGCTCTGGAGGAGGGCGGGGCGAGGGGAGCTCTGGAGGAGGGCGGGGCGAGGGGAGCTCTGGAGGAGGGCGGGGCGAGGGGAGCTCTGGAGGAGGGCGAGGGGAGCTCTGGAGGAGGGCGGGGCGAGGGGAGCTCTGGAGGAGGGCGGGGCGAGGGGAGCTCTGGAGGAGGGCGGGGCGAGGGGAGCTCTGGAGGAGGGCGGGGCGAGGGGAGCTCTGGAGGAGGGCGCGGCGAGGGGAGCTCTGGAGGAGGGGAGGGGAGCTCTGGGGGGAGCGCGGCGGGGGGTGAGGGGAGCTCTGGGGGGGAGCGCGGCGGGGGGTGAGGGGAGCGCGGCGGGGGGTGAGGGGAGCGCGGCGGGGGTTGAGGGGAGCTCTGGGGGAGAGCGCGGCGGGGGGTGAGGGGAGCTCTGGGGGAGAGCGCGGCGGGGGGTGAGGGGAGCTCTGGGGGAGAAGAGCGCGGCGGGGGGTGAGGGGAGCGGGGTAAGGGGATCTCTGGAGGAGAGCGCGGCGGGGTCGGGGGAGCTCTGGAGGAGGGCGCGGCGAGGGGAGCTCTGGAGGAGGGCGCGGCGAGGGGAGCTCTGGAGGAGAGCGCGGCGAGGGGAGCTCTGGGGGAGAGCGCGGCGGGGTGAGGGGAGCTCTGGGGGGAGCGCGGCGGGGGGTGAGGGGAGCTCTGGGGGGGAGCGCGGCGGGGGGTGAGGGGAGCGCGGCGGGGGGTGAGGGGAGCTCTGGGGGAGAGCGCGGCGGGGGGTGAGGGGAGCTCTGGGGGAGAGCGCGGCGGGGGGTGAGGGGAGCTCTGGGGGAGAAGAGCGCGGCGGGGGGTGAGGGGAGCGGGGTAAGGGGATCTCTGGAGGAGAGCGCGGCGGGGTCGGGGGGGCTCTGGAGGACAGCGCGGCGGGGTCGGGGGGGCTCTGGAGGAGAGCGCGGCGGGGTCGGGGGGGCTCTGGAGGAGAGCGCGGCGGGGTAATAGATGGCAGTGGGAGAGGGCACAAGATGGGAAAAGAAGGCAGCAGGAGAGTGCGGGGCAAGAGAAGAGGGCGAGTATTGGCAATGGAAG
Organism: Eleutherodactylus coqui; assembly: GCF_035609145.1. Lineage (NCBI taxonomy): Eukaryota > Metazoa > Chordata > Amphibia > Anura > Eleutherodactylidae > Eleutherodactylus > Eleutherodactylus coqui. The sequence continues at coordinate 45,219,961 of NC_089841.1, forward strand.
ATTTGGGAAAGAGCTCGGCAAGAGAAGAAAAGGCAAGTAGCCGTAGAGTGCGTGGCAAAAGAAAAGGGCAAGTAGCGGTATAGTGCGCAGTTGGAGAAGAGGGGGAGCGACTGGAGAGAGCGTGCGGGAAGGGAGAGTGTGTGTATGGCAAGAGAATGGGATGATGGGAGAGAGCGCAGCAGAGGAAGAGGGGTTGACAAGAGTGTGCATGTGGGAAGATAAGAGGGAGAGCAGCGGTAGAGCGTGCAGCAGGGGATAAAAGTGAGAGTGACGAGTGTGCAGTCGGGGGAGGGGATAACAGGAGAGAGTGTGTGGCAAGAGAAGAGGGTGAGCAAGGGAAAGAGGAAAGGTGAAGAGAAGAGAGCTCAGTAAGAGAAGAGGGTGAGTAGTTGTAGAGCGCGCAGCAGGAAGGAAGAGTGGGAGTGACAAGAGCGTGCTGCAGGTAATGGGGGGGGGGGGGGCATTTGAAGAGGGTGGCAGAGGGAAAGAGCAAGGTGAGAAGAAGAGCTGGCTGGTGAAGAGGATGTTTAGGATGGGATCTTCATGCAGAATGGAGGAGAGGTATATTTAGGATGGAGCATTGTGCAGACAGTGGAAGAGACTACAAACAAAGGGGCGGCTCTTCACAGAAGAAAACACTACACTGATGACGTATAAGTATATGGCACGGAGTACTGCCTTCAGCATGTTTGTGAACATAGTGGCCAACGCCTTTAAGACCCCAGACCAGATCCTAAACATTAATTCATTGTCCAAATGAGACAAAAATCTATATACTCGTGTGTGTGTCTGTGTGTCTGTGTCTGTGTATATACTTACCCTTCCTGGGTCCTCTGCACGTTCAGGCACTGGCCAGTATTAGAAGCTTGTGAACACTGCCCCGGTGGTGGCAGATCTGCAGGGTCCAGATTCACACCACAATCGCCAGTTTAGTACACCTGAACTAGACGTACTGTTACATAGTAATTAGAGAGTAAGGGCCCTTATGCACAGGACAACCTGTGGGGCGCAGAGTGCCTGACAGTCGTTCCAGCGATGATCAGTCCTTTGCTTCTACATAGGCATGATCAGCAGTCAGTGAGTGGACATGGAACGGATCGGGGATCGTTTCAGCCCACCCGCGTCCATTCGCAGTGAACAGGCAGTCGCTGTGAGTGACTGCCTGTTCACACGGGCCAATCGTCATTCAGTTTTTATATTCGTTCAGAATTGTGGGAATCTGAACAGTTATCTTCCCATCTAAAAGGGCCCTAAGGCTGTGAAGGGTGCGGCCCTCAGAGTAGACTGAGGGTTGTAGTTATGCAGCAGGTTGGTTATCTGCTCGCTAAAATGTAAACTGCACGATTAGCTCCTCTTTTGTTTCAGTTTTTATTGCTTTGAGGTAAAACATCTGAAAACCATCTTGTTCGTATTCCCTAGGGGTGACGTGGCGTACTTCGACGGTCTCAGTGAGACTATTCTGTCTGTCGGACTTGTGAAGCCCAAGGAAGGTGAGTGAGCGGAGCGAGCCTTGTGCCCGTGGATATCTGCAGACTCCAGTTGGGGCCCTTGTCACTCCTGCCATTGTGTTTCTGTTTCTTGCAGGTATTTTCCAGCCTCACATTCGTTATTTACTTGCCCTTGCGACTCCCGTAGACGTCGTTATTTTAGGAGTAAGCTTCGCCAATTTACAAACAGGTCAGTTTACACTGCGAATACTTTTTTTTTCAGAGGTTTTGGACAATCCCTATTTGTTAGAAGGGTCCCTTGCAAATAAAATAACCACAGTGTCTATCTGCTCGGGACCTTCAGCGATCAGATGTGATCTATGGGGAAACCTGGCAATAAGTGTTCAGTTTTCCTGCAGCGCCCCCACAGGGCAATGAAAAAGTACACAGCATCTATTCACATTGATGGGTTGCCTATGGACAGTCCTCCCGATAGAGAGATGTGCTTTATAACCGTTCTCCACTAGGGCCAAAAGATGAGTATCCTGATTGGAGGACCCCAGTTTGGGTTTGTAAATATCGGAGAGTCACATGGAGTATAAGGAAGCCTAACCAACACTCACTCTAATGACCCTTTGCAATTCTAGTTGGCCCCCCCTCTCTTTTAGCCTTGAATCCACTAATTGGGGTTATGAGATGGGTTTCCTAAACTGGACATCACATGTAAGCCTTGTATAAGCGAACGTCTAAACTGGCAATTTCTTAAAGTGATTATCTTGTTTTATGTAACTGAAGCTTCGTCATTCCGTAAAGAAAAGTTCTACAACTTTCTAATAGACGGTTTGTTTTTCAATTCCTCGTTAATTTGAAGATCTCTGCTTCTTGTCAGTGAATTAAAACAATCTTGTTTGCTTTCAGTGGTTGGACCCACCCAACCCTTCCCTCCTGATCATCTCCTACTGACAAGTGCACAGAGATTACACTAGACGAGTACTTTGCTTTCAGTCAATGAATTCTGAGAACTCTGATGCTGTGTATTGTCAGTCGGGCATAAAGCCGTTCCCATTCATTGGGCCGTCCTGGCCACCTACAATGTCAGAGACGAATGGCAACTTGCACAGACAGACACATTTGAGGCTTTCTTCTCCATTTTCTCCATTAAGGGGAGCAAAGTTCTTCCCCTCCAGGAGCCAACTTGGCTATACACTGCTCAGATAAATGTCTGTGATACTTGCACATCCCTTTATAAACCAGTCGCTTCACTTCAGGGATATCAATCAGCCCGGTCAGGAGGCAGCAGTGATTGTGAATCCATTTCACCTACTTAGGTGTAGATGAAAGTGACAACAGGAGCGCCGGGGAGGAACAGCAAGACAACCCAAGAAGGGACTGGAGACATTAGCTTTCCTTCCTCGCCTCATGTGGTGCAGAGTGTTAAGGTAGCAGCATGCAGTCCTAAGCTCTCGCTCACGACCTGAAGGTTGCAGCTTCAATCACTGCATGTTTCAGGTATCCGGCTCAAGGTTGACTCAGCCTTCCATCCTTCCGAGGTTGGTAAAATGACCAGAAAGCGGCCAGTGTACTGGTATCATTGCTATACAAATAAGTCCCTTTCCTTCCTGACTGGTTCCTCTTTAGTTCTTGTGAAAGAGATCCAGTGCGGGATTTAAGTGTTACATTAAAGGGGTTGTCCCGCGCCAAAACGTTTTTTTTTTTTTTATTCAATAGGCCCCCCGTTCGGCGCGAGACAAACCCAATGCATGTGTTAAAAAAAAAAAAGCTTAGTACTTACCCGAATCCCCGCGCTGCGGCGACTTCTTCCTTACCTTACTAAGATGGCCGCCGGGATCTTCACCCACGATGCACCGCGGGTCTTCTCCCATGGTGCACCGTGGGCTCTGTGCGGTCCATTGTCGATTCCAGCCTCCTGATTGGCTGGAATCGGCACACGTGACGGGGCGGAGCTACGAGGACCAGCTCTCCGGCACGAGCGGCCCCATTCACCAGGGAGAAGACCGGACTGCGCAAGCGCATCTAAACGGGCGATTAGACGCTGAAATTAGACCATGGAGACGAGGACGCTAGCAACGGAACAGGTAAGTGAATAACTTCTGTATGGCTCATATTTAATGCACGATGTACATTACAAAGTGCATTAATATGGCCATACAGAAGTGCTGAACCCCACTTGCTGCCGCGGGACAACCCCTTTAAGTTTTTTCAGCCGTGTATTTCCAGCAGCCCAGCAATAAGGACGTCTACAGACTGGGTCCTTATTGCTTTAATGACTTAGGATATAATTTACCATTTACAGATGTTTTATTCTCAAGTTCAGCTTTTTTCTATATTGGCTATATTATTTTTCTTTTTCCTTTTCATCTGATTGTAGGAAACCCCAATGACAGCCTTTCTGTAGGGATGCAGCTCCTGCCCGACCCGCTATACTCCATCTCTACAGATAATACCTACCTAATAAGCATAACGTCCACCAACAACGGCCGCATCTTTCTGTCTGGCAAAGATGGCTGTTTGTATGAAGTGGCTTACCAAGTAAGTTGTTTCTTTGTTTGCTGTGCTGAAGTTTGCATTGACAAGTGGGTTGTTCGGCCCATGAAATGATTTCACGAAGAGCTTACAAAAGCAGTGATTCTATCCATACTAACACTACAATCCCCATGCCAGTGCTTTCCTGGTCTCAGATCGCCCGGCTCCAGCAATAACTTATGCCAGCAATTGTCCACAGTGGTTTTGACCTATCGCCGCTACACTGAGTGCTTAGCTGCATCAGTCACATGTTGTTTTGACATATTATTGGAGCCGGGAGAATAAAAAGCAGCGTAGGACCTGGGAAGTTTTGTCAGGGGAATGGCAGAGGATTGTTAAAGGGCTTGTCCCACTTCTAAATGGTTTGCTGCAGGAAGCAGATGGCTCTGTACATTGTGCAGTGGCTCAGGTTGGTACTGCAGGCTGGATCCTCTTCACTTCAAATTGGGTTCAGGGTGGGGGAGGGAGGGGATGTCACTTCTAGAAACCTATTCCTGGTAAGGAAATCCACTCACAGATTTCCCACATTAAAAAGGGCTGAATCTGCAAATCCGCAGCTTAGTTGTGCATTTTGAGGCAACATCTGTGCAGAACAATCCAACATGGATTTCTTCATTTGAACAAAGTCAAAAGATGGATGTGTCCGTTCCCAACCCCCAAAATAATGAGTGGGAAGACGGGCCTCTCCCACCTGAAACACTTATGACCTACACACAGACCAAGCCATGCTGCCTTATGGCAGCTACATGCCCGCTCACCTGGCACAATTGGGTCTCAGATGCATAGTCTTCTGTATGACAAGTGGTATATTGGGCCGCAGATCTAGAACCATCTCTGCTCTTCACAGTTTTCTGTAGGTGATGGGGAAAAAAATTGTGCAAGTTTATTGCTTTAGATTCCTGTAGTAGCGTATTTCTGCAGCAATGTTGGATGTAGGTACCTGTGCTCTTACCTTGTACTGGCTAAGAGCCGGGTCTGCATAGCTGGGAGTGTTATGTACCATTTCTGTAAGCTGTAGACATGTAATAATAATCTTCATTTGTAAAGCGCCAACTTATTCCTCAGCGCTTTCATAGACATCAGCCACTTGCTGCATTCTGTCATCACAAAAGTTTGTTTTCCTCAGGCTGAAGCTGGTTGGTTCAATCCAAGGTGCCGGAAAATCAACCACTCGAAGAGCGCGCTGTCCTTCCTGGTCCCGTCGGTGCTGCAGTTCTCCTTTTCAGAGGATGGTATGTTGTCCATGTGAATTCCGACTCGTATGTCTGAAGTTGTTAGTTTCTTCTGGCTTTCTATATCATTTGCAGCGATTTGTCTGAGCTTGTTACAGGTTCCCATAACCCTGTGTGATCTCTCAATGAGATCTCTTCAAACACCCAGAAGTACCAATTGCAGCTCCTTGTTGGTTCTCCCCTCTGAACAGCGTATTGTTTCCTTTACTGACCAGTCAGCTAAACACTGCGGTCCGTGCGCTCATCACAGCAGTCCGGCCTCCAGCGTTCCCCTTTTTCTGTTTTTTTTTGTTTTTTGTTTTTTTTCTTTATGGTACGCCCCATGTCAAATAAAAGCATCTAGAAGAAGTTGTCGGCATAGAATTAAACTTTCTCTGTGTGATTGTAACATTGTTATAAGTGGTTACAATATCAGAGCAAAAGCATCATTTATTGTGGAGAACTGACCCCTTGTAGGGAGGCTCTAGTACCCTGTTGTACCGCCTCTAGCTTGGATACAAGATGTGATACGGGTGGGCATGGAGGCTCTAGTACCCTGTTGTACCGCCTCTAGCTTGGATACAAGATGTGATACGGTCAGGCATGGAGGCTCTAGTACCCTGTTGTACCGCCTCTCGCTTGGATACAAGATGTGATACGGGCAGGCATGGAGGCTCTAGTACCCATGCTATACCGCCTCTAGCTTGGATACAAGATGTGATACGGTCAGGCATGGAGGCTCTAGTACCCTGTTGTACCGCCTCTCGCTTGGATACAAGATGTGATACGGGTGGGCATGGAGGCTCTAGTACCCTGTTGTACCACCTCTAGCTTGGAACCAAGATGTGATACGGGGGCATGGAGGCTCCAGTACCCTGCTGTACCCGCCTCTAGCTTGGATACAAGATGTGATATGGGCAGGCATGGAGGCTCTAGTACCCTGTTGTACCGCCTCTAGCTTGGATACAAGATGTGATACAATCAGGCATGGAGGCTCTAGTACCCTGTTGTACCACCTCTAGCTTGGATACAAGATGTGATACGCGCAGGCATGGAGGATCTAGTACCCATGCTATACCGCCTCTAGCTTGGATACAAGATGTGATACGGTCAGGCATGGAGGCTCCAGTACCCTGCTGTACCCGCCTCTAGCTTGGATACAAGATGTGATACGGGTGGACATGGAGACATACAGGTTCTGTATGGTATCCTGCAGCATATTGCTCCGCTATAACTGAGCCTTTAGATTGTGCAAACTCCTAGGTTCTTAAAGTTGGTGCCCCAGACAGTCCCATTCATGTTCTATTGGTGATGCATCTGGTGACCGGGAAGCCACGGAAGTGTGACAATGTTGTGGGGGCTTCCTGTGATCCTCGTGTGTGTGTGTGTGTGTGTGTGTGTGTGTGTGTGTGTGTGTGTGTGTGTCCGCGTATTATCCCACTGGAAGCCTCTTAGAAGCTGCCATAAGAGGAACACATGTGGCTGCAGGTTGTCCTGAACATATCGCTGAGCTGTCGTTGTCCCTCGTACCACTACTAGAGGGGACCGACTGTCGTATGCGATGGCCCCCCCCCAGACCATCACACCAGCAGGCGGCAGTGTGCCGCTCCACAGCAAAGGCGGGATTGAGGCGCTCACCCCGAGGTCTCCAGACACAAACATGGCCGACATCAATGCCCAAACTGAACCTGGATTCATCACGGAAGAAAATTCGGTTCCACCCCATAGCGTCCAGATTCTCCGTTCACGACATTACTGCAAACAGAGGCAACGGTGGGTGTCAGAGGCCATACATGTTACGGTGGCAGTAAGACCAAATGCCTGAAGATTGTTCCGACAGACACAGGGGTGTAACAATGGCGCCCCCTGTCTGTGGATGGCGGACAATGCAACAGTTGTAACTGCTAGTGCTTGTCAGACAATCAGACGCTCCTCTCTACTGGTGGTCTGTCGGGGTCCTGAGCCCGATCACCTTGTGTGCCCTCACACATCCATTGGTTCCAACACCTCCTAACAGTCTTGTCAGAATGGCCCAGTGGAGACAATTCATCGATACGACCTTCTAGCTCCCCACATCCCAATAATGCGCCCCTCTCAGACTCTGGTAACGGGGTGAAATCTCTTCTCTGCGTCGTAGAGGCGTCTAGTGGCCAACAAGCTCTACACAAGTGGAAGAAGAGACCACTACACACAAGGAGCCTCCGAGAGCCTCTTATAGGCCAAGGGGGGAACCACTTTTAGGGCCTCTGGTGACAAGACCGTTCATGTAATCACCACAACTCTCATCATTTGTATATCTGCCTGAGATGGAACTGCAGGGCGGGTTTTACAGCAAAATGACAACTTCTTCTAGAGGCGGGGTGTTTTTGTTTAAAAAAAAAAATTGTGTATAACGGGAACAGCTTTACTAATGTTATCTTTCTTATCCTTTTGTTTGCGTGGCAGACCCCATTGTTCAGATTGCTGTGGACAATTCTAGGGACATCCTCTACACCCGTTCAGAAAAAGGTGTTCTACAGGTAAGCTATACAGATTGCCTCTCATAGCACTTTACATACATATGACGTGCATAATAAATCTATAATGTTTTGCATCTGCAGGTGTATGACTTGGGGTATGATGGGAACGGGATGAGCAGAGTGGCATCAGTGTCCCAAAACTCGATCGTCTCCACTGCAGGGAATATCGCCAGGTAAAGAGACCCTCGTTAGTACTGGGGGCAGCTATTATCAGGGGGAATGGTAACTGCTTATATGATATTCTAGATTGTTTCCCATAAAGCTGTGCTAATCTCAAAAGGCTTGTGTGTCTGGTCTTTTGTGTAATTAAAAGGGTTGTACTATAATTGCAAGTTCTAGAGAATAGGGGATAATTTGCTGATCGTTGGGAGTCTCACCATGAAGACCCCTCCTGATAATAGAATTGGGGGTCTTATGTCCCCTGTTGTCTTCACAGCAGGATTACTGCACCCCCTGCAGTAAGGAGAAGGCGGCTGAGTGCAGCGCTGGTCAAGAAAGCACACCAGCGCTCCATTCACTTTCAATGGGACTGTGGTGATAGCTGAGCGGTGCCCTCTTGGGATTCTGTTGGACTTGGCCTACTTTGAAGATGGGCCATTAATATTTGATTCTGCCCTTTAAAACTTTCAAAACCTCATGGCTCCGCACAATAATGTGTCTGCAGCGCTCGGGCAGCATGACCCCTTTGTTTACACAGGCATTGCAACTCGGTCCCTTTCAAGTGAATTCAGGAATCCAGGGAGAAAAAAAATACAACCAGGGAATCATTTGGCCACTAAGTATAAAACATTAGCAGTCAAAATTATATTTTTGGTCTTAAACAAACCAAAAAAAAAAAACATGATAGAAATTGAAACAGGAAGGTTTCTGTAGTCTCACTTATTGAAGAACACTTCTCCCCAGCCTGCAACAGCTGATAACAGAGGACAATGGATTGTATTCGCCTTTTCAATGCTCAGGCCTCTTCTGGTCTGAAACAACTAATAAAATATAACAATAGATTATATTCAGCTGCACAAGCTGCAGGTTTATGCTACAGCGAAATCTACATGTAATGTGGATTTCACCACTCGCCTATTTCTGTCAGAGCCATCCGCAGTCATTGCTCCGTTGAACTCGCTCATGTCGAATCGGGTCGAAACTGCGGTCCTCCAGTGAACAGAAGACCTTTTAACCCTTTGCTATGCAATTTTGGATTCAGGGTTTCCTAGGGGGCTTTCTCTTTCTGCCATTATACAATGGCGTCATCTGCTGGCTAGAGTCAGTACTGCGGTATGGGACATGCTGAAGAGGCCCCTGACAACAGAGCGGCCAGTGATCTACAGTAAGAATACCCTACCAGACCTCTTCCGACATCGGAGCTGTACAGGCTTCAATCAGAATGTCTTTAGACGTTAGACAGTGGATTGGAAAGGGTTAATGCAGAATCCGTGATTTAATCTCCCGTGTGAGCGCAGTCATTATCTCCCTCACTGCCATTCTGCATTGCGATCATTTGGGGCTAAAGTGTAAACTCATCTGGTGATCTTTCCTGAAGGCATCAGCGCTATATATATATATATATATATATATATATATATATATATATATATATATATATATATATATATATATATATGTATAATCACCCGCCGTGATCTAGTGGCATTTGTACATTTTTGGAGACCATTTTAGTTGCCATCTTGGAGCCCTGTGAGATCGCCGTTGCTGCGCAAATTGGCCATCGGTTTTTAAGTCTTCTGCAAGTTCACTGTTCATTGCAGTTACCAGCAGGTCTCGTTTTGAAGATCTTCTTCATCTTGATACTTTTTCTTCTATTCGGACTAGGACAATAGATCGTTCGGTATTCAAACCCATCGTTCAGATTGCCGTGATCGAGAAATCGGAGTCTGTAAACTGCCACCTTCTAGCCGTTACCCATGCAGGTAAGTTAAACCGTTTGTACATCCTACAATATTTGGTTTACAGTTATTTTATGTGACATTTAAGGCTGACTGTTGGCTTAACACCTACAGTCTAGAGAGCTGCTGAAGTGCAAAGCGATCTTTATATTTAGAGGAGTTGTCCAGGAATTCAATAAAATGACTTTGCAGCTTGTGGAAACCCATCCTAAGATAGGTGAATGCACCTCTAGACCGGAGAGGGAGAATGAATAGTAAGCCTGACGCGAGCAAACCGTATGCCATTAGGCTCCGCCTCCTGCGCCCACCGGTCTGGAGATGCATTCACCCGTTCTAGGATAGGTTTGAAACAGCTGCATGAATTGTGGTCATTTTGTTGAATTCCTTGACCGTCCCTTTCATTCTAGCCTGAATGTGGTGGTCCTCTCACCAGGAGGGTCTGGGGGGTCTCCTGTACTCTATAGGGGAAGGGTTGCAGATCTACCTCTGTGACACCATCAGATGTCTTATGACATGTAATCTGGATATGCCATAAACATCTTATGCGGGAAATAAAAGCACAGTGAACCTCACCTCTTGCGTCAAAAGTAATATTTGCTTTGCGTGGTAAAGCAGATAGGAAAGCAGGTTTTTGTTTTTTTTATCATTAACCCCTTAAGGACATTTTGGGGGATTTTCACCTTCACTTATCAAAAGCCGTAACTTTTTTTTTTTTTTTTGCGCTGACCTAGCCATATGAAGGCTTGTTTTTAGCATGGCGAACTGTACTTTTTATTGACCATTTTTTTGAGTGCATATAGTGTATTGTAAAACTGTCAACTCTTTTTATGTGTGTGTAATACATATAATATTTTGAGTATTCCTCCACGCATGCCCTCTCCTATTGTAGACCCCACAAGCACACTGGACCTCTTTGCTCGAGGCCATCTTCCAGGTTCCCTGCATCCTCATCCCACCCAGTCCCTCCTTGGACGCACTCAGACCTTTCGTCTAGAGACTGGAGTTGCTCAGAGTTTCCCTCGTATTCTGACCTGGATGAGGAACAGGCATCTCAGCTGTCGACTTTGGTTGATGATCTCCATGAAGGATAACCTTCATGTGAAAGATCAGACAGCTGATCATCAGGCGTCCCGAGTAACTTAAGTGATCTGCCTTGAGAATAAGTCATCAATATCCTAGTCTCGGAAAACTCCTTTAATGTGTGTCTTTATATTCCAGGTGTCCGCTTCTACTTTAGTACCACCCCATTTAAGCAGCCCGCTGCTCGCCCCTGCATGCTGTCTTTGGTGCACGTCCGCTTACCACCAGGATTTTCTGCCTCCTCTACAGTGGAAAAGCCATCAAAAGTTCACAAAGCCCTTTATAACAGCGGTGAGTGATCCAGAGAGGTTCTGTGATGCTGTGTATTTGGTTTTCCTTTTAGCCAATTGTTGATTTGTTTTCTTTGCCTTTGCCTAGGTGTCTTACTCATGGCTGCATCTGAAAATGAAGATCATGACATATTATGGTGCATCAACCACGACTCCTTCCCATTTCAGAGGCCCCTGATGGAGACGCAGGTGAAGCAATGCTATATCATTTGCCATTAACCCTTTCCACTCCAATTTGTATCCTGGTTTTCCTAGGGGGCTTACTCTTTTTCTCCCTTTATACGACGGCGCTATATGCTGGCTAAAGCCAGTACTGCATGAAGTGACATTTTGGATAGGCTCCGACAGCAGAGAGGCTGGCAATATACAGTAAGAGAACCCCGACGGACGTCTTCCAACATCGGAGCTGTACAGACTTAAATCATAATGTCTTCAGACGTCAGACAGTGGATTGGAAAGGGTTAAAGCATATCTCCAGTAATCACTTACAAGATCCGCTCCTCTGCATAAAGTCTATAACCTAGAATTAAAATATAAGTAGTCCTCTTATTAGCGTCATTCTCTTGTAGGCAGCTAAAACATCAATATTTGTAGATGGTACAAAACTATGTAAAGTAATTAACACCAGAGAGGGACACAAGGCAGTTGCAAATGGTTCTGGATAGGTTGGGAGCAAATGAGGTTGGAGGAGACCTGCATGACCGTGCCCGCCTAGCTCGGGGCTCAATTGGCTATGACTGACAGTCCGCCGCTGACGTGGCCTCACCCAGCACTGGAAAAGGCAGTGGAGGAGGGAGAAGAGGCTGGCGCCGGGCGCAAGACACACCCACAGCGTGGGTGATAGGGAAATGATTATAGTGTAACTAATATCTGCTTCCATTACTAGGTGACTGTAGCAGTTGACGGCCATTCCTGGACACTCACTTCTATTGATGAAATGAAGGTTGAAAAAGTTGTAACTCCGTTGAACAGGGATTTAATCCCGGTGACGGACCCTCCTGTGATGACGCGGCAGCACATTGTCCCGCCCAAGAAGTTTGTCCTGCTATCCGCTAAGGTCTGTAGTGGGTCGTGTATTACAGAAGTCCGTGTGATGGGAATTACATCTGGATGAGAAGTTTATTTTGTGTTGTAGGGAAGTCACATTTTCCACAAGCTCCGGCCTGTAGACCAGCTCCGACATCTACTTGTCAGCAGCGCTGGGGGAGAAGGGGAAGATATAGAGCGTTTCTTCAAACTGCACCAGGTAATTTTATTAATTTTAGGCCTTAGAACAGGAAAGCATATCAAATACTAAAAGTTAATGAAGACAAACAAAAACTTACAAAGTTGGCTGAGAAAATGACGGGCAATGTCCTTTTATTCTCTTGTTTCAGCTAGGGACCTACTAACTGAGCCTTTGTTTATGAGCAGAGCAGTAGTTTGGGGACTTTTTTTCTTTCTTTTTTATCATAGTCGACTTAACTGTTCCCATCACACCCCTTGCTGGACAGTAAACTGCTGTATCTCAGTGCCATGATAGAGGAAATATTTTTGACTTTATATACAGTTTCTAAATGTTAATATTTTTAGTCAGTGACTATCTTTACTTTTTTTCCCTTCTTCAATTTAACATCCTGCTTCTCTTTTTAGCAGGATCAGGCCTGTGCGACCTGTTTAATACTTGCTTGTTCTTATGCTGCTTCGGATCGCGAGATCTCCGTCTGGGCAACGCGAGCATTTTTCAGGTAGGTACAACATTTATACAAATCCCTATTACATTTTTCTGGGACTTTAAAATATATATATTACACACAGGCTTAGAATTGTTTAAAATAAAGGAGAAAGACATACTCTCCTACTTGCTGCTCGGAAGCAGGAAGAAGCGGTCTACGGCCATATGCCGTTCACTGTGCATGTGACTGCTCAGCTAATCACAGGATTCAGCAGTCAGGGAAGAATCTCCACTGAAGCCTGTGATCAGCTGAGCGATCGCGTGTATGGTGAACGGTACGTGATCGCAGCTGGGTACAGAGTATCGGGCATTGAGGCTTCAGTGCCTGACTGGGGACAATGATGCAGATGAGTGTGTGTTTGGTTTTTCTTTTTGTCTTACACAGTTCTAAGCCTCTGAAAGTTTTATTTAAGTTCCAGAAAACCCCTTTAACACAACCATACAAAAAATATACAAATACGCCTGTTCTTCTACTATAGATATGGAGGGGAAGCCCAACTGCGAATTCAGCCTTCACTCCCTGCCCCTGCAAATGCCAGCGCAATGTTCGGTTCACCTCTGCCTGTTGGTAAGAATAGATCCTCTCATACTGAGCCTAGAAATGTTTTCACATTATTAAATTGCCCTCAGATTTTGTTATTGGTATTACTTTTTCATGCTCCAAGATGTGGATTCCAAGGGATTGTTAGGGACTGCTATTGATGCATGTTAACAAGCTCTATGGGAGAAGTTGCCAAGATAAAACCCACTCTTCTGACATCACTTCCTGTTCCCCTTGCATGCACTCTTGTTTTAACATTATCATCTATCAGAAAACCCCTTTTAACAACTTGTATATGAAAACTTGCATTTGGGAAACCAGAATGTTCTACCAGATGACTAGGATACACGAAAACATTATGATCAGTGAGGGTCTGACCCTTTGGGACCCCTGCCAACACGAAGAAGGGGCAGAAGTCTCTTTGGCACTGCGCCTGCACAATTGTGCTCTTCGTAACATGCCTTGCAGTGACCCGCTGTCAGGTTTTCATCATGGGGTCCATCAGAAATGGAGAAAAAATAGCAACTCACAGCACTTTTTTTTTTTTTTTCTTGGAAAAATGAGACCCCATGACAGAGGAAAAGGAGAATGCATTATAGTCGATGAGTTCTGTCGTGTACCGCGGGAAATTGAATAGAGCCATGCTGTAATTTCCTGCACAACAGGTTACTAAGAACATAACCATGCAGGAACAATGTGTAGTCGCAGCATTCTGTCGGAGTAACCCCTTAAATTTATCTTTGGTGTTAAGGTTACCGGGATCTGAGTTCGCTCATGTGTCCAAATGAATGAACAATGATCATCAAGGAAGGAACAAGAGACGTCAACGATGTGAAGTCATCACTGTGCTTTTTCGAACGAGCCCAGCCTAGTTTTAACTTTATTTATAGTGCGAGTAGACAAATAGTATAGCAGCCTATCTTGGTGGATCACCTTCTCGAATGTTTTAAAAATCATGACAAAGTTTAATCAATCATCCTAGTAAAGGAATGCGGACACACTGACCAAATATAGTCTCTAGAGAATGTCCAAATCCCCACTACGAAGAATAGCACAGTCAGGTCTGTGCTGCTTTTAAAAATGTCAGACTTACGCTTGTCATTCATGGGTTAATACAAGTTTAACAATCCTTTTAATGCTTTCACAATTCATAACAATTTATGACTGATGTATCCTTCGACATTCAGGGTCCCCCATACCCATAGGCAGCCCAGTTGGAATGCCAAGCTTCCTGACTACACCCACCCACGGTACGTCTTACCCATCATTATTCTTATTAATTCTCGTACCTTCTATTGGAGTGTGCCTGATAATCTCACCTTTTTTCAGGTGTCTATCCACCAAATGTATCTACCCCAGTGTATTCTGCTGCCCATCAGTCTACCACATCTCTGCCTGCTTTACCGGGCTCAGAAATCCTCTTTTCTGGCAAGCACAATGGAATTTGCATCTATTTTACTCGCATTATCAAGTGAGAAGTCAAATTTATTAAAGAAAAAAAATGAAAATTTTAGCTTTATTTTATTTTTTTGAACCCTGACGTGCCGTGTGATTTGCTTTCTAGTAACATCTGGGATGGAAGCATGATTGTCGAAAGAAATTTCAGGATTGAAAACAGAGCTGTCACAGCGGTAAGACTTTAAGATGGCGTCCCGTGTTAATATGCCCTGCATGTATGGCACTCGTCAGGGAAGGGTTAAAGGGGTTGTCCCGCGCCGAAACGGGTTTGTTTTTTTTTAACCCCCCCCCGTTCGGCGCGAGACAATCCCGATGCAGGGGTTGAAAAAACAAACCGGAGAGTGCTTACCTGAATCCCGGCGGTCCGGCGTCTTCATACTCACCTGCTGAAGATGGCCGCCGGGGTCTGCTCCCTCCGTGGACCGCAGCTCTTCTGTGCGGTCCATTGCCGATTCCAGCCTCCTGATTGGCTGGAATCGGCACGTGACGGGGCGGAGCTACACGGAGGTGGCATTCTGCACGAGCGGCCCCATTGAAGACAGCAGAAGACCCGGACTGCGCAAGCGCGGCTAATTTGGCCAAATTAGTCGGCACCATGGAGACGAGGACGCTAGCAACGGAGCAGGTAAGTATAAAACTTTTGATAACTTCTGTATGGCTCATAATTAATGCACAATGTACATTACAAAGTGCATTAATATGGCCATACAGAAGTGTATAGACCCACTTGCTGCCGCAGGACAACCCCTTTAATCATCACTATGTCTGATGGTTATTGTAATAGAGGGAAAATCACGTTTCCCATCCGTGTCGTTGGGGGACATAGCAAGAATTTGGGCATAGCATCTGCCACTAGGAGGAGACACTAAGCAAAGAAAGAGTTAGTTCCCTCTACCCCTGCGGACACTGAGCTAATTAGTTTTAGTTTAGTGTCCATGGGAGGCGACCTCCTGCTCTGCAGGTCTTTTCTGCATTTATTATTTTTACTTTTTCCTCTCCACTAGGAGGGACTAACTTTCTTTGCTTAGTGTCGCCTCCTAGTGACAGGGTCTATATCCAAGCTCATGGTGTGTTTCACAGTGAATGTATTAAGGAAGGGATCTTACGGTAGGTAACAAAAAAAAAATCCTGTTTGGCAATCCTTTTCGTGACTGTTGCATCGTGATCACGTGATTAACAGCATTGTAGTACAGTCTAGTTAAAGGGCTCTTCCTGTTACATAAAGTTACTGTCAGATGAAGAATCAAATGTTATTAAACTTTGCAGTGCGGTTCCGCTTTGGACTTTGCATCTGTCGCTCTATAAACGATCACCTTCTCCCGTCACTTCAGAAGTGTTTATTCCCAGGTTGCCCCTGGATACGTCCTACAGGTATTCCAGCACTACAGGTCGGGATTGTTCAGTAGGAACGACCAGGGACGTCCTATTTTTGTCTGCAGCTCTTGGAACAGGATTAGCTGACCAATTGCATGGCAGCTCTTAGCGGGACATGTGCAGGAAGAGTACAGAGCAGGGAATTGTAGGAAATGTAGTTTCAAGCTGCATGTCAGCAGAGATGTGGTGACCATCTTGGAAAATAATAATGCACGTAAACATCAGAAACTTAGGGCAGGATAAGAAGGTGATGGCTGTGATATTTATACCCATAACGAGCTGTTCATAAACATGGTGCAAACACCGTTCACATCTAGAATACCCCTTTCAGTTGTCATATTGCATTAAATGTCAAGTTGTTTTTATCTGTACGCTGCAGAGGCCGCAATAGTCTCTGAACAGCAAATTTGCACTTTGAAATCGGCCTCTTGTGAATTTCTACACAGGAGACTGATCTTCACCTGCATCCCACTGTAAACTAAGAAACGGCAAGATACTTCTCCCCCCATCCATCAGCTCCACACCTTCCTCTTTTCCGGCTTGTGTAATTGCATCATAGATGGCAAGTAACCGCTGTGATCAGACGCTAAGGCCAGGCGTAGGCTGCAGCGGTCCAATGCCATGTGTAACGTGATCATGCTGAGCGCTGGGGGAGCGACGAGTATCTTGTCCGTGTTTTATTTTACAGTATAAAACTTCTTTATTAGCAATGGAGGCAAAAAAAACCCTCTGCAAGATGCAGCATCAGGATAAAACCTCTCTGCACAAAACAAAGGTAAAGGGAAACTGATTTCTTAATCTTCTGTGCTCCTCAGATTGACAGCAGCATCTCCCCCCACATCCTGCAGTCGGTTCTACAGGAGCTGAAAGGTTTACTGGAGTTCATGGATAGGAACTCTCAGTTCGGTTCAGGCTCCCTAGGAAATCCCAGGTAAGATGTAATGTCAGAAGTTCTTTTTATCGTCCGTTGCATTGGGGAACACAGCTTAAAACGTGGGTATAGCTGCTGCCACTAGGAGGTGGAAACTAAGCGAAAAAAAGCTAGTTCCTCCTACCAGCTGTACCCCTTATATTACCTTAATGCAGTCATTAAGCTAATCCGTTTCAGCTTAGTGTCCTGGGAGGCAGACCTCTCCATTACAGTCTGCAGCTGTTCTCCTGGATCTCGAAATACAGGGCTGGCACTGGACTCTCCCTGTTACCCCACCGAGGAGGCCAAAAATCTGTTGTCCGCCTGACCCTCAGAAGACAAGGTGGCATGGTCAACGTCCATTTGACATTGACCCACCAGCTATAGTGGCGGGTCAATTGTTTAATTGGAGCAAAGGCATGCAAGCACTGTTGTGGTCCCAGAGCTCTACGGTCCAAGACGGAAAGGGAGAGAAAATGTTCCTGATGGCTTGGCTTGCAGAGATTCCTTGGAGGGTGGGGGTCAGCTTCTCCTAGGTCTTTCCCCAATCAGTGCTATTTTTTCCGTCGCGGCCTCCCTAGATCGGACAAGCTACTGGCTCACGCATTGGCTGCTACGCTTTCCTCTCGCCAGACTTTGTGGCTTAAATCCTCATCTACAGATGCCACCTTAAGCGGTCTTTAACACCCCTTCCCTTTTTTTTTTTTTTTTTTTGATTCGTGCCTCATAGGGTGAGAGGACATTTTCCCCTTTTTAGAGAAACCTGGAACACTCACGTCTCAGACGCCTGGGTCCGAGAGATCATCTCTTGGAGCTATGCCATAGTTTTCTCTGCTTACAGGGTTTTACTGTTGGCATTCCGGCTCCTCTTTTGTCTTCGGAAGTGTCCTTTTTGGGGGTGATCATGTCTATTCGCTGGGTCTCTGAGCTAACGGCCTGGTCAGCCAAACCTCTGTTTACTATCTTCCATCTAGACTAGGCGGTCTTGTGTCCTGTGCTATCCTTTCTCCCTAAGATGGTGTCGGCCACTCATCTGAGGAAATGCACTCTCCATAAATAAGATTCAGTTTGAGCTGTGAGAATGTATCTCTCCAAGACGTCTTCCTTCATACGATTGATGATGCTCTGAGACGTAGCCCAGCGTCTTGCAATGCCGTAATTTCTCGCTGGATCAGATCAACAGCAGCAGAGGCCTACCATGCCAAGGGCAGGAAGCCTTCCTTATGGATTACTGCTCATCCCACTCAAGTAGTGGGTGCTTCTTTGGTGTCTCGCAGCAGTGCTTCTGTCCTTCAAGTGTGTAAGGTTGCAACTTGGGCCTCTCTACACACCTTTTCCAAATTCTATTGGGTGCCACTATTGCATCTGCAGATGCTTCTCTCAGTTGAAAGGTTTTGCAGACTGCCATCAACTGACTGCATGGTCTACCTTTCTGCTCTAGAACATCCCATGGTCTAAGCTGTGCCCCCCCCCCCCCCCCCCCCCCCCCCCCCAATGCAACGGACAGTTGTACTTGACGTAAAATCTCTTTTGTGCATAATTAAGGTCAGGACGTAAAATGGATTAAAGTGCCACTGCCATGAGATCAGAATTTTGGGGGCCTCTTATATGTCATAGGAACACGTCAAACGTTTTGATCGCTGGAGGTCTGACTGCTGAGACCCCCACCGATCACTAGTAAGATCAAGCTGCAGCACCCATCCGAGCGCGGTCAATGCCAACTAGCTGAAGTTGGGCTAAATAGAAAGTCTATAGACCATTCTTCATCTATTGAGAAGCGACATCGCTCAAGTGAGTTCTTCAGCTGGCTAGTTTTAGCAATTAATGGGAGTTGTCATTGTGGACAGAGCCGTAAGCAGCCTGCTTTGTCCACATTGCAATGGCCGAGGTTGGTAATTCATTAAATTCAATGGGAGCTCTGCCTGCATTACTATACCAAGCCGCTGGCTCTGCTTGCAATGGTAACACGCCTGGTGGCCCCCTTTATTCTGAGGATATGTCATCAGTAGAGATGAGCGAGCGTACTCGGAAAAGCACTACTCGCTCGAGTAATTTGCTTTATCCGAGTATCGCTGTGCTCGGGTCTGAAGATTCGGGTGCCGGCACGGAGCGGGGAGCTGCAGGGGAGAGCGGGGAGGAACGGAGGTAAGATCTTTCTCTCCTTCTCTCCCGCCCGCTCTCCCCTGCTCCCCGCTGCGACTCACCTGTCAGCCGCAGCGGCACCCGAATCTTCAGGGACGAGCACAGCGATACTCGGATAAAGCAAATTACTCGAGCGAGTAGTGCTTTTCCGAGTACGCTCGCTCATCTCTAGTCATCAGTATCAAAGTCCCAGAAAACACCTTTAAGCAGCAAGGTTTATTAAAAAGAGGAATAACATACAGTTTCCTTTATTCCCCCGGCTACTTTTGCCGAATCTTTTTATACTGATTTTCTGAACTATCCATACCTTTATTAAAACCAAAATTTGTTTTGTAGTTTTGGAACACCAGTCAACATTCAGCAGCGATTGGTCAGCATCGGCCGACACGAGATGGGAAGTTCCCAGCAAATCCAGCAAGAACTGCAGAGGAAGTACCACAGTAAGTCCAAGCCTGATGGGACATATGCAGGCAATAAGCAACCATCATTCTTTTGGGACTTCTCTTAGGATGCTGCAATTAATGGATTTGAAGTCCCTTTGTATGACATGACGCCCAGTGTCGGGTTTCATATACTATTTAATACCATATGTAATGCCACATGCTGGGCGATCACTACAGGACTGTAACACAATGTCTACTTTCTGTTCTTCAGCTGAAGCCCAGCTAATAGAGAAGTCCTCTCTCCAAGGGATCCACATCTTGGTCAGAAAGACATGCCAAGCCTTAGCTCTATGGAAACTGCTCTGTGAGCACCAGTTACACCACATCGTGTCTGATCTTCAGAAGGTTTGTTCTTTCTTAAAGGGGTTTCCTCACGGCAGTAGAGGCACTACAGACATGTTAGAATTGTCTGCATATCCCACTTTTTTGTGTAGATTTGGAAAAAAATTTAAATTCCAAATTGACCCAGGGTGGGGCTAACCCCGTGTGTATGTGGGCCCTTGGAGTAGACTGGGGCCCACTTTTGGCTTTGCCACCTATCTGTAGCTTTAAGACAATAGGACATGCTGACCCAAATCATGTGACTTCAGCTAAGTGGGTGCTGCTCCAATATACAGGAAAACCACCTCATCCTCATGTTGAAGCAGTTTTGTAATTGTTTTCATGATGTGTAAGGCAAATTATCGTGTATTTATGCTCGTGTGCTTTCTTCTACTTGCATTCCCAGGAACTGCAGGAGCAACTGAAAATAACCACCTTTAAAGATTTAGTGACCCGAGACAAGGAGCTGAGTGGAGCTCTTGTTGCATCCTTGATCAATCATTATATCCATGACAACGCGTCAGTAGATGGAATCAGTTCCCGTCTGCAGGAAGTTTGCCCGCTCTTCTACAGCCCTGATGATGCCATTTGCTCAAAGGTACGAGTTGTTCCTGAGTTACACGAACAGAATTGGGGTTGTACTAGAAAAACGGGTTACTGATAATTCGCTGATTGTTGACCCTGCAGATCCCTAAAACAGTGGTCCACAGTGTCCTTGAATGAATGGAGCAGTGGTTGAGGACATGCAGCACCGCTGTATTCATTTCAGTGGGATCACCAGAGATGGCAGAGCTTTTAGCACTTTGCTATCATGGCGGACTCATTGAAATGCATGAAACCGCAGCATGCATGCACATCGCTGTTCTGTTCATTTAAGAACACCCTCTGGAATGCTGGTAGTCCTAGAGGGCGGGACCACCACCGATAAGCAAGCTATCATGTGAATAAGGGTTAACTCCTCCCCCCCCCCCCCCCAAGGTAAAACCCCTTTAACTTTCTCAATAATAACAGGCAGCATCTTATGTGAAACTTCTTGTTTTATGTTTTAGGCAAATGAGCTTTTGCAGCGCTCCCGCCAGGCACAGACTAAATTTGATAAAGAGGTAATGCTTCGGGAGTCTCTACGAGAATACCAGAAAATAAGTCAACAAGTCGACCTCGCTAATGTTTGTGGACAGTACAGACAAGGTATTGCCTTCACCATTACTTTTAATTTTTTTAACTCGTTTTATTGAAGTTTTAACATATACAATTATCAGAAAATTGCAATTCACAGCACATGACAGTTTTATCGCTCATACCCCCTGGTGGAAAGGTCTGGAACCTCGGAACCCAGTAGGTGGAGAAAGATAAACAATATCGGGGCTGAACGTTCTGGATGTGACAGATAGTGACATAGTTTGTAAGGCTGAATGAAGACAATGTCCATCTAGTCCAGCCTGTCTAGCCTTACATGTCAAGATCTGGTGTTTGAGCGTGGGATCCGCTGGAGTCCCGGTATAGATAAAGTCAGCATCTGTGGAGCGTACATTGTAGGGAGGGAGTTACACCATAGACCCCAAATATTCTCAAATTTATTAGGGCACTTTCACCCTTTTATAAACTATATAATTTATATAGTTAACAGATTTCCTCCACAAAGTGACAGATTTTTATGATCCATCCATCTTCTGGCGATTGTTTTCCTGGCCAGGAATAATGATTCTCTCAGAAAGATTCTAATATGGTGCTGCCATTGTTCTTCGTTTAGTTTCCCAAATAGGCAGATTTCAGGGTATGTATGAACTGGGACTCCTAGGATCTCCGAGAGGACCCATGTAGAAGCTCTGGATGACCGTGCATTCCCATATCATGTGCCAAAAGTCCGAGCGAACGCATGTACATCATATGCAATTTGTTGATGGAGTCCTACCCATTCTATGTAGCTTTACTGGAGTTAGATAACATTGGTGTATTATATAGAATTGTACCATTTTATTGGTTGCCGCTGGTGAAATAAATAAAGGAGATTCCAACAAATCCTGATAAGTATCATCTGTTAATGTCGGAATGAGTGATCTCCATTTTAGCAGGGCAGGTGTTGTTGTCTGGGATGTTTTGAGTGAGATAAGGTGGGAATACAATGTAGATATAGGGCCCTGAGGGCCTTTGGAGCTCAAAATGCCTATTAAGGGATAATGTAGCACCCGGGGGTTGGAACTGGTGTTTGCAGTGCATGCCTGACTTGGAGGAATTTGTAAGAGTGTGATCGAGGTAATTCATACTAAAGGCCCATTTACACCAGCCGATGAGCGCTAAAAAAATCGCTAATCAGCGATCTTTTTAACGATAATCGGTGCGTGTAAATGTGCGCCCATCGTCTGCTTTTCGGGCACTGCTGGCTGATCGTTAAATTCAGTCCAACATAAAAATCGTCCCTCACTTTTATCAATCATTCTTCAGAGTGCTGATAGCATTGTTTCCCTGTGGAGAACAAAGGATCTGAGAGCAGATAATAGCCCTTGGGCTATTAGCCTGCATTCAGGGAAGGCTTCATTTGCACACTTAATTAGTATTTAAGTAGCTGAGTAACCACTTAAATACCAATTAATTTTTATGCAAAATGAACGCTCAAAGCTATCCTTTGAGTGATCTTTGAACGATCATCCGCCTGTGTAAACCAGCCTTTAGCCTGCAGCTGTTCAAATGACAGTAAAGTTCTAAAAGTATATAGGTCTCCTAAAGTCTGTATGCCCCGACCCACCTGTCCATGGTCATTACGTAACTTGAGCATCCAGGATTGCGCCACAGAGGTGTATCTGCTATAATGTCTGTGAATTGGCCGGTGGTTTTTGCCCGTCTCCAGGTTTGTAAAGCCAATTTGTGTATTGGGAGCATTTTACCCGAGAGCACCAAGGGTGACTCCAATACGGGCCACAGCCTGGCGACAGTAGTGCGCCAGATGTGACTCTGAGCTGGGCAGTGGGTTATTCCCTACCCAGCTTCTCGGATGGATCAGCTGGCCAGCATTATTGTATAAGGCCCAATGGGCTCTTCAGAGAGAGAGAGCCATCAAGGCAGACTTTGCCCAATTGATATGCAGGCCAGAAAGCTCACCAAACCTATTTATAATGCCCATTGCATGGGAAGCGTTGTTACAGGATGTGATAGGAAAAGCATCAAGTCATCCGCATACAATGCCGCAGGTTCTCCCCATCTCTACAACAATACGCCTATACATCATGCTCTAGTCTTCACCAGTTTTCAGGGTCTATTTGTTTTGTTTCCAGGCCTTTTAAAGGAGTTGGCCTACAAAAATAACTTGATCAATGTGACTCGGGCTCCTGGGGCCCCACTATCCCTGAAAATAAAGAAACCAGAAGGTCCTAAGCTGAATGGAGCAGGTAGTCATGCGTGTGCACTACCAATCCATTCATTTGAATGGGGCTGCAGAAGTTAGCTGAGTTTATATGCTTGACTTCTGCAGCAGTCTCATTGAAATGAACGAAGCAGTAGAGTGCACATGGGACCACCGCTTCATTCATTTGGGGGCTCTCGGGACTCCTCCCACCAACCAGATACTTTTGAAAATGATTGTCTAGTTGTAAACTATTGACGGCGTGTCTGCAGGATAGATCAGTAGGGATCCGTTGCCAGGGATCCCCGCTGATCATCTGATCACCAGGCCAGGGCACTGAGCTGATTTCTGCAGAAAAAAAGTGAAATTTCCAGTTTTTTCCCGAATTGTAATGTGACTGTTAGGGGGTTGCTGCACTCTTGGTGGCATTGAATTCCCCAGCAAGGATCCTGTAGGAATGTATGTGTGTGCGATCCGGCAGTGCCTCTTAATCTGTCTAATATTATGAATATACTGATCAGTTAGTTGGAAAAAAATGCAAAATAATTTTTTTTTATGACTTTTTATGTAAAAATTGTTTTTTGTAGTGCGGTTTTATGAGGGTGTAGTAGAACTCTGTCTAACTGCTGCTGAGAAGAAGGATCCTAAAGGCCTGGGACTGCACTTTCACAAGAATGGCGAGCCAGAAGAGGACGCTGCAGGCTTACAGGCATTTCAGGAGCGGTATGTAATCTATAGGATTTATGTATTGCATATGTATTTTTGCATAGATGAGACACATCACTGATCACCACATATAAAGAGAGTCTAGGGAGATATCCCCACCTTTGATTGTGTCACAGGTAATCCCTGTGACATATTCAGGGTCGTACTTGGTTTGGGCAAACGCAGGATCCATTCAAGGATACCAGGGCTGACCATATTTTCTAATAGCTGTACATAAAGATCTACTATCCTCCTTAATGCTGGCATATAGATATGGTAGTCAGTGGTTGTCCCATGAAATGACTATCTTCTATCCATAGGTTAGGTGGTAATTATTTGATCAATTGGGTTCTGAATGCTGAGGTCCCCACTAATCACGGAAATGGGGGTCCTAAGTGTACTAGAATGAATGGAGTGGTGGCCACACTAAGCTCCATTCATCTTTCAGGGCCTCCACCAATAGGATACTTATCTCCTATCTTATATTTTGGTACACAACCCTTTTAAAGGAACCCGGTCATCGCCTTTGAGCCCTATAAACTCACCTCTGTTCCTGCTGTGTGCCTGTGAAGTTTGCATGTACACACAGTGTTACTCTCACACAGCTCTGTTGCACCCTCTTCCATAGAAATGAATGGGAGCGCATGTACACAGAGCTGTCTGAGAAGAGTCAAACATGGCACCTGTACATAAAACCTCTTACAGCAAATAAAAAGTTAACACCATTGGAATGCAAAAGAGGAAAACCTTTTTTTTAAAATGTCCTTAACGCCACACCTATCCTCATCCTCAAGGGGTTAACACAACGTATGGAGTCGTTATCCTTTTTTCTTTTTTTTTTTTTCCCCTCACTTGTAGGTTAAATTGCTACAAATGCATCACGGATACTCTGCAGGAGCTGGTAAACCAGAGCAAAGCGGCTCCTCAATCTCCCAGTGTACCCAAAAAGCCAGGCCCTCCCGTGTTGTCTTCGGACCCCAACATGCTTAGCAACGAAGAGGCCGGACTTCATGTATGTCAACAGTTTCTGAAGCGTTAATTTATTTAGAGTGCCTGTCATTTGAATCGGAAAGTAATTTCACATGATGTACCAAACTTGTAATGAGGCTGAATAGGATCCGTCACATAGATGCACGCTGCAATAATCGTGCACCTCGGGATATGGCGGGTGATGCCTGATGGACACCTCTGAACGGAGGTCCCCCCGACTTGCCTTTTGAGGCAGCCTCTGGTCCCAGCATTTGGGCTGCAGTTGAATGCAGAGGATGTTGGGATTATGGAAATGGCTGAAGCAGCCTCATCAGGCAAGATGGGGTCAAGGGACCTCACAGTTGTGGGCCCCAAAGATGGAGTCCTTAACTGTCAGACTTTGACATTCTGTGTGTGTGTGCCATAAATGTCTAAAATGGGAATACTTTTAAGCTCCAGGCTTTTTTCTATCATTGGTACAAATGATGGCACCAACATAAAGATGGCGGCAAAGTTGGCACTGCACTTGTGTACAGCAGCTTTAGAGCTCTTATGTGCACAGTGCAAATATGACAGCATCTTTTACAATGCTCCGGACCCCAGCCACAGATCTTACTCATTAGATAAAAGTAGGTTGATGGTTGAATGATCGTTTCTCAGACACAGGCATACGTAATTTAGTCCGTCTTGGCTGTGTCTCAATCTTTCAGACTGGCCATAAATGTTCGGTGATGCCAGGCGATGGACGAAGGATCTTTTGGAACCTTCTTTCAAAGAAAGATTGTTTGTGGGTGAAGGATCATCCGACTATTGGATGAAAAATTCACACGTGACTGATCAGCTGAGACAATCGGCTATTGTAGTTTCACCTGACAAATGATGATTTTTGGTTAAAATTGTCCATTTTCATCAATCTTGGATTAATGTGTATTGGCACCTTTAGTCATGGAGGTATCCTGTCTGCCTGCTCCCTTTTGATAACGGTTGTACAAGTGATGGTGGGGGCACAGTTCTTGTCTGCGCCATCACTATGCCATAATGCTATGGTGGTTCGGGGGTATGATTTTTGTTTTCGTCCTAGTTTGAACAGATGCTCAAGCTGGCCCAGCGCTCTTCAGATGAACTCTTCAATATAGCATTGTTCAATTGGCTCATCCAGGCGGATCTGACAGACAAGCTGCTAGAGGTGAGAGGATGGGGTGCTGCACACATTGTAAGGCCTATTGCTCCTAATAGAAATGGTTTAACATTACTGGAATCTACTGTATTCCCAGCTGAACTCTCCTTTCCTGGAGCCTCATCTTGTGCGCATGTCTAAGATCGACCAGAACAAAGTGCGCAGCATGGATTTATTGTGGAGGTACTACGAGAAGAGCAGGAATTTCAGCAGCGCTGCTAGGGTGGTGGCTGAGCTGGCTGACATGGACAGGTAGGGGGCATGTTATTCCTTAACCTCATGTTAAGCATTACATCTGGACAGTGCAATACCAGAAATTAACCAACATACACTGAATAGCCCCTTTATTGGAGCCCCCGTCCCTTCATGATTGGCGCTTCCCTGTATAGAAATTGGCGCCTTTAGCCTGAAGTGCTGCATAAAATCACGTGACAAGTTTTCAGTGGATCAGTTTCATTGTGAATCTACATTAGATGAGAAAATCCAGCGATCTGAGCGACTTCCAAAAAGACCTGGTCATCGGTGCTAGACTAACCGGGGCCAGGATGTCACTGCCAAACATGTGGGGTTCTCACATGTAATGGTGTGAAGAGTATAAAGAGAATGACACGATCAATGACAAGATCCAGCTAAAGTGGATCCAGGGGACAGAAGCAACTAGTAAATGAAAGGGGTCAGAGGAGGATGTCTGGAATCGTTCTAACCAACAGGGGCTGCACAGTCAGGAGCAGCCCACTGCAATGCTGCTGCTCCAACTGACATGTCTGAACACGCTACTGACCATTCAGTAGCGGATGGGGTGTAACAGACACAATGGCGCGGGAACTGGTCATCTGTTAAGAGAAACAAAGATTCCAGGGGGTAAATGGGCACAAAACTTGTATCACTGAGCAGCGGAGAAACACCTCCTGATCAGATGGATCCAGATCTCTGTTGCCCCGTGCTGATGGGAGGTCAGAATGTGGTGCGAGCAGCATGAATCGCTGGCCCCTTCCTGTCACGTTGGTGAACAAGGAGTAATGGTTTGGGGAAGGTCTTGGCACACCCTGGGGCCTCTGATACCTGTCAATGGACACCACTACAAATTGCTGCGGTTCTGAAGGCCAAAGGAGATTGGACACATTACGAGATGGGGTCTCTAATAAATTTGCCATTCAGACTAAATGAATTTCTGAAATGTAACGGCTTTCACTCATAAAGTTGGTGATTCTGGCGATCTGTATCAGACAGTTGCTGATAATTCCTTTTTGCTTAGAAATCATACAATAGGTAAGAGAACCTTCTAATGTGTTTTTCCGTAACGTTCCCTTCCAGCACGGATATCTCTCTTAAGCAGCGGATTGAGTATTTATCCATCGCCATCCTAAGTGCCAAAAGCTCCACCGGCATGTCTACGCTGTCCGATGGGGAGTTCTTGCATGAGCTCGAAGAGAAGATGGAGGTACTGTAGCCGTCCTGCTTGTTGGATACTTGCACCCCGGGGCAGGGTCGCAGGCTTGTCCTCTTAAATGGTGAAACTCAGATTGAAAGTTTAAACTTAGACCCTGCTATCATAGCGAAGCTTCAAAGTGATACGCAGACGCAATGCTCAGGGGGCAGCATGAAAAGTTCTACTTCCCCTTTCTGTGCCTGTGTGTGGGAGGGGAACGGAAAACTTCCAAGTGAAAGCAAGAAGGGAAACCGCAGTCTATCGGGGTGGTTCACGCTGCACAATCCACATGGCTCATTTTTTTCTGCACAGATACCCCCTCTAAAACGGCAGCAGAGATCTGAGGTGAGCCGCAGATCTTCCCCCGGTATGCCGCAAGTCTGCACTTTTAGCCACAACATGGAGTTTACATGTGTTGTGAAGACCATGTCGGTTTCTCATTTAAATAAAGGGGATGGGGATTTTGGTGCAGACTTCACCCCAAAATCTGTACCCATACGGTCATCTCTTCCCTGTACCAACTCTTGACTCCAGGGGATTATGGAACTTTTATATCATGTTATCTCGCACACACTTACTACTCGCAGACTGTAGGGGTCTTCGCTGCCCCTGTACAGCCTCAAGTAACCCCGGAGGGGAATAATAGAGGAACCAACATATTCTCCCCACCAGGGGTCACACTACATACTCGTATTTATGGTGATAAATGCTCACTAAGGAAACCTTTCTATAACCTCTAACAAAGGCGCACATGGTGTTATATAAGGGAACGTTAATACAAGCTAACACTTCCCAGTGGAACTAGAGAAATTAGGGAATCGTAAACCTGGTTTACATCCTACACATAAGGCTGTAATGTTGCATCACATAAGTGACTGTAGTCTAAAACTAAAGCAATGGTTTCCAGACATTATTATTGTCGCCTTTGTGCCCCAGAAAGTAGTAGTGCTGACATTATTAACACCCCCCCCAAACTCATATTGTCCCAAAAAGTAATAGTGACCCCTTTTGTGTCCCCATAAGCTGCTAATGCATTCCCCTCCCCCACACTATGCCCCGAAAAGTAATTGTGTCCACTTTTGGGTCCTCCTTTTAGATTGCCTGTCAGAAAACAGTATAATGCAATATTAAGGTATTGCATTACAATCTATGAGCAATCAAAGAATCGCAAGTTCCAGTTTCCTGTGGGAACAAAAAAAATGGAAAAATTGTTGAAAAATTTTTTATTTTTATTTTTTTTTAAGGGAAAACAAAAGGTAACTTTTTCCGTGTTTTTAAAGTAAAACAAAAAAGATCAAAACTTCAAACACCATTCCGTAAATTGAAAACTTAAAATTATACACAACACCAGAATTGAGCTTTGTTTTTGTTTTCTTTTTAGTCTCCTTGTCATAGAATCATAGTATGGTAGAGTTGGAAGGGACCTCCAGGGTCAGCGGGTCCAACCCCCTGCTCTGTGCAGGATTCCGTAAATCATCTCGGACAGATATTTGTCCAGCCTTTGCTTGACCACTTTCATTGAAGGAGAACTCGCCACCTCCCGTGGTAACCTGTTCCACTCATTCATCACCCTGTTGCCAAGAAAAAAAATGTAATAAGCAATCAGTGATATGAAGTTCAAAATGGTACCATTAGAAATTACAAGACTTTCTCCAAAAAACGAGCCTTCATACAAGATCAACTGAAAAATAAAGTTCATTTTGTTTCATTGCACTCCTTAGAATTTTTAAAATGTTTTTCAGTGCATTATATGGTACGTTACATAGTAGCATTGAAAAATAGAACTCATCCCGCCAAAAACACTGCCTCAGACAGCTACATGGTTAGTTATCACTTGTTATGCAGCATTGTAGCAATCATTACCAGGTCGGTCATGTTAATGATTGCTACGTCCGTATGTGCTCTCAATCACATTTTTTATTTTTTGATATTTGTTTTTGCGTAGCAACTCTAACTTTTTACTTGTTTCCTTCGTGTGAGTTTTGCTTTAACCCCTTCTGTTTGTCCCCAGGTGGCTAGAATACAGCTGCAGATACAGGGGACGTTAATCAGAAGATACTCCCATCAGCCGTCGGCGCAGAACGCCATAGCGATGCTCGATTCACAATTAATGGATGCTACCAGGGTAGGTCGCCTGTTTATGGCCAAAGTCTATAGCACCATGTTGTAAACAAGTTCTGTACAGGACCCACACAGTGTAAATCCTGTACAGAATCTGCAGCAATAAGGAGTAAATACTAAACCATATACAATTTCTTTTCAGTTATATGGAGATTTTGCGGACCCCTTCAAGCTTTCGGAGTGCAAGCTCGCAATCATTCACTGCGCTGGTCATTCCGACCCCATCTTGGTGCAGAGTCTATGGGAAGAAATTATAGAAAGAGGTAGATTTTGTCACTTATATTATGGGGGATGTTTGTTGAAGATGCCCCCTGTCCTATAGAGGGGTTCCCACCTGAGCCAGAATGGAGAGCCGCTCTGTAGGGCTATATGTCACATCCTTGTATTATATCGTAATACGTCGCTGTGCTCAACTAGATGACCTCCATGTTATATTACATCTGCAGCCGCCACAGCTTGTCAGTAATGCTGGGAGCGGCAGCCAAGGCGATCGCCTGATCACTTAGCTGCATTCTGTAAAAAGTCTATGAAGAGACCTTTAGCATTAAGGTGAGATCAAACGGCCTGATCTGCTTCCGATCTGTAGCAAATTACGGTACAATACATGTGGCAGGGGTTTGGAAATCAGAAGCATTTATGTTGCGGATTTGTCATGCATTTTCATTCCCTTCAATGGAGGTGAAATCTGCTGTGAATCCGCTGCAGCATGCACACACGCATACACGCATACACACACACACACACACACACACACACACACACACACACACACACACACACACACACATTTTGCAATGGGTTTATCCGCAGTGGAAAAATACCCGCAAGTGTGAGCGCAGCCTTAAATGGGGTTTACAGGAAAAACCTCGATAGCCTGATCTTCTGAAAGGTCATCAATCTGGGATCAGTGAAGATCCCACCCAGGCGAACCCTACCAGTCAGCAATATGAGAGTATGTTCACACTGCGAATCCACGTTGATTCTGCCTCTAAAACCGCAGCAGAAATCCGCTGCTGATCTATGAATCTAGAAAGTAGAGTTTCTGACATCACAGGTCTGGGTGTGGACTGTGTCTCACTGGACCACCCTTTAAAGGGATTGGGCCAAAATTACAAGTTATTCCCTATTCTGTGGATCGGGGATAACTTGCTGATCTGTAGGGATCTCACCACCGAGGCTCGTGTCCCCCTTTCTGCCTGTCACTGTGGGAGTCATTTCTTATCCCGCAGTGACGTCAGCATGAGGGGAGTGCTGGACAAGCATACACGGTCTGCACTCTGGGGGGCTGATGGAAATACCTCAGCGGATGCCACTAGGGGATCTCAGCAGTCCTATTTGAAATTGAATGGTGCGCTTGTGTGGCCAGCGCTCCATTTAGTCTCCTCCTCCCTGTTGGGGTGCCGTGACACTGAAGTGGGCCAGTCTGGACGAAGGACTCTCAAATTCGAGATCGGTGGGAACCTCGGCAGTGAGATCCCCCATCGATCAGCATGATGACTTCTAATTTTGCTACAACCCCTTTTTAAGTGTGGAAAAATTAATGTAGCATGCGGATGAGATCTGTTAATATCACACGCCTTGTATTGTAATTCACTGGGAGTGCAACTCTGCCTGTAAATCTGCCGGATTTCTACCACGTGTGCATTCAGCCTTAAACGTCTCAAAAGGTGACAACTTGGGTTGTCTCAGAAATACTTTTTAGAACAACTACATGCTATGTAGGTAACATTATATTCCAGTGTCTGTATGTAGATATTGGATTCAAGTGAGCAAAAACTTTGGGTTATGTAACGGCAGTTTAGAGGTCTGCTTCTCCCGCTGGACATGTGGTTTGTGGCATTACGTTTATCTATGTTGTATCCGCAGAATTAAATGACAGCATCGGAATGACCCCTGCCGAGCAGATGCAGGTATTAAATCTGAAGCTGACCTCGCTTGGCAGGATCTACGCCAGCACGCCGCGGTACTTCCCTCTTGGTAAGAGCCGCCTATTGTGAACTCCTGGTTTATAATGCACTGTAGAAGTATCTTTGTTGTGGTCATACATTAGCTGATAAAGGGAGAGTAGATAATGGGTGGAAACTAGAGATGAGCGAGCGTACTCGGAAAAGCACTACTCGCTCGAGTAATTTGCTTTATCCGAGTATCGCTGTGCTCGTCCCTGAATATTCGGGTGCCGGCACGGAGCGGGGAGCTGCAGGGGAGAGCGGGGAGGAACGGAGGTGAGATCTTTCTCTCCCTCTCTCCCGCCCGCTCTACGCTGCGACTCACCTGTCAGCCACAGCGGCACCCGAATCTTCAGGCCCGAGCACAGCGATACTCGGATAAAGCAAATTACTCGAGCGAGTAGTGCTTTTCCGAGTACGCTCGCTCATCTCTACTGGAAACCAAAGTGTCAGTTCAGCCTCCTTGACGGATCTCCTAGTCAGACTTGGTGCAGTTTCTATATGCAGAATCTGCAGAAAACTGCAACATTTTTAATGAGGCCTTACTGTAAAAATGCTTGTCAGCCCAAAATACATGCGTTTACGTGAAGAAAATTTGTCCCTAAAGGTGTCCATAGCCTTTAAATTGGCTTGACCTTGGCTATAATCATGTTCTGTCCTTGGTGGTCTTGGTATACGGTGAATGCACAAGCTCCTTGGCTTACTTCTGGATCTTAAAGGGAACCTGTCCCCGGCTATGAGGACCATAAATTAAGTTACTTATGGCAGCTACCTGATAGTCTGAGGAGG
This sequence comes from Eleutherodactylus coqui, assembly GCF_035609145.1. Classification (NCBI taxonomy): domain Eukaryota; kingdom Metazoa; phylum Chordata; class Amphibia; order Anura; family Eleutherodactylidae; genus Eleutherodactylus; species Eleutherodactylus coqui. The sequence goes on from NC_089841.1 coordinate 45,252,309, forward strand.
TATTTTTTATCTTTACCTGGCTCCCCATTTCTGTGCTGTCACCCTAAAAAGTCAGCACATCAGACTCAAAGTTTCAGGCTGAGTTTGTACGTTCCCTTACCAAAAAAGGTGGTGGTTGTTGTTTTGTTTTTTTCAATAGAAAATGTGTTTTTTTTTAATTGCATTCATTCATATATATATTTCTAAATTTTATTTAAACATTTTTCTACTTTTTTTTTGTCCCCACGGAGGACTTGAACTTGCAATCACTTTATCTCTACTATATATTGTAGTACTTCAGTACTGTGTATATAGTAGTCTTCAATGTTGCCTATGAGACGCTGCTATTGCCATCAGCTTTAAGGATCTGTATGTTCTACATTTCTGTTTGTTTCCTTGTTTTTAGAGTTTTTAGTGAAGTATTTGGAAAAACAAGTCTGCAACCTAAACTGGGACGTGGGGTTTGTATCGCAGACCATGGAAGAAATCGATGTGTCAATTCCCAAGTTGCTTGAAGTATACGATCACCTGTTTAAAGAAAGGGTAAGAATCTAGTAGATCCCTTCCTCGTGTTCAAGACGATAAGCAGGAAAGGATGTGTGTCCCCTGGACATAGACTGCAGGAGTTGGTGTTAACTAGCCTTTAAGTCCCCCATACGCATTAGTGTCTAGTTGCCCGAACCCATCGGTAACAGGAGGGCTGGATGACTCTCTGTGTATGGGAGCAGGCCAACTGTCTGCAAACAAATGATGTTGGCATAAAGAAACATCGGGGATGTTGAATTTCAATATTTGGTCTTTTTGAATCCTGAGGGATTAGCCAGCGTCATGGCGGTCTGGCTGTAGTTTAAGGGCCCTTTTACACGGACCGATCCTCGCCAGATTCTCACTGGATCGCGGGAATCTGAACAATAATCGTTCAGTGTAAATGGCAGCAGCAACTGAAGGACGATTATTAGTTTGTCGTTCAGTCTCTGCAGCCATAAAAATCAGACGACGATCGGTCTGTGTGAACAGGTAGTCATTCATCTATGAACGACTGCCTGTTTACTGTGAATGGAGGCGGGCGGCAGGAATGATCTCCGAATCTGCTTCACATTTAGTAATGTACAGGAGCGTTGATCACTGGGACGACTGCCGGATTCTGAAGCGGACCCTAACTCTCTAAGCGCACAATTTTATCTGCCGGGTGTTGGTGTTGCTTGATGGGCAGCTTTAGAAGCATATCGTGTATTCGGAATGGCTCAGCCTTTCATAAACAGATTACAGTATATTAAGCTACCTTTACGCGGGACAACGATTGACCGAATAATCGCCACAAGGTGACGAGCGATAATTCGCTTGCCAGTGATTTTAGTTTCGGGCCACCTAAAATAAAACTACAGTAATACCAAGTTGCTAGTTAATGAGAAGTCATCCGGTGTGAAGTCAGTCGTAAAAGCACCATCTGACATTCATTCTGAGTGATAGCTGCCCCGTGTAAGGGTGCCCTGACCCATTCTTTGGTTCCCTGTCACCACTTCTCTCCGGCTGACTTTCACTTGGGTTTCGGCGATTCTGTAGTATTTTCTACACTTGTATCTAATAGCTATTGTGCTTTGTTTTTTCAGGACCCATTTTGGACTAGAGTAAAGAAACCTTTGCATCTGCTGGAATGTATACATGTGCTGCTGTCTCGATACGCACAGGACCCCAACAGAGTCCAAAGACATGAAAGGTAGGAGGATTTGTTAAAGCGGTTGTCCACCTCTACAGGATAAGGTCATCAATAATTGATTGGAGGGGGTTCACTGCTCAGGATCCCGACCATCATAGTGACTGCCAGGGTTTATGGAGCAGGACAGCTCTGTCCACATTGCAGTGGCTCGGGTTGGTAATGCAGACACAGCCGCCGTTGAATATACCAACCTGTGCCATTGCAATGTGTATGGAGCTTATTTGCTTCTGGGTCCGTTTATACTCCCAAGTGAGATCAACTATTGATGACCCACCCAAGGATAGTTCATCAGTAGTGTAGAGCTGGAAACGCCCTCTAAAGTGATCAGTGGTCTTAAGTTTATTTTTTTTCCCTAAAGTGGGCAAATGCTGTAAAATAAGAGACTCCAATGACCTCTTTGGCTCTCTCAGCAGTCAGTCATGTGCTGTCTAAGAACATGATCGCTGTAGCTAGTCCCTCAATTTGGCGTTGATATTGCTGAGGTTAATGATTGGCCACCGCGGTCACTTGTTTCGATAGCACATGATCACACTGCCTGGAAGCGAGTAGAGACCAGGGGTACTGGAGTTGCTATGGGAGGGGGAGTATAGGTTTTTTTTGGGGTGGGTTTTTTTTTTTTTTCATTCTACAGCTTTCTCCCACTTTACAAAAAGATTAGACACCGGACAGCCCTTTAACCCCTTGAGTGGCACGCCCGGAAATTTTCCGGGACGAGCTCCACTGCTCATAGTGACATAGCCCGGAAGATTTCCGGGCTATGTATCACTATGGGAGCTGCAGAGCACAATGCCACAAGCTGTGACATTGTGCTCTGCCTGCACAGTCCCACAGAGAACAAAGCAAGGGCTTTGAAAAACCAGCAGAAGATATTGCCGATATGCCGGCAATCTCCTGCTTTGTTTACAGGTTGCCATAGAGACCATCGGCTTGTCAGAAGCAAGCCGATGGTCTCTGTGGCAGGAAGAGCTTGGTGCTTGGCTGTCAGAGGACAGCTAGGTACCAGCTCTTACAGCAGGGATCAGAGAAAACCTCCGATCTGTGCTGTGTTAACCCTTTACATGCTGCAGTCTATGTGACTGCAGCATGTAAAGGGCTGTCACTGCAGCATGTAAAGGGCTGTCACCATCGGACCCCCGGAATGTGATCAGGGGGTCCTGATGGGTCTCTGTGGAAGGCCCCTAAAGGGACAAAAAAAAAAAAATTTATTTAAAAAATTATAAAAACACTTGTCTCCCTTTACTTGGTAAAAAATCAAATCACACATGTGGTATCCATGCGTCGTAATGACCCAGAGAAGGAAGTTAATGCATTATTTAACCCCTTAATGACATGGCCCCTTTTTTTCTTTTTTCCCCATTTCTTTTTTCCTCCCCCCTGTTTAAAAAATCACAACTTGTCCCGCAAAAAACAAGCCCTTATATGGCCATGTCAATGGAAAAATGAAAAAGTTATGGCTCTTGAGACGCAACTGCAAAATTAGTTGAAATTCAATGATTAGACCATTTTAAAAAACCTGCCCTGGTGGGCACGACAGGGTGGTAGGAAACCCGCCACTCAAGGGGTTAAATAGGGTCAGCCTTTAAAGAGGTATTTTGGTTCCAATAAGTTATTCACTATCCACAGGATAGGGAATAACTAGCTGATCAGTGGAAATCTGACCGTTGGGACTGATCACGAAAACGACGGCTCAACTAGTCTCTGAATGAATGAAGCACTCCAAAATCTTTGGCGCTTTCATTGACATGAATGGAGTGCATCTGCCCGTTCAGTTCTTCATTCTTTCAGAATCTGACTGGGACGCCATTCTCATGATCAGTTGGGAAGGCAGGGTCCCAACAGTCAGACCCCCCCCCCCCCCCCCCCCCCCCCCAATCAGCTAGATATTCCCGTGGATAGAGAATAATTTGTTGGAACAGGAATACCCCTTCAACTAGACTTAGTCGGATTTTTGACGGATTGTTCATTTCAAGAGTAATGTCTCGCAGACTTGAGGATTGGTAAAGATGTTATTTCTGGCGGGGTTTCAATGCATTTTTATGTTTACTGTCCCTTTAGTCTATTTTGAGACTAATGAATTGTTTCTTGCCTCTAGGCGGCTGTTTCACGTAGTCTGTCTGGATGCCATCTCACACTATCTAGTAGAGCTGCATTCGATGGAGCCCACGCTGGCGGTACAGGCAGCCGTTGGAAACTTCAAGTCTTTACAAGCCAAAATAGATAGATTAGGTTTTAACTAGTCCTCGAGATGATTTGTTTTAAACTGATGATTCAGAAGCAACGGACACAACAATGGTGGGAAACGTGCAAGCACTTGGGGGTGATCGGAGGACGGCAGCAGATCAAGGTTTTGTACAATCAGAACATATGTAAATAAAACCAATTTAATACAGAATAAGCAGGTTTTCTGTCTTACTTTTGCTGGTGGCATCCGGTTTCAGTCACTATGATATCATGGGTACACTGGACAGAAGGAAGTGCGGCTGTAGTGCATAACCATGCTCTTGTTGCATCAGCCAGGATTGGTGACCACTTTGATTCCAGCAATGTAACCCCTTACATACCATGGTCAATAGTGATCACAGCTGGTAGAGTCACTGTGTACCTACATTACTTATCCTGTACTGATCCTTAGTTACATCCTGTATTATACTCCAGAGCTGCACTCACTATTCTGCTGGGGGAGTCACTGTGTACATACATTACTTATCCTGTACTGATCCTGAGTTACATCATGTATTATACTCCAGAGCTGCACTCACTATTATGCTGGTGGAGTCACTGTGTACATACATTATTTATCCTGTATTATACTCCAGAGCTGCACTCACTATTCTGCTGGAGGAGTCACTGTGTACATTACTTATCCTGTACTGATCCTAAGTTACATCCTGTATTATACTGCAGAGCTGCACTCACTATTCTGCTGGATGAGTCACTGTGTACATAAATTACTTATCTTGTACTGATCCTGAGTTACATCCTGTATTATACCCCAGAGCTGCACTCACTATTCTGCTGGTGAGGTCACTGCGTACATACATTACTTATCCTACACTGATCCTGAGTTACATCCTGTATTATACTCCAGAGCTGCACTCACTATTCTGCAGGTGGAGTCACTGTGTATATACATTACTTATCCTGTACTGATCCTGACTTACATCCTGTAGATCTTATTATAAAATTGAAAAATGTAAAACAGAACATAAATATCGCTCACTTGGCATAAGACATAAACGCAAAACAAAAACAAATTACTTACGTTAACTGGACTTTGCCTTACTTCAGGACAAAGAAACAAAAGCCAAAGGTCCATCTGGTCCAAATAATACACACAGCACACTACACCAACCTGCACTCACCTCCTACACTCAGTCATACTCGCCAATACATATACGCTACATACAACATATAACAATAAACCTACATGTAAGAAAGCATAACGATAACTCACAGGATCCAGCCTGAAATCCCGCAAAAAAGAAAACCTGACAAACAACCAAAACAAATACATAATGACAAGAACACTAACAATAGTAAACACAAAAGAAATGATATTAAAGGGGTTGTCCCGCGGCAGCAAGTGGGTCTATACACTTCTGTATGGCCATATTAATGCACTTTGTAATGTACATTGTGCATTAATTATGAGCCATACAGAAGTTATAAAAAGTTTTTCACTTACCTGCTCCGTTGCTAGCGTCCTCGTTTCCATGGAGCAGACTAATTTTCGCCGTCTAATGGCCAAATTAGCCGCGCTTGCGCAGTCCAGGTCGTCTTCTTATCTCAATGGGGCTCCGTGTAGCTCCGCCCCGTCACGTGCCGATTCCAGCCAATCAGGAGGCTGGAATCGGCAATGGACCGCACAGAAGCCCTGCGGTCCACCGAGGGAGAAGATGCCGGCGGCCATCTTCAGCCGGTAAGTAAGAAGTCACCGGAGCGCGGGGATTCAGGTAAGCGCTGTGCGGATTTTTCTTTAGGTCCCTGCATCGGGGTTGTCTCGCGCCGAACGGGGGGGGGGGGGGTTGAAAAAAAAAAAAAAAAACCCGCTTCGGCGCGGGACAACCCCTTTAATGACCGAATACCCCCTTTTTTTTTTTTTTTTTATTTTTGTTCCCTTTTTTATATACTTACTTTTTGTCTTTTTTTTTTGTGATGCCCAGCACCTAGATAATAAAACCTCCATAATCCTAAACTAACCCTATAACTAGACCAAATCACCACACCCCCCCACACAAAACCCCTGTGGTGCAGCCTGGGAGCCACGCCTGCATCCCAAGTTGGTGCTCAATGTCTATTTTCAGGATGAGCCAAGCTGCACTGGAATACACGCCCTGCCCACCACAGCCTGAGGGCCACGCCCGCACCAAAAGTCCTTACCCAGTGTTCATTGTCTGGGACGTGTCAAGCTACGGCTGAGGCATTAAACCCCCACTCCCCCCAATAAAACCCCACCCAACCCATCTATAACCCCTAACCCTGTATACAAAACATAAAACATCTCTTACTGCATAACCACAACCCAACACTACACATTAATACCCGAAAGTCTAAGCTCTGTTACCTGCAGCCGTACATGCTTCATCTTTGACCGAAAACAAAAACTCTACTAGTGTCACACACAGCCCTCCACCAGGACTGGATATGATAAGCCGGGCACCGACCAAATAGAGAAAAACTATCCCTATAGTTAATCTGTCCCTAAAATGTCCCTACTCCTTCCCTAAAACTTACCCTCCGAGAAACTGGCCCTACCTCTCCCTATTCTGTCCCTACAAAGACCCTAGCAATAAGAAAACTGTCCCTAACGAAAGACAAACCCTCTCCATAGGAGAGAGGCCTTAGTCGTGCCCAACCTCTCATAATCCAGAGAGCGCACCTTCACCAGGTCACCCAGGATGTTTCTATTCACCTCATCCACAGGGAGGATTTTCTCTTTCGTCGACACTAAACACCGTGCGTTTCAAATGTGAAACCTGACCACTAAACTGACTAGGGATAAAGTGCACTGGTCCCTACCACCAAGGTTCCTGAATGCCCCATTACCCCCTTGCCTTATGCCAAATTTGACAGCCTGGTCTCTTGCAAAAACAAAATGTTGGCTTCAACACGGCCGAGAAAATCAAAGGCCTCAAATCTAGCCATATCAGACTTAATGCTGTCAACATTAATGGATGCCAGCGTCAACGGACCGGGTGCCGCCATCACTGGTGATTGAGTTAGATGGCTTTCTTCTTCCCACCCCCCTTCTCATCAGGTTCTGAGGATGACCCCTTGCCAGGTTTCTTGGACACTGAAAGGTCCATGGCAAGGGGCTCCTTGCCACTGGGCTTCGGGCCAGCCCTCCCCCTGGAGGTCACCAAACCCCCACAAGAGGAAGGCTCAGCACCCCCTGTAGGCCTCACGCTTGCCCTTGACACCTCTCCCGCCGCCTCCTCCGAAGAGGAGGAGAGCGCTTGGTACCTGTTGGAGAGCCCAACAAGAGGAGAGTTTGGATTGCCTTCCTGCACCTGGCCCATTGTAGGGGAAAGTTTTCCTTCCTTTTTTTTTTTTTTTTTTTTTTTTTTACTTTCTTGGCAACCTGCTTGCGCTTTTTCTTTTGCCACTCATCTTTGACCTCACTCACACTTTCATAGTGGGAAGAATCTGAATAAGTGGCATCCTCTTCCCTTCGGATCCTTGTGACCTCCTCATTCAGCTCCCTGTCCCCTGGAGCCTCAGCCACATGATTTGCGTCCGGAGCAGGGGCCAGCATTGACCCACCTGCCACCTGAGTCTCCACCAGCTCCCTGCCCCTTCCGTGCTTCTCTTGGCGCCTCAGCATTTTTGTTCTTCCTGGGCTCTATCGCCTCTGCTGGCCCCCTCCCCTGCAAAAGCAACCTCACGTCTCTCCTCCGCTGGGGCCATGACCGCATTGGTGAAAGAGCGTAGACAGCGACTGAATGGGTGACCGAGGTCACCGCACAGGTGACACCTATTCTCCACACAAGATGCCGCAAGAGGACCTACCTCGCCACACAGAGCGCACTTGATGACATTACAGGCCGCAATCAAATGTGTGGTGTTGCCGGGCTCATCCTTCATCAACTCATAGTTCCCCCAAAAGAGCTCAAGGCCCTCTGGGCGAACAAAGCTGATGTGGAACTCAGACAAGCTGTAAGTATGGATCAGGGCATAGATGTCATTTGCCCTGAAACCCATCTTCAGCAGAAGCTCTACCACCTTATTCCTGGATGGGCACTTATTCCTCAGTTTGTTTGTTTTTTAGCTTTTTTTTTTTTTTTTTTAACGCTTTTTGCCATGCAGGATAAAAAGCATGTGCAACTTATTGTACGTGATGTTATGAACACGACGCTACCAAATATGTGGGATTTAAATTTTTTACTTAACTTTTTTTTATGCTAAAATGAGAAAAAGCACCTTTAAAAGAGGCGGGTTATTTATTTATTTTTTTTAAGAGATGAGCGAGCACACTCTGATACAGCAGTTACTCGAGCGAGCATCGCTCTTTTCAAGTAACTGCTTACTGGTCCGAGCGTCCTCGGGGTGATGGCAGGCGATCCTCACCCCCCCCCCCCCGTTCCCCCGAGCACGCTCGGACCAGTATGCGATGCTCGCTCAAGTAACTGCTTTATCCAAGCGTGCTCGCTCATCTCTAGTTTTTTTTACATTTTTTTTCTTGTACATTATTTTGATTTTTTTTTTTTTACACTATTTGTGTCCTTCTGAGGGACTTGCACCATACCACCCATGATCGCTGTGATAAGGCATTGCAGGACTTCTCTCCTGCAATGCCTTATCGCTTATACAGCGATCACAGGCTTACAGGATGCCGGTATATGGCGTCCTGTTGCCATAGCAACCAGCCGGGCTCTCTGCGATTATATCGCACACAGATCTCGCGCTATCCCCAGGATGTAAGTTTACGCCCTGTTGCAGGAAGTACCCCACTGCTAGAAGGTTAAATGTACATCCGTTCCAAACATGATGTATTTGAAAATGTATTGTGATATGGTCCATATCACTATATACAGGAGATGTATAAGTTATACCACCTATACATATATACCGTAATTATAAACCGATACCGAGGTTTTGCCACAATGGTCCATATCACTATATATACAGGGACTGAAACCCAGGACCTTTTGTTCCAATACCGGCGGCTCTCACTGTTGAGCCATCCAGGCCTTTGGACAAATTTCCCTGTTAGCTCAGTTCCTGCCTCCCTGCCCTGGCCCCACCCTGCTTCCAATTAGGATTTTCTATAAAAGCATGGCCCTTTTCCCAGCTCCTTGCAAGATTATTGTGCTCTATTGGCTTGATCAAGCATCATCTCCTGAACCTGCTCCTCTCCTGCAAACCGTGGTTACCCGTTACCAACCTCTGGCTTCCCTCCTGACTACATTACCCGCCTCATCCATTGTACTGCAAACCAAGACTTCCTGTTGCTGACTCCTGGCTTCCCATCTGACTACTCTCCAGACCTGCGGCTGCTACACCTAAGGCTCCACCTTAGTGCCTGAAGCACTACATATAACGCATACCAGCTGTACATATATAATTATACACAGGAGATACCCAGGTTATACCAGCATGGTTCATATGACTATATACAGAAGATGTATAACTTATATCAGCTGTACATATGTAACACGGGAACAAAAAAAAAAGTTTTCATGATGCCTGGAAGAGGAACTACATATTTAACGAGTTTCCCAGCTTACGATACATAAAAAAAGTTAAATACTTGCCTATCCCAGCTGTTCTATGTACAGTGTTGTAGCCACTGCAAAGTAGCTGTGGGTGAGCACATTGTGCAGGTGACCACTCAGCCATGCACAGGCTCCATTGGCCATGAAAGAATCACAGCGGAAGCCTGTTTTTTTTTTTTTTTTTTACATCGCTCATGTATATGACTCAATTCAAATGAATGGTGTTCATATTTGTTTGTCTCGCAACACACAAATCTCGTATGAGTTCCTCAGCTATGTGAAACCAGCCTAAGGGGTCTGTTCACACAGGTCCGAAATGCTGTGGATTTTCTATAATGGAACTAGGTGTGGAAAATCCACACCATTAAGGCCCCCTTCATACGAGCGTACGTCTTTTTGCGCACGTCTGTGCGCTGTGTGCAGAATAAACGATGCTTTTTTGCATGCACATCGGCATATTTTAATGTACCTTTTGGTCCTGCAGGGCATCTTTATTTTCATGCGCAAAGATGCACAGGTTGCAATGGCTAATTAGTCTAATGAGTTCCAGATTAGTTCTTTTTCCCGTGCAATCATGCAGTGTTTCACACATCTCCTAGCGTATTGCACGCATTTGCACATCCCCATTGACTACTATGGGAAGCAAATGCGCAAGAAAATAAAGCACGCTGTTTTTTGGGTGGGGGTTTTGCACAACCGAAATGCACAAGTAAAATATGTGCATGTGGACAAACCTAAGATGACCAGATGTCCTAGTTTAGGCGGGACAGTCCTGCTTTGGGACCCTGTGCCCCACTTTCCGCCAGGACCCCAGCAGGACAGCTATTTGTCCACTTTCAAGACATTTGTCCCGCTTTCTGGTGACATCTGGTCCGGGTGTTGGATGCACACACTGACAGACCCTCTCCCCTCCCCACTCCTCTTTGGTTCCACAAGGCAGGAGAGGAGAGGAAAAATTAGGTGGCGCTACTACGGGAGCACACACTTCCGGCAGCATTGCTGGGAGGAGCGTCAGCGCTGTAAAGACCAGGAGAAGGGTAAGTATATGGGTCTTAGGGGGAACACTAATACTATGGGGCTACTGTGGGGGTCACTATTATTGCTGGGCTGCTATAGGGGAGCACTAATACTATGGTGCTACTGTGGGGGGGTCACTATTATTACTGGCCTGGTATAAGGGAGCATTAATACTACTGGGGCTGCTGTGGGGGCCTGGAGGAGGGGAGTGCTAATACTATGGCGCTACAGTGAGGGTCACTATTATTCATGGACTGGTATAATGGAGTGCTTATACTTTGGTGCTATTGTGGGGGTTGCTATTATTGCTGGCCTAGAATAGGGGAGCACTAATACTGAGAGCACTAATATTGTGGGGTTACCGTGCGGGGCACAATTATTGCTGGGCTGGTATAGGGGAGCATTAATACTATTGGGGCTACTGTGGGGGTCACTATCATTGCTGGCCTGGAATAGGGGAGCGCTAATACTATGGGGCTACAGTGGGGATCACTATTATTTATGGGCTGGTATAGTGGAGCGCTAATACTTTGATGCTATTGTGGGGGTCACTGTTATTGCTGGCCTGGAATAGGGGAGCACTAATACTTATGTGGCCTTTTGTGGGGGCGGGGGGTCACTAATACTATTGGGGCTACTGTGGGGGTCACTATTACTACTGGGGCTACTGTGGAGGGGGTCACTATTGCTACTATGGGGTGTCAATATTATTGCTGGGGCTATTGTAGGGGGGTCACTATTACTACTGAGACCACTCTGCATATGCAGCATACCGCAAGCTGACTTAGGAGTTGTTTATACGTGACGGAAATGCTGTAGAATGTCAGCAGCGAAAATTTTCGCAGCAAATTCCGCGTCTAAAAAATCTGTCAAAATCCGTACCATTGGTGCAGATCTTTACTGGAAATCAGCTATGTACCCGCAGCTAATTTCATACCCCTCACCTCCTCCGAAGGCTTCCTGCTGTCGGCGCTTCCTGCTCCACCCCTGACCACACTCCTTTGTCTTGCTTTGACCCTGGGAAAATCTGTTCACCTTAACAAACCCATTGATACAGATGGGTTCTATTCTATTTTAAGAAGTCCCACCCACAAGCTGCAGCGACAATCTGCAGTGTTACGGTATATTCACACAAGCGATTTTTCCATTGGATTTTCAGACCGAAACAATTGCTCTGAAATCTGATGGAATTGGAATGCATTCATAGAATCCATGCATGCACGTTGGCTTCGTCTTACTCGGGTGAATGGTCTGAGTAAAAAAAAAAGTGCGACATGTCCTAATCTTGCAGTTTTCTGATAAGTTTCGGCCATTCAAATCTATGAGGGCAATTAAAAAATAAATAGATTGCACTTGTTTGATGCGATTGTGAGCCATTGTCTTCACACATAACCATGGCAACCATAAAAATATGTCTGCAGAATATTTGGCTCATCAGTTGTTTTTTTTTAATGCGTCGTAGGCAGTTAAAGGGTGAACTTGTGGATGGAGTATATCTCCCTCCCAGGCTCTTAGTATGGACAGGGTGGCGGTCCAGTCCATGACTTCAGCCTGGTTCTCAGAGAATTCAGCTGTAGGTACTGACCCCGTTACTGAGGCATAAAAGACTGCAGCTCTAAGGAGTCAGTGTCTGACAAGCTGAGGAGGGAGTACAACCTTATAGTGTGGACCTGAGGAAACCTCTGAGCACCCTGCGTGCTGCATCTCTGCATATGTTATGTTAAATGGACTTTTTTGTTGCTTTGCCTGGAGTGTGCTTTACAGAATAAAACTGAAGTAAGTTTTATGCATTTCTAGTCTAGCGTGTAATTGTTGCCCCCACCCCCTGGAGGACTTTGCTACATATGGTGGAGGATGCGGGCATGCAATCCTGACTGCTAAGGGCAACGGCACGACACCTGGTGAATGTCTTGGGTAAAGCTTGCGGTTGTAATGCAAGCATCAACCCCAGCTATGGAGGAGCAGTTGGCGGGGATAGATCGGCTGATGGATGTCCTCCGAAAACATCCTGCCTTAAGAAAGGAAGGAACTCCCACTACAGCTAGACCCAGAGAGGATGTGCAGAAATTTCTGCAAAAGATTACTCCTGACGATGATATTGAGGCCTATCTGACTGTTGTTTGAGAGAACCGCCGAATGAGAGAAACTCCCCAACGCTGAGTGGGTCGAGGTTCTAGCACTGTTCCTCACTTCGGAACCGCAGAAGGCCTACCATGACCTCAGCACTCACGAGGTAAACGACTACGACAGGTTAAAATCAGAGATCCTGGCTTGTCTGGGTGTTACAGTGGCGGCCTGGGCTCTGAGAGTGCATAATTGGAGCTACAGGTCCGACCAATTAGCCAGGTCGCAAATGTTTGACCTGTACCATCTACTAAAAAAGTATCTGGAACCGGACGTTTGCACACCCACCCAGATGGTCTATAAGGTCGTGGTGGATCATTATACCTGTGCCCTGCTGGCAGATCCGCCAAGCTGGGTCGGCCATGGATGACCCAAGGATGCTAACCAGCTGCTGGATCTGGTCGACCGCTACACTGCAACTGAGAACTACCTCCGGGACCTTCATTCTGTCCAGACCCCTGCTATGAATTCCAGGCCTACATGGCGTAAGAGACCACTAGATGCCGGAGGAAAGCTGTGGCATGGCGGGAAGGAGGTCAGGCCACCGGAAGAGGCACCGTTGGAGTTAAAAGGCCAATCAGTTCTCTAAGCCAATGAAACCAGGGCCTTTGAGGTGCTGGAGATGCCAGGGGTTTGGGCATGTGTTGGTTCAGTGCCCTATGGACAATGAGCCTATGGAGTATGACGGTACTTGACATCGGTCGCTGTTCGCAAGTCTCAACTGTGTTGCATAAGTGTAAACCAATATTCTGCAGATGCTCTGCTGGACTCAGGTAACCTGGTCACCTTAGTGCATGCTAGCCTAATAGCAGAAGGCTTCATACTGGTTAAGCACATAAGTGTACTATGTATACACGGTGATACAAGGCTGTATCCTATGGCACAGTGTAACTTTGAAACTCTTGTCAGAACCGTTACCTGCGATGTCGGTGTTGTCAAAGTATTAATGCGCAGCCTTATATTGGGGTGTGATTTCCCTGTATTCCAGGACTTGTAGGGAAAAACGATAATCCCTTCTAAAGAGACTGACGCAAACCCAGCTGACCTTACACCTCCGCAGGATAGCGGGGGAAATGTGGACGTTGAACCAGAGAATGTAACCTTTCCTTTACAGGTCTTGGCTGGAGACGATGCTGAAGAGGAAGTCTACCCCCTTGGTTCAGGATGTGTCCAATCTGGAGGAGGCGCCTGAGAACTTTGGGACAGCCGAGTTAAGGGACCCCACTCTTATCAATGCAAAAGAAAATGTTGTGATAATAAATGGTGTGTTACAGGAACCAGGTTCTGACCAACAGTTCTCCCATCTTGCCATGAATATAAACTTATTGTATAGAGTAACAAAAACAATCGGGAAAGTGTTGGAACAGTTGGTCATGCCAAAGCCGTATAGGCGCAAGGCGCTAGACTTGGCACATAATCATGTATTAGGAGGACATTTAGGAACTGATAAAACTCAGGATAGAATTCTTCAAAGGTTTTTCTGACCAGAGGTGTACAAGGACATAAAGGAGTACTGTGAGTCGTGCCCCACCTGTCAGATCACCGCTCCTGTGTTGCACTTCCGCAGTCCCTTAGTGCCTCTCCCGATCATAGAGGCTCCCTTTGAAAGAATTGGGATGGATTTAGTGGGTCCCATAGTCAAGTTGGCTAGAGGACAGCAATACATTTTGGTCCTGTTAGATTATGCCACTCGATACCCTGAGGCAATCCCTTTAAAAAGCCCTACTACCAAAAACATTGCACGAGAGTTGTCCCTTATGTTCTCCAGAATAGGCCTTCCCAAGGAAATGCTCACGGACCAAGGGACCCCGTTCATGTCCAAAGTAACAAAAGAATTGTGCCAACTCTTTAAAATTGATCATATATGAACCTCAGTATACCACCCTCAGACGGATGGGTTGGTAGAGAGGTTCAATAAGACCCTGAAGCAAATGCTAAAGCGGGTAGTAGAGAAAGATGGTTGGGACTGGGACTGTCTGTTACCTTATCTCATGTTCTCCATACGGGAAGTACCACAGGCTTCTCGCCATTTGAGTTGCTACATGGTTGGCACCCCAGAGGTTGTTGGATATAGCCAGAGAAACCTGGGAGATCGAGTCTACTCCCTATAGGAGCGTCATAGAGCACGTGGCTCAGATGCAGGACCGCATTAATACTGTAATGCCCATTGTCAGGGAACACTTGCAGAGGGCGCAGGAGGCCCAAAGCAGAGTGTACAACTGTTCTGCCAGGGTGAGAACTTTTAGTCCCGGTGACAGAGTTCTCATCTTGGTGCCTACTGTAGAGAGTAAATTCCTCGCTAGATGGTAGAGTCCCTACAAAATCGTTAATAAGGTAGGCGACGTAAACTATAGAGTGCACCAGCTGGGAAAAAGGAAGCCGTATCAAGTGTACCATGTTAATTTAATAAAACTCTGGAAGGACAGAGAAGCTTTGGCTACCTCAAGCATTGGGAGGGGTGGGCCGCAGCCCTCCCTGCCCGATGTTAGAATAGAACACACGTCATAACACATGATATCATAACTGAACCCGGGATGAAGGTAAACTTAAAACGGTATAAGATTCCAGAAGCCCGTAGGGAAGCAGTTTCTGCTGAGGTTACGTGTATGCTGGAATTAGGGGTGATAGAGGAATCAAAAAGCGAGTGGTCAAGCCCCATTGTGTTAGTTCCCAAACCGGACGGTACTTGGAGGTTTTGCAATGATTTCAGGAAGTTAAACGAAATCTCCAAGTTTGATGCATATCCCATGCCCAGGGTTGATGAATTAATTGAGAGACTGGGTAATGCCAGACATACCACCACTAGAGATTAGCGAGCACACTCATCCGAGCTTGATGCTCGCTCGAGTATTAGGGTACTCGAGATGCTCGTTACTCGAGACGAGCACCATGCGGTACTCGAGTCAATTCCATTTCCTTCCCCGCATGTTTAGCGCCATTTTCTAGTCAATAGACATGCAGGCAAGGCATTACAACTTCCTCCTGTGATGTGCCAGCCCTATCCCACCCCCCTGCAATGAGTGGTTGGCGAGATCAAGTGACCGCCGAGTATTTAAAGCGGTCCTGCCCACGGCTCGCCTCAGACACACACTGGGATAGTATAGGGAAAGTGCTGCTGAGATAGGGAAAGTGTTAGTGTAGGATCCTGTCTTCAAGAACCCCAACGGTCCATCTTAGGGCCACATCTGACCCTGTACATTACTGTTGTGGCTGGCTGGGAGCAGTTTTGCACATTTTTTTTCCCCATCTCGGGCTGTGCAGGCCATTACAGCTATAGCGTTCTCAGTCTGCAGTCTATTATACAGAGTAAAGGGAAAGTGCTACTGAGATAGGGACAGTGGTAGTGTAGGATCCTGTGTACAAGAACCCCAACGGTCCTTCTTAGGGCTACATCTGACCGTGTGCATTTTACTGGGAGTTGTAGTGCTTCCATTATAGTATTACGCAGCTAGGCCTTCCGTAATTTTTTTTGTGGCTGGAGTTTGCGTTAAAATACCGTTGTCAGCGTGAAAGTGTACGCAAATAATTCCATACTTATTTATACCGTTCTCTGTCTGGAGTGAATTAGACGCACAGCGTAGGGCCACCACAGCCACTTATACAGGTGAAAGTGATATACACTATACGGCCTCTATCCTCTGTCCAAAAAAAACAAAAGCTCCTTCATTGGGCTACATCTGACCGTGTGCATTTTACTGGGTGGCTGCTGGGAGTTAAAAGTGGACGCAAATAATTCCATACTTATTTATACCGTTCTGTGTCTGCAGTGAATTAGACCGCGGTCTCACCGCTAAACAGTACTGTAATATTACCGGGGCCACTGGCAAGTATTTCAGCTCAGCCGCTGTGCAGAGCGCCTCACAATACCATTTCCGTTGGTGGGATTGAGATAGCCGCAGTTACTAGCAATATCCACTGGCTTTAGAGTCTTCTCCCACTCCACATAGCCTCTCTAATCTACAAGTCTCTGCGAGCGATAAATTACCCCTAGGTATCAGCGCAAGACAGCGGGTTACTTTTTTCAAGTCACAGCATAGAGCCTCCGCTATCTACATGTCTCTGTGTGTGGTGAATTAAGGCCCAGTTGTCAGTGCTGTACAGTGGGGTAATTTATTTGGGCCCTGCTCTATTCTTAATCCGCCATGATGAGGAGTAGGGGTAAGGGTCGAGGACGCGGACGTCCAAGTGAGGGTGTGGGCACAGGCCGAGTTCCTGGTCCAGGTGAATCACAGCCGGCTGCTGCGGGATTAGGAGAGAGGCAGGTTTCTGGGGTCCGCAGCTTCATATCCCAATTTATGGGTCCACGTGGTAGACCTTTATTACAAACAGAGCAGTGTGAGCAGGTCCTGTCGTGAATGGCAGAAAATGCATCCAGCAATGTATCGGCCACCCAGTCTTCTACGCAGTCCACTACTCCCGGCTTAGGGACTGCAACTCTGAATCCTCTGGCTGCTGCTCCTCCTTCCTCCCAGCCTCCTCACTCCATGAAAATGACATATTCTGATGAGCAGGCAGACTCCCAGGAACTGTTCTTGGGTTCCTGCCATGAGTGGGAAAAAATGGTTCCTCTCTCACCTGAGGAGTTTGTCGTGACCGATGCCCAACCTTTGGAAAGTTCCCGGGGTCCGGGTGATGAGGCTGGGGACTTCCGGCAACTGTCTCAAGAGCTTTCAGTGGGTGAGGAGGATGATGATGATGATGATGATGAGACACAGTTGTCTATCAGTGAGGTAATAGTAAGGGCAGTAAGTCAGAGGGAGGAGCGCACAGAGGATTTGGAGGAAGACCAGCTGGAAGATGAGGTGACTGACTCCACCTGGTTTGCTAAGCCTACTGAGGACAGGGCTTCAGAGGGTGAGGCAAGTGTAGCAGCAGGACAGGTTGGAAGAGGCAGTGGGGTGACCAGGGGTAGAGGCAAGGCCAGAGTGAAGAATCCCCCAACTGTTTCCCAAAGCACCCCCTCGTGCCAAGCCTCCGTGCAGAGGGCTAGGTGTTCAAAGGTGTGGATGTTTTTCAGTGAGAGTACAGACGACCGACGAACAGTGGTGTGCAACCTGTGTCGCACCAAGATCAACCGGGGAGCCACCACTACCAGCCTCACCACCACTAGCATGCGCAGGCATATGATGGCCAAGCAGCCCACAAGGTGGAACGAAGGCCGTTCACTGCTTCCGGGTCACACCACTGCCTCTTCCCCTGTGCCCCAACCTGCCACTCAGATCCAACCCCCCTCTCAGGACACAGGCACGAGCGCCTCCCAGCCTGCACTCACACCCTCACCTCCACTGTCCTCCACCCCATCCAGCAATGTCTCTCAGCGCAGTGTTCAGCTGTCGCTAGTATAAGCGTTGGAGCGAAAACTCAAATACGCCGCCACGAACCCGCGCACACAAGCGTTAAACGTGCACATTGCCCAACTAATCAGCCTGGAGATGCTGCCGTACAGGCTTGTGGAAACGGAGGCTTTCAAAAACATGATGGCGGCGGTCCCGCGCTACTCGGTCCCCAGTCACCACTATTTTTCCTGGTGTGCCGCCCGAGCCCTACACCAGCACGTCTCCCGCAACATAAATCATGCCCTCACCAGCGCGGTTACTGGGAAGGTCCACTTAACCACGGACACGTGGACAAGTACTGGCGGGCAGGGCCACTATATCTCCCTGACGGCGCATTTGGTGAATTTGGTGGAGGCTGGGACCGAGTCAGAGCCTGGGACCGCTCACGTCCTACCCACACCCAGAATAGCGGGTCCTACCTTAGTGCTGGTATCTGCGGTGGTCTATGCCACCTCCTCTAAACCCTTCCCCTCCTCCTCCTCCTACGCTAACTCTACCTCTCAATTAAGAAGTGTGAGCAGCACGTCCCCAGCAGTCGGTGCGGTGTGGCAGCACAGCGGTGGGCAAGCGTCAGCAGGTGGTGCTGAAACTACTCAGCTTAGGTGACAAGAGACACATGGCCCCCGAACTGTTGCAGGGTCAGACCGACCTCTGGCTTTCGCCGCTGTGCCTCCACCCGGGCATGGTCGTGTGTGACAACGGCCGTAACCTGGTGGCGGCTCTGCAGCTCGGCAGCCTCACACACGTGCCATGTCTGGCCCATGTCTTCAATCTGGTGGTTCAGCGGTTTCTGAAAAACTACCCGCACTTGTCTGACCTGCTGGGCAAGGTGCGCCGCATCTGCGCCCTTTTCCGCAAGTCCACCACGGACGCTGACACCCTGAGGACCCTGCAACATCGGTTTAATGTGCCAGAGCACCGACTGCTGTGCGACGTGCCAACACGGTGGAATTCTACGCTGCACATGTTGGCCAGGCTCTATGAGCAGCATAGAGCAATAGTGGAATACCAACTCCAACATGGGCGGCATAGTGGTAGTCAGCCTCCCCAATTCTTTACCGAGGAGTGGGCCTGGATGGCAGACATCTGCCAGGTCCTCGGAAACTTTGAGGAGTCTACCCAGATGGTGAGCGGCGATGCTGCAATCGTTAGCGTTACCATCCCGCTGCTTTGCCTGCTGAGAAGTTCGCTGCAAGGCATAAGGCCGACGCTTTGCGGTTGGAACAGGAGATGGGGGATGGCAGTATGTCGCTTGATAGCCAGAGCACCCTCATGTCTATATCTCAGCGCGTTTTGGAGGAGGAGGAGGGGGAGGAGCAGGAGGAGGAGGAGGGGGAAGAGACAGCTGGGCACACTGCAGAGGGTACTCATGCTGCTTGCCTCTCATCTGTTCAGCGTGTATGGGCTGTGGAGGAGGAGGAGGAGGATCCTGAAAGTCATCTTCCTAGTGAGGACAGCCATGTCTTGCGTACTGGTACCCTGGCACACATGGCTGACTTCATGTTAGACTGCCTTTCTCGTGACCCTCGCGTTAGACGCATTCTGGCCAACACGGATTACTGGGTCTACACCCTTCTCGACCCACGGTACCAGGAGAACCTTTCCATTCTCATTCCCGAAGAGGAAAAGGGTACAAGAGTGATGCAATACCACAGGGCCCTGGTGGAAAAAGTGATGCTAAACTTCCCATCTGACAGCGCTAGCGGCAGAAGGCGCAGTTCAGAGGGCCAAGTAGCAGGGGAGGTGCGGAGATCGGGCAGCATGTGCAGCGCAGGCAGGGGAACACTCTCCAAGGCCTTTGCCAGCTTTATGGCTCCCCAGCAAGACTGTGTCACCACTCCGCAGTGAAGGCTAAGTCAGAGGGAGCACTGTTAAAAGATGGTAGGGGAGTACGTAGCCGATCGTACCGCTGTCCTACGTGATGCCTCTGCTCCATACAACTATTGGGTGTCGAAGCTGGACACGTGGCACAAACTTGTGCTGTACGCCCTGGAGGTGCTGGCTTGCCCTGCCGCTATCGTCTTGTCAGAGTGCGTGTTTAGTGCAGCTGGGGGAATCATAACGGATAAGCGTACCCGCCTGTCAACTGCCAGTGCCGACATGCTTACACTCATAAAGATTAACAAAGCCTGGATTTCCCCAGACTTCTCTTCTCCACCGGCGGTAAGCAGCGGTACCTAAAGATTCTTTTCGCTGCAACCAGATAAATAAGCATTCTCTATTACCAGAAAAAAAGGGGAATTAGCTTTGTCAATCACTCTCGTATACTAGTCCTCCTACTCCTACTCCTCCTCCTGAAACCACATGTGATCACGCTGAACTGCCAATTTTTCTGCGGCCCAAAAGGCTCTGCTTACAATTTTTTTACAATTTTTCAAAGTTTCAAAAGTATTGATACTTTACCAGAAACAAATTTTTTCACTGCGCTGCCTCCAGGCTCTGTTGCAAATTAAAGGGGTTGTCCCGCGAAAGCAAGTGGGGGTATACACTTCTGTATGGCCATATTAATGCACTTTGTAATGTACATTGTGCATTAATTATGAGCCATACAGAAGTTATTCACTTACCTGTTCCGTTGCTAGCATCCTCGTCTCCATGGTGCCGTCTAATTTTCAGCGTCTAATCTCCCGATTAGACGCGCTTGCGCAGTCCGGTCTTCTCTGTGTTGAATGGGGCGCTCCTGCTGGAGAGCTGCTCCTCGTAGCTCAGCCCCGTCACGTGTGCCGATTCCAGCCAATCAGGAGGCTGGAATCGGCAATGGAACGCACAAAAGACCTGCGGTCCACCGAGGGTGAAGATCCCGGCGGCCATCTTCACAAGGTAAGTAAGAAGTCACCGGAGCGCGGGGATTCGGGTAAGTACTACCCGTTTTTTTTTTTTATCCCTGCATCGGGTTTGTCTCGCGCCGAACGGGGGGGCTATTGAAAACAAAAAAAAAAACGTTTCGGCGCGGGACAACCCCTTTAAGCAACAGCGAGCTGTATCTTTAAAAAAATATTTCTGGGTTTCACCTGCCCTCTCGGTTGATACATTTTTCAGAGGTACACTTGTACTCTTGGTACACTAATTTTTCTGGCCCTCGCCTATACTGTTATCTAACTGATTTTTCCGGACTTCGCCTACACTAATGGTACACCAATGTTTCAGGGGTTCGCCTATACTCTTGCTACAGAAATGTTACAGGGGTCTGCCTATACTGCTGCTACGGAAATGTTACAGGGGTCTGCTTATACTGTTACTACAGAAATGTTACTGGGGTCTGCCTATACTTCTGCTACAGAAATGGTACTGGGGTCTGCCTATACTGCTGCTACAGAAATGTTACAGGGGTCTGCCTATAGTTGTGCTAAAGAAATGTTACAGGGGTCTGCCTTTACGTGTGCTAAAGAAATGTTACAGGGGTCTGCCTTTACTTGTGCTACAGAAATGTTACAGGGGTCTGCCTATACTTCTGCTACAGAAATGTTACAGGGGTCTGCCTATACTTGTGCTACAGAAATGTTACTGGGGTCTGCCTATACTTTTACTACAGAAATGGTACTGGGGTCTGCCTATACTGCTGCAACAGAAATGTTACAGGGGTTTGCCTATACGTCTATGACAGAAATAGTACTGGGCTCTGCCTGTACGGCTGCTACAGAAATGTTACTAGGGTCTGCCTCTACTTTTACTACAGAAATGTTACTGAGGTCTGCCTATACTTGTGCTACAGAAATGTTAGAGGGGTCTGCCTATACTTGTGCTACAGAAATGTTACAGGGGTCAGTCTATACTGTTACTACAAAAATGTTACTGGGGTCTGCCTATACTGCTGCCACATAAATGTTACAGGGGTCTGCCTATACTTGTGCTACAGAAATGGTACTGGGGTCTGCCTATACTGCTGCTACAGAAATGTTACAGGGGTCTGTCTATACTGTTACTACAGAAATGGTACTGGGGTCTGCCTATACTTCTACTACAGAAATGGTACTGGGGTCTGCCTATATTGCTGCTACAGAAATGTTACAGAGGTCTGCCTATACTGTTACTACAGAAATGGTACTGGGGTCTGCCTATACTTGTGCTACAGAAATGGTACTGGGGTCTGCCTATACTGCTGCTACAGAAATGTTACAGGGGTCTGCCTATACTTCTACGACAGAAATTGTACTAGGGTCTGCCTATACTTGTGCTACAGAAATGTTACAGGGGTTTGCCTATACTTCTATGACAGAAATGGTACTGGGGTCTGCTTATACTGCTGCTACAGAAATGTTACAGGGGCCTGCCTGTACTTTTGCAACAGAAATGGTACTGGGGTCTGCCTATACTTCTACTACGGAAATAGTACAGGGGTCTGCCTATATTGCTGCTACAGAAATGTTACAGGGGTCTGCCTATACTTGTGCTACAGAAATGTTACAGGGGTCTGCCTATACTGCTGCTAAAGAAATGTTACAGGGGTCTGCCTATACTGCTGCTACACAAATGTTACAGGGGTCTGTCTATACTTGTGCTATAGAAATGTTACAGGGGTCTGCCTATACTTCTGCTACAGAAATGTTACAGGGGTCTGCCTATACTGTTACTACAGAAATGTTACTGGGGTCTGCCTATACTTCTACTAGAGAAATGGTACTGGGGTCTGCCTATACTGCTTCTACAGAAATGTTACAGGGGTCTGCCTATACTTCTATGACAGAAATGGTACTGGGGTCTGCCTATACTGCTGCTACAGAAATGTTACAGGGGTCTGCCTGTATTTTTACAACAGAAATGTTACTGGGTCTGCCTATACTTCTACTACAGAAATGGCACTGGGGTCTGCCTACTCTGCTGCTACAGAAATGTTACAGGGGTCTGCCTATACTGCTGCTACAGAAATGTTACAGGGGTCTGCCTATACTGCTGCTACAGAAATGTTACAGGGGTCTGTCTATACTGCTGCTACAGAAATGTTACAGGGGTCTGCCTATACTTCTGCTACAGAAATGCTACTGGGGTCTGCCTATACTGTTACTACAGAAATGTTACAGGGGTCTGCCTATACGGCTGCAACAGAAATATTACTAGGGTCTGTCTATACTGTTACTACAGAAATGTTACTGGGGTCTGCCTATACTTCTGCCACATAAATGTTACAGGGGTCTGTCTATACTTCTGCTACAGGAATCTTACAGGGGTCTGTCTATACTATGGATGCACAAAGTCTTCCCATCGCGGTGTTTTACCTGTCTGGCACAAATACACTGACTGACCAGGGTATGAAGTGTGGGCTGAGGCCAACATGTATTTTCGCTCGTGTTACCACAGTTATCCGCGGCACTGGTTTGGGCCAAACAAGAGGAGCAATACTGCACTAATGAGACGTTCACAGCTGCACCAGCATCGGAGTCCGCTTCATGCCCGCGATTGCTGAGGGTTTGTGCAGAGGCCTATGTCATCGGCGCAGTGAAAGTCTGCCATGTTTGGGCACTCTGATTTCTTCATTGTTCATGGCTTGGGGTTCCTTGGACTCACCTATGCTGTGGGTGCACACAGACTTCCCATAGCGGTGTTTTACCTATCTGCACAAATACACTGACTTTCTAGGACATAAATTGTGGGCCGAGGCCAACATGTATTTTCTCTTGTGTTACCACAGTTATCCGTGGCCCTGGTTTGGGCCAAACAAGAGGAGCGATACTGCACTAATGAGACGTTCACAGCTGAACTAGCATCAGAGTCCGCTTCATGCCCGCGATTGCTGAGGGTGTGGGCAGAGGCCTATGTCCTGGGGGAAATGCAACTGCGCCAGGTTGGGCCCATGGAACTTCTTCCTGGTTAATGCAGTCTTTGGAGCGGTGAAAGCAAATGTAACTGATTTAATGAGACGTTCACAGCTGCACTAGCATCGGAGTCCGCTCTATGCCCGTGATTGCTGAGGGTGTGTGCAGAGGCCTATGTCCTCGGCGCAATAAAAGTCTGCCATGTTTGGGCACTCTGATTTCTTCATGGTTCATGTCTTGGGTTTCCTAGGACCCACCTATGCTGTGGGTGCCAACAGACTTCCCATAGCGGTGTTTTACCTGTCTGACCCAAAGACACTGACTGACTTGGGTAGGGTGCAGAGTGCAGATGGTTTACCCCTTGCGTTGTCGATGAGGTATCCGACACCCAAACAGAATGAGTAGTGTGTGGACACATGGATTCCCCATTGCTATGTCACTCGCGGCACCTTGGGCCACACAAGGTGTTTGCTGGGACCGAGCCTGACCAAGGGCCCGCTCACTTACTTCCCACACAGAGTATTGCTGCATTGTGGAGATGTGTAGAAGTGCTGGGCTGGCACCTGAGTTCCCTTTATGCCCACGTTTGCGGCTCCTGACAATTTTGCGATAGAGGTGGCACGGGATTGGAATGATGATCGTACGTCAATTTATCATCAATTCTTAACAGCATTGTGGGCTATCGCCTGCCCCTTTCAAAGAGGGTCGCTGCCTGGCCCTGCCAACCCTCTGCAGTGTGTGCCTCCGGTTCCTCCTCATCGCAGACGCACTTAGAAATAGATATGAGGGTGGTGTAGCTATGAAGCGCGCGCGTGGCATGAGGGCAGCTGAAGGCTGCGCAGGGACACTTTTGTGTGCACTGTGGACGCAGGGTCGTGCGGGGGGTTGGGCAGAATGTAACGCAGGAGAAGAGGCAGTGGTGTCACTCGCAGGCAGTGATTGTGTTTTGTTGGAGGTAGTGTGGTGCTTAGCTAAGGTATGCCTTGTTAATGAGGGTTTGTCCGAAGTAAAAATTGTTGGGGGGGGGGGGCCCACTCTTGCCCCTATTGTGGCTTAATAGTGGGACCTGGGAGCCTGAGATGCAGCCCTGCATGGTGCCCCTGCCCTTCCCTATCCGTTCCTGTGGTGTTTCCATGACTTTTGGATGTTTTCCAGAGCTTCACAAGTGAAGACCTATGTGGAGCATCGGTCGTATACAAAAATGCTCGAGTCGCTCATTGACTTCAATGGGGTTTGTTACTCAAAACGAGCTCTCAAGCATCGCGGAAAGTTTAACTCGAGCAACGAGCACTAGAGCATTTTGGTGCTCGCTCATCTCTATTCACCACACTTGACCTAACCGAAGGGTACTGGCAAATACCTCTGACTGACAAGTCCAAAAAGAAAACGGCCTTTTCAACCCCAGAGGGCCTGTTTCAGTACAAAGACATGCCGTTTGGGTTACATGGCACGCCTGCTACCTTTCAAAGGTTCATGGATCGGATTTTGAGGTCTCACCGTAACTATTCTGCCGCATACCTAGACGATGTCGTAGTCTATTGTGCCGATTGGGAGAGTCACCTTGGGAAGGTACATTCGGTCATGGATGCCATTAAAGGGGCAGGTTTAACCTTAAACCCTGGAAAATGTGCACTAACCCTGGAGGAAGCCAAGTACCTTGGCTATGTTATTGGCCATTGTGTCATTAAACCCCAGGTCAACAAGGTAGAGGCCATACAGGCATGGCCTAGACCTTTAACAATAAAACAGGTCAGAGCTTTTTTAGGAATGACCAGGTACTACTGTAGGTTTGTGTCTAACTTTGCCTCCATTGCAGCACCACTAACAGATTTAACGAAAGGGGGCAAGTCGGTAATGATGGCATGGACAGCCGAGACCGAGCAGGCCTTTCAAAATTTAAAGTCTGCCCTTTGCCAACAGCCAGTGTTGATAACGGCCGACTTCTCAAAAGAGTTTATTGTGCAGACGGATGCTTCTAATGTAGGGTTGGGTGCAGTGTTGTCCCAGTCCATAAATGGGGAAGAACATCCAGTACTGTATTTAAGCAGGAAACTATCTCCTGCGGAGAAGAAATATGCTATTGTTGAACGTGAATGTTTAGCAGTAAAATGGGCACTAGAAACATTGAGGTACTATCTCTTGGGGAGAGGGTTCAAATTGGTGTCAGACCATGCCCCCTTGACCTGAATGAAGCAAAATAAGGAAAAGAATGTGAGGGTGATGAGGTGGTTTCTTTCGCTTCAGAACTTCAAGTTCACCCTCTAATATAGACCAGGCTAGTCACAAGGTAATGCTGATGCCTTGTCTAGGGTGCATTGTCTGGTCACCAAAAAGGCCCAGCCCTCCGGCGTGGAGAAGAGGAGGGGGGGATATGTAGGATATATCTCCCTCCCAGGCTCTTAGTCTGGACAGGGTGGCGATCCAGTCCATGACTTCAGCCTGGTTCTCAGAGAACTCAGCTGTAGGCACTGACCCCGTTACTGAGGCATAAAAGACTGCAGCTCTAAGGAGTCAGTGTCTGACAAGCTGAGGAGGGAGTACAACCTTATAGTGTGGACCTGAGGAAACCTCTGAGCACCCTGCGTGCTGCATCTCTGCATATGTTATGTTAAATGGACTTTTTTGTTGCTTTGCCTGGAGTGTGCTTTACGGAATAAAACTGAAGTAAGTTTTATGCACTTTCTAGTCCAGCGTGTCATTGCCGCCCCCACCCCCTGGAGGACTTAGTTACAGCGTGTATACTTGTGTGGAAAAAACAGAAACCCCAAAAAAATTTTACAAAAGTAATTGGTCTAATTTTCCAGGACGGAAAAAAAAAACCTGCCCGTGTGAATATACTCTAAATTGACCCGCAGTGCAGACTTTAAATCCAAATTGTTAATTTATGCTGTGGATTTTCAGTGGCGATACTGTAAGGGTATGTTCAAACGGCAACATTTTCCATTGCGAATTCCACCTCAAACTTGTCAACTTTTTGCCGCATTTCTTTACATGGGTCAGCATGCAGATTTTGCCAAAGTGCAAGATTCGCTTGTGAAATTCCAACATGGAAATTTGCATTTCTGCATCAAGAAGTGGTATGTTCTTCTCCCCCTAAGGTTACCTTCATAGAATAGTAGAGTTGGAAGGGACCTCCAGGGTCATCGGGTCCGACCCCCTGCTCAGTGCAGCATTCACTAAATCACCCCAGACAGATGTCTGTCCAGCCTTTGTTTGAACACTTCCATTGAAGAAGAACTCACCACCTCCCGTGGTAACCTGCTCCACTCATTGATCACCCTCACTGTCAGAAAGTCCCTTTCAGTTTCATCCCATTGCTTCTAGTCTTTCCTTGTGCTGATGACAATAGGGCTGATCCCTCTGCACTGTGACAGCCCTGCAGATATTTGTAGACAGCTATTAAGTCAACTCTCAGCCCTCTTTTTTGCAAGCTAAACATTCCCAGATCCTTTAACCATTCTTCATGGGACATGATTTGCAGACTGCTCTCCATCTTGGCAACTCTTCTCTGAACTTGCTGCAGTTTGTCTTTTTTAAAGTGGGTGCCCAGAACTGGACACAATATTCCAGATGAGATCTGACTAACGAAGAGTAGAGGGGGATAATGACCTCACGTGATCTAGACTCTATGCTTCTCGTAATACATCCCAGAATTATGTTTGCCTTTTAGGCTGCTGCATCACATTGTTGACTCATGTTCAGTCTATGATCTATTAGTATACCCAAGTCTATTTCACATGCTATTGCTGCTTAGCCCAATTCCCCCCATTCTGTATGTGCTTTCTTCATTTTTTTTGCCCAGATATAGGAGTTTGCATTTCTCCTTGTTAAATACCATTCTGTTAGTCGCTGCCCACTGTTCAAGCTTTTCTAGATCTTTTTGAATCCTCTCTCTCTTCCCTAGTGTTAGCTATCCCTCCTAGCTTTGTGTCGTCAGCAAATTTGATCAGTTTCCCATCAATTCCCTCCTCCAGATCATTTATAGAAATGTTGAACACCACTGGGCCTTGGACAGAGCCTTGTTGTACCTCACCTGATACATTCTTCCACTTGGGTGTGCAGCCATTTATGATCACTCAGCCAGTTGTGAATCCACCTTACAGTTGCCTTGTCAATCCCATATTTGGTCAATAAGTGTTACCATGCGGCGGTTGCTGGTCCTCCTGGGGCGGCAGGGTGCATGGTCCTGCGGTCTGGGCGCGCCCCCCCCCCCCCCCCCCCGGCTTGTGGTCCGGCTGCCGGAGCGTGGGTGCCTGGCCGGTGTGGTGCTGGTGGCGCGCGGCACCTGTGAGTGCAGCTGCCGTGCACAAGCTCCCTTTTATTATGTTCTGTTGGGAGTTGGCTGTCTCCCTCTCTACCCCTGTGCAGTGGCTTTTGTTTAAAGGTTGGGTAGTGACTGGCAATCACTGCCAGTTATTGGTTTCCCTCAGTGTGCTAGCTAGTCTGCCTCTGTTGGTCTCCTGTTTCTGTCATCTTGTCTGCTATATTTGCTATTATCCGCCAGGTTTTTCCGTCTGGCTCAGTTCTGCTTAGTATTGTTTGTGTTGGTTATTTACATCTGCCTTTTCTGTCGGTATTCTACCCTTTCCATCCAGGTACGCCAGCGTCCCTTTTTCGGTCCCTAGTAGGGATGAGCGAGCATACTCGGAAAAGCACTGCTTGCTCGAGTAATGTGCTTTATCCGAGTATCTCAGTGCTCGTCCCTGAAGATTCGGGTGCCGGCACGGAGCGGGGAGCTGCAGGGGAGAGCAGGGAGGAACGGAGGGGAGATCTTTCTCTCCCTCTCTCCCGCCTGCTCTCCCCTGCTCCCCGCTGCGACTCACCTGTCAGCCGCAGCGGCACCCGAATCTTCAGGGACGAGCAGTGAGATACTCGGATAAAGCAAATTACTCGAGCGAGTAGTGCTTTTCCGAGTACGCTCGCTCATCCCTAGTCCCTAGTGAGAGTAGTTGCCCACCTAGGGTTAGCCAGGAGTGGAGGCAAGCAGGCAGGGGCAGGGGTTGTGGGTGAGATCTAGGGCACCAGGGCTGGCGTACACCGTAACATAAGAATGGTATGAGATATTTTGTCAAATGCTTTACTAAAGTCAAGATGTATATACTATATCCACCGCATTTCCCTGATTAACCCAGTCAGTCATTCAGTTATAGAAGGACATGAGATTAGTCTGGCATGACTTGTTTGTTACAGACCCATGCTGCCCCCTAAGGTCCCGGCCACCCTTACTCCCTCAACCATTCCCTCCCTGTTGGTAGGAATTAGGTCCCAGATAGCAGATCCCCTTGTTTTCTCTTCCACCTTTGAAGATAAAGTTGTCAGCAAGAGCGGATAAGAATTTGTTGGATCCATTACTTTTACCTGAGAGATTCCCAACAAATGTCTGGATCGGTGAATCTCCCATGATCACTATGTGGTACGGTTTTGAGAGCTTGGCCATGTGATGTACCTTCACCCAGGTGAGCACAGTATTGGGTGGAGTAACCCGGGGCGGTGTCGCACTTGTCAGTGCGTGTTACCTGCGGATGTGAGCCATTTATCATGCTGGAACACCTCCCTTCACACAGGTGACACCCGATCCTCCTGCGCCTGTTTTATGTGTCGGAGGATTAGTGTTTCCCATTGATCTCATTGGGAAAGGTCGCATGGCCCTCGCTGCCCACCGCACGCCATGCGAGGCGTTACAGGCCCCATTGTAATCCCAGTGCGATGCCTTCTGAGTAATGCGCAGGGATCGGACACGGCACCGTTTTTTTTGCACCTTGTTGTGAGGCGGGACAACATCCCCGGTGTGCGGCTTCATTCAAACAATGGGTTGATAATTCACGTGAGATTCTGGGCCGTGAGAAGGCGGCCATTACTGTGTTCACACGGCGGAAGTCACTGCGGCAAATTACACGTGACTCCGCCTCTGGAATCTGCGTCTTTCTGCCGCGGTTTTGGGCGTGGATTCGCACACGTATTTAGTCTTGTCAGTGGCGTTAATCCCCACCCGGAATTCGGATGTGGAACGAGGGGTGACGTCCATGATGTGTAACTGTCCCCCGCAGTTATAGGGCCCCCTTGTGGGTAACAGTGCCCACTGTGTGCCCCTCACAGGCTAATAACGCCCCTCTTTGCCATTTTCTGCCCACATGATAGAACACAGTAGAGGGGGCTGCAGGATGGCGTCTCCCTGTCCTTTACACTGTCAGCAACGCTTGGACTTGTAGTCCCACACCGCGCCTCACTAGAGGGTGTCAGCCGCCAGCCCCGGTGTCACCCAGCAGTTGCACACAGCGCCTCTGGCGGCGGCTCCCGTTATACACAGCGACCTAACAGCAGCCCCGCCTGTGGGCGCGGTCTGGGCGGAGACCCTTGCGCCTCCTGTTGTGTGTAGTGAAGACCGGCGCCCTCCTGTGGTACAGTTAGGAGTGACATCTTCGCCTCCAGCGGCTGTATACCAGCGCCCTCTGGCGGTGACTCAGTGTCCAGCGGCTGCCGCTCCTCCTCCCGGTGATCCCGCGGTGGCCGCTCATCTTCCCGGGCTTCCTGTCTGGAGATCCGGGATGTCAGAGCGCCGGAGCCGGTGCATGAGTGTGCGGAGGCCAAGTGTCCGGTATGTGATAGCTGTGGCTGCCCAGAGTGGGACTACAACTCCCAGCGTGTCCTGGTAACTGGCTGCTGGTTATGCTGAGTGTTGTAGTTCTACAGCAGGTTACAGAGTGCAGTGCCTAGTTATTACACGTGAGTGCTTAGTGGCGCAGTGTGGTTGTGGAGAGCGCGGGGTGGCACATTGTAATGCTGGAAAGTGCAGGGTGGCACGGTGTCATTGTGGGGATTGCGGAGTGGCACATTGTAATGCTAGAAAGTACAGGGTGGCACGGTGTCATTGTGGGGCGTACGGGGTGGCACGGTGTCATTGTGGGGCGTACGGGGTGGCACGGTGTCATTGTGGGGCGTACGGGGTGGCA
Source organism: Eleutherodactylus coqui (assembly GCF_035609145.1). NCBI lineage: Eukaryota > Metazoa > Chordata > Amphibia > Anura > Eleutherodactylidae > Eleutherodactylus > Eleutherodactylus coqui. The sequence continues at coordinate 45,282,897 of NC_089841.1, forward strand.
CGGTGTCATTGTGGGGCGTACGGGGTGGCACGGTGTCATTGTGGGGCGTACGGGGTGGCACGGTGTCATTGTGGGGTGGCACGGTGTCATTGTGGGCGTGCCGGGTGGCTCAGTGTAATGCTGGGGCGTGCAGGGTGGCTCAGTGTAATGCTGGGGCGTGCAGGGTGCCACAGTGTAATGCTGGGCAGTGCAGGGTGGCACAGTGTCAATGTGGAGACCGCGGGGTGGCACGGTGTCATTGTGGGGCGTGCAGGGTGGCACGGTGTCATGCTGGAGAGCGCGGGGTGGCACGGTGTCATGCTGGAGAGCGCGGGGTGGCACGGTGTCATGCTGGAGAGCGCCGGGGTGGCACGGTGTCATGCTGGAGAGCGCCGGGGGGCTTTGTGTCATTATGGGGAGCGTCAGGTGGCACGTTGTCATTGTGGAGAGCACCAGGAGGGCTCGGTGTCATGTTGGGGAGCATTGGGTGACTCGATGTCATTGTGGCACAGTGTCATAGTGGAGAGCGCCGGGGGGGGGTCTTGGTGTAATTGTGGGGCGTGTTGGGTGGCTCAATGTCATTGTTAAGAGCGGCGGGGGGAGGGCTCAGTGTCATTCCGGAGAGCGCCAGGGGGTTCAGTGTGAGCGCATGGTGCCTTGGTGTCATTGTCATGAACGCAGGGAATCCACTGGATGTTTTCTCCCTTGTTTACCACGAAGCTGCGCACGTCTTCGGATATGATGGTGGGGAAAGACACCTCTGTATATCGGTAAGTCACTGTGACATTTATGTACCCGCAGGTACCGGGCGCCCAATCCAGCCGTTACCTTGTAAGAACCATGAATGTCTCTCTGGAGGTCCTTCTGTCTACCAGCATCAAGCGGAAAAAGCCCTGTCCAAGGTTATGCTGGCTGGGGAGGGTAAGTGCCACAATCACCCCTGTATACGTTGTATTACTTGTACTCATACTCACTATTCTGCTGGTGGAGTCACTGTGTACATACATTACTTATCTTGAGTTACATCCTCTATTATACCCCAGAGCTGTACTCACTATTCTGCTGGTGGAGTCACTGTGTACATACATTACTTATCCTGTACTAATCTTGTATTATACTCCAGAGCTGCACTCACTATTCTGCTGGTGGAAACACTGTGTACATACATTACTTATCCTGTACTGATCCTGAGTTCCATCCTGTATTATACTCCAGAGCTGCACTCACTATTCAGCTGGTGGAGTCACTGTGTACATACATTACTTATCCTGTACTGATCCTTAGTTACTTCCTGTTTTATACTCCAGAGCTGCACTCACTATTCTGCTGGTGGAGTCACTGTGTACATACATTACTTATCCTGTACTGATCCTGAGTTACATCCTGTATTATACTCCAGAGCTGCACTCACTATTCTGCTAGTGGAGTCACTGTGTACATACATTACTTATCTTGTAATGATCCTGAGTTACATCCTGTATTATACTCCAGAGCTGCACTCACTATTCTGCTGATGATGTCACTGTCTTCAGATCCATCTTGCACTGACTGTTTTGCCCCTCTTCCAGGAGAAGGAGGCGGTGTTCCTTGTGGATGGGCGGCAGGTCAGTGAGATCCGGCTGCGGTCCGGCAGTGTGAAGAAGACGTTACTGAAGAAGCAGAACGTCGTGACCCTCGCCACCTCTGGTAATGGTCAGCCTCCGGTAGTGGTCAGCCTCCGGTAGTGGTCAGCCTCCGGTAGTGGTCAGCCTCCGGTAGTGGCCAGTCTCCGTTAGTGGTCAGCCTCCGGTAATGGTCAGCGCTCGCACAGTACTTGCCTCCTAGCTTCTAGTGACTCTCCTCATGGGGTTGTCTGCGGCAGACGGCTGTATTACAGTGTTGGGGCACTATTGGCTCCAGATGTCTTAGTGGGTCATATAACAAGTAGTTGTCTGATGCAGTGAGAGGTTGCAGAGCCCATAGTACTCTCCCATAGAAGTCAGTGACTGTGCTGCAGAGCTGTAATCCTGTCTCTTCTCAGGGTCGTGGCTGGCCGCTCTGCACCTCACCGGGGAGCTGTCGCTGTGGAACAAGGATCTGGACTGCCTGCAGACTGTTCCCGCCAATGACGTCATCGCCGAAGAAATTGCATCAGCTCAAGGTAAGAAGGCTGGGGGGCTTCATTCCTGTCTGTCCAGCAGCCTGATGGTCTCTGTAACTCCTTGGTATCAGGGTGTCTGTGGAAATGCTTTAACCCCTTAACGACCGCCCCATGGGGAAACTACGTCCTCAGAAAGTGGGCCTTAATCCTAGAGGACGTAGTTTTATGCATCCTCTTTGGATTGATGCCCACTGGCCTGAGGACGTGACAGCTCCATGCTGTCGGTGCCCGCAGGTAGCCGACAGCATGGAGCTGTCATCCCAGGATGTGGGCAGTCCCCCCCGGCATTGCGATCGGCGCTATAAAATGAATAGCGCCGATCGCAAAAAAGTAAATAAAACAGTGTAAAAAAGTAGTAATTCAGCTGCTATGATGGATCGGATCCATCACGGCAGCTGAAAATACTCACACGGCTTGTCGGCGGTGTCCCCCGGAGATCTGGTCCTCCCGGACCCGCCGGCGGCCTTCTGCGCATGCGCGCCTGACGATGACGTCATGCGCACGCGCAGAAGCCCAGGTGTCCCCGGCAAATTTAAAACCTCCTGGCTCCCGGCTCCTGAAGGTAGCCGGGAACCAGGAGGTGTTACCGGGGACCACTGTGAGCGGTCCCCGGGCCCGCGATCACCGCTATCCATTGCGATAGCGGTGATCGCGAAAAAGTTTAAAAAGTAAAACAAAAGTAAAGTTTCACCTCCCCTCATGGATCGGATCCATGAGGGGAGATGAAGATACTCACCCCCGGTCCTCTGCGATGTCCCGGGACCCGAAATCCCCGTCTGCGCATGCGCGCCCGATGATTGACATCGGGCGCGTGCACAGAGGGGCTCGAGCCCCGGGAAATTCAAAATTGCTCTGCTCCTGGCTGCCATGTGTAGCCAAGAGCAGAGGGATGTCACCAGGGACATGATCACTGTCATCCAATGACAGTGTCATCCACTGTCATACAGTGATCATGTAAAGTAAAAAAAAAAGTGCAAAAAGTAAAAAAAAATAAATAAAAAAAGAGGTAAAAGGTAAAAAAAAAAAAGTGCAAAAAGTAAAAAAAAAGTTTTAAAAAGTTAAAAAAAGCTTGCGTTTCATCTTCCCCCACGGATCATATCCGTGAGGGAGGATGAAATGACGTACCTAAGGCCTGCGGATTTATCCGCGGACCTCACCCCAGCTTCTGCGCACGCGCCCGTCACCAGTGTGGCAGGCGCATGCGCAAAAGCCGTGGTTTTTTAAAATCTCCCTGCTCCTGGCTACAAAACTTAGCCGAGAGCCTGGAGATTTCACGGGGGTCGCGGTGAGCGGTTCCTGATCACGTGTTCGCCGTTATCCAAAGAATAATGGCGATCACGTAAAAGTTAAAAAAAGGTGAAGCTTCATCTCCCCTCACTGATGCGATCGGTGAAAGGAGATAAAACTTTTTACCGGAGGCCTCCGTATTTGCACCCCGACGCAATCTTCTTCCGTGAACTTTCCCGTATTCTGCGCATGCGACCGCTGGCAAAACACTGCACACATGCGCAGGAGTCGGGGAGCCCAGGAAACTTAATATCTCCTTGCTCTCGGCGACCATCGGTCACCGAGAGCCTGGAGCAGTGACGGGTGGCCTCGTTGAGCGGTCCCCAGTCACGTGAAAAATGGTAGCGATCTACCTTTGGCCGGTCTCACATGACCGGATAGGAATTACGGATTCCGCATGCGTTTGATTAGCGGTAATACGCAGATCAATCGCATTGGATTACACAATTCCGCTCACATTAGCGGGTTGGAATTGCGTAATCCACTCGCAGAAAAGAGAACGCAGCAGGTTCTATTTTACCGCGGATATCCGCAACATAGAGCCCGTTGTGCTCCATGGTCGTGGATATACCCGCAGCCCATACATAACTACCTTGTATACGGGCTGCGGGTACCCGTGTCATCGCTAAGCGACGGTGTGGGAAATACAAACAACGCAAAAAAAAAGTGTACTGCGCATGACCGCTTGTGTGAGTAGGCAGTTATGCGCAGTACATTACGCGGCCGTACGCAGGGTCACAGCTGGGATCCGCTGCGGGCCTCCGCAAGCGGATTCCGCCTGCACCCGCGTGAGCTTGGCGTTATTCAGACCGCTACCTGTAATACGCAATTTACAAGAAGCCCCGGGAACGCTCGCCTTCCTGCAGTTCCAGGAGCACCTTGTTGAGCGCCTTCTGTGTGAGACTGCCGCACTTCATCAAGCTTACAGAGACTCACAGAGTGCCACTTTTTACACCCCATCCCCGCCACTGAGGTCAAAAAATGACTCCCAAAAAGCATGAGAGGAGGGGGGATACCCGGTTTTATTGCCCCATGTGCCCATCCCAACCAGCCTCCATAATTACCCATCTTTGGAAATACTACACAGTTCACATTATTACTTTTATCTAAGATTTGGGGAACGCCGAAAAGGGCGCGGAGGGGGGGGGGGGATTTTAGGGAGTCAATTGTTATTCCGTACAAATGAGCAATGGGGCCTGGAATGTATTCAGTTGTGCCCTGCAATCCAACTGGTGTTCCCTCCATTACAGGCCTTGCCATGTTTCCTGTAAGTAGATTAGGGCCACAATGGGTATGTTTTTGAACACGGGACAAACGGGGGAATCCATTTTGGGGTGAACGTCTTCATTCCTATGTAAACTGTACAAAAAAAAAAGTTTTTAAATTGACAAAATTGCCAAAAAAATGAAAATTGTAATTTTTTTCTTCTGCTTTGCTGAAATTTATTCAAATACTGTGTGGTCAAAATACGCAGTACACCCCTAGATGAATTCGTTAAGGGGTCTAGTTTTTAAAATGGGGATATTTGTGGGGGTCTTTATCGTTTTGGACGCTCAATGGCTCTATAAGTGGGCAATGGGGCCTGGAATTTATTCCGTTGTACCCTAAAATCCAACGGGTGCTCCTTCCATTATAGGCCTAGCCATGCGTCCTTTAAGTAGATTAGGGCCACAAGGGGTATGGTTCTGAACACGGGACAAACAGGGGTATCCATTTTGGGGTGAAAGTCTTCATCCCTATGTGTGCTGTACAAAAAAAACAGTTTTTAAATTGATACAACTGCCAAAAAAATGAAAATTGTAATTTTTTTTCCTACTGCTTTGCTTAGATTTATTCAAAAATTGTAGGGTAAAAATACACAGTACACCCCTAGATAAATTCGTTAGGGGGTCTAGTTTTCAAAATGGGATCATTTGTGGGGGTTCTCTGTCGTTTTGGCCGCTCAAGGGCTCTACAAGTGGGCAATGGGGTCTAAATCACCTTCATGCTAAATTTCTGTTCTGAAAGCCACCGACTACTCCTTTCATTTTGGGCCCCGTTGTGCATCCAGACAAAAGATTAGGGCCACAATGGGTATGTCTCTGAACACGGGACAAACAGGGGGATCCACTTTGGGGTGCAAGTCTTCATTCATGTGTGTGCTGTACCAAAAAAGCAGTTTTTAAAACGACAGAATTGCCAAAAAAAACGAAAATCACAATTTTTTCCTTTTGCTTTGCTTCAATTCATTCAAAAACTGTGGGCTCAAAATGGGCAGTACACCCCTAGATAAATTTATTAAGGGGTCTAGTTTTCAAAATGGGGTCACTTGTGGGGGTTCTCTTTGATTTTGGCCGCTCAAGAGCTCTACAAAAGTGCTATGGGCCTAAAACTCCTTCAAGGAAAATCTATGTTCTTAAAGCCATCGACTACTCCTTTCGTTTTGGGCCCCATTGTGCATCCAGACATAAGATTAGGGCCACAATGGGTATGTCTCTGAACACGGGAGAAACAGGGGTATCCATTTTGGGATGAAAGGCTTCATTCATGCGTGTGCTGTACAAAAAAAAGCTGTTTTTAAAATGACAGAATTGACAAAAAAATGAAAATCACAATTTTTTCCTTTTGCTTGGCTTGAATTCATTCAAAAACTGTGGGGTCAAAATGGTCAATACACCCCTAGATAAATTCGTTAAGGGGTCTAGTTTTCAAAATGGGGTCACTTGTGGGGGTTCTCTTTGGTTTTGGCCACTCAAGAGCTCTACAAAAGTGCTATGGGGCCTAAAACGCCTTCAAGCAAAATTTATGTTCTGAAAGACACCGACTACTCCTTTCATTTTGGCTCCCGTTATGCATCCAGACATAAGATTAGGGCCACAATGGGTATGTTTCTGAACACGGGAGAAACAGGGGTATCCATTTTGGGGTGTAAATCCTCATTTTCATGGGCTCTATAGGAAAAAAATATGTCTTCAAAATGACATATTTGCAAAAATATGAAATTTTATTTTTTGTCCCCTAAATTGAACTAATTCCTGAAAAGAACTGGTGGGGTCAAAATACTCATGACCCCCCTCAGTAAATACACTAAGGGGTGTAGTTTTTAAAATGGGGTCATTTGTGGGTGTATCTATTATTCTGACACTTGTGAGCCTCTGCAAACTTGGCTTGGTGCAGGAAAACAAAGTGTTCCTCAAAATGCTGAAAAGTAATGTTAAATGTGTACGTCCTCTAAATGGTTAAAAAAAACACAAGTTTTTCAAGTGTGCATTCAGAATAAAGTAAACAGATGGAAATACATATCTTATCAAAAATTTGTACAGTATGTTTGGACATATTTGAGATATTACGGTTGAAAATGTGAAAAAATGACAATTTTTTCAAAATGTTTCCAATATTGGTACTTTTAATAAATATACACAAATTATATCGGTCTCTTTTTACAATCTAAATGAAGTACAACATGTGGCGAAAAAACAATGTCAGAATCACTGGGATATGTAAAGCCTTTACGGAGTTATGCCACGTTGAATGACGCATGTCAGATTTCCAAAATTTGGCTCCGTCACTAAGGCGCAAACAGGCTTCGTCACTAAGGGGTTAATATTTGGGGTTTCTAAAGTCTGACTGTTGCAGCTCATCTGATTGACGCTTCGTCAATGCCGTTTCATGTGCTGAGGCCCAATAATGTGACTTGTTTGGCATCTATCATCTCAGGAGACTCCTTGAAGTTGCACCTTTATGTGTCTGATGATGGCTGCAGAGTTCTCCTGGCGGCTCACACCGGCTGCGTCTATCTGTGGGAAAACACAGAGGAAAAGCCGCAGCTCACGTGCCAGAAGAAAAGGGTCCTGCCGTGCCGATGGAGCAAAATAGAACATGGCGATAGCGTTGTGTTACCCGGTGTAACAGACAAGGAGGCGACACTGCATGCCGTATTCATCAAGAATGAGGTACAACCCGTTCTGTCATCGCAGGGGGGGAGGTTTCACTGTAAACTAAAGGGGGTTTCCTGTTTTATGTATGTAATTTTGAGAAGTGGATATAATTGTGTCCAGTGTAGACAATGCTCTGTGAGCTAAACAGACCGGACTCCAGGCTGATACATTGTACATAGCTAGTCCTGCTCTCAGCTGAGAAGTGGATACAATTGTATCCAGTGTAGACAATGCTCTGTGAGCTAAACAGCCCAGACTCCAGACTGATACATTGTACATAGCTAGTCCTGCTCTCAGCTGAGAAGTGGATACAATTGTATCCAGTGTAGACAATGCTCTGTGAGCTAAACAGCCCGGACTCCAGACTGATACATTGTACATAGCTAGTCCTGCTCTCAGCTGAGAAGTGGATACAATTGTATCCAGTGTAGACAATGCTCTGTGAGCTAAACAGCCCGGACTCCAGACTGATACACCAGAGCTGGTATCATTATGGATATGTTTGGTATCCCCAGAATCGCCTTGACCTGTAGTATTAGCCTCTGCCCAACATTCGCCACACACCTTTGATACATGGAGGTGTTGATTGTCTTTGGCAGCTGGCACCGACAGCAGCTGCTAGGAGCAGAGAGAACCCATTTGCAGCAGTTACCCTTTTGATGCCACTGTCAATTCTGTCAGGCCATTTATATTGCTAACCGACTGGGATTGGTGTGAACTTCTATCTCGGCCATTCTGGTCAGATGCCAGCTGTCAGAGACAACCAATCCCCCCCACATGTGAAGCTGGCTTGGCTCCTGAGCCTGCTCCATACACTGACGCCCTCCATCCGGTGTACATCGAGAAGGGGTTAATGACCTCTTAAATAAGTAGTTCAGTGACCCATTTCCCTGGGCAGCAGCTCTTCCTAGTGATTCAGGCGCCCAGGATGTAACACTCAGTAGATGTGAAAGCCATATCTGCAGTCACCCACCTCTCCCATATCCTGTCCGGTACACCTGCTGTAATATGTGTTTCCTCTCCTCAGGTGTTGGGTGATTGCTGCCTCTGCACATTTGTCTTCTATTCTGGTTCACGACTTGTGATGACTTTCCTGGCTTTACGTTGGTTTGAGAAAAATCAGAGATTACACAGGTAAGGGCTGCCATATTATTTTATGCCTAGTGACAAAATACTAGAACCACATATTACAAACGGGAGAAATCCCAAAGCACGCCAACACAGCACACATAGAAGTGCTCCGCGAGCCCAATATGGACCCCCAACTACCAGGATCTTACAGGCCCATTCACTCCTAAAGCAAGACCTGAAATACTAGCAGAACGGTTAAGCCCGCTCATGCCCTTAATGGTGGGACCCTCGCAAGTTGTAAATATTAGAGAGGTTCTTGCGGTATTAGACACATCCAGTGCAGTACTAATATCCCTAGACGCCGACGAGGCATGTGACAATGTACAATGGAGCTGGCTGGGTTCGGTCCTGGATAAAGTAGCATTGCAGGGTCCTTTCCACATAAACAGCATCTATAGTAACCCAACAGCAAGAATCCACACAGCGGGATTCTTATCAGACCCATGTTGACTGTATAGAGGTACCAGGCAGGGCTGTCCGCTGTCTCCCCTATTGTTTGACCTAGCATTGGAATCCCTAATATGTCATCTGGAGGACTCCCCGTATTCCAGGAAATAAAAATCGGAACACAAGAAATGAAGAGCGCTCTCCTTGCGGATGACATTCTCATATTTATGGCAGATCCTAAAGCACATTTGAAAAGAGTAATAGCGGACATAACTGAATTTGGGACCGTCGCAGGTTACCGAATTAATCCAACCAAAAGTGAAAAACTAGAAATAGGTGCATCGAGCCCTAGGTCTTTTTGGATTTCCCTAGGATGGGGAGAAAGTATAGTAAAACCTCATATTACATACCTAGGAATAAAATAGGTAAAGATCCCATTTCACTATACACCCTAAATTATCTGCCACTGATTGATAGGATAGTGTCAGAATTAAAAAGATGGTCAAATCTTCCTCTCTCAATGCTGGGGAGATGCCAACTCATCAAGATGATGAGCTTTTCCAAGTTGCTGTACCCTATGCAAACTATCATACAATATAGCATGCCTAACAAGACATATAGATGTCGATTGTATAGACAAGTTGTCTAAGTCTATGCCGCTGGTAGGCCATCCAGAATTCCCCAGAGGTCATGATGACAGAGTCTTGAAGGAGTGGCAAGAAAAAGGTTTAGCGGTAGCCCATCACTTCATGCATGAGAGAGAAAGCAGATGGCTTAATGCATCAGAGTCCAAGACTAAGTATAACCTACTAGGGACACAATTCCTACAGGTTGCGCAGACACTTCGGTTTTGCAAGACTAGGCTTAGAGATCTCAGTAGAGAGGCGGGCAAAACAGACTTTGATTCCATAACCGCACAACCAACAGGAAGATCCTCACTATCTACACTACAAAGGGCAATAAAAAACAAAGTCCTGAAAATCGAAAAACACTAAATATTTTCCAGGTGGGAAAAAATAACACAAGACACGGATATGGGAGAAACGATCCTTAAGGGTCGGTCAAAAATCAGAGCCTGCTTGGTCAGTGAGACCTGGAGGGAAGCCTTCTTCAAAATCCTGCATCATGCCATAGATGGCTTTGATATTCCAGCATCTCCTTCATTCCCAGAGCGCATCACACAGTGCCCAACATGTGGAGCACCAGCCACAGACCTACTTCATGGCATATGGGGTTGTGCTCAGGTGCAGGACTTCTGGAAGAAACTCCTAAAGTATATACAGGATCAATGGGGAATAGTAACACCCAGGGAGATACAAACTGTAATCCACGATGACGAGAGGACAGGGCCGGACGGATCCACTCCTCTAACATTCCCTAGATTCATCCACATAGTTCTTCTAGTACCGAAAAGACTTCTGCTCAAACATCGGCTTCTGCAAACAATCCCAGGAATAACAGCTGGAGAACGGGTGGAGACAGAGAGACACACAGAGAAAGCAGCAAAAACATTTTTCAAAAAATGGCAGATCTTCCTCCAGTCACACTACACCGACCGAGAAATCAGAAAGATAGTGACGCCCTTTCAGTATACAACCTGGTACCTAATAGAGGAGGCTAGAGACTCTCTGGGAAGACTGAAAATCAACAGAGGGCAGGATAACGGAACAGACCGGAATGGAATATGAGGCATAGGATAGGGTCTGGACGGGGACACTAGGAGAAGAGGAGGACAGAAATATTAAAAGTATTCCCTCCTGGTTATTTCCTTTTTTACATTTTATTATGTTTTTGTTTTTTTTGTTTTTTTTTGCCTATTTAAAATAAAAAATAAAAAAAAAGGGCAATGCTCTATGAGCTAAACACAGTTTGTTACAATGCATCAGTCTGGAGTCCGGGCTGTTTAGCTCACAGAGCATTGTCTACACTGGACACAATTGTAACCACTTCTCAGCTGAGAGCAGGACTAGCTATGTACAATGTATCAGTCTGGAGTCCGGGCTGTTTAGCTCACAGAGCATTGTCTACACTGGACACAATTGTATCCCCTTCTCAGCTGAGAGCAGGACTAGCTATGTACAATGTATCAGTCTGGAGTCCGGGCTGTTTAGCTCACAGAGCATTGTCTACACTGGATACTATTGTATCCACTGCTCAGCTGAGGACAGAACTAACTATGTACAATGTATCAGTCTGGAGTCTGGTCTGTGTATCTCACAGAGCATTGTCTACACTGGATACAATTCTATCTACTTCTCAGGCGAAAGCAGGTCTAGATATGTACAGGGTTATTGCCTCTGAATGCCAAGTACAATGTTCTCATTCACTGACAGCAATCACATATCCTGTAAATAGTGAGAAAATGAATCACAAAGTACATTAGAAATCTGTAGAATTTTAAAGCAAAAATATTTCTGGTGATTCAGTCTCAAAGGGGTTTTCCTGACGATTTATCTGTTTGAAGAAGCTGTGATGCCTGAGCGAGTGCTACAGCTTCTTCATTATATACCAGACATAGCACCATTCATTGTGTAGTGGCGGTGTTTGGTATTGCAGATCAATCCAATTCACTTGCATTGGACTAAACTTTAGAAAGGCCATGCGACGAATAGACTTGAGGTCACAAGACCTGAAAAGAGGTCATAGCACTCATGTCACAGCACCTTCAAACAGATGAACAGTGGAGGTTCTGGGAGGCGCTCCTCGCCGGTCTGTGCTTAGAAGGGGTCATCAATAGCTGATTAGCAGTATTTAAAGGGGTTGTCTCACGCCGAAACGTTTTTTTTTTGTTTTTTTTTCAATAGGCCCCCCTTTCGGCGCGAGACAAACCCAAGGGATGGGTTAAAAAAAAAAAATAATAAAAATATATATATATATATATATATTACTTACCCGAATCCCCGCTCTGCGACGAGTTCTTTCTTCCTTCTTCAAGATGGCCTCCGGGATCTTCACCCACGATGCACCGCGGGTCTTCTCCCATGGTGCACCGTGGGCTCTGTGCGGTCCATTGCCGGTTCCAGCCTCCTGATTGGCTGGAATCGGCACACGTGACGGGGCGGAGCTACGATGACGACGCGGGACCAGCTCTCCGGCACGAGCGGCCCCATTCACCAGGCAGAAGACCGGACTGCGCAAGCGCGTCTAAAAAAGCAAGAAGCCAGCGAAATTAGACGGATCCATGGCGACGGGGACGCTAGCAACGGAGCAGGTAAGTGAATAACTTCTGTATGGCTCATATTTAATGCACGATGTATATTACAAAGTGCATTAATATGGCCATACAGAAGTGTATAACCCCACTTGCTTTCGCGGGACAACCCCTTTAAGTCCCCCAAATCCCCTTTTAAGGTGTTGTCTCCTCTGATTAAATACTGTTTATATGATTTGCTCTTGCATATAGATGGGGTAGAAGGGGGGAGTTGCATCACTTAGGACCCCACGGAGGACTTGCTGAGACAATTCTTTACATTGTCCTCTCATTGATTTCAGTGTGCTATGTGCAATTCTGTATTACATGGAGGCAGTATATGCATGTATAGTCCTTGTATGCATATGAATAAGCACTGTCTTATATGAGGGTCTATCAAGCATTTATCCTTTTTAGTGCGGCCCCGTACCTTGTTCACTGGACTCAACAGGACTGCTCTGTGACCAGCATCGCTCCAGCCTGTACCCCGGTGAAGTCCAGAGGTTCCCTGCTGGCCCTCTTCTCCAGAGATGGATTAGTCCTAACCATAGCATTAAACCAGAAGGACCCTAAGGTACCGTCATTAAAGGGGTTGTCCGGGACTGAAGTATTGTGGTTGATCGTCAGCGGTCTAACACTCGGAATCCCTGGTGATCAGCTGCTCACCGGCCTGCTGTCAGTGTGGATAGGGCTGGAAGCAGCTTTGTCCACATTACAGCATCCCAGGTTAGTAATGCAGGCGCAGCTCCCTCTGAATTCAATGCAATACCAACCCGGCCACTGCAGTGTGTACAGAGCTGTTTGCTTCTGGCTCTGTGCCCACTGACAACGGGCCAGACATCAACAGATCACCAGGGGTCCCAAGTGGTGGACTGCCACAGATCAGCTATTGATGACCTGTCCTATCATCAGTAGTTCAGTCCTTTTAACCCATTTTACAGTAGATTTACCCCATCTGGGATCTGTGTGACCTCTTGTGGATTCATGTTCTACTTCCTTCTAACAGGAGACCCGCGTCCTCTATATAAACACCTTGAACACTATTACCGTGTGCGGCAGCTTGCAAGGCTGCGGCAGTAGGGATCAACAAATCCCTTCCCGATTACTAAGGTCTGGAGAGTTTCCTTGTTTGTTCTCCAAGTAACATTGCTTGTTAAATCCCATTTTGAAGACCTCTCTTTCTCTTTGCAGGTCTTACTGGGTGGCAGACATGTCATGGACTGCAGACAGTCTCTTTCTGGCTTGTGTACTGAAGAGGGGCTCTCTGCTCCTGTTGACTCGTATGGGGGAACTCCTGACTCTGACAACCTTTGGTTGCAGTGTTGAATTTGGTCCGGCAGAGTTTATCCCACTTCATCCATTCATTACGTACAGGTTAGTGTTGCCTGCACCATGCTTGATATTGGATTATACACTGTGTTGACAGAGGTATTGGACACACAGAAGGTGATGAAATTTGATTATATTCACATTTTTCCATCCGGTGTTGGGCCGCCTTCAGCCTCAGTGACTGCAGTAACCTTCCTAGGCCGCTTTCCACCAAATTCCCATAGATGTGTGGAGGGATTTTCTTTCATTCCTCGAGGAGAGCTTCAGATAGTGATAATGGGAGTGTTGGGTGCATGGATACAGCGTTCTAGTTCATCCCAAAGAGGCTCGATGGGATTAAGGTCTGGACTTTGGGCCGGCCAATGAAGCTTACAGATGTTCTGCTCCTCAAACAAAACCTCAACCCTGCGTGCCGTATGACATGGTGCTCGGTCATGTTGGTAGAGAGACAGAGCTGTACCAAAGTATTGCCACAGGGTAGGTGATGTCACATTGTCCAGACTGTCTCTATACCCATTGGTGTTAAGGGTGGACTTCACTATAATCAATGACCCCAGTCCTTCCCAGCAGAAACACGGCTCGTACAGGGCTTCGTTGTCCACGTTCTGTCAGTTTGAGGTCCCCCTGTACATGGCTGCACCGCACACACTGGATGTCTCCATCTCCCAATAACATGGCCAACAGGGGACTTTGGAAGGTCTAAAAGTGCTGCAATGTCCCATATTGATTGGTGACATCCCACCCCCAGACCCTGTTGTCGGCTCTACCCCTGGTGACATCCCACCACTAGACCCCGTTGTCGGCTCTACACCTGGTGACATTCCCCCACCAGACCCCATTGTCGGCTCTACACCTGCTGACATCCCCCCGCCACCCCCACCCCCCATTGTCAGCTCTACACCTGGTGACATTCCCCTCCCCCTCAGCCCCCATTGTCAGCTCTACACCTGGTGACATCCCCCCTCACCCCCTCAGCCCCCATTGTCAGCTCTACACCTGGTGACATCCCCCCTCAGCCCCCATTGTCAGCTCTACACCTGGTGACATCCCGCCACTAGCCCCTGTTGTCTGCTCTACACCTGGTGACCTCCCACCACTAGCCCCCGTTGTCAGCTCTATACCTGGTGACATCCCACCACCAGACCCTATTGTCAGCTCTACACCTGGTGACATCCCCCCCCCCCCTCAGCCCCACTGTCAACTCTACACCTTACACCTGGTGACATTCCCCCACCTCAGCCCCCATTGCCAACTCTACACCTGGTGACATCCCCCCCTCAGCCCCCATTGTCAGCTCTACACCTGGCGACACCCCCCCCCCCTCCTCAGCCCCCATTGTCAGCTCTACACCTGGTGATATCCCACCACCAGCCCCTATTGTCAGCTCTACACCTGGTGACATCCCACCACCAGCCCCTATTGTCAGCTCTACACCTGGTGACATCCCACCACCAGAGCCCGTTGTCAGCTCTACACCTGGTGACATCCCACCAACAGCCCCCGTTGTCAGCTCTACACCTGGTGACATCCCACCAACAGCCCCCGTTGTCAGCTCTACACCTGGTGACATCCCACCAACAGCCCCCGTTGTCAGCTCTACACCTGGTGACATCCCACCAACAGCCCCCGTTGTCAGCTCTACACCTGGTGACATCCCACCAACAGCCCCCGTTGTCAGCTCTACACCTGGTGACATCCCACCAACAGCCCCCGTTGTCAGCTCTACACCTGGTGACATCCCACCAACAGCCCCCGTTGTCAGCTCTACACCTGGTGACATCCCCCCCCCCCCCCTCAGCCCCCGTTGTCAGCTCTACACCTGGTGACATCCCCCCCCCCCCCTCAGCCCCCGTTGTCAGCTCTACACCTGGTGACATCCCCCCCCCCCCCCTCAGCCCCCGTTGTCAGCTCTACACCTGGTGACATCCCCCTCAGCCCCCGTTGTCAACTCTACACCTGGTGACATTCCCCCCCCCCCCACCCCTCAGCCCCCATTGTCAGCTCTACACCTGGTGACATCCCACCACCAGCCCCTATTGTCAGCTCTACATCTGGTGACATCCCACCACCAGACCCCGTTGTCAGCTCTACACCTGGTGACATCCCACCACCAGACCCCGTTGTCAGCTCTACACCTGGTGACATCCCACCACCAGACCCCGTTGTCAGCTCTACACCTGGTGACATCCCACCACCAGCCCCTATTGTCAGCTCTACATCTGGTGACATCCCACCACCAGACCCCGTTGTCAGCTCTACACCTGGTGACATCCCACCACCAGACCCCGTTGTCAGCTCTACACCTGGTGACATCCCACCACCAGACCCCGTTGTCAGCTCTACACCTGGTGACATCCCACCACCAGACCCCGTTGTCAGCTCTACACCTGGTGATATCCCACCACCAGCCCCTATTGTCAGCTCTACACCTGGTGACATCCCACCACCAGCCCCTATTGTCAGCTCTACACCTGGTGACATCCCACCACCAGAGCCCGTTGTCAGCTCTACACCTGGTGACATCCCACCACCAGAGCCCGTTGTCAGCTCTACACCTGGTGACATCCCACCACCAGAGCCCGTTGTCAGCTCTACACCTGGTGACATCCCACCACCAGAGCCCGTTGTCAGCTCTACACCTGGTGACATCCCACCACCAGCCCCTATTGTCAGCTCTACATCTGGTGACATCCCACCACCAGACCCCGTTGTCAGCTCTACACCTGGTGACATCCCACCACCAGACCCCGTTGTCAGCTCTACACCTGGTGACATCCCACCACCAGACCCCGTTGTCAGCTCTACACCTGGTGACATCCCACCACTAGCCCCCGTTGTCAGCTCTACACCTGGTGATATCCCACCACCAGCCCCTATTGTCAGCTCTACACCTGGTGACATCCCACCACCAGCCCCTATTGTCAGCTCTACACCTGGTGACATCCCACCACCAGAGCCCGTTGTCAGCTCTACACCTGGTGACATCCCACCACCAGACCTCGTTGTCAGCTCTACACCTGGTGACATCCCACCACCAGACCCCGTTGTCAGCTCTACACCTGGTGACATCCCACCACCAGCCCCTATTGTCAGCTCTACATCTGGTGACATCCCACCACCAGACCCCGTTGTCAGCTCTACACCTGGTGACATCCCACCACCAGACCCCGTTGTCAGCTCTACACCTGGTGACATCCCACCACCAGACCCCGTTGTCAGCTCTACACCTGGTGACATCCCACCACTAGCCCCCGTTGTCAGCTCTACACCTGGTGATATCCCACCACCAGCCCCTATTGTCAGCTCTACACCTGGTGACATCCCACCACCAGCCCCTATTGTCAGCTCTACACCTGGTGACATCCCACCACCAGAGCCCGTTGTCAGCTCTACACCTGGTGACATCCCACCACCAGAGCCCGTTGTCAGCTCTACACCTGGTGACATCCCACCACCAGAGCCCGTTGTCAGCTCTACACCTGGTGACATTCCCCCACCAGACCCCGTTGTCAGCTCTTTACCTAGTGGCATTCCCCCACCAGACTCTGTTGTCAGCTCTACACCTGGTGGCATCTGATGGTTTCTGTACTGGGATATGATGTGTGATCCTCTCCTTTGTAACTAATGCTCACACATCCAATTTGCATGTCTCGTTCACCTGACAGCATATAATCTACTTGTCTATTGAGGATAGGTAATTATTATGAGCCACACAACATTGTCAAAGGAATCTGAACAGCTGAACTTCACATCCACGTTGCTTGGTGAATATTACATTATGCAGTGTCCGTTCACTTCAATGGGTTGTCTGTAATACAAAACAGGTCCTCCAGCAATAAAGCTGGGTTGGACACTTTTGACCTAATAATAAGCTGACCACAAAGTGTTCCCCTGCTGGGGCTCCTACAAATAGCTATAATGCCTGGGGAAATCTAGCAATAAGTGTTCAGTATCCCTGCAGCGCCTCCAGAGGCAAAATGAGGCATTACAGAGTCAGGTCCTCCAGAATGAGAGAAGCTCTTAATAACCTCCCTCTTCTCTGGCTTATAAATAAGGATCCTAAACAGAGGATCCCGATTAACTCCAAATTCACTGATGGGGTGTACGAGATTTTTATCCTTTTTTTTTTTTTTTTTTTTTTTTTTTAAACTCGACAAGCACTTTATCGAGTTTCCATTTCCCTCTTTCATTCACCGCTGTTCTAGATTTCTTCTTTCCAGTTCTCCTGTGTTCTACCTTTTTCTATCCTCTTCTTTGGCATCGTTGTGTCTTTCCATTCATCTTTCGCTCCTCATTTTCTCATTCTAGCCTCCTTTTCTCACCACTTCTGTCCTGCTGACATGCGGTATGTGTAAGTATAACAGTCCCCATAATTCCTTGCTCATTTTAAAGGGATCTTGTTAGGTGCCTAATAATGTCTGGGCTGTGTCATATAGTGGCACATGTTCCCATGTCATGTATTGTCACACACCTTTCAATCAGCGGCGCGGTAAGCCGTGAATATATGAATATTAATAAGCCGCACTAACTCCTCTCTGCTACTGACTGAAATCTAAGTTTTCTAAAACTCCTGAAGAGAAGATCTTAATGACAGACCGCTGTAATTAGCATGTGTCCCTATATGTAGTGCTCGCAGCTCAGACACCAACAGGGTCCCTTTAAACTCCATTACTGGCTTTGGATAAACAAATGGTGTTATACGTATTATTATGACTCTGCATGTGTCACCACTACAGAGTGTGCATGTGCACTAGGGTGGACTGAGGACAGAAGGGGTTAAAGGGGTTTTCCAGGGAAATACAATTGATGACCTATCCTCAGGATAGGTCATCAATCGCTGATTGGCTAGGTTCTGCCGCTCAGTACCCTGGCCAATCAGCTGTGGAGGCTGCTGCTTAGACGCCTGTGTAATGGCTGGCTATTGTAACTGCAGTCTGGGGTCTCATTAAAATCAATGGAAGTTGCACCTGCAGTTACAAGCATTGGCCACTACACAGGGGTCGGAGCAGTAGCTTCTGTTCCGTACTCCTATGTGTAACAGTGCTGACAATGGTCACTTGAATAGCTAATCGACTGGGGACCTGAGTGGCAGATCTAAGCCGTTGACATATCCTAGGATAGGTCATCAGTAGTATAAAGAAAGATTCTCTGTGTGTCCCGGAAGATCCACCGTGCTCCTCCCTTCTCCGCCTCACTGTCCTGTGCCTGGCAGTAGCTCTGCAGCAGGAGCCTCCCCCTACTCAGCCCTGTCTACAGTAGGATATATAGATTGTTAAAGGATCCTCTGAACAGTCCTACATCCTAGAAGAATACACTGTGTGATGGAGCGAACGGAGGAGTCGTCAGTACCTGTCCCTAATGATAGGACTTACCGATAGGTTGAACTTACTAAAATTGCCGGTCTCGTGTTCACCAATCTCTATTTCTGTCTGTGCAGGCCTCCTGTGCCCGTCCAAGAAGCTTCCAATCCCAACGACTCTCTGGGGTCGCTTGTGTCGGAGGCAGATCTCATGAGACAGAGGTATTCTGTGACGTGCCACCCTCGTCTGCCGTACATCTTGGTGTCTGATGGGTACATGGTGACCGCGCTGCGCTTTGCAGAGAATTTCTCCCCCCAGAACTTCATGAAGGCTTTACTGCTGGACACGGCGCAGAGACTGGAGAACGTGCGACAGAGCCTGCAGATAGGAAAGGTATCCATGAGTGATCTGTCATGATGGTGGCGGCAGGTAGTACAGCTCCATCTGCAGGAAAGCTGCAGCCACCCAAAATATTCCAACCGAATACAAGTATTTACCTTTTTACTTTTTCAGGGCCCCTGGTGTTACTTACATGTTGTGCCTCCTCCTGTTCCTCCTCCTGTTGCATACCTCTCCTTTGGTGACCCACCAACCACTCCCCCCCCCCCCCCCCCCCCCCCCCAACAGCCGCATTTGACATACTTATTATGGCTAGATATGTAACAGCAGGGGATGCCATAACTAGTATGTAACAGCAGGGGATGTCATAGCAAATGTGTATAACAAGGGGTGACACAGCGAGTGTGTAACAGTAGGGAGCACCATAACAAGTATGTAAACGTACCTTTACACGGAGTGATTATCTCCCAAATTATTGCTGGAAAACTAATTTGAACGATGGTGGTCCCGTTTACACGCAGCCGCCGACGGGGCACTGAGTGAAAAAACGCTTACTTGTCGGAGTCTTGGTTTTTAGCAGAACTAAAAACCAAGTGACTGTGGGCCGTGTGAACAGGCAGTCACTCAACTATGGATGACTGCCTGTTTACTGTCAATGCAGGCGGGCAGCCAGAAGCGATCTCCGGTGGGCTCTGCCTCCATTCACAGAATGACTATCACCCCTGCGTAAAGCACAGAAGTGATATTCGGGCAGTAGTCCGTGGGAAGGCTCTTCAGTGCTTAGGCGCTTGACAATCGTACCGTATAATGAGACCTTATGGAAGCAGGGGGGGCGCCATAACAAGTATATAACAGCAGAGGGAGCCGAAACAGTTATATAACAGCAGGGGGCGCCATAACAGTAATGTAACGGCACTATGTACACACAGCAGCAATTTAAAAAATTCCAATTGCATATTTGTTCTGCTTTGTGGGATTTGTAGCTCTGAGTGGCGCAGATCCAACACAGGGTTCCAGGCAAAATAGTGCGGCATGCGGTGCAGTTTTAGGAAATAGTCAATCGGCATACCGAAAGCCTGATGGACCTCAGTGACTATGCTGAGGTCCATCTGTCCAACATGTACCAAATCCAGCACTACTTCTGCTATTGTCATTGTTCGGCTCCTATGATGGCTCCGACTCTGGCTGCAAATATAAAAAGTGCCGATGTGTTGTTGTGGGACGAGCCGGCCAGCCTTAATCTGTTTTGCAGTCAAGGAACGATGGGATGAAGCTGCGTCCGCTGCCCTCATTACCAGCCACTCTACTGAAGACGCCCTCCACAGCCTCGAATGTGCCGAGCTTCCTGCAGGAGGAGGAGGAGATCTGCGGGCAGCTGGAGAAGCTGTTGGCTCAGGTACGTGATGTCATCGCCTCTTATACCCCGGCCTCCAGACGTCATGGATGAGAAGGATCCAGAATGCTGGATTTCAGCACACCTGAACTTGTGTCCCTGCAGGAGATAAGCCGCACCTTGAGGCAGAGAGGGGGCGGGAGCTCAGAGCAGAGAGGGGGCGGGAGCTCAGAGCAGAGAGGGGGCGGGAGCTCAGAGCAGAGAGGGGGCGGGAGCTCAGAGCAGAGAGGGGGCGGGAGCTCAGAGCAGAGAGGGGGGCGGGAGCTCAGAGCACTGCTCACGGCTCTTCCAGCCTCATCCCCCTGCAGAGACAGACGACGTATATTGTTTTTATTTTAGTCCTAAGAGGGGGCTTGAACTTGCGATCATTAGATTGCTCTTACAGTATAATGCAATACAATAATATTGCATTATACCACATTTGCCAGGCAGTCTATCATGACATGCCATCGGCGCACCTTGATGGGCAATCTGTTATGGCTCCTTTAGAAGACCCCAGGCGGACATGGCAACCAAACACCACCTCACGATTTCATTGCAGGGGTCCATTTGGGGCCCCCAAACACCAATTCAGGCATCTAAATGCTGCTTTAAAAGATTAACAGCTGCGATCAGCGGGCGCGTTATTTATCGGTTTTCTTATTTTTACCCCAATTTCTTTCTACATATTTTATTTCACTTTGTTCATAACGAACTAGAAGACCCTGTGGCTGCTCCTCCTGGTTTTGACAGGCCATGTATGCCGTTCCGTAATGTCTATTTTGTCACTGTTCACCTGCCCGGTAATGATGGTGTAAATAGCGTCATCCTTTTTTCTCTTGTTTAGAAGTTCAATAATAACATTGTATCAAATGAAACACGCCTGCTCCTAGATTTAGTGTTTTTCTGTTCTCAGGAGGACAGCGAGGAGTCTGATAATCCGGATTATTACAAATCGGCCGCTCCTGCGGAGGGTACATTCAGCAGAGCTGAGCACGGCAGACTTGAATTTGCCTCCATGTTTGATACCATCCACGCCAATGACCAACATACTGAGAAGAGCGACGTCCTCAACGAGCTGCTGCACATACAGAGAACCGTACTGGCGGCGTGGGCGGTAGGCGTGTCTCTGGGTAGGGTGGCACAGACGGGCACTCTGCTGCACTACACCGTGGGCTGCCTGACTCACTTCCTGTCCATTCTTCAAAATCCCAAATGCCCACTGCTGAAACCCGATAAACCATCTAAAAAGAAAGTGAGAGGCGACCCCTGGCCGTCCTTTATTTCCGTCTTTCACCAGTGCCTCACTGTGCTGTACTGGGACACGACTCCACGACAGACCGTCGGGCACGTGCTAAAACTGACTGCCGAGACCGTGAAGCTCCTCCTGCTCCAGGACCGGCGGCTCCGCTCCAAGAGTCTGCTGGAAAGCTACTGCTTGTTGAAGATGGTCTCCCGGGACTTACACGGGATTTATACGTCAAGGCTGGAGTCTGTTTCGCCTGCAGTGGACGATGCGGTACTGAAGGCTCCAATGTTCGAAGCTATAAAACAGCCGATCGTGGGGTCACTTCTGCAGCGTGTTATTGAGGAACCCCCAAATTTAGAGGTGGACACTATGAAGTCAGAAAAAAGGTATTGTGATTTGAGGTAGTCTAGTCTCTTTGGGGTTACGTGTCAGTAGGCATCTCTGTCTCGGGTTCATGCTGCCCATGGTTCAGCAAGTATGTCCTAAATGACCTACCCACAGGGTGCCGCTTGGGTATCGTGGTAGAATGGGGCCTTGTGAAGGCCCCCAGGGCTGCCATGTATTTCTGCCTATTAAGACCTGTCTGTGGCAGGGCTTAATAGAATGCTTGCAGAAATACAATAGTATTACAGTACATTGTATAAGCAATCAAATGACTAAGGACTAAGAAAAGTAGAAATAAGCAAAATAAAGTGTGTGGTGTACACACAAAAATAACCAATATCAAAGGTTTTTTTAAAAGTAGTAAAAAAAGAAAAGAAAACTATACATTTTGTATCACTGTAATTGTACTGAATGACAGAATACAGTTAATGTCATTTTTGCTGCGGAGTGCGTGCCTTCTATAAAAGCAAGTCCTCCCCCCACCAATAGAACAATTTTTTTTTTCCCCCCATTTCACCCCACTTAGAAATTTTTTAAAAGGTTTTTCAGTACATTAAAGAACACAACTCGCCCCACAAATAACAGCTGCATTGACGGGAAAATAAAAAGTGAGGATTCTTTGAAAGTAAGGAGGAGAAAACA
Source organism: Eleutherodactylus coqui (assembly GCF_035609145.1). Lineage (NCBI taxonomy): Eukaryota > Metazoa > Chordata > Amphibia > Anura > Eleutherodactylidae > Eleutherodactylus > Eleutherodactylus coqui. Next base: position 45,305,543 of record NC_089841.1, read on the forward strand.
AAAAATGAAAAAATTGTCCCGCCCTTAAGGGTTATAAGCAATATATATTAGTGCATCTTCTCTCTCTCTGGAGGGACTGTCCTGTCCTGCTTTACCCATTGATATGAATGGACGTTGTGTAATGCCTCATTTTCCCTGCGGGGGAGCTGCAGGGATACTGAGCACTTTCTGCCAGTCGGATTATGATGTGATTATCTCTTTCCATGTTGCAGGTTGGCCGTATTATGGCGGCTCCTGTATAATCAGACCCTCTGGTACCAGACACGCCTAAGGAAGCGGATTTCTCTCCATCCGTCTCTGCAGTCGGCACCTGAGGTCCAAAGTGAAGAAAAGGCCATTGGATTCCTGTTGTGTCACATACAGGCCGAGCTTCAGCGCGGGGGAGGAGATCTATCGGGAAGCTCGCCTCTCCTTCCGGTCACCGGTATATCACATTACTGACGAAGTTCTATGTCCTTAGTAGGGAGGCGCTCGGGGGTCTGATCCCTGGACTGCAGTATATGGAGGGGTCTGACTAGTTATAGGGGGAGCACTGCCGTAGTACTCTATGGCGTACATGGCCACCAAGTACTGACGATTTTCACAGTGTATTATTACATAGCGCCCCCTGCTGTCTAACATTATCCTTGTTCTTGTATCTGCCATCTTCTCTCAAGGTGAAGAATACTTCTTGTTGGGATCTTACAAGGAGTCGGTGGAGTTCTGGAGAAGGGAATCACTGGAGGTCGCGTCTCGAGGTAAATGTCCCCATGTTCTTATTGTCGGATGCAGGACGTGTTCTGCATTTGTGTATTGCGTTAAAGGGGCGCCGCCTTCACGAACACATTTTTTCTTCGTCCACTGCGTGAAAAGTGCAGCAACTCTGCAAATGGTATTAAAATGACCTATTGTGTCTCAAAGAGGGAAGCCGTATAGACACAAATATGACTGCTGGATCAGAAAATAGGATCTATTCGCTGCCTCTTACCACCGAGACACACAGGTCTGCATAAGGGCTGGAGACACAAGATGATGGGAACATCAAGACTATTGGGAAAGTTAGTGGGGTTCCTAAGATGGCATTACAGCTCAGCCCCATTTGCTTATATGGGTATTCTGGGGAAATTCTATTGATGACCTATCCTTATAATATGTCACCAACAGATAATCATCGGGGACCTGCCACTCGGGATCCCTGAAAATCAGTTTATCGTCCGGCCCACCACGGGGCAAAACATCGTCATTGGTGTCAGAGACGGAAGTGTTGAATAGGGCTTCACTCCCATTGGAATCACTTTGGCTCCAACACATATTTTGTATCATCAAAATAACAGCGGATGTCGTCAGAACCCCCCCCCCCCCCCCGCCAGAATTGCGCTTTTTTTCTTTTAATTATTTTTTAATGGTCCCCTCATCTCCAAGAAACAAATTAATAGAAAGTAATCAAAAAGTCATATGTACTTCAAAATGCTACCAATAGAAACTACAGAACGTCCGGCAAAAAAATGAGTCCTGCGCAACTATGCTGACGGAAAAATGTTTAAAAGTTATGGCGGGCAGCAGATGGCGGCAGAAAATCTGATTTCTTTTCAAAAGATATCTTATTTTTTAAAAGTAGTACAGCCAAAAAAAATACACATTTGGTATGGTCCTAACCGTACCGACCCATAGAATAAAGTTATCATGACATTTCTGCAGGAACAAGATCACTCCCCCCCTCCCCCAACGATGGCAGAATTTGGGGGGGTTTTTTTTGCTTTTCACTCCACTTAGAAGTTTTTCAGTACATTTATATGATACATTACATAGTACCATTGAAAAATACAACTGGTCCCCCAAAAAACAACATGTTGATGGATGTTATGATTTCTTGAGAGTAGGGAGGTAAAACCAAAAACGGGGATCCACGTCCTTAAGGATGTTAAAAGCAGCTATACAGTAATGTCTGCATAAACATCCAGATTGAAGGAGTTGTCTGGATTAGAAAGAAAGGTCAATCTTTTTTCAGAGACAGCGCCTCTCCTGTTTGTGGGCTGCTACTGCAGCTCAGCTCCCCTCCAATGAACTTGGCCTCCCGACTCACAGTAAGTTTAGTGCTGCTGGAGCAAAAAAATTTTGCCGTAGATTTCCACTAAAGTCTGTGATGCTCCCATTGGCTTGGTGTATCTTATATACTCTGCTACTGCCATCCCATAATTATAGAAACCAAGTGAGGAGCAGGCGGTGACCGTCACCAGACCTGAGGCAAAGCGATGTCTTGCAGCACCGTTGGAGTTTGTTTACCTGGTGTCTTAGGTTGGTGTTAGATTGCAGCTCTTTATGAACTTTCCATATGGTTCTTGCTCCTAGGAGGAAGGAGAAGTGGGCTACTCCAGACTCGCTATTACCTGGCGCTTCTTTACACCCACCTCTATCACTATAATCTGAATGACGCCCAAGGGATGTGCGACCAGCTGGTGAAGGAGCTGCTGATCCGATCCAATCTGCTGACTGAGACCGAGCGGAGTATTCCGGGGGAGATGACTGCAGGTTCATCTGTGTCTGATGTGTGGATATTACACATTTGATGATTATATGCAGCCACCACTAGGGGGAGCTCACTGTATACAGATTTATACAGCCACCACTAGAGGGAGCTGACTGCATAGGGATTTATACAGCCACCACTAGTGGGAGCTCACTGTATACAGATTTATACAGCCACCACTAGTGGGAGCTCACTGTATACAGATTTATACAGCCACCACTAGAGGGAGCTCACTGCATAGAGATTTATGCAGCTCCCAGAGACCTTAAGAATACATTCATACATGGGGAGCTCCCTCTAGTGGTGGCGGTTTAGCATTTTACTTGAACTGCTCAGAGGGGTTTCCTAATAATCCTCCTATTTATGTCCCTATATGTCTTCAGCTTCTCTTTATCTTCACCTCCGCAGCCAACCTTCTGACCGGTCGCAGACTGTTGGAGCAGGTGCACCCGGATGCAGCACTTGCTGTAATCCGATCTATGGGCAGGTTCATGGCGGCGTATTTCACTAATCAGCCGCTGTATGTGTTTCCTCCACACAATGTGTGTGTCCTGGCTCCACTTCACACCTGTACAGGTAATGCTGCCCGTCCTGCCGGAGAGCGCAGTAGTGTGTGTCTGTGTGTGTCTGTGTCTGTGTGTGTCTGTGTGTATATAATATACCCGTCTGATATGGTGAGACAACCTCATTAATGCTTTGTGTTCTCCACAGATAAGCCTCCGCGGGTCATCCTTCTGCAGCGCGGTATAGTTGGCAGTGGGGTCAGAGACCAGAATCTCTCTAGCGTCTGGACAGTGGAGTACACGCTGGAGCTGCTCCTTGTTGGTGGCCTGATCTCGGAAGCCGCTTGGCTAGCAAAGGAGCTGGGAGACTGGAAAATGTCTGTGTCCATGTCGGTGGCGTATAACCTGCATCGCAGCAGCAGCGCTGAGGAGTAGGTTTATCCCCCACTTTCTATGAAGCTGCTTCTGTCTCGCCTGCTGTGCTTACACTTGTCAATTTTCTCGATTTCAGACAGAAAGGAGAATTTCCGGCTATGCCGCTGTGTCTGTCCCTGGCGAACGTATTCCAGGAGCGGCTGCAGGCCTTCCTAGGCCATCCACCCCATTCAGAAGCTGCAGAGAAGGGTCATACGGAGCCAAAGCAATTCACTGGTAATTATGGCTAATCGTGTGCTAAAGTGTGACTGAGGGGGGCAGGGTAGTAACCCCCAGGCAGCTCCAGGTTGAAGGAGTTTTCCGGGACTTGAAGGGACTTTGTCACCTACTTTTAGCCCTATAAGCCAAGCTTCTGAGCTGAAAGTAGGTGACCCACTGAGTGCAGGGATATAAGCGTTATACTTACCTCCACCATCATTCCCCTGGTATGAGCGCTGCTAAGTAGTCCTCACGTTATAAAATTAGAAGGATTACTTCGCACGTTGCTTATGCACTGCAGCGCTGGCTTTCAGCCCTCAAACAAAAAAAAAGTTTAAAGGGCTTAGAATCAATAAAAACGGAATACTCGCCTATCCCAACCACTCCCGATCCAGCGCTGCCGCCTCGGTGCCCACCACACGGAACCCAGAAGAAGCTGTGAGTGGTCATGTGACCACTCCGCCTCCACCACACATAGGCTTCACACTGATTCTTCTATGGTCACTGAAGCCTGTAAGTGTCTGAGAGGTCACATGCACAATGAACGGCACATGACCACCCGCCACGTCTTCCAAGTACCATGCGGTGGGCAACAGGGCTGCAGAGCTGGATGGCGAGCCATTGGTAGAGAAGAATATTCAATTTCTCTTCATTTTCAGCCCTCTTCAACTTTTTTTTTTTTTTCAGTCCCAGAAGACCCTTTAATGTCTCTAGGATGCTGTGTGGACTTGGTTGGTCCAGGTTTTTGTTGCCACTTTACAGTTAGAAAAGCCTTAATGGAGGATATAAGGAATCATGTTAAATTAAAGCTATTTTTTCTGGCACTTCAGATCCCATTGAGGAAGAGGATGTAGACGTCCTGTTCAGTTCCGTGCAGGAGATGTTGAAGGCGGCAGTAATGGCCGATGCAGAGATTCTCACAGAAGCGCTCCACCAACTGATGGCGTCTGCAAAGGAACTCGGAGGGAAGTTCTCCGGACTGGTGCCGGAGCGCTTGTACCTCCCAGCACCGCCGCTCTACTGTCCACAGCCCTCTTCAGTCAGTGAGGTAAGTGTTCTTAAGGGGGCTTTCTGGACAGAAAATGGAAATTCTGAAAATACTGAAATCTAGGAGGCACAGACAAATATTGTCAGCCTGTACCTTTTTATCTGCCGCTGCGGACCCTCTTCTTCGTCCCGTGCAGCAGCTGATCTGCCGCTGTGGTTACATGCATCACTTATGAAGTAAACACAACTCCCAGCATGCATAGAGCTTGTTTACTGGCCAGTGCTGTAGCTCCGCCCACAGCTTGCAGGTCCTACAACTTACCAGCACCAACCTCCCTCTCTGAAGCAGACAGGCTGGACCTTCCAGCACTCTGAACTGTACATGAGCTCAGTACTTCCTCTCCTGTCCGGTTATGCACAGGGAAGGAAGTACAAATGCGGACAAGATGTCAGCGGAACTAGAGATATTTTTCAGGCAGAGAGTCACATGACAGATAGAAAATAGGTAGACCGGGTACAGTGAACAGATTACAGAATGACTTATTGTGGTGATTTACATCAGATTTTAAAGCGTTAGTCTGTGCCCAGAATGCCCCTTCAATACTCATCCGCCCCTCATTTTGCCATGCACGAGTGTGGGCATGCTCTGCGAGGTAATGGTGGTCGTACGAGATGTCATCCAGCTTTCCTATAAACCGATTTCCCACATATTACATCTTATTTTGGTATGATCCTTAGGGGGATCCCAGTGATTTGCTCTTGGAGTTGGAGAAACGCAACCGTCAGCAGCTGTCCGGCGTCCTGCAGCGCGTTCTCTTGCTGCTGCGGGCGGCCCGTTGTTCTCTCCCCTCTGCGCAGTGGTACCTCAAGCAAATTAAACGAGCAAGAAAAATCATGCAAAAGGTTTGTACATTTAGGCACTATGTGATATACGGTGCAGTCAAGCATAATACTCGTACACAATCATATATTAGTTTTTTGCACATTTTTTTGTTTTTTTTCTAGATTAGAGCTAAGGCTTCTCTGCCTCCTCTCGAATCACTTCCAGAAAACCTGTTGAATTACATCAGTAGTCGGACTGTGTTACTGAAGCCGGGACCAGATGGAGAGCCTATGAAGGACCTGGTGTCTTGCAGTGTAGTAGGTACGGCTGACATAATAGAACTGTTCCGCATGGGTAGTATTATGAACAGGAGATCTTTTGAGGTCAGTAGAAGGTGAAAAGAAGTTTTTTGGGAAATGGCGACTAATGGGCTTCATTAATACTTATATCGGGTACATGTAATATAAAGTAGCATTTACGTCTCTTAATCCCTTGGCGACTTACAACATACATGTATGGCAGATGTTCGTGGGGTTTGTATGGCGTGGGCTCGGAAGCTGAGCCTGTGGCAGATGTCGGCTGTCTTTGATTACCGACATTCGGCTACAGCAGCTGTGGTTGGAGAGAACTCTGGTGGTGGCCATTTACCATTTTGATGCCGTTATTAGTACTGACTGTTTTGCCTGTTAAAGGGGTTGTACCATAATTACATTTTAATAGGGCATGATTTGGGATTCTCACTTCTGGGACCCCCACCGATCCTGAGAATGGGGGTCATGTGTAGTCCTTCTTCTCACCACTTGCGATGCTTCTCCCCCCCTGCAGTTAATTGAGCCCTGGCCAAGCATGAAGGTCAACGCTCTATTCAATTAATTGGGGCTGACAGAAATACCCGAAAATTAATAGAGTGGCAGCGCTCTGTGAAAATACAATAATCTAAGCAGATTTGTGGCCTGTGTGAAAGCAAATTAAACAAGCACAGCGACAAGCAGCCAAAATTCCCCTGGAACGCCGCTGATAATGGAGATCAGTTTGGATGATTCCGGCTAGCGCTGTGTCCTCCGTTCCCTGGAGCCAGCGCAGTGCCTGTGAGCCGGCGGCCATGAACACCAGTCTCCCTCGGCTTCTGGCACATGTGCAATGCCTTTCCTACGGGAACAGGGGGCTGCACAGCACAAGCCCCAGATTTCACAGCGACTTCCGCTGACGTCAGAGGAGGAAGGCGTACAGCGGAGGGGCGGGCATTAGCTGATGAGACGGTGGCTCGGGCTGTGTGTATAATTGTTGGTTTGTGTCTGTCTTCGCAGTGTGTTTTAGAGAGCTCTGTGCGCTGTGCTGGATGCTTCATGTCCGCGAGCGGTTGTCCATCAGCTGCAGACAGTACCAGAAAGCCAGGGACAACGGCAAACTGTTTAAGGTACTGAGTTTCTCAGGATTGACATATAACTTGTGGCAGAAGGGAAGCGCTTCTCATAGGCAGAATCACGGTATAACTAAGTTGAATAAAAAGGATTTAGCAGGTTGTGATGCAAAAAAATGCAGAAATTCGACAACTTTCTACAATAACGTGTACTTCAAATTCTCACCTTTTTCATGATAATTGTTTGCTATTCCTGAATGAGATCACTGTGGTTTTCTATTTGGAGGCAGTAACCCTGTACATAGCTAGTCCTGCTGTCAGCTGAGAGGTAGATACAATTGTATCCAGTGTAGACAATGCTCTGTGAGCTAAACAGCCCGGACTCCAGACTGATACATTGTACATAGCTAGTCCTGCTCTCATCTGTGAAGTAGATACAATTGTATCTAGTGTAGACAATGCTCTGTGAGCTAAACAGCCCAGACTCCAGACTGATACATTGTACACAGCTAGTCCTGCTCTCAGCTGAGAAGTGGATACAATTGTATTCAGTGTAGACAATGCTCTGTGAGCTAAACAGCCAGGACTCCAGACTGATACATTGTAGCAAACGAACATACAAATGAGTGATGGAGTCTAGGCTTTTCAGCTTGCAGAGTATTGTGTGGACTGGATACAATTGTATCCACTCTTGAACTGAGAACAGGACTTGCTATACAGTTTATTCACCAATTGACTTCCGTTGACAACCCTTCGATGACTGAAGGGATTAGCTGGGCCTGCTGGAAGTACTAGTTGTACAATAGCTGGAGAAGTGCAGGTTGGACATTATAACTTCTGACACTCCTCTCTCTCCCGCCCCGTCTAGAGCACGGATGAGATTGACTCCTGTGTGGTGGAGCGCTGTTTCGAGTCTTTGGAGTGGGCATGTCGCATGCTGCCATTTACCAGGGCTACAAATTGTGAAGAACTGATACAAGATCTCATCCTCAGCCTGATCAGTGAGCTCCCGCCGGTGAAGGAGGTTAGAGGTCACTAAAAGGGTTAAACACATGCGAGCCAAGAGTAGTACACTGTGCTGACTATGATTGCTTTCCATAGGTGGCAGAGATCATGGTCAGAGCTTTTCCTAATCCTGAAGACATCCGTGTTCCTCTAAGGGAAAAGTACCACTCAGTTCAGCAGCGATTGAGACACTCTAAAATAAGAGGTGATTCTTACAAACTGCTTCCATTATATTATATCCGGTGTAGAAGAAAACTTTAGATTTTAGAAAAATGATTTGATGTGGTCTGCAGAGAGCAGCAGAAGGGTCATAAGAAAAATCAATGTATGTTTTGCATTGATGGGCAAAAGCCTGCATTTTCTCATGCAGAAAGCAACAAGATGATATACCCACACTAAAACAGCTCAGTAAGTAAATACTGTACCAGAACCAAGCTCATAACCTAAATACAGCACCAGAACCAAGCTCATAACATAAATACAGCACCAGAACCAAGCTCAGCATAAACTATAACACTAGAAAGAAACTCCTAACCTAATTACAGTACTAGAAACAAACTTGTTACATAAATGCAGTACCAGAACCAAGCGCATAGCATCAATGTAGCACCAGCACCAAGCCTCAATACATACAGCACCAGAAACACACTTGTAGCATAAATACTGTACCCGAATCATGCTTTATACATAAATACAGCATGGACAGGAACTCAGTACATTGATACATCACCAGAACCAAGCTAAAAACATAAATGCTGTAGCAGAAGTAAGTGACTGTTTGCGGGGGCACCAGTGTGCTGACAGTTGTGTCTTGGATCATCCAAGGGGAGGAAATAAAGCCAAGAGGGGGCATTTCTATAGGGCCAATGAGAGAGAGCACGATTACTATAGGGCCAATGAGAGGGGCCACGATTACTATAGGGCCACTGAGAGGGTGCAAGATTACTATAGGGCCACTGAGAGGGTGCACCATTACTATAGGGCCACTGAGAGGGGGCACGATTTCTATAGGGCCACTGAGAGGGGGCACGATTTCTATAGGGCCACTGAGAGGGGGCACGATTTCTATAGGGCCACTGAGAGGGGGCACGATTACTATAGGGCCACTGAGAGGGGGCACGATTTCTATAGGGCCACTGAGAGGGGGCACGATTACTATAGGGCCAATGAGAGGGTGCAAGATTACTATAGGGCCACTGAGAGGGTGCACCATTACTATAGGGCCACTGAGAGGGGGCACGATTACTATAGGGCCAATGAGAGGGGGCACAATTACTATAGGGCCACTAAGAGGGAGCACAATTACTATAGGGCCAATGAGAGAGAGCACGATTACTATAGGGCCAATGAGAGGGGGCACGATTACTATAGGGCCACTGAGAGGGGGCACGATTACTATAGGGCCACTGAGAGGGGGCACGATTTCTATAGGGCCACTGAGAGGGGGCACGATTGCTATAGGGCCAATGAGAGGGTGCAAGATTACTATAGGGCCACTGAGAGGGTGCACCATTACTATAGGGCCAATGAGAGGGTGCAAGATTACTATAGGGCCACTGAGAGGGTGCACCATTACTATAGGGCCACTGAGAGGGGGCACGATTACTATAGGGCCAATGAGAGGGGGCACGATTACTATAGGGCCAATGAGAGAGAGCACGATTACTATAGGGCCACTGAGAGGGGGCACGATTACTATAGGGCCACTGAGAGGGGGCACAATTACTATAGGGCCACTGAGAGGGGGCACAATTACTATAGGGCCACTGAGAGGGGGCACAATTACTATAGGGCCACTGAGAGGGGGCACAATTACTATAGGGCCACTGAGAGGGGGCACAATTACTATAGGGCCACTGAGAGGGGGCACAATTACTATAGGGCCACTGAGAGGGGGCACAATTACTATAGGGCCACTGAGAGGGGGCACCATTACTATAGGGCCACTGAGAGGGGGCACCATTACTATAGGGCCACTGAGAGGGGGCACGATTTCTATAGGGCCACTGAGAGGGTGCAAGATTACTATAGGGCCACTGAGAGGGTGCACCATTACTATAGGGCCACTGAGAGGGGGCACGATTACTATAGGGCCACTGAGAGGGGGCACGATTACTATAGGGCCACTGAGAGGGGGCACGATTTCTATAGGGCCACTGAGAGGGGGCACGATTTCTATAGGGCCACTGAGAGGGGGCACGATTACTATAGGGCCACTGAGAGGGGGCACGATTTCTATAGGGCCACTGAGAGGGGGCACGATTTCTATAGGGCCACTGAGAGGGGGCACGATTTCTATAGGGCCAATGAGAGGGTGCAAGATTACTATAGGGCCACTGAGAGGGTGCAAGATTACTATAGGGCCACTGAGAGGGTGCAAGATTACTATAGGGCCACTGAGAGGGTGCAAGATTACTATAGGGCCACTGAGAGGGTGCACCATTACTATAGGGCCACTGAGAGGGGGCACGATTACTATAGGGCCAATGAGAGGGGGCACGATTACTATAGGGCCACTGAGAGGGAGCACGATTACTATAGGGCCACTGAGAGGGGGCACGATTACTATAGGGCCACTGAGAGGGGGCACGATTACTATAGGGCCACTGAGAGGGGGCACGATTACTATAGGGCCACTGAGAGGGGGCACGATTACTATAGGGCCACTGGGAGGGGGCACGATTACTATAGGGCCACTGAGAGGGGGCACGATTACTATAGGGCCACTGAGAGGGGGCACGATTACTATAGGGCCACTGAGAGGGGGCACGATTACTATAGGGCCACTGAGAGGGGGCACGATTACTATAGGGCCACTGAGAGGGGGCACGATTACTATAGGGCCACTGAGAGGGGGCACGATTACTATAGGGCCACTGAGAGGGGGCACGATTACTATAGGGCCACTGAGAGGGGGCACGATTACTATAGGGCCACTGAGAGGGGGCACGATTACTATAGGGCCACTGAGAGGGGGCACGATTACTATAGGGCCACTGAGAGGGGGCACGATTACTATAGGGCCTCTGAGAAGGGGCACAATTACTGCAGGGCCACTAAGAAGGGGCACGATTACTATAGGGCCTTTGAGAGGGGGCACGATTACTATAGGGCCTTTGAGAGGGGGCACGATTACTATAGGGCCACTGAGGGGGAGCACTATAACTATAGGGCCACTGAGGGGGAGCACGATTACTATAGGGCCACTGCGGCTATCCACATCCACTTGAAACAAAAACCCTCCACTTCTCTAGCCCACCAGGAAAGTTTTAATTAGTTTAAAATAATTGTATCCTTTTTTCTGTGGTCTTAACCCACGTGCGTCCTATAGTCCGAAAAATTTCATTTAGTGCATTTGTGCCCATAAAAGGGTTTCAGGACAGAAGCGTATTGCTGGCTGTTTTCTGTTTATACCAGACCACAGTAGAAGGCGCCGCCACAATGGGGGCTGTCACATAGGATATGGCTGAACTGAGCCTTAGTTCTACCTAGTAGCTTCTAGTACAGCAGGGAACATGAATGAATGTCTGCTTGTTCCAGGACCGCGCGGCGAAGAGATGATGTCCGTTATTATCCATAGCATGCAGAGGCTGCGGCTGAAGGCGCTCAGACGTGTCCAGAGGAACATTGGTCCCGTGGAGATGTATCTGTGGGAACCTCCTCTGGATGAAACCCTTAGGGATGAGGCTCACTGCTATGACAAGTACTCGCTGGGCACCACAAGTCTCAGCAGGAGCACACTCACTGATGTGGGGAGGCCACAGATCTACAGCGACGCTGACACTGTATCTGATGCAGCAGTGGGGAACGGTGGAGATGACAGGTAATGTTTGTGTCATTAGCCTGCAGCGGCCTGTGATATGCACACGCGTGTTCAGTGAGGCGTATATGTATATGGGGAGAATGCTACAGGCCAATAGCTATTTTAGGCCCAGCGTGTCGGCAGAATACGCTCTACCAATATCCCATTGGCGGCCATTTGTCTGCTCACAAGAAATGGCGCGAAATATGCGCTTAAGAAAAATCGCAGTATGTTCTATCTTGGCGCGTATTACGCGCACATTCGTGCCACAGTAGTACATAGTGATTGGCGTAACGTAACGAGTATGCAATGTCATCGCGTACTACCTGCATGCCGCACGTGTACATTTTGCAGGCGGCACACTACATGATACACTCGTGTGAGCTCGGCCTTACGTGTATGACCATCTGACAATCATAGACATGTACGTGCGTGTTTGCTCTGTATGGTAAATTCCCATAGCATATATCTGTGTGTATTATGCACCCACATACCATCTTTCTCCAAAAATAATACCCTTTCTTATATGTTTGCCCCTAAAGAGGCACAGGGTCTTATTTTCGGGGGGGGGGGGGGGTGTTATACTCACCTAGCAGTTGCCACTCGGGTCCCTCCTGCGTGGAGTAGGTGCTCCGGCAGGCTTGTGTACAGTCCTCAATGCCGACGGAGCAACTCTTGCTGGTGACGAGGCTTGAATACCCCACCTCCAGCAAGTGATTGCTCAGATTGGCTGAGGTGGCACTCTTGAACCAATCACAGCCATCCATTGAATTGCATCATCTCCCCTGTACTCGCAGCCCCAAGTAATTAGCAGGGGGATTAATATTTCGTCTTATGTTTGTTTGCAGGGTGGACTCTACCCTTCCATTAGATGGGGCTGTGAACACTGGAAAGCGGAGTAAAGCAGCCAGTAAAAAGCTACGAACACAAAGAGAAACGCACTGCGAGAGCGGGCCGTCTCCGCCCAAAGTGGGCACCTGGGAGTTTGAGTGTAACGATGAGGAATACCCCAGATTCTTAGATCTGTTCCTGAGTTATCTGTTGGAGAAGGATCTTCATAGCACTGATCCCGGGATCCCTTTCCTCACTGCTTTCTCTCCGCAGCTGCGGGAACATGAGTTGAACTCCCTTGTCTTTGAAGTCCATACCACACTAAAACGCAAGCTGGTGCGAGCGGGGATAAGGAGCGTATTTAGGGCCGGATCCTGCTTTACCTTCAACTCTGGAGGTTTCGGGGACTCTGTGGGTTTGGAGGGGGCATTGCCTCAAGCGCAAGCTACAGCTGAATCCCCCCTTACGGTTTGTCCCACGGTAATACTTGGGAAGCCACTTAGGAAGAGATCCTTTACTAACCTCCTATCAAAACGCTCGGTCAGAAGTGGTCTGTTTGGTCTGCAAGACAATGGCGCTACTAAACTTAAGGCCAATGACAGCAACCTATCCTATACGTCCCTGCCGGCCTCTTCCCAGTATACCTACAGGCTCATCCAGAACAAGCACTGCACCCCTAGTGAAGAATTAGGAGCCGAACTTCAGGCCAAGTACAGCAATGAAGCCAAACTGGTCGAATGGATGATCCGGTGGTCCGACCGGAGGCTGTACTGGAGCGCCGGCAAAGCTGAACTGTGCCACGTTCCTGCGTCCACCGCAATCCGAGTCAAGACCTCCTCTGCTGCATTGCTGACCTCAATATGGCTGCTGGAGAAGCCTTACCTGGGAAATTCCTACAATCAACATGTAAGATTATGTACCTTGTCCATAGGGGGCAGTGTTGTCATATTTAGTATTGGACTAGTGATCAGATTCCGCTTTGGACAAGTGGGTGGGATTTTTGGAAATGCTTGCAAAGATCAACGCTCGTTCTGTAGGGTTTAGTGTCACTGGTGACCATATGGATGTCTACAAGTGCCGTGCCCCTATATATAAGGCCTGCACAAATCCATGTTGGCATCCGTGTCACACTTAAGTCTCATTCAATGCAATGGGAATCCACACTGTAGTTCACATGAAGCAAGATTTTAAAATTATGGTTAAGTCCATGATGATGATTTGTGTTCGCGGTTGTACCTTGCAGGTTCCTCCTCCTGATTACATCACGGCTCCCGCTCTACAAAGTGACGTAAACCCCAAACTGCAGAGCAAAACCAGCGAGGCCGATGAGTGTTCGAAGACAGACAGAGATTCCCCGTATACCGTACATGAACCGGAGGAGGAAAACGCTTCCGTGTGAGTGATTACCGTAGGGATCTTAGCTACGAAGCTCCATCTCAGCCGTGTAACGAGTAGCAATCGGTGAGATCGGAGTCATGTATGTGTCGTCCTCACGGGCTGACGCAGGAGATATGGGGGACCAACGATTCTTCATGCGCTCGTTGGTCCTCCATTGTGTTTCATTGCGGTCGGCAGCACCTTCACACAAAGAGAAGTGTTACTGACAGCGATCGCCTGAATGTCCCCACCTTCACCCAGCCCAATAATAGGCTAATGGACTCTCCTACGACTGTCCATGCCTGGTCACTGGCCATGTAAAGGGCCGTCCGCTCTAAACCTTATCACAACTGAGACACCATAGCTAACTCTGACCTTTCCTTCTAGAGCGTCGCCAGCAATAAGCCGGATAAGCTCCGAACAAAGCCAAGAGAGGCAGTCGGGTCTTCGGGAGAAGTCGGAGGAGGAGGAGGGCGCATCTGTCCTATGTGACAACCACAGACTGAACCAAAGTCCTGCTGCGTCCGAAACAGAAGGTCAGTTCACTTTTTGGTTTGACACGAGGCTTAGTGGCCGGATGTAAGCATATGGTTGTGCGCTGGGGGAGCTGTGATCGGGTCTGAGCAACAGCGCTGCGGAATAAGTTGGCGCTATACAAATACCAAGATTTATTAATACCCCTTTACGGGTGCGTTCACGGCAGATTCTATCTTTGCAGTTCAGTTATAGCAGAAAACCTGCAGCGTTTTTTTTCTTTCTCTCTAGGATTGTCTTTAATCCCATATACTTTAATAGTGAACGTTACCGCTGGGGTTTTTCTGCAGTATTTTCGCTACTTTCACATGTAGCAGAATTGGTGCGGATTTTCCACCCTCCATCGATTGTGGATTTTGATGCAGATCCGCCCCTTCAATTGAAAGACTGAAATCTGCTGTAGATCTGCACCAAAATCTGCCTTATGTGAACACACCCTTAGGCTGGGTTGACACAGGGCGGAAATTCCGCCGGCAATTTTAAGCACGAGATTAAGCAAAAAAGTGGATGAGATTTGCAAAAATCTCATCCACATGCTGCAGCCAAGCTGCGCTGAAACTGACGTGCCGCGTGGAATTCAAAGCTGCGGCATGTCAATTGTTTCGCCGTTTCCGCAGCGGGCTCTCTCCCCTTCTATGAGGAGAGATGGCCGCAGTGGAACAAGCTGCTTTCAAAACCTCTGGAACCTCAGCTGTGGAATTTCTGCGTGCGATTCCGCGAGGTTTCTGTGGGATTTACGCCCATGTAGACCCTGCCTAAGGGTTCCTTTAGACTGGACATGCCTAAGCATCTGAAAGTCACCCCACCGCCCTTGTGTTCTCACGCATGAGTGAATGGAGGTGGAGCGGGCTGGGGATCGCTTCCTGATAGCTGCCTCCATTCAGGGTAATTGAGTAGTCGTTGACTTCATGTTTAGACAACTGATCGTTTTGGTTTTTTTATACCCACCTAAACTAACAAATTATCGTTGATTCGCTAACTCTTTCCACTGAGCAATAATCCTTCCGTGTAAAAGGGCTCTTAGAAAAACTTATTAGAAATCGGTCTTGTGATGTGACTGAAGTAAAGATGGCGGGAAACGGGCAAGAATATACCAGAGAGCGAGCGAGTGGGTGGGAGGAGAAATCTGAACTATGATAAAGCTAGAAAAAAAATCTTTTTATTCCTTAGATGACCAAGAAGAGGAAACGGACGCACAAAGGAGCCTGAGCATTGCCGTCAGTATTCGGCCTCTCTTACCAGAGGCAGAGGTGAGCCCTGAACCCCGAGTCGCTATGTCCCCAGTGATGATTGGGGGCCAGAACCGCATGAATAAAGTGCTTTCTTTACAATCTGTTCTTCTATGCAGAATGCGTCCTTCGACTCCAAAGATCCCGAAGAGCCGCTCATCCGGCAGACAAGAGAAGACTCACAGTGAGTGCAAAGAAATTTTTTTTCATTCTTGCAGAATTGGTCTCTGGCCTTACACCTCTGTAACATCCAACCTGCTCATCCTGGCTGGGTCAGAGGTCGCCGGTAATGGCAATCTCACAGCAGGGCAAGAGAGTTTGGAGACATTGTAGAAGACTATACGCTTAGAGGGCAAACGATTCATCGGCCCATGTAAACAGGCCCTAAGCCAGTCCTTTGTAGACTGCCCCTTGCCTTCCCTTCCTGATCACATGACCACAAGGGTCTGTCTAGCTTTCTCTGGTCAGCCCCTCGCAGTGATGACAACCCGAAACTATCAAGGCGGGGGGGAGGCACAGCCCTCAGCCACTTGATGCAGGGCCATGTCATCATACCACAGGAAGAAAGTACACAACGTCTTGCGTCATGTGGCTGAGGGCTGTAGCAGCTCAACAGGCATCCTAGATGATGAACATATATATTTTTTCTAGGTGTAGTGTCCCTTTAAGACCATGTGCATTTAAAGTGACCCTCCGGTTTCAGGACAAAATTCCCAGGTGGTGGTATTGCCTGCATTTGTTCTCCTCTGCTGTCACTCCAGCCCACCAGGTCCCCTTTTCAGCTGTCCAAGATGGACAGTTTTCTATCTAGTTAATGCGCACTGTGCGCTGCTCTCTGATTGCTCAGCACTAATCATGTGAGTAGTGCTGGCCAATGAGAGAGCAAGAATAGTGCATTAGTAGTCTCACATTAGCAATGCACTGTGAGGATTAAGGCCCATTTAGACGGGCCGAGCGTTGGGCTGCTGCATGGGAGCTAGTATCACTGGCTCATTGCGGGGAGGCGGCAGGAGATTTCTCTCCTTGCACTCCCTGCCCCTCTCCATTGACTTAACATAGCAGCCGTTCAATACTGAACGGCTGCTATTTACACTGAACAATCATCGTCTATCGTTTATGCTGCATAAGACGCTGGACGATGAGCTGATCGCTCAGTGTAAATAGCAGCCGTTCAGTACTGAACAGCTGCTATGTAATGTCAATAGAGAGGGGCAGGGGAGAGTGAGGAGAGAAATCTCCTGCAGCCTCCCTGCTGGCCGCTCTGTGAACGAGCCAGCGCTACTAGCTCCCCTGCAACAGCACGGGAGTGAGTAGATGTGGGGACGAGTGTTGGGCATCGTTTGCCCGACATTTGTCCCGTCTAAATGGCCCCTTAGGTAGTAGATTGCATTAGCCATTTTGGGCGGCTACCAGCAGAACCGGTGGATCGGAGGGACGGCAGAGAACAACTGTAAGTAATATACTCCCCACCCCCACCCCACCCCCCCCCCACCCAGTTCCGGGACCAAAGGGTCGCTTTAAGCTTTTGTGTGCACATAGTTAGGCGTCAGGAAGCGGAGCCCCGTGCCCACAGAGTCACATCGGTTGCTCTGGAGATGAAAAACAAACAGCCGTTGACTGAAGTATGCGGGCGGGATCGTATCAGAGGGAGAGGAGAATTAATATCAGCTGGTGTGATACATCCATGTGGTATACAGGCACATGTAACGTGTCCGCAGTCTGTATACACTGATGACTGCACATGGAGTATACAGGTGAGCTCTGACGGGATGTATGTTGGGGATTCACAGCTACGGAGGAGGATTTCTTTGCAAAATGTTCAGTGTTTTGTCTTTATTCCCAGGCTCGGTGACCCCCCAGTGTCTGCCAGCTGTAGTTCCCCGGCCCCCCAGTCTGTCTCCAGTGCAGCAACTTTCCTTCCACCTCCTGCTCCCTCCACTAATCTGCCAGAATCCACCAATCATGACGGAAACCAAAATCTGCAACCCGTCAACACCTCCGAAGCCGTCCGGCAGCTTCTTCAAGATGAAATGTTTCGGCTCCTTCAGGTAAATTGTTTCCAAAGGGGCTTTTACACAATCACAAGGAACGTTCACTTGCTTGATCAGAAGGCGGTATGAAGATGTCTTCGATTATCTGAAAAACGATCCTTTGGCAGGCGATCGCGGCTGCCATGTAGCACCAAAAAAATCATCAATGTCAGCGGCATAAAAAATAAATCCTGGCTGTCGGTGACACTTCTTCCCCCATGTGGATGGAGGATGTGCTGCCAACTCTATGGAGAATGGACAGTCATAAGACCAATTTTGTCTCCCCCAAAAAAGTGTTAATTGCCTTGTGTGAAGGCCAAGTAGATGAACACAAATCTTGTTGATCATCGCTGCCACATCTATTAATGTATAAGGACCAGCGTGTAGCTTTACAGACTCCCATCATGCAATGCGTTCCCCTCTCTAGATGCAATTAGTTTGGACTGTGTAGGTTGGCATTGTGTGACCGCTGTGGCCAACCTCAGGGACCCCTGGCGATCACCCTGTAATTGGCCCGTACCCTAAATGGAATAATCTGCTGTTTATAGAGAAAGCACGCTGAAGTAACTATTTCTTATCTATTTCTTCCCCAGCTGCAGCAAATCAACTTCATGAGTCTGATGCAAGTGGTGGGCTCGTCGTTCGCCGCTATGCCAGCGCTGCAGCACATCTTGGAGCAAACTTCACAAATGGGAAGGAATCCAGTGATGAACCCGATGGGCGAACCCCCTACACTGCAGGTCATTAATTCACCCTCGGCGGCAAAAGCTGCTGCTGGACCTGCGGCAGACGCACAGCGGGATGCGGAGGTAGCGCCAACTGAGAGCTCGGTCACCACAGCTGAGGAGACGGCCGCCAATGAGCAGAGGAACAAGGAGAATCTGCAGGTATGTCGTCCCTGCGGTCCAGAGCGCCATTCTGTGGTGGTTCACTGCTATCACTAAGACGTCATGTACTAGGCAGTATTATAACGGTCTGTGGATTCATGGGACCTAAAGAGTCTCAAGTCCAAACTGTTCCCTTGCAAGTGCTAGTCAGTGCCAATCCAGCTACCTGGTGACGGGCACTGCCAACAGTGGATGCCCCCCCCTTATGATCCATTGGAGTACTAGCATCCATATAGACCACAAGGGCAGAATACACCTGCATTACTGTCCCTTGTACTTATGGTGGCTGGGGTGCACTTACTTAGTGCCAAGCTTCTAGTTGTGTGGTTGACTGCTTTTTCTCATATTCTCTGTGCAGAATCCTCCGGAGCTCAGCATTCCTCCCAGTCGTGGTAACGCTGAAGGAAAGATCCCCACGGTTCTGGGATTATTAGGCACTGCTGCTCACCGGGGTCTGCCCTTAATAACGCCTCCATCAGGACCACCAAAAACACCAACTCTAATAATCAGACCTCCAGTCATGAAGAGCCAAAATGGATTTCCTCTACTTAAACTGCAGCCAGAGCCCCAGATCCTAGCGCTGAACGTGAGAGAGGCATGGGCAGCACCGAGCTTTGCCCAGAGGATGCCCGCCCCTGTGTCCGCTAATATAACACCGCCTTCAGCAGTCAGTGATCCGAAAAGTACCCAAAAATGGGCAGAACCTGTGAGCGGAGGTCGCTCAATACATCCTGCGTCCCATCAGTCCAGTTCATACACAGCCGGTCACATTCACCAACCACTGCTAATGAACTTCATTGGAAGAGAGCAGAGTAAGGCGGGCATCCCTCTGCTGCACCTGCGCTCGGACCCTGCGCTCTACATCCCACCCGTCCACAACCCCAGCCTGCAAACGCCATTATTAGTTCTCCCGAAAGACCTGTCCATGAAGCCGATATTACTGAGGACCAACTTACAGGTAAGGGCTGACCGACACCTACACTGGGGCTTCCAGTCAGACTTCTGTTACTCTGTTTCATTTTTGGAGCAGTGAAACCGAATTAAAATGGAAATAGATATTTATCATTTTTTTATCATTGATCATTGATTTAATTGGGTTTACAAAAAGAGAACAGAGATTACTGTATAGTCACAGTTACATGATAACATTCTACTACCTGCAGCCACCACTAGGGGGAGCTCAGGAGAATACTGTATATACATTGTACTCTATAATGACATAGTATACAGTAATCTCCTGTATAGTCATAGTTACATGATAACACTCTGCTACCTGCAGCCACCACTAGGGGGAGCTCAGGAGATTACTGTATATACATTGTACTCTATAATACAGTATACAGTAATCTCCTGTATAGTCATAGAGTTACATGATAACATTCTACTACCTACAGCCACCACTAGGGGGAGCTCAGGAGAATACTGTATATACATTGTACTCTATAATGACACAGTATACAGTAATCTCCTGTATAGTCATAGTTACATGATAACCTTCTACTACCTACAGCCACCACTAGGGGGAGCACAGGAGATTACTGTATATAGATTGTACTCTATAATAACACAGTATACTGTAATTTCCTGTATAGTCATAGTTACATGATAGCATTCAACTACCTGCAGCTACCAGTAGGGGGAGCTCAGGAGATTACTATATATACATTGTACTCTGTAATAACGTATACAGTAATCTCCTGTACGATCATAGTGTTACATAACATTCTACTGCCTGCAGCCACCACTAGGGGGAGCTCAGGAGATTCCTGTATATACATTGTACTCTATAAAACAGTATACAGTAATTTCCTGTATAGTCAGAGTTACATGATAACATTCTACTACCTACAGCCACCACTAGAGGGAGCTCAGGAGATTACTGTATATACATTGTACTCTATAATAACACAGTATACAGTAATCTCCTGTATAGTCATAGAGTTACATGATAACACTCTACTACCTGCAGCCACCACTAGGGGGAGCTCAGGAAATTACTGTATATACATTGTACTCTATAATAGCACAGTATACAGTAATCTCCTGTATAGTCAGTTACATGGTAACATTCTACTACCTGCAGCCACCACTAGAGGGAGCTCAGGAGATTACTGTATACACATTGTACTCTATAATAACACAGTATACAGTAATCTCCTGTATAGTCATAGAGTTACATGATAACATTCTACTGCCTGCAGCCACCACTAGGGGGAGCTCAGGAGATTACTGTATACACATTGTACTCTATAATAACAGTGTACAGTAATCTACTATATTGCCATAGAGTTACAATGACTGCGGTTTGGCTTTGCCTTCTGTATTTATCACCAAAGTTATTTATCACCCTGGTTTTTGGGGAACAGGTTTAGAACGGGTTTATTTGCTATTTGAATACATTTTCTGTGACTTTTTCAGACAGCGCAGAGACAAGACTCTGGAGAGAATCCCCCGCGTTTGAGAGTGAACATCCAGCCCTCTGAAGATGTGGCACCGGGGGATAGTATCAAAAGGTGCATACCGTGGGCACAATGTAGTAGATGGGCTCCTGTAGCAGTCATGTAGGACGTGTACATGTATGTATCAGACACACATACTATCCTCATACATGTTCTGTCACATATATTAACCCTTTGCAATCCAAATTTGAATTCCGGGTTTCCTAGGGGACTTTCTCTTTCTGTCATTATACAATGGCGCCATCTGCTGGCTAGAGCCAGTACTGCGGTATGGGATATGCTGGAGAGGCCCCTGACAACAGAGCGGCCAGTAATATACAGTAAGAACACCCTGCCGGACGTCTTCCGATATCGTAGCTGTACAGGCTTCAATCAGAATGTCTTCAGACGTCAGACAGTGGATTGGAAAGGGTTAAAGAAATACTCCAACAAGTAGACAGACGTTTCAAATTTGTGTATTGCTTTGTGTTCTCCAAAGCCATATGTATGTCTGACACGTCACATGGACCTGCCGTTACCGTGCTGTGCCGATCCTCTATTCCTGCCGCCGTCCAGCCTGCATCACAATGACACTTTCAATATGGCCACCATCCCTGCCAAAGACTACATTTCCCACAATCCTCTGTTGGCATCTCTCAGTAAACTGTGTTCATCACAAGCGCCGCAGTGTCAATATACATGCTTGGCGCAAAGCTCAATGCGACTACATAGTGGTAGCTGGTTCATAATGCGCATGCATGGCCGAAAGCACGTTCACAGCAATTCTGCTGAAGTGAGTAGGACGACTATCTACATTACTGCGCATGCTTGGCCACCAATACTAGAAACAATACTTCGGGGTGGGGGACTTGCGAATGTAAATGGTACCTTAGTCCTTAGGCTCTGTGCTTGACCACAGCTGCTCTGTAGGTACGGTTGGAAGATGTCTGTCACCTGTGTTAAACCTTTCCACTCCAATGCCTGACCTGTTCCAACATCATAAGCTCCCTCTACAGCTCCAATGTTGGAACAGGTCCGCAACTGCATTGCAGGAGTGCATCTGCACCCCCTCGTTAGACACATCGGGTGCAGATACACTCCTGCACTGGTCCTTATTGAGGACCTCCGAGAAGAAGGCAGAAAGGGTTTTTAACCTCTTCTGCCTATTCCTTTAGACATTACATAGCGCTCAATTAGCGCTATGTAATGCAGAGAGAATGCGGAAGTAACACTTCCGCATTCCGCCCGGCGATCATGTGACCTCCGTCACCCTCCTGATCTCGGCTGTCAAAGATCAGGAGGGTGAAGGAAGAATGTCGAATGGGCAATCGGATAAATTGGAGCTAGGGAGAATTGAGGGGAGGGGAAATGGATTGGAAAGGGTTAAAAGGGTTGTACACCTTCTGTTGACAATAAGCTGATTGCAAAGTGTTCCCCTGCTGACACCCCCAGCGATCAGCTGTAATCTGCGGCGGAAACCTGGTAGTAAGTATTCAGTTTCCTTACAGCACTCCTAAAGGGAAAATGAGGTATTACGCACTCAGGTCCTCCAAAGTAAGAGAGGCTCTTTATAACCGCTCTCCTATAGAGGAGGAGCCTGTTCTGTTAATTTAGGATTCTCTAACGTATGAAAATGGGTTGCTAAGCCAAACACTCCCTTTAAGAGTCACTTCTGCCAGTTCATAAACTGGTTACACTAAGCTACAACCCTTAAAGGGTTTTTCCAGACTAAAACTATTGATGACCTATAGTTAAGATGGGTCATCAAGAGCTGAGTAGCAGGTGTCCATCACTGGGGGCCCCGGATCAGATGTAGCTGCGGGTGACCGGATTGCTGTCTATCGCCTGGTTGGATTTTCTGCTGACTTTCATTGTAGTAATAGCAAACCGTGCCGCTGCGTCAGACACAGCAACGTCTCATCAGCTGATCGGTGAGGGTCCTGAGTGATGGACCCCCCCCAGTCTGCTATTGATGACCTATCCCAAGTGTTTCAGTGTTAGCCTGAAAAAACCCTCTTAAGATGCTTAGATAGCCTAAGTGACATTACTCTTTGTAAGTGTTAAAGGGGATGTCCAGTTTAGAGACCCGTTTCCATACCCCTGTTAGTGATTTCTGAGTTAATAGAGGTGTCCTCTGTTTGGGATCTCCATCTCTAGTCCGCAATGGTTATAAAGAAAGTCTCTCACACTGAAGAACCCGCCATGTCTTATATTACTCAGACATCCTATTCATATTTGTGGACACTGTAATACTGTATTTCCCCTGTGGGGGAGCTGCAGGGAAATTGAACATGTGCCAGGTTCCTCCACAGATTACAGCTAATTGCTGGGGGCCCCAGCAGGGAAAGACTGTGTGTTTAGCTGATTGTCAAATGACCCTTCCAGCAAATAGAGACTGTCCAAAGCGGAGACCCCCTTTAATATTGGTTTAATTATGGGTTTTACTTTTCCTTAGAAAAAACCGACGCACTTTGAAGGAAAAAAGTGAGAAGACGGAGAAAAAGGTGTCTGTTACGTTTCGTCCAGAAGACTCGATCATTGCTCCTAACAATCTCGATGAGGTCACACGGTCTGAGGTACGCCCCCCCCCCTCGTGCCCCTAATCTCAGGGTATATGGAATACACTAGTTGTATTTCCAGTCCTATAAGTTAACAAGGGTCGCCAATAGAGGAGGAGGAAGCGACCCTCACAGTGACAAGCGGAGCCGGACAAGGGGGTCCAGTTCTGGAGATCGGCGAGGTCTCATCAGTGAGACCCCCACCGATCAGCAAGTTCTCCCCTATCCTGGGAATAACTTGTTACTTATGGCACAACCCCTTTAAATATTGCTGTCATTTAAAGACCAGTCGCACATAGAGTGTGCTCAGCTCCCAAGCCTCCTCTATACAGGGATACCTGGCATCTACTGCACGTGTACGACAGGTATCAGGAAGGGGTTAAAGGAGATGTCCAGACTTTACCTTTAATTGGCCATAAGCTACAATGTTACAGGATGCAGACGACCTCCATAATTCATGTCATGCTGCTTTTTCAATCGCAGATTGTACGTCACGACAAGCAGGATCTAGAAGATGGAAATGACTTTGTCCTTCCGGTCGGTAAGTGTTGTCTGCGCCCCCAGTTATTACCCGGTGTAGCACAATGGGGACCACTTTATGCGACGCTTAGCGTTTTGTGACAGCCTGCACTCTGTAGATAAGCTACACATCGTCAGAGTCTGTTACACCGCCTGGAACTAAATCCACAATACAGTGAGCAGCTGGGCAGTGTAAAGAATGGGGGGCAGTAATGTAATGTTGGATCTACATTTACTTCATTTCAGGCTCCTTTGATTCCATGTTGTCGCATCGAATCCCCGAGACTCAGATCTCTTCTACCGCAGAACTACATTTTATGGCGTCCACGAAGAAGAGACCTCCGGATATCCGGGACGCGAGCACCAACACTGATGCTGGTAACGCGGGGTCACGTGTGTGGTGCTCTGAGAAAGCCGGTGACTTCCGCCGTATTGGCTGTCTCACAGTTTTCCCACTTACATAGTATCTACTGGTGACTTATGGTGGGGGGGCAGTTCTTTGCATTGCATGTCGTGAAGGGTCTGATACTTGGGGCTCTCTTCTTGCTCCTGATCTCGCTTTGCTCCTTCCTTTCTTCTCTCGCTGTAGCTTCCAAAAACATTGAAGACAAACGTACGGAGTTGGAAGAGTTTCCTCGTAATCCCCCGGCCGCCATTCTTCCTGCTCCAGGTTTGATCGCTGCTTTCGCCATGATTTTCGGCTTCAGCGCCGTCTGCCTGTAAATCCTGAGGCATTCTGTGCAGATTTCGCCCCGTCCGCAGTGCTGCTCCAGGCTGATGGGTGATGAGTGTTTGATCGGTGGGGGTCCTGCCGTAGACCGTGTCTGGGGGGGATAAATATGTTGGGGTCTTTTACGATGGGATGATTGTTGGGTGCAGAAGCCACAGTCCTCCCAGCGATAATGGCTCCTGTGCTGATCGTCGCGCAGTCAATGGAGGCGGAGCGGGACGGAGATCTCTTCCAGCCGCCTCATTCACAGTAGACAGGCCGTGGTTCATAGATGCCGGTTTACACGGCCGATCCTGGTGTGATTATTGTTCTCCGTTCCGTCGCTAGCAGTATTTATTGTACAGATTCCCGCGATCCACTGATTATCACACCGTGTAATAGGGCCCTCAGACTGGAATATCCCTTTAAGGTGGATCATGTGACGACTAGTAAAGGGGGTGGTAGTTATATGACGGCTGCTGACGTCTCTGTGGATCCTATAATAATCCGTCTCTTCCTCTCTCCGTAGGACCTGATGAGTCACGTAAGCCTCTTAGACACTCCGCAGACTCTCCTCGCTCCCCTGCAGCCGCGCCGCGTTCCTCTCCAGGTTTGTTCTCTTTAAAGTCCTTTTAGATGAGCCGATTCTCGTTTGCACGAGCGAGTGACGTCACCGCTAGCTCGTTCGCTCTCATGCAGGCCGTTTATACAGGCAGATACATCGTCGGCCCGTTCCGACCAGAATCGTTCAGTCGTTCACATGCGCTGTATAAGTAGCTGAGAGGGACAATGATTGCTGTTTAACCCCTTACTGCTTTTTTCTCCCCCCTTTAAAAAAATCGTAACTCCTTTATTTATCCATCGACGTCGCTGTATGAGGGCTTGTTGTTTTTTGCGGGACGAGTTGTGTTTTTCAATGGTGCTATTTAATGTACCATAGAACGTACTGAAAAACTGCAAAAAAATTCTAAGTAGAGAGAAATGGGGAGAAAAATGAAATTCCGCCATCTTTCAGTGCGTCTAGGTTCTACAGCGCACAAACGGCAACAAAAATGACCTGCTAACTTTATTCTGTGGGTCAGTGCGATTACTACGATACCAAACTTATGTAGTGTTTTTTTTTTGTTTGTTTGTTTTTTTATTTGCTGTACTACTTGTATTTTTTTTTCATAGGTATTTAATTTTTTTTGCCGCCATCTTCTGTACGCAATAGATTTTTAATTTTTACGTCGACACAGTTGAGCGAGGGCTCATTTTTAGCAGGACGTCCTGTAGTTTGCATTAGTACCATTTTGTATATACATACGACTTTTTGATCGCTTTTTATTGCATTTTTTTTATTTCAGACAGGGTGACCAAAAAATTTGGCGTTCTTTTTGTTTTTTTTTTCTGATGACACTCACCGTGCGCGGTAAATAATGTGCTGCTTTGATAGATCAGATTTTTATGGACGCTGCAATACCAAATATGTATTTTTATTAATATTTAGATTCTTTTATTACAAATATGGCAAAAGGGTTTTGTTTTTTTTAACTTTTATTACTTTTTTTTTAATTCTGTGGATGGCAGATAATTCTGGCCCAACGCCTGTTACCAGTTATTTGGCTATTACCCCACAACAGGCGCTCTTCTACTTATTAACACTTTAGTGACTCGTTTCTGTTAGAATCACTGTAATCTGTTTGAGCCCAAAAACGTATTTAATCACAGCCCCCCCCCCGTGTGTAAATTCCGCCATTTGTGGAGTCGTTTGGGTTACACTATACAGGTCCGGAGTCCCTGAGCTATCCCAGCCCTAGATGATTGGCGGAGCATATGTGACATTTCAGCACAGCCAGCACTGATGTCGAGAGCCGGGGAGCTGTCAGTCATCCAGGATTGGGAGCGGGAACTTGCATAACTTAGTGACTTGGGACCCATGCTACCCAGATGACTCCAACCGGGGGATTTACATACATGGCAGCTGTGATAAAAGTAGGTTTTGGGGCTCAGACTGTGGCTAATGCTGTTAGTAAGAGCGCCTGCCGGAGGTCTAATAGCCAAAGACTGGTGACTGGTTTCCGTTAGATCCTTCCAGGCACAGCGTGACGTGGAGTTCTGTGAGTCTTCATGTATTCATCGGTTCTGTATTCTCCCTACACAGACCTGCCGCCCCCCGACATACAAGAGCCGATGCCTCCAGAGTTATACCTAAATCTGCTATATCCGGATGATCGTCCTCCAGAGAAGCCGCAGAGCGAGGTGAGAAGTGTCAGGCGCGGTCCTTCTGCTTCATGTAACGAGATAGAATAAATGTATCTTTTCTGTGGGGATCAGAAGTCTTAAGGCGCGGCTCATTAAAGGGATCCTGGCAGGTCCTATGAGCACCATAAGCTCCGTTTATAGGCTTGTAGAACCGCTGCCATGGAGTCCAGGTTTAGCTTTTTATACTCGCCAGGCTTGCTATTCGCCTACGAAGTCCCCACAATGCAATGGGAAGATACATGTCTGCTTTCCGTGCGCTCACGCACCCATAGACAAAGGTAGGGGTGCGCACACTGAAAGCAGAGAGGAGCCCGATTGGTGAAGGAGTGGGATGCCAGGCGAGTATAGAAAGCATGCCCCAGACCCTTGCGGCACCTGTCATATGAGCCCATAAACTTGGCTTACGGGGCTCGTAGGACCTGATAGGTTCCATATTAAAAGGGGTTGTCCTAAAATCAAAAGAAAAGCTTGTTGGTTTTTTTTTTCCCCTCAAATGGCACCTCTCATGGTTGTGTTAGGTATTGCAACTCATCCCCATTCACTTCAATGCCAGATACCGCCCATGGACAGATGTGGCGCTGTTTCTAACTCCAGACAACTCATTATAAGAATAGGTTCACATATCGCAGAATCCGTGATGAAATCTAAAAAATTGTAATATATACATTGCTGATTTTTCCGCATGCGGACTTAAAATCCATGCGTGGCAAAAAGGAAGTGACGGGTTAGTTCTTAACGCGGATTCCGTGTTGCAAAAGTCGCACGGGTATCTTGCAGATGCAGATCTTCGGCTCGTTGAAATCCGCGTCAGAACGCGTTGTCCCACAATCGGACCCATAACTAATCGCCTTCACAGGAGACCTGATGGGTTTGTACTGACTATTTCCACCAGGCGGTGCTGCACATGACACTGCCACTACTTCCGTCCTGGGACCCCTGTTCTCCGAATCGGGGGAGAGCTCAGCAGTTAGACCCCCACTGATCAGACACCTATTTCCTATCCCTTCTAAGTTGACCCCTTTAAAGGGGATTTCATATTATGAACACCCATTTTGAAATATTCGGACATCCGGCTCAGTGACTGGAATCCCTTGTCCACGACCTCCTTCAGTCACCCACAACATAAAGTGGCTACAAAGTCTCTTTCTGGAGGACCAAACATGTCCGTTCATTACATGGAAAGCCCACTGATTACAATGGATACTGTGTAATTCTTCATGTCTCCTGTGGTGGCGCTGCAAGGAAACTTGCTGATGGGTTTTGTGCAATCGGCTTCATTTCAGGGAACCCTTCCAGCAAGAAGAAATTGGTAGAAGCAGAAAACTCCTTTTTTAATGCTTGCAGTTGGCTGCTGGGAGGGATATGGGGCAGCGAATTAGCAGAGCTGTCCTGGCAGTTAATATATGTTGGGGCAGCGTGAATACCCAAAAATCAAGGCAGAGTGTGAACTGTGAGATCTTCCAAGCGAGTGTATTTAAACTTTGAGAAAATATTAAGTAATCGCTTACATAGCAATTCCCTAATATCAGGCTTATTCATTACTGCAGTCTGAGCATGCTCAGCACACAACCGCACTTACCTGATCACCATTGCATCTCTGCCATGCTCAGGCCATTCTTCATTACCGGGATGTTCGGAGTGTCTGCCGTGAGTGCAATGATGAAGATGTCTATCCTGGTATTGCGTCTCAGAGCTGTGCGGTGAGTGTTGTGTACGGAGGTGAAAGGAGGCCTGTGACTCGCTGGCGACGCATTATGTTAATGGAAGGGAATGGCAATTCTCCGTAGACCTGTGGGTGACTGCTGGGTCCTGGTTCTGCTTATCCCAGCGGCTGTACGGAGATCGTAGACATGACTCTTTTCTTCTTCCTTATTGCTACAGTTTGGGCATCACATAGACACAGAAGAATTTTCGGACTCCGCCAGTCAGGATGTTCCGTCGTCGGCTGATCTCCATTACATGGCGGCGTCTGTAACCGATGTGCCGCCCCCTGGAGACCTGCAGCGGAGAGGTAACGTCTTTGTTTTCTTTCGTTTTTTTTTTCAGAAGCGACAGAACTTTTCATTACGAAGTAATTGGATTCCAGTAACTCTGCTAGATTTTCAATACGTGTTTCAGTGGGGATTTCTGTTGCATATTTGCTGCAACTGCAGGAGGGTTGGGCTCCACGAGGAAAAACCTGATAACATTCTGTGCGAAATCTGCGTCAAAGAGTGACCTCACAACTTTTTAAATTTTTTAAGTATGCAGAAAAAAAATTGATACTGTACGGACTAGAGAGCGGAGTCCCTTCCATATGAATAAATTCCCTAAATGGCATGGATTCCATGCAGATCCTGCAACATATCCATGCGCGAGGCCTGCCGTATGACGTATACTTCACACAGCTTAGTTTGTTGCAGTTGTATCCAATCTAGATAATGCTCTGTGAGCTCAACAACCCACGACTCCAGACTGATACATTGTACATAGCTAGTCCTGCTCTCAGCTGAGAAGTGGATACAGTTGGGTGTCCAGTGTAGACAATGCTCTGTGAGCTAAACAGCCCAGACTCCAGACTGATACATTGTACATAGCTAGTCCTGCTCTCAGCTGAGAAGTGGATACAATTGTATCCAGTATAGACAATGCTCTGTGAGCTCAACAACCCCGACTCCAGACTGATACATTGTACATAGCTAGTCCTGATCTCAACTGAGAAGTGGATACAGGCGTATCCAGTGTAGACAACGGACTTCAGACTGATACATTGTAGCAAACTGGCAAAGAGATTTGTGCAGCTGCTGATGTGTTTAGCTCACAGAGCATTGTCTACACTGGATACAATTGTAACAAACCCTCAGTTCTTTCTGCCTTGGTATGGGAAAGATATTTTTTCTTTTCACTTGTAGCAAGCAGAGATCTTGAAACTAGTAAGATACTGCTTTAGAAATAGAAGGCTTTGTTTTAACCTTTGGCCCTGAGCCTTGCTGTTCTGTTACACCAGTGACTGTATGCTATATAACTGCCCCTTTTGTACACTGCAAGGGAGTAAAAGGGTGTCTGCGGTATTTCATGTGACATTATCCTTGTCCGCTCTTCTCACCAGATGTACTGGAGGGGCCACAATCGGGGCTCTTGGCCCTCGGTGCTGCAGACAGGATCACATATCATGTTCTGGCTGCAGATTTGGCACCTGCCCCAAAAGTGCGGACCCCTCGCACCCGGACCAACGAGGCCACGTCTAGACTGATGGAGATGGACATGCAGCTACAGGCACTGCAGGACATGGCGGATGGCATGGAGCACGACTTTGACAACACAAGGCTGGTAAGAGTGGGCAGATATGTGTAATACGAGGGGACGATATTACCGGTTACACACATCCCCTGCATTACATGGCGGGAAATCAGATGAGCGGTCATCCAAGCAATACATGGGCAAGAGCCGCTGCTTGTTGGGAGCCGCACATATGACACCAGATTTATATCGTTTTTCCGTTTTGCTTTGGAAAAACATTTTATTTTTTGCCGCCATCTTCTGACAGACATAACTTTTTTTTATTTTTCCTTCGACTTAGTTGTGCAGGGCTCATTGTGGCGGGACGGCCTGTAGTCTCTATTGGTACCACTTTTGGAGTATTTATCAGTTTTTATTATTATTATTTTTTTTTTCTTTTTTGGAGACACAGAGACCGAAAAGGCGCAGTTCTGCCATTTTTATTTTTTTCTGACTTTCACGGATGCAGCGATGCCAAATATGCTTTTTTCCCCCCTTTTTTTTTAATTAAATATGGGGAAAGAGTTGTTTGTTTTTTTTTTTTAAAAAAAAAACTTTATTACCTTTTATTTTGTATCATAATTAATAAAACTTTTTTAGCTCCTTTTCACATTTTTGGTTTATTCCCCATAGGGGACTTGAACTTGCAAATGTGTGATCGCTAATAGAGTATAATGCAATACCACGGTTGCATTATAGACTGCCTTTAAGAATGCCATATAATGCAATACAACGGTATTGCATCATGCTATTTTCTGAAAGGCAGCCTATCAAGATGTGCCACAGGCATGGCTCAATAGGCAATCAGCCATGGCAACCAAGCGGCATCTCGCCATCTGATTGCAGGGGTGAGGGGGGGCATTTGGAACCCTAAAATCCGATTTGGGCAAATTAACAGCAGCATTTAAAGAGTTTATAGCTGCTATCGGCGTGAACGTTAATGGTTGGTGTTGCGGTGAGTGTCGGCTGTCAGACCATGTGATCGGCCTCTGATCCCGCTCTATACAAACCCCGCAACCACGTGATGTGAATATATGAAGGGGTTAAACCTCCTTGTTGTCCGTTATTAGGTCCTCGCTGATCTGCAATCATCCACTGATGTTCTGCGTCTCCTTTCTCTTGCAGCTGGTGAACACGTTGGAGACTTTAACATCTGGAGTTCAAGGACCGGAATCTGTTCCCCCTGGAGGCGCCGGAGCCCCACGGAGAGGTACAGCGCAGCGCTGACTATGTCACTATGCTGATGAATGCATTATTATGGAAGAATGAAAAGTGACATTGTCTTCCAATATGCCTCCTGTATCATTTTTTCCAGTTTTCAAGATCTCTGCTTGCTGTCACTCTTGTTTCATGCAGTCAGTCCTGGTCATGTGATGGACGCACCGAGGCACAGCACTGGACTAACCGGCCGTGTACCTCTGTGCGTCCATCACAGGATCTGCCCTGCAGATTAACCACATGAAACAAGACTGACAGCAAGCAGAGATCTTGAAAGCGCAAGGAATTGGTAATGATATAGCAATCCATGGAAGACGAGGCTCTGCAGCTTTACATGGCGGCCGGCGAGTTCTCTGCTGACGGAGGAAATGTTTTTCAGTGTTCAGCGATCTACAATTAGAAGACTTAACAGAGGAAGATGAGTACAACCTAATGAGCCCCGAGGGAATCGGCTCACGTGAGCGCCCCCCAGTGGTGCGAATATCTTCCAGAGGTGTCAGAGATCTCGCTGCAGGTACCTGCTTATTATGTGTGTCCCTCACTGCCTTACAGTGCAGATACAGAACCCTCACCCAGCGGGCCGTAGTCCGGGAATTCTATTACTCCAGCACTAATGGGGCGCCCCCTGCTGTTATAGCCTTGTTATGGCGCCGCCTGCTGTTACACACTTGTGATGGTGCCCCCTGCTGTTGTATCCTTGTTATGGCGCCGCCTGCTGTTGTACCCTGGTTATGGACACCCCCTGCTGTAACACACTGGTTATGGTGCCCTCTGCTGTTATATCCTAGTTATGGCGCCCCTGCTGTTATATCCTTGTTATGGCGCCTCCTGCTGTTGTATCCTCGCTATGGTGCCCCCTGCTGTAACACACTGGTTGCGGCGCCGCCTGCTGTAACACTGATTATGGCGCCCCCTGCTGTTAAAACTGCAACAGTTTGCATTACTCTGCCTGTGGGTGGGTTTCAAATCTTTTCTCACTTGTAGCTAAAAAATTAGCGCAAACTTCCTGCCTGGCTGTGTATTCTGAGCCGCCCGCTGACACTGTGAGAAGTCATCAGGCATGCAGCGCTCGCCCGCCGTTGGGAGCCTCCTCGCTGGTTCTTAGTGTCAGCGCTACGAGGCGTCCGTGTGATCATTGTGTTTCTTGCCTCCGGCAGTGAGGAGCTCCGCGAATAGTCTCATTCATCACATACCGAGTCCTCGTTAATTCCTGCGCCGCAGTCACATGATCTCTCTTCTTGTTTCAGCTCGGAGTCCGTGGAAGAACATGGATGAAAGGTAGGAGCCGGTTACGTGTTTCCTGCCCTCTCGCCGCTCTGGTCCCCCCTGTGTGTGCAGAACGTCTTGTGCTGCAAAACTCCTAATGCTCACCTGTAGTGCATGCTGGGGAGTAGAAAACCGGCAGCGTCTCCTAGGATTGGCGCAGACTTCTTTCTGCAGCAGAAAGCCCGTTCCCTTGCATTGTACGACAACAGATCCGCCATGTAGAAGCCTCCATGCGCAGGCTGCCTATAGGAACCCTCACGTTGACCCTCTTCTCTCCAGCCGCAACATCCAGGACCCTCTACAGATGACCGGCCTTAGTGATATCGCCGACATTCTGGGCGATCTCCTGGTTGGAGGGGTTTCCGCCCCCGAACTCGGGCTCACTCCTGCTCAGGCGGAGAAACTGTCCAGGTATGAAGGTGTCGGCCCGCTGATCTTACTGTAATAGTGCAATACTTGCTTCACTTTAGCTATATAACTTTGTCTCCACAGGGCGAGGGGCCGGGACACCTCCAAGAGGACCCCAAAAGAGCGGGCGGATCTGCTGCGGTGGATGAAGAAAAAGCAGAGGGAGCGTCTGGCCGAACACCGGAGGAGGCTGCAGGAGCTGCGGGAACAGGAGCACAGGCCGTTCCAGCCGCAGCAGGGTGCCGTATGTGCATTATCCACTGCTGGGACTTGTTGTTCGCTGCCTGTCCTACATCTCTGAGCTTCCTCTATAAATGATTCATGCAGAGCTGGGTCACACTGACAGCGCTGTAAACACTTACTAGCTGGCAGCCACCCTGCTGACAACATTATGCCTCAGTGAGCATCGTACCAATTACCTACCTGGACAGCTATGCTTACGTTGCAATCAATGTATTCAACCGCCACAACAAATTAGGTTTATGGGCCAAATTTACAAACTTTCAGCTGTTTGCAAAAAAATAATAATAATTTAACCCTGTAACGCAGAAAAATTTACGGTTACATCCTGCAGCATTGGGGTATGTATGAAGGGAGACGTGGCTGTGGGTCAATGATGCACGGCGGTAGATTGGTGATGCTACAGTGAAGCATGGCAGTGGCTCAGTGATGCTACAGTGATTGTGGCGGTGGCTCGGTGATGCTACTGTAAAGCCTGGCAGTAGCTTGGTGATGCAGTAGTGAAGCATGGTGGGCGCTCAGTGATGCTACAGTGAAGCGTGGTGGTAGTGCGGTAATGCTACAGTCAGGCATGGCGGTGGCTCGGTAATGCTATAGTGAAGCATGATGGTGGCTCGGTGATGCTACAGTGAAGCATGATGGTGGCTCGGTGATGCTACAGTGAAGCATGGCGGTGGCTCGGTAATGCTATAGTGAAGCATGGTGGTGGCTCGGTGCTGCTACAGTGAAGCATGGTGGTAGTGCGGTAATGCTACAGTCAGGCATGGCGGTGGCTCGGTAATGCTATAGTGAAGCATGATGGTGGCTCGGTGATGCTACAGTGAAGCATGGCGGTGGCTCGGTAATGCTATAGTGAAGCATGATGGTGGCTCGGTGATGCTACAGTGAAACATGGCGGTGGCTCGGTAATGCTATAGTGAAGCATGGCGGTGGCTCGGTGATGCTACAGTGAAGCATGGCGGTGGCTCGGTAATGCTATAGTGAAGCATGATGGTGGCTCGGTGATGCTCTGGGGCTGCTCTGCTTCCTCTGGTACTGGAAACCTGCAGCGTGTGGAGGACAAGATGGAGTCAATCACGCATCAGGAAATTCTAGGAGAAATCGCCATGCCTTCTGTGAGGATGCTGAAGTTTAGGCAACATTGGGCCTTCCAACAGGACGATGATCCCAAGCAAACCTCAAGGTCCA
The DNA here is from genome assembly GCF_035609145.1 of Eleutherodactylus coqui. Taxonomy (NCBI): domain Eukaryota; kingdom Metazoa; phylum Chordata; class Amphibia; order Anura; family Eleutherodactylidae; genus Eleutherodactylus; species Eleutherodactylus coqui. The sequence goes on from NC_089841.1 coordinate 45,340,096, forward strand.
CCGAGGCTTGGATTCAGAAGTCCTGAAAGATCCTAGAGTGGCCGTCACAGTCACCTAGAAAATCTTTGGTGGGATGTGAAGGTGGTTGTAGGACACAAACATAAGAATGTTAGTGACCTGGAGGCCATCGTCCATGAAGAATAGACTAAAGGCCCTTTTACACACAACGATTATTGCTGAGAATTAATAAATGAGCGCCCATCTTACACTTACCGTGTGCTTTTCGTCCATTGCTAACTTCAGGCCCGCATGAAACCCTCATCCTTCAAGACGTTAAGATAAGACGGATTGCGCGCTGTGTTCTCCACGGGCAGCGCTGATAACATTCTTCAACAGCTGTTAACAACAGCGATGTATTTAGAGACCAGACCACCTGCTGTTCTCTAAATACCCCCATTGATCCCATTAGTAGCTAATGCAAAATGATCGCTCAAAACGTCAGTTTCTGACGAATTTTGAGCGTTCATCTGTGTGTGTAAATAGACCTTAACGCTCCTCAGGAACGCTGGAAGCAGCTGCTGTCTGGCTGTACATCACATCTCCATATAATATTTTAATATGAAAGCCCCCCAAAAGGATTGCACGTTGTCCACAACCCCAGCCAGTTCCCAGTTTTATGGCAGCAGAGGGGTAGCAGCCGCACCACCTTGGATATCGGGCCGGGGAAGTGAGCTAGAGACAGACAGAGGGAAGGGTGCGTTCATTATTGTGCTGTTTGTATCTGATTAATAGGGGTCTGGCGACGCTGATCACCCCCATCACTTATCATTTCGGATTTGGGTGGCATGTAGTCGCTCTTATATAACCTTTTTTATTGGAGTTTTCCTTTTTTCTATTCCTTCAGAGCACATCAGCAACCATCTTGGATATGCAGCAAGGGAAGGATGACAGAGACCGGTAAGTCCAACCTTCAACTTTATATACCAAGGCCAAGCCCCAGAGCATGCGGATCAGGATATTGGGTGGTCCAAAGCAGCGCTCGAGGCTGAAAATAATGCAGGGGGTGCAATAATTGGCAACGTAGTGCACTCTGGAGGTGAACGACTGCCTGCCAGGGCTCCCGTATTCACGGCTTGTCTGCTCTCTGACTTGCAGGTCCCTACTGTGGGAGCATCACAGCCATCGGGTGTCGGATGCCATTGGTCTCATGCAGGAAATGTTGTCGGAAACCAAGCAGGTTCCCTCTGCAAGTTCCCGCCCCAGCACGTCCCGAGCCTCCGTCTCCAGACACCAGGCCCCTCCAAAAAGGTAAGTTATCTGCCCAGGAGGCAAATTGGCAAAAGCCGTGCAGCAATGAGCTGTGATGTCGAAACCAAGCAAACACAAGTAACTGGCAGTGACGGGGTCTGGAAGGGTATTGTTACCTAGAAGGTGCGAGGAGACTTATAATGCTGGGTTTACACGGGCAAACAATACCCGACACTCGTCCCTGTGTGTCCGCGCTCCCTTGCTCCTGCACAGGAGCAAGTATCACTGGCTCGCTCACAGAGCGGCCAGCAGGGGGCGGGGGTGGGACGGCTGCAGGAAATTTCCATGCACTCCCTCTCCCCTCTCCATTGACATAACATAGCGGCGGTTCAGTACTGAACGACTGCTATTACACTGAATGATCAGCGATCAGCTCATCGTCCATCCTTTATGCTGCATAACATCCTGGACGATGAGCTGATTGCTCTGAACGGCTGCTGTGTTATCTCAATGGAGAGGGGCGGGGGAGCGAGAGGAGAGAAATCTCCTGCAGCCTCCCCGCTGAGAGCTAACGATACTAGCTCCCGTGCAGCAGCACCGCAGCGAGTATGTGCGGGGACGAGTGTCGGGCATCCCATAAGTCTCTGGGAAATATATGCAAATAGAAATATGAAAGAATAGCACCCATTGGAAGGCAGTATTTCTGCATATTTTTTTAAGCAAGCCTTATTCTGGGAATCGTGAGCCAAAGCCAAAATAACCATACACAGACAGCTGTTTAGGGGTGATTGCCCCTTTCTATTTGCATATTTCCCAGAGGAGCATGCATGACCTTATAAGTCTCCTTACTCACCTTCTAGGTGCTCTCCCTAAGGAGAAACAATACCCTTCCGACCCACATCTACAGGCCTCTCACTAGCCAAGCCAGAAACCTACTGCACACTGATGAGGGGCAATCGACCCGAAACAGCTGTCTGTGTATGGTATTCTGCCTTTGGCTTAGAATTCCCAGTCGTTGTTACAAGACTTGTTTAAAATGTCTGACATTAGGTGGCGCTGTGATGTGTGAGGGCCATTTCACTTTCTGTTCCCCCACTATTAGCAATACAACTGCAGGTTTTGTGCAGTAGCGAATAGGTTGGGCGGTGAAAGTGGCGGTCATCAGTCAGTAAGAGTTTAATAGGATACCTTGTTGTTCCAGAGCTCGCAGCGCGGTGCGCAGTCTGTCTGCCAGCCAAGAGAGGCGCAGAACATCCTCCAGAGGCGGTAATTCACAGCCAAGGCCCACGTCTGCCGCTGCCCGGACACCGATGAGGGGTAGGAATGTCTCCACAGGATCATTTATGGATGGAAGTTTTACATCTTATCAAAGCATGCAGATGAAGCAGAGCTGAAGTTGTCATTTAACTCTTTGGCGGTGATTGTGTATCATCTGTTTACTTGTGCAAAATGTAAAGTACAGCTCTGCTACATCTGTATGTAATTATATGGTGAACAGACTGGGGTTTGTGTATTTGACTTGGAGGCGTCAATCTGCGAAGTCTATAGGTGGAGGAACACAATGGGAGCGCTGCTCAATATCTGCAATCAATGCCAATGATCTTCGGTGGCCTAGGGTAGAGAAGGGGTTAATAGGCAAATCCCTGGTGGCGTAGATTAGTGAAGGAATAATTATGGTGGTCTAGTATAGGGATTGTATTAACGGGGAGATCCCTGGTGGTCTAAGGTAAGGAGTTAGATAATGGGCAGTTCCCAGGTAGCTTAGATAAAGGGTTAATGGGTAGATCCCTGGTGGTCCAGGGTAGGGAATGGGTTAATAAGCCGATCCCCAGTGATGCGGAGTAAAGAATTCATTAAATAGCAGATCCCTGGTGGTGTAGACCAGTGAAGGAATACTTATGGTGGTCTAGTATAGGGAAAGTGTTAATAGGGAGATCCCTGGTGGTCTGGGGTATGGAAGGGATTAATGGGCAGATTTCAGGTGGTATGGGATAGGGAATTAGTAAATGGGCAGATCCCAGGTAGGATATGGAAGGGATTAAGGGGCAGATTCCTGGTTGCCTAGCACAATGTAGGGTTATCTCTGGTGGTCAAGCATGGGGCAGGGATTTATAGGCAAATCCTCGTGGAGCGCTATCTGGCACTAAGTTTGCTATGTTTTCAGTGGCAGATAAGAGACCTCTGTGCATACACGGCCCTCTCTTAAACAGCCATGCTTGCAGTTCATCGGGGTGCCATCTGAGGCGCAGTGTAAGCCTCGTGTACAGTACAGTGCAGCCCCCTCTAGAGGCGCGGGCGCAGTCTGCACCTTAGTACAAAAGCTCTGCAGAACCACCAAGGACCTCATTTGACACAGGACCTATGGATGCAGCGCCCTCTATCTACTGTACATGAGAAGCACTCAAGTGTTTTTGGTGGGGGAGCAACTACAACTCCCAGTATGCCCAGACAGCGAGTGGTAGTTTTGCAATGGCTTGCGAATTGCAGGTTGGAGGTGGCTCATGTAGAAGAGGGCGCTATTGAGGACATCACAGTATATACTGTATACACTTCTCTTCTCCGACAGGAACAGCAACATATGTGCTTCCGAAAAGCAACTGGGAACCCGGAATGAGGACCCGCAGCGCCCCCAGCTATTCTGTCCACAGAAAGTTCGGTAAGAGGCCCCCGCCGGGGATCATGTTGTGTCATCCATGGGAAATGGCCACACGGTCGCTCTGCCCTTGTAAACCTCTATGGACGTCCACATTCTCATCCTTTTTCAATGTCTGCCTAGATCCATCCCTCCCTAGTGATCGCCTTTCTCAAATCACACGTCGGGGGATGCTGGCGGCCAGGAACAGGTTAAATGGACATAGTAAAAATACGAAGCCTGTTAAGGCCACAGAAAAGCAAACGCCAAGACATGGTAAGGGTTAATAAAGGGAACGAGCGTTTACTGTCGTTAATGCAAAAACTAATGATGTACCCAAGATTATACCCTAATCCTTTATTAGCAGAATAGTGAGTACAGCTCTGGAGTATAATACAGGATGTAACTCAGGATCAGTACAGGATAAGTAATGTATGTACACAGTGACTCCACCAGCAGAATAGTGAGTGCAGCTCTGGAGTATAATACAGGATGTAACTCAGGATCAGTACAGGATAAGTAATGTACACAGTGACTCCACCACCAGAATAGTGAGTGCAGCTCTGGGGTATAATACAGGATGTAACTCAGGATCAGTACAGGATAAGTAATGTATGTACACAGTGACTCCACCAGCAGAATAGTGAGTGCAGCTCTGGAGTATAATACAGGATGTAACTCAGGAGCAGTACAGGATAAGTAATGTATGTACACAGCGACTCCATCAGTAGAATAGTGAGTGCAGCTCTGGAGTATAATACAGGATGTAACTCAGGAGCAGTACAGGATAAGTAATGTATGTACACAGTGACTCCACCAGCAGAATAGTGAGTACAGCTCTGGAGTATAATACAGGATGTAACTCAGGATCAGTACAGGATAAGTAATGTATGTACACAGTGACTCCACCAGCAGAATAGTGAATGCAGCTCTGGAGTATAATACAGGATGTAACTCAGGATCAGTACAGGATAAGTAATGTACACAGTGACTCCACCAGCAGAATAGTGAGTGCAGCTCTGGGGTATAATACAGGATGTAACTCAGGATCAGTACAGGATAAGTAATGTATGTACACAGTGACTCCACCAGCAGAATAGTGAGTGCAGCTCTGGAGTATAATACAGGATGTAACTCAGGAGCAGTACAGGATAAGTAATGTACACAGTGACTCCACCAGCAGAATAGTGAGTGCAGCTCTGGGGTATAATACAGAATATAACTCAGGATCAGTACAGGATAAGTAATGTATGTACACAGTGACTCCACCAGCAGAATAGTGAGTGCAGCTCGGGTATAATACAGGATGTAACTCAGGATCAGTACAGGATAAGTAATGTATGTACACAGTGACTCCACCAGCAGAATAGTGAATGCAGCTCTGGAGTATAATACAGGCTGTCACTCAGAGTCAGTACAGGATAAGTAATGTATGCACATGGTGACTCCACCAGCAGAATAGTGAGTGCAGCTCTGGGGTATAATACAGGATGTAACTCAGGATCAGTACAGGATAAGTAATGTACACAGTGACTCCACCAGCAGAATAGTGAGTGCAGCTCTGGAATATAATACAGGATGTAACTCAGGATCAGTACAGGATAAGTAATGTATGTACACAGCGACTCCACCAGCAGAATAGTGAATGCAGCTCTGGAGTATAATACAGGCTGTCACTCAAGAGTCAGTACAGGATAAGTAATGTATGCACATGGTGACTCCACCAGCAGAATAGTGAGTGCAGCTCTGGAGTATAATACAGGATGGAACTCAGGATCAGTACAGGATAAGTAATGTACACAGTGACTCCACCACCAGAATAGTGAGTGCAGCTCTGGGGTATAATACAGGATGTAACTCAGGATCAGTACAGGATAAGTAATGTATGTACACAGTGACTCCACCAGCAGAATAGTGAGTGCAGCTCTGGAGTATAATACAGGATGTAACTCAGGAGCAGTACAGGATAAGTAATGTATGTACACAGTGACTCCACCAGCAGAATAGTGAGTACAGCTCTGGAGTATAATACAGGATGTAACTCAGGAGCAGTACAGGATAAGTAATGTATGTACACAGTGACTCCACCAGCAGAATAGTGAATGCAGCTCTGGAGTATAATACAGGCTGTCACTCAGGATCAGTACAGGATAAGTAATGTACACAGTGACTCCACCACCAGAATAGTGAGTGCAGCTCTGGGGTATAATACAGGATGTAACTCAGGATCAGTACAGGATAAGTAATGTATGTACACAGTGACTCCACCAGCAGAATAGTGAGTGCAGCTCTGGAGTATAATACAGGATGTAACTCAGGAGCAGTACAGGATAAGTAATGTATGTACACAGTGACTCCACCAGCAGAATAGTGAGTACAGCTCTGGAGTATAATACAGGATGTAACTCAGGAGCAGTACAGGATAAGTAATGTATGTACACAGTGACTCCACCAGCAGAATAGTGAATGCAGCTCTGGAGTATAATACAGGCTGTCACTCAGAGTCAGTACAGGATAAGTAATGTATGCACATGGTGACTCCACCAGCAGAATAGTGAATGCAGCTCTGGAGTATAATACAGGCTGTCACTCAGAGTCAGTACAGGATAAGTAATGTATGCACATGGTGACTCCACCAGCAGAATAGTGAGTGCAGCTCTGGGGTATAATACAGGATGTAACTCAGGATCAGTACAGGATAAGTAATGTATGTACACAGCGACTCCATCAGTAGAATAGTGAGTGCAGCTCTGGAGTATAATACAGGATGTAACTCAGGAGCAGTACAGGATAAGTAATGTATGTACACAGTGACTCCACCAGCAGAATAGTGAGTACAGCTCTGGAGTATAATACAGGATGTAACTCAGGATCAGTACAGGATAAGTAATGTATGTACACAGTGACTCCACCAGCAGAATAGTGAATGCAGCTCTGGAGTATAATACAGGCTGTCACTCAGGATCAGTACAGGATAAGTAATGTACACAGTGACTCCACCACCAGAATAGTGAGTGCAGCTCTGGGGTATAATACAGGATGTAACTCAGGAGCAGTACAGGATAAGTAATGTATGTACACAGTGACTCCACCAGCAGAATAGTGAGTACAGCTCTGGAGTATAATACAGGATGTAACTCAGGAGCAGTACAGGATAAGTAATGTATGTACACAGTGACTCCACCAGCAGAATAGTGAATGCAGCTCTGGAGTATAATACAGGCTGTCACTCAGAGTCAGTACAGGATAAGTAATGTATGCACATGGTGACTCCACCAGCAGAATAGTGAATGCAGCTCTGGAGTATAATACAGGCTGTCACTCAGAGTCAGTACAGGATAAGTAATGTATGCACATGGTGACTCCACCAGCAGAATAGTGAGTGCAGCTCTGGGGTATAATACAGGATGTAACTCAGGATCAGTACAGGATAAGTAATGTATGTACACAGCGACTCCATCAGTAGAATAGTGAGTGCAGCTCTGGAGTATAATACAGGATGTAACTCAGGAGCAGTACAGGATAAGTAATGTATGTACACAGTGACTCCACCAGCAGAATAGTGAGTACAGCTCTGGAGTATAATACAGGATGTAACTCAGGATCAGTACAGGATAAGTAATGTATGTACACAGTGACTCCACCAGCAGAATAGTGAATGCAGCTCTGGAGTATAATACAGGCTGTCACTCAGAGTCAGTACAGGATAAGTAATGTATGCACATGGTGACTCCACCAGCAGAATAGTGAGTGCAGCTCTGGGGTATAATACAGGATGTAACTCAGGATCAATACAGGATAAGTAATGTATGTACACAGTGACTCCATCAGCAGAATAGTGAGTGCAGCTCTGGAGTATAATACAGGATGTAACTCAGGATCAGTACAGGATAAGTAATGTACACAGTGACTCCACCAGCAGAATAGTGAGTGCAGCTCTGGGGTATAATACAGGATGTAACTCAGGATCAGTACAGGATAAGTAATGTATGTACACAGTGACTCCACCAGCAGAATAGTGAGTGCAGCTCTGGAGTATAATACAGGATGTAACTCAGGAGCAGTACAGGATAAGTAATGTACACAGTGACTCCACCAGCAGAATAGTGAGTGCAGCTCTGGGGTATAATACAGAATATAACTCAGGATCAGTACAGGATAAGTAATGTATGTACACAGTGACTCCACCAGCAGAATAGTGAGTGCAGCTCTGGAGTATAATACAGGATGTAACTCAGGATCAGTACAGGATAAGTAATGTACACAGTGACTCCACCAGCAGAATAGTGAATGCAGCTCTGGAGTATAATACAGGCTGTCACTCAAGAGTCAGTACAGGATAAGTAATGTATGCACATGGTGACTCCACCAGCAGAATAGTGAGTGCAGCTCTGGAGTATAATACAGGATGGAACTCAGGATCAGTACAGGATAAGTAATGTATGTACACAGTGACTTCCCCCCAACAGCAGAATAGTGAGTGCAGCTCTGGAGTATAATACTCCAGAGTCTTTCTTTCTAAATGTAATGTGTGATTTTCTACTAGGGATTATAAATTATGTCTGATGGTACAATCAGAGTTTTGTCTTTCCTTGGACAGATAGGAGCAGTAAAGGAACCAGCCCCTTGTCACCACATGGAGAATTTCAGTTAGAAGACGACTATGAGAGGGACATCATGAGTCCTTGGGAAATACCTGATGAAATCAACAAGATACTAAACAGCAGCAGAAGAAACTCCATCCTGTCTGAGGTACAAGACGGCACATAAATATAAAAATACACATGGCTGCAATATCATCAGCCACCAGCAGGGGGAGAAAAAGCCTCAAGGAGTGAAAAGCGAGCACTTAGAAGTAATGAGAAGCTAAAGGGAAACACAGACTACAGTCGCACCTGTTCTCTGGTACCAGAGGGGGGCACAATGGACCTTCTCCCTTTAGAGGTCTAATGTAATAACTGTAGACGGAGCAGTCTAGTGAATGAGCACCTCAGTTCTAATGCAGGCACCAGGCTGTGTGTGGCATTGAATGGCTCTTGTCTAAACTTTACATTGGAGTGGCACCTCATCATACTCCGTATAGCAGGCTGGGGTCCTCTCTGCTCACCCTGAGAAGAGTTCCCCACGCAGGCTACTCAGGGAGACTGCAGCAAAATGCATGATGTAGCTGAGCAAGCCGCAGGTAGCACATAGAACCAGGCTGGCTCTAGCGCCAGGGTATAAGTGTGCCACCACCTGCCCCAAGGGCTCCATCATTATTGCTTTACCGGCAGAGACCATATATGATTTGTATTCTGCGGTGCCCAATACTGAGTTGTTAACTTTTGTCCTTTCCATTTGTTAACCCCCATCTGGTCTGATCCTGCAGTCCCCCCCCCCCCGGTCTGATCCTGCAGTCCCCCCCCCCCCCGGTCTGATACTGCAGTCCCCCCCCCCCCCCGGTCTGATCCTGCAGTCCCCCCCCCCCCCCGGTCTGATCCTGCAGCCCCCCCCCCTGGTCTGATCCTGCAGCCCCCCCCCCTGGTCTGATCCTGCAGCCCCCCCCCCCGGTCTGATCCTGCAGCCCCCCCCCCCCCCCCCCGGTCTGATCCTGCGTCCCCCCCCCCCGGTCTGATCCTGCGTCCCCCCCCCCTGGTCTGATCCTGCAGTCGTCCCCCCCCCCCCTGGTCTGATCCTGCAGTCGTCCCCCCCCCCCCCTGGTCTGATCCTGCAGTTCGTCCCCCCCCCCCTGGTCTGATCCTGCAGTTCCCCCCCCCCCTCTGGTCTGATCCTGCAGTTCCCCCCCCCCTCTGGTCTGATCCTGCAGTTCCCCCCCCCCCTCTGGTCTGATCCTGCAGTTCCCCCCCCCCCCCTCTGGTCTGATCCTGCAGTTCCCCCCCCCCCCCCTCTGGTCTGATCCTGCAGTTCCCCCCCCCCTCTGGTCTGATCCTGCAGTCCCCCCCCCCCCCCTCTGGTCTGATCCTGCAGTCCCCCCCCCTCTGGTCTGATCCTGCAGTTCCACCCCCCCCCCCCTGGTCTGATCCTGCAGTTCCCCCCCCCCCCTCTGGTCTGATCCTGCAGTCGCCCCCCCCCCCCCCCGGTCTGATCCTGCAGTCCCCCCCCCCTCTCGTCTGATCCTGCCTCCCCCCCCCCCCTTTGGTCTGATCCTGCGTCCGTCCCCCCCCCCCTCTCGTCTGATCCTGCGTCCGTTCGTCCCCCCCTTCTCTGGTCTGATCCTGCAGTCCGTCCCGTCCCCCCTGGTCTGATCCTGCAGTCCACCCCCCCCCCTCTGGTCTGATCCTGCAGTCCACCCCCCCCCCCCCTCTGGTCTGATCCTGCAGTCCCCCCCCCCCCCGGTCTGATCCTGCAGTCCCCCCCCTCCCCCCCGGTCTGATCCTGCAGTCCCCCCCCCCCCTGGTCTGATCCTGCAGTTCCCCCCCCCCTGGTCTGATCCTGCAGTCGTCCCCCCCCCCCCCCGGTCTGATCCTGCAGCCCCCCCCCCCGGTCTGATCCTGCAGCCCCCCCCCGTCTGATCCTGCAGCCCCCCCCCCCCCCGGTCTGATCCTGCAGTCGTCATCCCCCCCGGTCTGATCCTGCAGTCCCCCCCCCCCCCTCTGGTCTGATCCTGCGTCTGTCCGTCCCCCCCCCCTCTGGTCTGATCCTGCGTCCGTCCCCCCCCCCCGGTCTGATCCTGCAGTCCCCCCCCCCCTCTGGTCTGATCCTGCGTCCGTCCGTCCCCCCCCCCCTCTGGTCTGATCCTGCGTCCGTCCGTCCCCCCCCCCCTCTGGTCTGATCCTACAGTCCCCCCCCCCCCCTGGTCTGCTCCTACAGTCCCCCCCCCCCCTCTGGTCTGATCCTGCAGTCCACCCCCCCTCCGGTCTGATCCTGCAGTCTCGCCCGTCCCCCCTCTGGTCTGATCCTGCGTTCGTCCCCCCCTCTGGTCTGATCCTGCGTTCGTCCCCCCCTCTGGTCTGATCCTGCGTTCGTCCCCCCCTCTGGTCTGATCCTGCGTTCGTCCCCCCTCTGGTCTGATCCTGCGTTCGTCCCCCCTCTGGTCTGATCCTGCGTTCGTCCCCCCCTCTGGTCTGATCCTGCGTTCGTCCCCCCCTCTGGTCTGATCCTGCGTTCGTCCCCCCCTCTGGTCTGATCCTGCGTTCGGCCCCCCCTCTGGTCTGATCCTGCGTTCGTCCCCCCCTCTGGTCTGATCCTGCGTTCGTCCCCCCCTCTGGTCTGATCCTGCGTTCGTCCCCCCCTCTGGTCTGATCCTGCGTTCGTCCCCCCCTCTGGTCTGATCCTGCGTTCGTCCCCCCCTCTGGTCTGATCCTGCGTTCGTCCCCCCCTCTGGTCTGATCCTGCGTTCGTCCCCCCCTCTGGTCTGATCCTGCGTTCGTCCCCCCCTCTGGTCTGATCCTGCGTTCGTCCCCCCCTCTGGTCTGATCCTGCGTTCGTCCCCCCCTCTGGTCTGATCCTGCGTTCGTCCCCCCCTCTGGTCTTATCCTGCGTTCGTCCCCCCCTCTGGTCTGATCCTGCGTTCGTCCCCCCCTCTGGTCTGATCCTGCGTTCGTCCCCCCCTCTGGTCTGATCCTGCGTTCGTCCCCCCTCTGGTCTGATCCTGCGTTCGTCCCCCCTCTGGTCTGATCCTGCGTTCATCCCCCTTCCCCAAATCGTAATAACCTACTTAGAAGCAGGAATACAACAGCAGACTATTCATGGTTTGTTGTCCCCATGGAGACGCACATAACTGCATTAGACCTGTAGACACAAAACTGTTTGCGTGGAATCAATAATAAATGATCGCGTTGCATATACACCTGAGAGGGGCAAGAGCCCCTAAAGAGCAACCATTCTACCCTAAATACCCTTCCAATCCAACGATCCTTGCAGTTTTAAGGCGGCAGTGAAGCTGCAGCAGGAGTATATTATGGTCTCTTGTTTTGTCACACCTGAGATGGGGGTGCAGCAGGAGCTCTACAGTTTGTGGCACTTGCATAAAGAGCATTGAGCGCCTCCTGCTGGTGCACTTCTGCATTGCAAGCTGTCCAGATAAAATTAGACCTGCAAAATTGTGTCTCAGGATTGTTCTAATTTAATCACATTTCTTTTTATCACCTCCCCCCCTATTTGTTTTTTTCCTCCTTCTGCATAGGGGTCTTTAATAAATGGAGGAGCAGATTCCCAAAACCTGAACCCGGACAATTCTTCAGAAAGCACTGGTAGTATCCTCAGCAAGCTGGATTGGAGGGCAATAGAAGACATGGTGGCCAGCGTTGGCAGTACTGAAATCTAGCCTGGGAGGAAAACCAGCAACCTGCAGTTTGTGTCCCCGCAGCTCCTTCTTGTAGATCGGAAGAGCCTTAAAGGAACAGTCCAGGCCAAGTGGAGGCATCATGTAGCGTCTAGTGCAGAAGTTCATAGAAGGGTCCTTGTGTCCCGCTGCACCTCGTTAGTTACGGATACGTCTGCGGTTGGACCAGGAAGCAACAAAGAGTTTGTCTTCTGTATAAATGTGACGTTTTATAAAGTTCATTAAATGTTTTATTTTTCTAACCAGATTTTTTATTAATTTATATTTAGTTCTTTCTAGGAGATTTCTATGTCTTGTAAAGATGGAATAAAGCAGAATATTGTACAGAATGACGTCTGTCCTTCAGCAGCGCACAAATTCATATATTGAACATCATTAGACCAGCATGTATGGATCAGAAATATATGTTTCCGGGACTAAACTATCAAGAGTTAATTGTTGGGGGGGGGTCCCCCGCACAGGATCCTTGTCTTGAGTGAGCGCCGCTTCCACTTCAGTCCATGCCAGGCATCGTGCTGTACATTGTATAGCGGCTGTGACTAGTACAGCAGCCCATTCACTTGAATGGCACTGAGCTGATCTCGGGTCGTGTGACCGATGAACGGGATATCACTGGCCTGAGAAGTGGCCGCGATGCTCATCCGTACCCATTTAAATCCAATTGGACTAATAATTAACCGTGTGGCTGGAAAATAAAATCTTAAAGGGAGTTTGTCATCTCAGACATGCTATCCAAACTGCAAGCAGGATGTTACAGAGCAGGATTTGTCTATATATATATATATATTGTATCGCTTTATCGTTCTGCTTATTCTGAGCTGAGGAGTCCAGTGGGCGGAGCTATCAGTGATTGTATGTACAGCCATACACAGCTGTCCATCACTGATAGCTCCGCCCACCAGACTCTTTAACTCAGAATGAGCAGATATAGAAATGAATAAAAATACAAGGTTTACTGAATCTTTCCCCTTAAAACTGTATATCCATCTGCTCGGCTCCTCCTGCTCTATATCATGCCTGCAGTGTGGACACCATGGTTCAGCTGATAGTCTCTCTTCAACTATCAATTCATAAAGGTTTTCCTATTGTATTTACACCATATTCATTCTTTGCACTTTCATGCCTCACCATTTCAAAGCCTACTGAGAATGTGCAATATTCCTCACTATCCAAATTCTTTATACTATATTAGGGGTGTCAAATTCATTTTCACCGAGGGGCACATCAGCCTTATTGGTTGTCTTTAAAGGGCCGATTGTAATTGCAACACTGTGTAGTAACAGTGACCCCCATTGTGATAGTTATAGTAACCCCCTCCCCTGCCCCTATTGGCCTCCGGTAAGGCAGCATCCCCACAGGCATTTCAATCACCTAGCCTGCAGCAGCAGTGTGGCAGCCTCTGCCGAATCTGCCTGCTGACGTCAGGGGGAAGAGGTCAACAGCCACAGACTCTGCACAGCCGCCGCTGGATCGGAGCTGCAGGCTGGGTGAGTGGAGTGCCTGGAGGTCCGGATTTGGGGCTTATGTTTGACGTGTGTACTATATGCATGTTTCCATTCACTGACATAGCAATGGTACTGTATGTAAAATACATCTACTAGGGTCATAATATACCGGGTTCATGTAATATATCGGGGTCATTCACTCCATTCCCTTCGAATGAAAGTCTTTACGCTGCTCTCTACACTAAATATCCGCACACCATATAAGAGAACAACTACTGCTAGTATATTACTGGACTGCGCAGCGGTGGGCAAAAAGACACCTCCCTCCTCTGAAGTCACTTCCTGCTCTGCAGCTATTGAGGTTGCACCTTGGACTTCCTGCCCTGCCCACTCCCTGCATGCACTCCACATAATACTGCCAGCTCTCTGCTCTATTTTAGCGGTTGCCTCCTGCATTTAGGCTGCTTGAAAGTAGGAGACCTATGCCATACATGCGAGCTGAGCGCCAAGGGGCTAACCACACTGTCTTCTGCAACAGCTGTTTTACATTAGGACTTTGGAAGTGTGTTCTGGCCTGACCACAGGCCTCCATACCCGAACTCTGACCACCCTACATGCGTATTGTGCTCAGGTCCGGAGACCTGCGGTCAGGGCGGTAACACGTTTCTGAAGTCTTTACATAAAACAGTGTGGTTAGCCCCTTAGGCAGATGCTGCCTGATGTCATCTCTGTGATATGAACATCCTTTATTTGAGAGATGTCCGCGCATTTATTGTTATAAGTCTTAGAGGGACCACCAGAGGAGGGCGCTGTGAACTCCAATAACTTTCTAACCCAATTAGCAGGAATGGAGAGCAACTACAATGAGCAAGCCCCTCTGATGGACCTGGCACAATGCATTTGTCTCAGTGGCCGCCATATTCAATTCCCCTATGGTGTCAGTACAAGGAATTGGAAGACTTCCTGCCCCTTAAGTAGGGTAATAAACTTATTGTTAAAGAACCCTTCTAACAATAATGGCTAGTACAATGCCGAAAACCCCTTTCATAGACCTACTTATGGCCGGTGGTAAACTTGTACCATATCTATTTATGCCCACTTTAGATCTAATGCCTGCAGCCACGACAAAATGCTCTGACCCTGGGACTAAGTCTTCTATGGGATCTCCACTGTTTGCTGGTTGTTTCTTCTCCCTTTACATGGTCATCACCTGGTTCCTAAACCCTTCTAATATTACACAGCCAATACACCTGCCCAAACTCAAGAGTTGCAATATGCCTCTATAGCTCTAGCCTGCCGTTCTCTAGCTGACCCCAATATGTACTATAGATGACCTTCCCCAGAGTAGCCATATTAAACATACAAAACTCTGGCACTGAGGGTAGAGGACAAGGTAAAGTGTACAGCTGCAGTTTGTTGTACCGGATCCCCCAATAAGCTTACTAGGTACTGTACCTCCCGCTCTTCTCACCAAGGGTGGACAAGCACAGACTTTTCCTGACCCAACAGGAGCTGCTGCAATAGTCATCTAAAGGGCGTTCGATACTTCTGTCTGCAGAATATTGTCCTTTCTCACGAAATGCATTACCCTCTCGCTCCAGGAGGACTTCCCACCACTGGCCAAGAAATCTGAGAAGATGAAAGTGGGACACTCCTCTCCCTGCCTCAGTGCAGGTTTCCTGTCCAGCAGCATAGGTTCCTGGGATTTCATAATGGATAATAGGGACATACCTCCAGCTACAGGGCTCCTTTGGGTTGGCTATTATGGAGTTCCTGGGAACTTTAGTCTTTCTTGAAGAAGTCCTGGAGTCTAGTGCTGGAGATCCATTTACCCCCAGAGATCCCCCTAGTGGTAGGAGCTCCCATCTGACTTGGAACTTCTTTGAGGTGCCTGTCTTTGCTCATCTTCATCCCATAGAGTTAGGGCACACAAGGTGACCGGGCTCAGGACCCCCTACCCCGACAGATCCCCCTCAGTAGAGAGGAGCGTCTGATCGTCACACAACCATGAGCAGCTCCAACAGTTTTGTTGTTGTCCACCATCCAGAGACAGGTGGCGCCATCCTTGCAGGTCACTGTGTTGGAACTATGTATGTGCTTGGCTGAAGGATATTTGATCTCATGACACCCATGAGATGTACTTCCTTGACACCCACTGTCTCCTCCATCTGCAGTGGTGAACGGTGAAACTGGACTACTATGGAGTGGAACCAGACTGTCTCCAGCAACAAATCCAGGTTTAGTTTGGGTGCTGACGACGGCAGTGTTCGTGGCTGGAGACCGCGGGTGAGAGCCTCAATCCTGCCTTAGCTATGGAGCGGTACACTTCCCCCTGTTGCTATGATGGTCTGGTGGGCCATCACATACGACAGTCGGTCCCCCCCCCCCCCCCCCCTAGTAGTGATACGAGGGACGATGACAGCTCAGTGATATGTTCAGGATATCCTGCAGCCACTTGTGTTCCTCTCATGGTGGCTTCCAAGAGCCAGCAGGATAATGCTCGGCCGCACACACAAGGAGGTCAAAAGAAACCCCCACAACACTGTCACACTTCCAAAGAATAAGTCAGAGACGCGCCCGGTGATAAAAGAAGACAATAAAACGTTAATGAGCCAATGTTAACTCACCTGGTGCCTGACGGGGAAATCAGCCTGATAAACCCCGTCGGCACCGATGTCCAGAAAGGCCTTGAACAAGTTCTTTTATTCCCACATCCGCAGCACGACGGAGAGCAGCAAAAGTATATACAGCACACAAGCACCTAGCCGGCGCTTGTTAGACGGCAATACTAAAGAAAAAAAGCTGCTTTTGCGCTCGTCGGGATAAAAAGATGAGAAAAATGTAAATATATTAATTTTATTTACATAAATACGAGCAACGCGTTTCGACGAGTACAATCGTCTTTTTCAAGCTCAGAAAAAACTTACATGTTAAGTTTTTTCTGAGCTTGAAAAAGACGATTGTACTCGTCGAAACGCGTTGCTCGTATTTATGTAAATAAAATTAATATATTTACATTTTTCTCATCTTTTTATCCCGACGAGCGCAAAAGCAGCTTTTTTTCTTTAGTATTACTGTCACACTTCGGTGGCTGCCCAGTCACCAGATTTGTCACCAATAGAACATGTATGGGACGATCTGGGATGCCAACTTCAACAGCCTACAGGTTTGCAAGATCTAGAGGCTTAGTTATAGCAAATGTGGAGGAATATGCCGCAGGATACCATATAGAAGCTATATGCCTCCATACTCGTATCACCTCTTGTATCCTAGCTGGAGGCAGCACAATAGGGTACTAGAGCCTTCATTCCCCCCCCTCTAATCAAATCTTGTTTCCAAGCTGGAAGCGGGAAATCAGGGTACTACAGCCTCTATGCCCACCAGAAACAGGCGCCAGAGGCTAGCCAGGAGCAGGGCAGAAAGGCACATCGGAGCGTCGCAGGAGCCGGTGCCAGCACTAGGACACCGCCGGAGCAGCTGAGGGATTGCCCGCTGAAGGTTCAGTGGGCAGAAACAGAGAAGTGGGTCCCAGAGCCACAGGAGGACAGAAAGCGCGGCCGTTGGGAGAGAGGTCCTGACGGTGAGACTGCAGGTGACGTCACCGGCGTTGCGGAGGAGCTGCTGAAAGGAGCAGATAAGTCTTTTCTGTGTGTCTGGGTGATTGAGAGAGAGTGTGAGCGTTATTCAATTTAAAAAAATAAAAAGTGTGAGCGGTTGTGCACGGGCGGAGGCGCGTTTGGAGTGTGAGCAAGTCTATCTTAACTTTGCTACTACCACAAGTAAATTATGGATCCCCATTAGGATGATCTCCATGCCTGGCAATGTCATCCAGTGTGCTACTTGTGCAATGTATGCGGTCCTTGATCAGCCGATCGAGGGTGCATACTATTGTGCAAGATGCATGCACATCGCACATGTGGAAGCCCAAATCCTGGATCTAAATGGGCAACTGGCAACACTGAGAGCCCTTGACGTCATGGAAAGGAGTTTGCTGCTCACTGAGCAGGCACTCGCTGGGGTAGAGGCGGGGGCGGATGGTAGTACGGAAGAGCAGAGGGAGCAAGGGGAGCAGGCAGCTAGCTGGAGGACAGATAGAAGGAGGCGTAAAGGGAAGAGAACCAGGAAGGCTAGTCCTGAACTGGCACAACCCAACAAGTCTGCAACTTTGGCAGATGAGGGGGATGCCATTACAGAGCCAGCACGACATGCCCTCTAAACGCCAGGGAGATGACTGCTCCAGTGAGACGGGGACGGGGAGCGCAGGGCAGGCTAGACAGGTCCTAGTGGTGGGGGACTCAATTATAAGGGGGACAGATAGGGCAATCTGCCATAAAGTCTGGAATCGTCGAACGGTGTGTTGTCTTCCTGGCCCTTGAGTTTGACACATCGCGGATCGGATTGACAGATTACTGGGAGGGGCTGGTGAGGATCCAGCGGTCATGGTGCACGTTGGCACAAATAAATAAATTAGAGGTCAATAGAGGGCCCTCAAAAACGATTTCAGGGACTTAGGGTCCAAACTTAGGCCGACGGCCTCCAAGGTAGTTTTCCCAGAAATACTACCTGCACCTAAGGCCACACTAGAAAGGCAGCAGGATCTTAGGGAGGTAAACAAGTGGCTGTGGAGTTGGTGTAAGAAGGAGGGATTTGGGTTCCTGGAGAACTGGGCTGACTTTGCTGTCGGTTACAGGCTCTACCGTAGGGACGGGCTGCATCTTAATGGGGGGGGGGGGGAGAGAAATAGGGGGGTAGTCAGCATTTTCAGGTAATTTTTTTATTTATTACCCCCCACCAAGCTAGGTGCTCATTTTACTGACCTCAGAAGGATGGGAGGCTGAATTGACCTTGAGCCGGCTACCTGAACCATTCAGGGTTTGAACTTGCAACCTTCAGGTTGTGAGTGAGAGCTTAAACTCTGCGCCAAACAAGGCTCCATATTAGTACCATTAGTAACAAAATAAATTTAAAGAACAAAAACAACCATATAAATTATATGGCTATGAATGCAAGAAGTCTGATCGGTAAAGTGGGTGAGCTTGAAGTGAGAACGACTGATGAAAACTATGATATAGTCGGAATAACGGAAACATGGCTTGATGATAAGTGTGATTGGGTGGTGAATTTACAAGGATATAATCTCTTCAGAAGAGACTGTGGAAACCAGAAAGGGGGAGGGGTATGTCTGTACGTTAAATCGTACTTAATACCGAGGCTACGGAAGGATATAGGGGTAGGAGATGAACAGGTGGAATCTCTATGGGTAGAAATACAGGGAGAAAAAAAATAACAAAATCCTGATAGGGGTTTTCTATAGGTCACCAAAAGCAACAGAAGAAACTGAAAACTTACTATTAAGGCCATCGCATACTAGAGCCCCCATGTCCCCCACATCTCGTTTCTGAGCTGGAGGCAGGAAAACAGGGTACTAGAGCCTCCGTGCCCACCCATATCACATCTTGTATCCAAGCTGGAGGCTGGTCAACAGGGTACTAGAGCCTTTATGCCCACCCATATCATATCTTGTATAGAAGCTAGAGGGTACTAGAGCCTCTATGCCTGCCAGTATCATATCTTGTATCTAGGATAGAGGCAGTACAACAGGGTACTAGAGCCTCCATGCCTGCCCATATCACATCTTGTATCCAAGCTAGAGGCGTTACAACAGGGTACTAGAGCCTCCATGCCCCATATCACATTTTGTATCCAAGCTAGAGGCAGTACAACAGGGTACTAGAGCCTCCATGCCCCGTATCACATTTTGTATCCAATCTGGAGGCAGTAAAACAGGGTGCTACAGCCTCCATGCCTGCTTGTATCAAATCTTGTATCCAAGCTAGAGGTGGTACAACAGGGTACTAGAGCCTCCATGCCCCCCATATCACATCTTGTTTCCGAACTGGAGGCGGGAAAAAAGGGTACTAGAGCTTCCATACCTGCAGCTATTAGATTCTATTGAACCTAATAGCTTTTCTGCCAGCCAATGCCGACATGCAGAATTTTACAGCGGATTTTTGCGTGCGGTAAAAAAAACAAAACGCATGTTCTATTCTCCGCAGATTTACGCAGCAGAAGGTCTCCATTAATGTAGTATTAATGGAGACCACGGAAAAACGCGCATTTTGTTTACCACCGCAGTACTCCCGCAGCATAAATCCATGGGTGTATCCAACAACCGTCGTGGGCATGAGCCCTTATATCCACGTTAGAATCACACAGAGAACGTTACGTTCGATTCCGACTATTCCTTCTAGGGGAGGGATTGTTTTTGACAATGATTTTGTATACATACAGTATATATTTATATTAAGTGGTGCTGGCTTTCTGGGATGACTTTTTTTTTCTGGAAAGTGACTCCCTGTGGAGATGTAATACACACTTTTCATTACTATACTCCGCCTCAGGACCCTTCAGTCTGTGATGATTTGGCTTGTTCGGTGTCTACAGCCTCCCATTACAACATGAGCAAGCCGCTGCTATTTTGGGCTACTTTTCCTCCATGATGTCGGAAGGTGGAGAAGGTCCAGGACGCCTTGTAAAGGACAGATCAAGACCAACTAGTCCGGTAGCCTTCTAGATCACGGTGGTAAGCCCCTACCATGGGGAATTTTTATATATTGAGGATTTTCTTTTTCTAGAGCCTGGGACTGCCGGGCTGAAGCACCGGGATGGTCTTCCTTCACCCTCAAAATTGTATTGATAATGTTTTGGGGGAATAATCATCTCTGTCTCAGTCTATTGTTAGAGATGACCCCCTCCCGGAAAAAGAATCTAAAATGTAACTTTTATTGAATCTGTAAAAACGGAGAAGATACCAAAAACAATACTACATAAATAATCCAAGATTGTGTACCTGCAGGCAAGTATACAATACCGCAGGCAAACTATCCCCCTATGAGGAAGGCTTGTACAAAGGTTGACAGCACCTGCTGCCGGTGGTGATTACTGCAGCAGGCGGCGTCAATCTTTGTCCGAGCCCTCCTCATAGGGGGATAGTTTGCCTGCGGTATTGTATATTTGCCTGTAGGTACACGATCCTGCGTTATTTATGTAGTATTATTTATAGTATCTGCTCAACTTTTTCACATTTAATAAAAGTT
Source organism: Eleutherodactylus coqui (assembly GCF_035609145.1). Lineage (NCBI taxonomy): Eukaryota > Metazoa > Chordata > Amphibia > Anura > Eleutherodactylidae > Eleutherodactylus > Eleutherodactylus coqui. The sequence continues at coordinate 45,360,742 of NC_089841.1, forward strand.
AAGTTTTAGATTCTTTTTCAGCGAGCGGGTTGTTACTTACCATTAAGAATCTTTTCTGCCCTCAGTGATCAGTGCTTTTTTTTCAATATTAACGGCAGGTTTTCTCTCAGGATCTCTGGATCGAGAGTCCTGGGTTGATGAGGCCAAACCAGTATTTTCTAATAAAGAGTTTCACGCTCGGACTAAGTTTGCATCCATTTAAAGTACTGACAAATATATAGAAAGACTATGTGAGATCCTGGTGCGAGGTGCAAGGGTTAAATAACTATCTTGAACATAAAATTGTACCCCGTGGTCTGAGGATTGCCCTTTTACCCATCGCTAGAGGGCGTTCCTCAGCATTCATGCAGAAATGGGAGAAGGAGGCTACCAAAAACTTATCAGACTTATTCCTCTCCTTTTGGATGAAGAGAGAACGTAATTAAACCCTGTTTAGAAGCTGTTGAAGTTTTTGCAAGTTTTCATTTGAGGCTAATTTTGAAAAGAAAAACAGAGAAAACTCTAAAACTTAATATTGAGAAATTGACAGCATATATAAAAAAAAAAAAAGAGAGAAAACCATATCGATTTAATAGAGAGCGGCAAGACTTTAGCGACAACAGGGTGTATGGCGTTAGGTCCAATCAAAGATCAGACAGAGATTTAAGTTCCTTGGACTGTGAGCATTCTGGTATTGAAATATCTAGAACTCCTCCCCAACAACTTCTTACAGGTCGCGCTAGGGGAGGGGGTGGACCTAGAACACGGGGTAGGGAAGGACTCTCGCCAATCAATACCTCTTTTTTTAGGACCATGAATTTGCCAATATCTACTGAGGGAAAAGAAGGAACAACAACTTGTTTGCATCCTTCAGCCGATATTGATCTGCGCTCATAACTGATAAGTGACAACGCACTTTCTAGCAGCCGGATTCCAATAAACCATCTGAAATAATGGATTTACTCTTGAAGAGTCCAACAGATCGTTCGGATGAGATGCAGATTGTCAATTTGTCAAGCAGACACCTCATACAAAGTGATCACAGTTTGCTCACAAAGGGTCTATCAGTCTATCATTTGTGCCTACGGTCAGGTTCGATCTCTTTATCCGGATCAAAGACTTAGTCCTGTTCACAATGAAGTTAAGATGGCACAAATTGTTAAGTACCCATGACAGGAATCAATGTAAGACACTGGGTATTAATGAGGATGACGTTTCTGATCTCAGGTTATTAGAGGACCTCTAGGAGGTCAGAGAGGTTTAGATGAGGACCCAACACTAATGTAAAATCTAACAATACCAGCTCCCCCCCCACCGACTGAATGCCCGTACATTGATATTTTTAAAACTATGGTCCGTGGTGATTTGAGCAAACCGTGTAATGACAATTATCCTCGGAGGTAACAACTTGACAAGAGAGGAATTACGATCTTTGTTGGATCTTGAGTGGGACCAGAGTGTGGTCATTAAGCCGTCAGACAAAGAAAGGAATATTGTTATAATGGATCGCCTACCCTATGTATGTGTCTAATTATATGTGTCTCTCAGCGATTAATATTGGAGATCAAGGCATAATCTATTAAACCAACTTAAAAGGTGCCCGTAAGAGTATGGCATCTGACACCTAACTCAGGCTGGTCTGATTCCTTCGTGGAAGGAGATTCTGATCAGGAGGAGAGAGAGTTGCTTTTTTCTTCTTCTTCTTCAGATGAACAGGCTAATTGTGGAAAACCTTTATTTGCCATTGATGACTGTGACTGTTTAGTCAAAGCAGTAGGGGCCACGATAGACATCAGAGAATGGAGATCCGTTGAGGATGCTATGTTTGAAGGTTTAGGCCTCAAGTCTCAATGCTCTTTTCCAGTAAATAAAAATCTTTAAAAAAAACAAAATCACAAATGAGTGGAGGAATCCTGATAGAAAGTTTTTCATCCCTAGATTTATTAAAAGGAAATATCTGTTAACTGAGGAAGATTCTTTAGCATGAAATAAACCCCTTAATATTGATGCTCCTGTGGCCAAAATGGTTAGAAAGAATTCTCCATTGGAGGCTCTCGGTTCCCATCCTGATGTCCTTGATCGTAAAAATTATACATATTTAAAGAAGTCGTCTTGGGAGGGTTCTGCTTCGCCTTTCAGGCCCAATTTTGCTGCTACATGTGTGGCCTATTTGTTAAAAGTGTGTTTGGGTCAATTAGAATAGAGAATCAAAGACGAAACCCCCAGAGAGCAAATTTTATCTTCTTTCCTTGTGTTTGATGGTTGATTTTCTGGCTGACGCCTCAGTTGATGCGATCAGACTATCTGCTAGAGCCTCTGCTGTTCCTGATTCAATCAGAAGAGCCTTATGGTTGAAGACATGGAAAGGGGAACATTGCCTCAAAAAAGAGATTTTATTAAACTCCTCTTCCCAAGTGTCCCTTCTTCCTCAGGAGAAAGTTCATTGTCCATGAGCCTTTTTAAGTCCTCTCTGCACTAAGGGAGGCTATGTCTGTTCTAGGCTTGATGACACCATGCATCCCAGTCGTCAGCAGGTTCAAGTTAGGTCTTGGAACATCATGCGCTAATCCCTTCTTCAGAAAATTTCCATTTCTTTGATTGCCAGACATTCCTTGATCGGGTGGAGCATTCCCTTCAATCTAGCAAAAGGAGTTCCGTGGCACAACACCTGATTGGTCCAACTACGGATGCCAGTCCATAGGGTTGGGGACCTTTCAGCAAGGGAAAATGCTACCACGTCTAATTCCACACTCTTCAAATTACAAGGAACTACTGCCAATCTTTCAGGCCTTACCTTTCCCAGATTTGGAACAAGGATGTCAGGATATTCTCAGACACCACCACGGCAGTGTCATATATCAATCACCAGGGAGGAATCAGATCTCAACTGCTGATGAATTTGACCGAAGAAATATTTACCCCAGCAGAGGACAATCTTCTCTCACTGTGGTCCACTTAAAAAGAACAGAACAATCAGATTGCCGTACTTTCCGAGCAGAGTCAGTTTGAGTCAGTTGGAGTGGTACCTGAACCATAAAAATTTTTGGATGATAGTAGCGAAATGGGGGATGTCACCAATAGACTTGTTTGCCTACACATTGAATTGCACGACAAAAAGATTTTATTCTCTCAAACCATCAGATCTCCTGTCCAGGTTGAATGCGTTCTCTGAGTCTTGGGAAGGGAAGAAGGGGTATGCCTTTCCTCCTCTATGCTTGAGTCTTAGGGTCCTAAATAAAATCAAACAAGACAAGGCCCTAGTAATTGTGATAGCTTGGTTCTGGCCAAGGAGCCCCTGGTTCACAAGCCTGAGGAGTATGTTGGTAGACTAGCCCTGGATTCTTCTTGCTTTGGCGAATCTGTTGTCCCAGGGCCTGTTTCTGCATCTAGAGGTCCAGCGCCTCCACCTGACTGCCGAAAGGATAATTCTTCAGAACAGAGGTTTATCTAATCCTGTAATTCAGACTATGTTAGCTGGTAGGAAACAAGAGACATCTGATATCTACTTAAGATAATGAAGAGCCTTTGTTAGATTTTCGCTAGAATCTCCTAACATAGCTTTAATTCTTGATTTTCTGCAGGTAGAGCTTTTTAGGGGCTTTAAACCTAGCACTTTCATGGTCAAAGTTTTTGCTTGAAGTTCTTTAGACTTTAAACTAGCCATCCACCCTCGGATCAGATGTTTCCTTTCTGCAGTGAATAGAATTAGGCCTAGAGAAGACTTCGCTTTCCTCCTTGGGATCTCAGCCTAGTGTTATGTGCATTGTCCAATCCTCCCTTTGAGACTTTATCTACCGTCTCAGTTTATTTACTTCAAATTGGCATCTCTTCTTGCCATTACTACTGCATGCAGAGTCAGCAAACCTCAAGTCTTATTTGGTTTTGTCCCTTACACTACTATTTGGAGGATAGGGTAGTAATGATTCTTCCATCTTTTCTACCCAAAGTAGTTTCAGATTTTCATAACTTTCAAGACATTATTTTGCAGTCCTTCTTTCAGAACACGAAAGATGAGCTAGAATCCCCTTACCATCGTCTAGATCAGGGGTGTCAAAGTTATTTTCACCGAGGTCCACATCAGCCTTATGGCTGCCTTAAAAATGACACAAATAAGCAAAGTATTTGCATGACCAAAACGTGCTTACGCCTGTGTTAACGAGCCCTAATTGTGACAGTATGGTGGCTGCAGTTGTAAAAGTGATGCCCATAGTAGTCCCATTAGAAATAGTGACCTTCCCCCTGAATCCTCCTGACCTTATTGCAGTACAAATAGACCCCAATACATCTGAACTTCTCAAATCTCCCCAGTTTGAACAGCATTACCAGTCCAGTCCTCACTCGCTGCCCTTGTACTATAGTCAACTCCAGTATTGTACATACTCCTCACTAGCTTTGAAACTGAACCCAATGGGAAGGCCCGTCATATAGATTACCAGTACCTTCTGCTTACACTTCAAGGCCAACCAAAATCGCAGAACATAACCTTAATATTGGAAAGTCATGTGCAAAAATTAACGTTGTGGATCCAAACCTACTTTATGATATTCACTCTAAGGGCTTATGAGCACGAACGCATGTGAATAGAACCCATTCAATTTAATGGGTTCGTTCACATGACATTATTTTGTGTGCGCAAAACATAGGGAATAGAACCCATTGATTTCAGTGGGTTCATTCTCGCGAGTGTGGAAAGAAGCAGGACCTGCTGTATTTTTCTGTTTTGCGGAGACCCCACAAAAGTCTATGAGAGGTGCGAAAATACACAAGACGAAGCATGAAACACTGAGCAAAATGCTGGGAATGGAACACATCTGGATTTCATTATAGCCTTTAATACACAGATAGGGTGTCTCACACACACACGTGTAAACTGGCCCTGTGTGCGCAAAAAATACAGTAATATGCATAGACATGAGTGCAAGGGTCCTCATTTATCTGCAAATACATTGTGCTGCAGTGAGTTTTTTTTGCACACGCGGTCGTCTGAATAAACCCTAAAACACGCACAGGCGCATGCAAAAACGCAATTCCCATCGCACAAACGCACTTACCCTCATGTGAAACCAGCCTAAGGCTACCTTCACACAGGATGTCTGAGTTGCGGGAGTTCTGCAGTGCAATTTCTGTTGCTTTCCTGCAGATGGTGAGAGTTACTGAGCGTTGTGGACTTTTCTGCGGATTCCGTATATCAATTTTGTTTTAACGTGACAATTTTCTGCTGCGGACTGAGTGGTGTTTTTGCGATAGGTCAGTTCCTGCACTGAGGTCACACACACCAACTTCATTTTCAAACATCAAACTTTATTTTGATGGTCAGCACGGACATTCTACAGCACTTACAGCGGCAGCAAAGTGGATATGACCTTCAAAATCTCATCCACACGCAGCAGAAAAAGTCTGCACAAAACCCATGCGGAAATTGACAAGCGGTGCGGAATTTAAGTTTGAAGTGTGTCAATTTCAATTGCAGTTTATGCTGGAGAAACCACCTCTTCTGGTCAGTATTTGTAAGCCGAAATAAAGAGTGGGTCCAAAATGCAGCGGTGGTCCAAATCTTTCCATTATAGTGGGTCCTGGTTTTGGCTTACAAATACAAATGCAAAATACTGACTGTAATACTGCTGTTTTAATGTGGCTTAAGGCCGAATGCAGACGGACGGGTAGGATTCCGACTGTGAGATTTCTCAGCGGGATGCAACCCTGTGCCCCTGCAGTGACCTCCTGCTTACCTGTCTGGCGTCTTCTCTCTGCACTATGGATGTGCCGGCTGGAACAGCGGCGGTGACGTGGGCATGCAAGGCTCGCACTGAGATAGGACATCCTGTGATTTCTACCCCACGAGTGGAAGGGTTTTATTGAGTTTTCAATAAACAAACTTATTACATCACCATCTGAAAACTCATTTACATTTGTAGTCTTGAGCCAGATCTAGCAGGGAAAATGTCACCGGTATCTCCCAGTTCTTTGTAAACAGTACCGCCAAGCAGTTCCCATGGGAGACAGCAAGCATAATGGGGATTCCAGAGAGTTGAGCCTGTGAGATCAGGGAAATTGTTCTGATAGTATTATCCCTTGCCTCTCGACCCAGTTTGTTCACGGTTGATCAGGATCGGGACGAGTGACTTCAAACGGGATGCCAAAATCTTTAAGAACAATTTAGTATTGCTGTTTGGGAGGGATATGGGATGATAGTTGGAGTAAAGGGAGTGATCCTTCCCGGTTTCAGGATCACCGTACTTATTGCCTGTAGGGCCTGTAATGGAGAAGGGCAGGTCCCCGAGCTGGAATGAAATGATTTTAATGATATTGGGCACAACAGGTCTTCAAATTTTTTATAGAAATGTGGTGTAAAGCCGTCTGGGCCCGGACTTTACCTATTTTTAGATCTTTGATTAAGTCTTTAAACTCTTGTTCAATTATGTCATCATCTAAACAATCAGCCTCTCCCTCGGGGAGCGGCCCTGGTGCGTGCTCATTTAGGTATTCGTCTGTTGCTAATGTGTCTTGGGCCTGCTCTCCCTCTCTTCTTCCCCTCCCCGTATGTTGCAGAGGTCTTGGTAATATACTCTGAAGCTCTCTAGTATGTCAGTATTGGAATGGACTAGTCCCTTGGATGGGGAGTTTAGCAAAGCTATATAGGGAGTAGAGGTCTGGGATAGAGAACCCTGGCCAACCACCGACCGCACTTGTTGCCATGCTCGTAGTGCAGAGTGAGTGTTGGTCTAGGATGCAAAGGATCTTACCTCGAGCCTCAGAAATATCCAGCCTAAGGGCATCCGAAGGCGCCCTTTTGTTGGAGGGCTCAAGATTACCCAGTTTTGTCAGTAAATCCTGCAATCCTGAGCGCATTCGCTTTTTAGTCTTTGAACAGTGGGGAAAAAAGTGTTCCCCTGATCACACACCTCAGGGCCTCCCACTGGATGGGCGGGGATGAGGAATCCCTTTCTGATCTGTAATGAAGTTGTGTATTGTGTATCTCACCTCCTCTAGGCACAGTGGGTCGTTAAAGAGATTATCGTTAAGACGCCAGGAATGACCCACACCCCCTCCCGAGTAACCCCGTAAAGCCCTAAATACCGGAGCGTGGTCCAACCATAGAAAGATTCCCATTGAGCTAGAGGGGTTCAAATCTAGGACATAGTGTGATACAAAAAGATAATCCAAACCATTATAACAGTTATGTGTAAGCGAGTGATAACTGTAGTCTTTTGTTTTTGGATGTAAAGCCTCCAAAGATCTACCAAACATAGTGAGACCAAGGCCTTCCTGAGTTTGTGTGTAAGTGAGAATGAGACCCCGGACCTACCCACCGCAGAATCCAGCTTAGGATCAAAGCATAGGTTAAAGTCTCCCCCCAGGATTATTCGTGATCCTGAAGCAAACTTCGAGAGTGCGTCCATGATCTGAAGACTGAAGGAAACCTGTGCGTGGTTGGGGGAATAGACATTTGTAACCGTTAAGACTCTAGTAACAACAGATAGCTTAAAGAAGATATATTCCTCCCCCCCCCCCCCCCCCCCCCCCAAATACGCCCGTGTGCATTCGTCCTAGGGGTAAGGACCACGGGAGTTGCTCATTAACAAGTGGATCGGTTAGGGACCTGAGGATTTGCCTATCCTTATCAATGGAAAACTAAGCAATTTTACTTTAGTATAACAAAATGTTCTTCTCTTAGAAGGTTAACATCTATAAGTGCCGTTCAGCGTAATTTCCTACATACCCAATACCTACATGCAACTCTCAAGCCATATTGCCACCTCTTGCACTGCTCATCTCACTTTGAGTGTGTATGGGCCCTGTCCACCAACCTTCCCATTAAGCACCACCTGTGGCAGTTGAACAGGTGGAATGGGACATCTTCCTACTGCACTGCATATCGACAGTCTCTCTCTGTAGCACAGCCGGCTATAGTACAGCACTTGGCCTTCTATCTGGGTTCTGTCCGCTATTGAAGCACCCCGTGACTTGAGCAGCCAAATCCCTTCCAGCAACACCAAGCTTTCCAACTGCAGATGAAGTAGGTTAAGAGACTGATAAAGAGCCAGAATGAAAGCTATACAAACACCAGTAAATTGACTTTTACATATTGTTAGTGGTCACGTTGAGTTAAAGAACGTGCGCTAATTTTCTGGGTGCAATCTTCATTCCTTCATCTATTTTCAGACCCCTGATATAAAGTTTACCTGTATGGAGAAGAAGGATATTACAGGATATAAATATTAGGTTAAGTGTCAATCCTGGTTTACAGGCAGGTAGGAACTATTAGGGGTTGATCCAGGGAACAGTCTGATTGCCATTAGGGAGTCGGGAAGGAATTTTTCCCTCAAAAGGGCTAATTGGCTTCTGGCCTTGCGTTTTTTTTGCCTTCCTCTGGATCAACACAGTAGGATAGACAGGCTGGACTAGATGGACATTGTCTTCATTCGGCCTTACGTACTATGTTACTATGTTTCTTGTTGAGACTTTTCTGGTTTTCTTCTCAGTAATACTTGCTGTGAGGTCTAGGGTTACTGCTGCCCACCCAAATTCTAATGTACTAGCATGGCATCGTCTCTGTAGTGCTGTACGCTTCTGCAGAGACAGATGTGAAGCCCCCTCCCTCACCTGCTCACTGATCGCACCTGCTCTGCTGCGTACAACCTTCTCCCTACAGCCAGTAGCGCTTTGCTGTCAATTATATGGCACAAGCAGCAGCACAACTGGCTAGATGGAGTTAAACAAGGGCTACAGTGGGGGTCTGGAAAAAGGTTTCCCCATCATTCTGCACTCCGTACGCCATAACAACAGTTCACAATGCATATCGGAGCCAAAACCAAGACATGAGAGGAAAAGAACTTCCTGTAGAGCTCAGAGAGAGGATTGTGTGGAGGCACAGATCAGGAGAAACTACAAAAGCATATCTGCTGCACTGAAAGTTCCAAAAAGCCCAGCGGCCTCCATAATTCTTACATGGAAGATGGTTGGAACAACCAGGACTCTTCCCAGAGCTGCCGACCCACCAACTAAATCGGGTAATAAGGGCCTTGATAAGAGAGGTGACTAAGAATCCAATGGTCATGCTGGCTGAGCTCCAAATATCCCATGTTTGCAGATAAGAGAAACTTCCAGAAGATCAACCATTACTGCAGCCTCCACCAATATGGGCTTTATGGCAGAGGGGCAGAAAGAAGCCTCCTCAGTAAAAGACACGAGAGCCGCCCGGAGTTACCAAAAATCACCTAAAGGGCTCAGACTGTGAGAAACAAGATTCTCTGGTCTGATGGAATCAAGATGGAACCTTTTTGGTCTGAATTCTAAGCATTACGTCTGGAGGAAACCAGGTGCCGCTCATCACCTGCCCAATACCATCCCTATAGTAACACCTGGTGGTGGCAGCATCATGCTGGGGAACAGGGAGACCGGTCAGGGTGGATGGAAAGCTGAATGGAGAAAGTACAGAGATAGTCTTAATGATAACCTGACCCAGAGAACAAGTGATCTCAGACTGGGCAGAAGGTTCACCTTCCAACAAGACAATGACCCTAAGCACTCAGCCAAGACATCACAGGGCTTAGGGACAACTGTGAATGTCCTTGGTTGGTCCAGCCAGAGTGCTGACTTGAACCCAATCGAACATCTCTGAAAATGTCTGTCCACAGATGGCCCCCCATCCAACCTGACAGAGCTCAAGAAGAATTGCAGAAAATCCCCAAATCCAGGTGTGTAACCCTTGTGGCATCACACCCAAGACGACTGGAGGCTTCAGCTAAGTACGGATTATGGGTTGTGAATACTTATGTCAATGCAAAATGTTAGAAATCTTTGTCAAAATTTCTTTGTATGAACCAACGTGTTGTCACTTTGTCGTTATGGGGTACCGAGTCCAGAATTATGGGGAAAAACTGGATTTTTTAAAAAATTTGCACAAGGGCACAAGATAACAAAAGTAAAAGGGTCTGAAGACTTTCCAGACCCACTGTACATGACAACTCTAGATGAAACATGTTACCCTGCCTACATCATATGCAACGCAAGTGAATGTGGTCATGTTGCAACTTGCAAGGTGTGGATTTCTTGCGACTGTTGGGTCTTAACTAATTTCTAAAGTACCGGCTGGTCAACTCTTTGGTGGCGCCTCAAAGTTCCACAAGCTGTAACAGAGGCTAAAATAAGTGTTTATATCTATTATGGGTACAAGGTGGTGCAGCAGTACATGTGCAGCTTCCCAGGACTCTCATGGCTTTTGATTACCCATCAACACACCAAAACTAGTGTCCAGTAGCGGTATTGCTCCTACACCTGACAACCTTTCTACCCAGCTCATCTTCAGTCTTGCTTAGGCTTACAAAAGGAAAACTAAATTCAAGAAGCTGCCATTTAAATGCTCCCAAGCAGATCTGCGAAGACTGGAGAGTAGCCCAGGATCATCAATAAGTGAGCGGCGTTATAGGGGCACTATGGCTGGCACATTTATATAGGCATTATAGGACGAGCAAGGATGTAGTGGGCATTGTTGAGTGTTTGAAACTAGTTTGGGGCATGAAGCTGGCCTGATATAGGTATATCCATGGCAGTCAATAGGGAGCGCATTATAACTGTGCTGGCACGAATATCTTGACTACATTTTATGATGGGCAAAGTAGCAGGGAATGTTGTGGGGCCGTTGCGTGGAACGTGCACTATGATTTTGGAGCACTATAGGAGTTTGGGAAGTGTCTTGAGATAATGACTAGGGTTGAAGCGTAGTCAGGATACAATAGGAGGGTAAAGCCCCCCCCCCACCCCAAAAAAACAAAATTAGCACTTAGTTGTCTGAACCCACCTACTTCAGCGGTGCTGGACGACTATGTGTGGGGGCTGCTCAAATTTCCCCCAATAGATGTTGAGGCAAAGGAGTATAGGGGATGCAGAGTTTCAATGCCTTATCCTTTAGCTCCCCATTTGGTAAGCAAGCAGTAGACAGCTCTGGTAGTGGCTTACCTCCTTAAACACAGGGATGCTCAGCTGAGGAGAATGTTCATGTGTACGTGTAAGGCGAGAGAAATGGCTATCAGATGCCCAATCATTCATCCAACAGCTGTTGCAGGTTTATGTGCAGCATAGGGGCAGGCACACATCTTAAAATTTCCAATGACACATGCTGTGAGAGCAGGATTCAAAAAAAAAAAAAAAAAACACACAAAAAAACATGGCTGCTTCCTTCCAAACAGTTGCCAAACCTGGCCGTGTGCGGTAGTGTAGCTCAGCTCCGTTAAAGGGGCAGTAAGTTTTCAGACAACTTCTGCTCATCTATGAGCTTGTGTTAGTCTCATCATTTCTGTAATCTACTTGCATTAAAAATTATGCCACTATAAATCATGTCTGAAGTGGCTGCCACTAGAGGTCTCCCTTCCAGCTTCTCTACAATCCACTACCCTTACATACAGAGCTTCATTAGCAACAAGGACACAGACGTTTCTATAGCAACAGGAGGAGCCATCTTCACAAATAGCTCCCCTGCACTCTCAGGCTGCAGGCTGACAGATCTGCAGACAGTGTGATAAGGATCTTCCCAGTCTCCGCAAGCTGTTACAGCATCTATTTGTATCTGTATACTACACACACACATAGTGGGTTTACTTATCATTTTGCCAGAATGTCTCTGAATGCCTCAATCATCCCAGGAAAACAGATGGTTAGGTATTCAGACACTGCCTTCGTGCTGATTGGACCTGAGACAGTGCAAGCCACATGGAAAGAAAGGGCAAGGAAGTCAGAACATGAACTACTGGCAGAATGCTAGGCTTGCTATACACCCTCCTCCCTGAATCGCAATGATTCTCCGCTCATGGACAGGTGCCGATGCTTTCCATAGCAATGCAGCCGTGGACAGGGGGCCTTAAGCAGACAGGACAGATGTATTCGCTTAACACTGCCGCCTTGCAGTGCGAGAGTTCTGGGTTTGAATCTGACCTAGAACCTGCGACCCCAGCGCTGTGGGGGCAGCAGTGCTAAACACTAAGCCGGCACTTTTGTTCAAGGAAGCCAAATTAGAGAGAGAATAGCCCACACAAAACAAATTTTTCCCGACCAATTTGCCATGTAACTTTATTTGCATCCTCAATATTCAACCACAACTGACATCGACTCAACAGAAATATTCCTTAAAAAGGATTATATATAAAATCATTTTTTTACATTGATTTTTTCCTCTTTAAGGAATATTTCTGTTGATATATAATTTCTTACTATTTAGAACCAGAAATTGAAGCATTTCCAATTTTTCTGAGGTTTTATTTTCTGATTGTAGAGGTTTTTATTCTATTGTCTGTACATGATTATGGGGGCGGCCATCTTGCTTGAGCTGCAGTTAACAGCATTTAGGCAGATGTTTTACAACGGCCTCATGGGCCAAGATAGATGTCAATGAGTCTCCTCCTGCCCATTCTAAGACCCCCTGCACACGGGCGGAAATTCCCACTCGTGGAAGCGGTCATAGGATTGCGTTAGAAAACGCAATCCTAGGCAGACGGCCGCGATTTGTCCACATGAAATCTCATGCGAAAAACAAATTGTAGCATGTTCTATTTCTGTGCGGGGCTCGCGGAGGCCCGCACAGAAATGTCACTCCCGGGCCGGCAGCCGGCACATCAAAGAGCCTGAGCCGCGGGAGAGGAGAGTGCCGCTCTGGTCCCTGTAGGGCCACGGGTCGGGTCCTGCTTCGAGAATTCTCGCAGCAGGATCCGAACCAGCCGTTTGCAGGCGGTCTAAGGGTGAGTGTTCTGGGCATGATCTATGACATTAGCAGGTGGGGTGGGGGGGAGCTGTGACCACCATCTCTTGTAAACAGTGGGTCCTGTATTAAGGCCTTTTTACACGGACAGATTGTTCCGTTAGTCCGGATTCACACAAGTGCATGTGCATTTACATGCGCATTAGGCGTTGCGTTTGTGTGCGCAACTGCATTTACTGTACTTTTTGCATGTACAAATCATTTGTGAAATCAATGGATTCTATTCACTGCATAATGCACGGGCAAACTTGCACAGCAGCGATGATCGTTGAGGCGCTCAAGTGTTGGACAGTCGTCCCATGTAAAAGGACCCCTCCTACCTATATACAAGAGTCACCTCTCAGTGTTATCCTGCTTGCGGTGATAATGTGGACATTTTTTTTACAGAACAGGAAGTGTTTATTATTCGGCTTAGTGGTCAGTGTGAGAACTGCAGGATTTTAAGATTATTTTTTTTCCATATAGATTGTGACTGATGAAAAAAAAACAAAAAAAAACAAGAAGTTGAACCTGTACAGAAGGTGACATTGGTACAATTTTGAAACTTTTTTGTGTTTACATTTTTCTTTCTTCATTTGCTGAAAACTTTTTTCAACTGTCCCCCAGTCAAAAAATCCTCCATGTCAAAATGTAAGATAACAAAAAATAAAGAAATTGAAACATACAAGGAATAAATTTTTTTTTATCAAACATCCTTGAAAATGTTTGGCACAGTGCTAGTTCATATAGATCACACTAGATATTTCAAGATACAATAAAACCGGGAGTTAAAATTGTGTCTATGCCCCTTTTAAAAAGAAATAAAATAAAAAGGAAAATAAAGATAGCGGTTATTTCAGCCTATACAAACTCGTATTAACAATATTTATGCCTGGTGTTAAAAAAAAAAAGGGGGAAAAAAGTGTAACTTTTACATAGAAGAAGACGGCAAAGTAGTAATATCACTGGATTGAAAACAGATTTACATTAAGAAATTGAAATGGAAAACAGACAAAGTAACAAAGTAGTAAAAAAATTTATTGCAGTATTTTTCTCCAGCAGGGTTATTCTCGGGATCCCTTTTTTTCGCGCTTTAAAACTTTTCAGGGTTTGAACTCAAATACATCAAAATCTACATTTACAAAAAGGAAAAAAAAGAAAAAAAAAACAAAATAAAATAGAACTAATAATTAAAAATAATCTCCTGCAGATAAAAGGTCATAGATACTGCAATCTCCCCTCCCCCTCCCCAAAAAGAATAAATTATGTGTTCAGAACATTCTGCCATTTTACAGCCTGAAAAAAAAAAAACCAAAAAAAATATATGTTGAAATAAAAACAAAACAAAAAAAAAAACGTTATGCTCTTCTGGAAAACGGGCTAAGCTAAAGAAAGCCATCCGCTGCTAGGTTAAACTCCAAGAACACTTTATTAAGAACATTAACAGACTAATTTTCAACATTCACTTGTTTATTTTTTGTATTTTTTTTCGCTCTTTTTTTTTTAAACAGAAAGTATTCTTCAAGATATAAACAAATTTTTTTGTTAAACTATAATACAGTGGGAGTAAAAATGAACTGAGAAGTTTCTGCTGTACAACAGCGAAGGAAGCTCCCACGACAATGTTTTCCAAACATTTCCTTCAGGCGGCCCAAGTTCCACTCTTTACGCTTCATAAAACTGATCTTTAAATTTTTTGTTTTTTGTGTGTATGTGTTTTTATTTTTTTGCCAGAATGCTGAGATTTCAAGTTTATGACTGTTCTTTTTTTTCGTTTTTTGTATTTTTTTTTTTTATTATTTCCTGTAAATTTTGGCTGCAAATATACAAATGTAATTATTAGCTGGAAGTCCCGTCCTTGGCTGCATACAGCGATCGTAAAGTCTGAACAACTTTATTAGTCAGCTTATTTCCGCTCGTTAGCGCTATTTTTTTGTAAATGATGTCCGACTCTTTAATTGTATCGACCCAAGGCACAAGCTTTCGTCCGTCACGGCGTTTGGCTTCAACCCAAGTGCCACTGTAGGAGCCCGCCATCCACTGAACGCTGAACCCGTGGCTGGTTTTCTGAACTACTTTTGCAATCTGTGGCCGATCCTTGTACTTTGGACAACAAATTGCGATAACATCCTGGGCATCGACCGTCTCATTCATGTGGCCTGATAGATCTGAAGAGTCTGATAACCTTTTTGATTTTCTTAACTGCATACATAGTGGGTAAAGGGGAGGAGAAAACAAAAAGGGAAAAGAAAAAACAAAAACAAAAAAAAAACTTAACTTGTAAAAATGTCAGGAGTTACTGATAGAACAACAACAAAGAAATCTAAAAATCCCCAGGCACCGTGGTGAGTTCTGCCAGCACGCACACAATCCAGTTCTGTGGGATGCATTTTTATAATCACCAGTGCGCCTAGGGGGAGTGTCAGGTCTTTAATGTGTACCACCAAATTTGTTTTTGGTTTTTACCAATTAAAATCTATAATGTGTCACAAAAATCATTAGCAAGAAAATAGGGACAGAATAGAAGAGGAAATCTAAATTAAAATTACCTTTTACTTTGGATAAATCTCAATTTCTACGTTTTTTTTTGCCTTTTCCGCTAAACCTTTTCTACAAAAAAAGATGTATAAAAGGTTAAGTCTAGCTACAAAATTAGCTTCTTACCCCCACAGCAAAATGACTTCATTGAAATAACCCTGACTCAAAAAAAAGACCACAGCACAGGGGACCAAACAACCATATTCACATCTCATCCCTCCGATAACACAAGCACAGTGACATACATCAGGCTTTCTGAAGGTTTGCTTTTTGTGACATTTTACAAACCCCCCTTTTTTTTTTTTTAATGCAACGCCTGATGAATTTCAGACAAGGACCGGTTTGCTGCAGGAAAGGACCTCATATTTTTGTATCATGATGTACGTCCCTTCAACACGGGGAGAGTATTGCACTATTAGCCAATTATAGGAGTCATTTGTTTAAAATGCTTTTGGATACAGGTTAAGATATAAAGAGTTCTCTCATACACGCCAACATGATCACTCTATAACGTAGGGGTATGAAACAGGCTGTTCACTTTGTGTCACACATTATCTTATTAAAAAAAGAAGGGAAAAGCCTGTCACAGACCAGAAGTAACAAAAAAACAGAACAAAAACCAAACAAAAAAAAAAGCCAAAAGGGGGGGAAAAATAAAAAGGATAACGTCCCCAGTCTGGATTCTGATCAGTGCTGTGGTAAAGTAAACTTCCTCTGTTGTTAGAGTAGCCAGCCTGACACGGGTGGTCCTACGTGTCATCTTTTTCTAACAACAAAGGGTTAAAACTGATCATAAGAGACCCAGGTAAGAGGTAATTTGGAGGTAAATAAAAGCCTTGTCTGCTGACCATGCATACAACAAAATTAGTAGGAAAATAACACGAAGGAGCTTTTCAAGCGGTTTGCTGGCGAAGAAAGCAAGGAAGAGCTTGGAGGCTTAGGAGGTAAGAAGCTAGCAACAGACCAAGAGGTGTGAAGGACAAAGCGGAAAGAGCAGGGGGTTCATTTTAAAGACCAATAAACTCATACACTCGGGAAACAAGAGCAGCGAGGCATCCCAAAGGCTTGGATTAAGCTAAAACATGTTATATCGCATGCAAAATACCCTCCCAGCCTATCACACACAACACAAAAGATTAAACTGCGACCAAGATACTATGCGGGATTAGTAATCTACATGCACAGAGCTTGCTCGCTGCTACAGAAGACACATGGCGGGCGGCCTGTACAGCAGCATGTAACCCCGCACACAGTGTAGTGGTCACTAGAGGCAATGGAGCCAGGAACAAGAGCAGGACACCATGCGTCTCTGTGGCTGCTTTCACTGGGTGCAGGAGACATTCTCACATCACTAGTCTACAGTCCAGAAGTTAGTATTCTGCTACTTACTCCTGACGTCCCCCCGGCTTTCTCCTCTCCTTCGCTTTCCTCTTCCTCCGTCTCAGCCACATTATTTTTAGGGCTGTTGCCTCCCAGCAAATTGGTAATGGCTTTGTTTCGGGCATCTGTGCTGGCGGACACTTCTCCCTCCTCCTCTTCTTCATCAGGGTCTAAATGGTCCATGAGTAACTTGAACTAGAGAAAAAACACAGGCATAAATTAATATAGAATATAAAACATATTAGGTAAAGATGAGGAGTGAACAGATCTGTGATAAGGAACAAGTCACATCCGACCATAGACATACACCATTGTTAAAGAAGTGCTTTAAAGAGGACCTTTCGCATCTCCTGACAGGTCTGATTTAAAGGGGCTATCCGGGGATTTAAATTCCTTACCGGCACTTTAAATTCCGGACCAGCCACTACGTGCAGTAGGGTCTATACAGAAGTATTCTATTAAAATACTGTGCTCTGCCTTTTTAGGTCCCTACCCGACTCCAGAGAGAGGTCAGCCAGAGCCACATACTATGCATGCTCTCGGCTACACTAAATGTACATACAGGCAGCCTGAGCCGTTTTGTCCTAACTACATTCCATCGCGCCAGGTGGCCGTAGAACAGACTACTGGCACCCCTCCCACCCAGCCCCCACTGACCGCCAAACTAGAATGGGCAAGCTCCCACCTTATAAGCAGTTCCGGACCACCTTACTGGGACGTCTATCGCCATTCTAGACAGGCTCGAACGTACTACCAGCCCAGTCAGTTTCAAAATGTGTCTGACAGAAGAGGACTAGGCCTTCTCACACAAGGCAATCATTCAGATCCCCTGCATAGTCATCCTGCCCGAGCCTTCCCGCGGCACGCTTCTTTCAGAAACAATAGTAGTTTAGAGGGCAAACTGTCCGAGTCCCCCTCTGATTCCGATCTGGACGAAGAACAGGCCTCTAAACTCTTCCCTATGGTGGATAGTAACAGATTAGACACCTACTACATGAGCGGCAAACTTTTGCTTCAGACGCCCAAAGTGTTCTCCAAAGGTCTTCCCTCCTCATGCAGAGTTCGATGGTGTCTTGCCCAGGGAATGGAACCTTCCCAATAATCGCTTCACTAAACCTAAGCGTCTGGACTTCATGTATCCTTTTCCGAAGGAGTTATTGAAGAAGTTGTCGTCTTCACCAGCAGGGGATCCCCCAGTGTCCCGTTTGGTGAAACACACCACCCTTCCTATGGCGAACACTTCATATTTCAAGACGTGTGTGACACGAAAAAGGAAACACTAGCCAAAGCTTTCTTTGAGGCAATGGGTTCGGCACTTAGGCCAGTTTTCGCCTCTACCCGAGTCAGCAGAGCCACTACTGAATAGGCTAAACAACTATGCCAAGGTACTTTCCCCAATGAGGGAGACTTGGCTCGCCCACATCTCAGACGCCTGGGTTCGGGAAGTCATTTCTTCTGGCTACACCATATAATTTTCTGCCCTCCCCGAACGGATCACTTATTCAGCTCCGGGGGGGGGGGGGGGGGGGGGGGGGGGGGGTCGGGGGTCACCGCCGAGGGACAGGGTCCGATTCCGCTCCGAGATCTCGCAGTCGGAATCTAACCTTGCCGTGTACATTCGACCTAATAAAGTGAAAATTAAATACTTCAGACTTATAATTTCATTGTTGCTTCCAAGTTCTTTTTATCCACTTGAGTGCAAAAAGAGAGGGGAGGGGTGGTAATTTTTTAGAATGTTTTAAGTTTTAAACAATAGGGGACTTGAACTTACAATCATTTGATCACCAGTACAATATACTGCAATGCCTCTATATTGCAGTATAAAGTACTTTTAACCATAAGCATGGCTTAATAGGCTTGATTCCAGGGCAGGTTTGGGAGCATTAAACAGCTGTAACTCAATGGGTACGGAGCGGGCTCTGATCCTACATCACCTGGTTTCTGGAGGGTGAACATTTATGCACTGTTAAATGAAGGGGTTAACCCCTTCAGTGCCAATGAACCTACGTTTTTGTTTTTTTTTTAAAATTAGCACAGCAACATTGGGCTTTGTCTTTTGTACGGCCTGTGACACGAGCATTATAGAGTAAAGGCGCATTTACATGGGCATATTGTTTTATACATATTTTTTTCCCCTAGAGCTTGGCCTGCATAAAATGCTCAAGAATAAGCCAACAAACGAGCAATCGATCATTTGTCAGCTGATCTGCTCATTTATGGGAGCATAGAAATTCTCACTGGTTGCCTATACACCACCTCATTTGAACGGGAATATGTAAAGCTGGCCAATGACAGCGCTATGGGAATAAGCGAACATATTAAGGGGATCGTCCAATCCTGGACACACAAAGATGGCTGCACCTCTTTTCTGACTACCTGATGTACGCTGTGCATTAGTAGTCTAAGACACATCAGTTGCTCTGACTAGCCAGTGCTGCTCACATAGACAACACTGGGAAATCACAGAAGGTGTAGTATCTTAGACTAATGATGCATACTAATGCACAGTTTGTATCAGGTAGTCAGAGAAGCTTGTGTAGCAATCTGTAATTGTCCAGGACTTGAGGGTCGCTTTAATGATCGTTCGTTCCCATAAAGCTGATCATCTGTGATGTCTACATACTTTTCATCGGCATGCGTTACAGTCGGTTGATTTGCAGCCATGTAATATTGCTGCTGAACACTTACATCCAAATATTGTTTCGCAATCGTCCTCTTGATGTCATCATTAATCTTGCGGCTGGACATATCCCTCTTAATGAATTCCAGGGTTTGCTTAGGGTGAAAATGAACTCCCAATTTCCTGTTTATAGCCTTATCGTATACCTTTGCAGACTCAGACGGTGAATACTTCTGAATTTTGCTGGAGGGAAAAATGTAAAGAAATATTAGAATAGATCATGACTGAACGATACATAAGGGTCTCTATACTTAGTAGAGTTCAGAAGAATGGGCAACTTCGTCTCAGTACTTACCTATCAGAGAATCCACACAGGTTTTTTAAATGTTGCTTCAGCATTAGGAGTAAGAGAATTCCTTGTGAAGCGTTTGCAAACTCGATGAGCGGAGCAGCGTCATCTGGCAGGCAGTTCAGGACATAATCTATATCATCGTCTTCATCAGAATCCGACTCTGAGGCGGCCCTCCGTCTTGTTCTCCTTGGTTTCACCACCTCTTCCTCACTTTCACTATCACTATCTTCATTGGCTGACTCTTTCTTAGATTTTTTCTTGCTCTTTCCCCCTTTTACCATTGACTGAAAAGTACAAAAAAAAACTGCAGTTAGTATCAAACAATAACATCAGTTCCATACTATATGACAAAGACACTGAAATAAACAGCCACACTAAAATTGGAAAAACCCTCCGGAAAAGGTCACTTTTTAATTGCAGTTTTTGAATTTATGTCTAATGTAAAAACATTTGGTGCAGAATTTTGTAATCTTAAGTGTATTTTTAACCCCTTAGTGAGTTTTTTTTTAGCCACAAAAATAAGCATATTATTTCCCCTTTTATTATTTCCCCTTTTTGTCTACCAACAGTAATTTTTTCATCGCTGTGGCTGTATGACTGTTTGTACTTTTGGGGGACAAGTTTTACTTTTTATAGGAACCAATTTTGGTTACATATATTCAATCATTTATTTTTTGCAGGGCTGGGGGAGAATGGGAGAGGAAAAAAAAGCATTTTTGCTATTGTTTCTGGGATTTATTTTTAGGGTGCTCGCCAGGTGGTATATATGTTACCTCTATTCTTTGGGTCATTACGATTCCAAACACAAAATCTATGGAGGTTTTACTACTTTTTTTTACTAATATTAACTTTCTAGGACCAGAGCATTTTTATGTTTCTGTTGACACAGCTGTATGTGGGCTTTTTTGCAGGATGTCTTGTAGTTTTCATTCACACCATTTTGAGGTTTTAACTTTTTGATTGCTTTTTGGGGAAGTGAGATGAACAGAAAACCCCTAATTTCCTTTTTTCTATGAATAATGTAATTTTACAGTACGGAATGTTACAGATGTGGCAATACCAATTATGTGGTTGTTTTTTTATTCAACATTTAAAACATATGTATGAGGGGGTGGGGGTGTTTAATTTCTTTCTGGAAAAAAATGTTTAGATGCATCGATGGGGCTAAACGACATTGAGAGGTGATTAGATGACCAAGTGTTCATCTTTTCACTCCTTGTCTGAGAAAAACAGACCCTCGTATGTGACAATCAGAGGGCAAATATGCTCTCTGATTAAAAAAAGGGGAGTTGTTAACATGAACAGTAGTGTTCCTTACACTGGTTTAAAAAGGAGAATCAAAAATTGTTCTCTGCTGCTGCTCATCATGCTTCTGACAGGGCCTAATTGGATCACCCTAAATTACATGGCCAGAAAGCCATTGTTGGGTCACTAGGTTCCACAGCAACCCACTGGCAACCTGCAATCACATGGTAGGAGTCCAATGGGTGTCAAAGGAGCTCCCTCCCTCTGTTAGCATGTAAGGGGTTAAACTGCCAGGATCGGAGCTACCTGTGATTCCAGCTGTTAGAGCTAGAGCCTGAGTGTCAGACAGCGGAGCACACACTAGATACCCATGCCAGCCCTATTCTGATGCGCCATAGAAAGACTAATGCCCTGGAACAAAGCCACTTAGTGACCGCCGCAAAAAGGGGTACTGGTGGTCACTAAAGGTGATAACCGTTCAACAACCACTTACCCAACATATTCTGAGAGCAGGCAGCACAGGCCCTGAATCTACAGTGTTATCTGCTTGAGGTCACTTTCACAGGTCTGTGAAAATGACACAAGATTTGTGCTTGGCAAGATGCACAAATCTCGTATGAACCCCATTCTTTTGAATGGGGTCATATACATGAGCGATTTTTTCCCGCATTCCGGTGTGGAAAAAAATCTCGGCATGTCCTATCTTTGGGCGCTCCCTCAGAACGCACCGCCCATTGTTTTCAATGGGACAGAAAAAACACATTGAATGTGCACGCGACTGCGATTTCCCATTTAAAACAATGGGAGACACTTACTGATCCTCCGACGCTGCTAAAAACCACGACGGAGGATCACAACCTCACTGAAGTGATGGGGAGGCGTTTACAGAAAAACGCCTGGCATCTGCTGGCACATCGCATATGCACAAGTACAAGTACAATATCGGTTTGACAGCCACATTTCACACTTGTTCATGTGTAGGAAGCCTGAGGGTATGTTCCCACGGGCGTAAATGTGGTGACACAGCTTTTTAGACACTACCCAGCAGCCTCTAGTGAGCGCAGTGCCGCTTGTCAGGTGATGCGGAAGTATGCAACCAAGTATGCACTTACCTCTCTAAATGACTGCAAGAGATTGCTACCCGAGACAGATAATGTGATGTCTATGTGATGCATAATGAACAGCGGCTCTTCCTGACTTTGATATGGAAAACCGGCTAGATTGTCTGCTATATACACAAGCATATTCACTTCCGTTTTCTGCAAAACAGGGTAGAAAAAAAAACACTTCAGGTTCCCAATTTCATTTTATTCCTCTGACAATCCAGAATGATAGTCTAGTAAATATGTTCTACAGATACAAGGGGCAGCTGTTCTACCCACTTCTAATGTTTTTAAAGGAGTTTTCCAATTAAAGACATTTATGCTCTATCAATTAGATGGGGGATAAATTTCTGATTGCTGAGGGTTCTGCCCATTTGAACCCTCTGAAATCTCAAGACTGGTGGTGCACCTGAACCGCCACTTCTTTCACTTCTATGGAACTTGTGCTCGACAATCTCTCTCCATCCCATAGAGAGGATGGAGCAGTGGTACACATGCACACCACTGCAACCATTCACATAGGGCATTTAGGTGCACTGATCTCAGAACCGCTAGTAGTTCCAGCAGTAAAGCCACCAGCAATCAGACATGTATCCCCTGTCTTGCAGATAGGAGCCAAACATCTTTAGTGGTAAAACCCCTTTAATAGGGTCTAAAACTTGTAAATAGTCATACCGCAGCATCGTCAAACAAGTTGAGCAACGAGATAAGGAATGCTCGTCTGTGTTGTCGGTTCCCCCTAATCATAGAATAGAGGTGGGAGCATAGAGCGCTGTTGGACTCGTCTTGCCGGAACCCACGCACGATGCGCTTGGCGTCAGAAATAATTGCTTGCTGCACCAGGTAAGACATCTTGATGCCAGCTACCGCTTTCATCTAAGCCAAATGACAAAAAGAACAATGTAAGTCACTTTAAATGAGCAGTCACCACTAAAAGAGCCTACTGCTCAGGTTAGCACTCACATGGATGAATCCAGTGTATTTCTTATCTATTTCAACCAGCTGCTGGTCTGCTTTATTCCGCATGGAGGGCTCAGGGTCTGTCCCCATTGCAACCAGATATGGCACACACTAAAATAAGGGCAAGAGGAGAAAAAAAAATATTCAGATATCACATTGTATACATTTATTGCACTTATGCCACAAAGACTAGCCGTACTCTGGCCTACATGTTCTAAAAACTTTAAAACTAATAAACATTTTTTTTTAAATAAACGGATTTAGATTTTAGCACACCTGCACAGGATGGATGAGACCCTGGTTTAGCGTCAATGCGATGACATTGAGAGCAAAGTGCCGGACACTTGACTGCTTGTGAAAGAACGACTCCAAAACCTGTTTGAGGTAAAGCTGCATAATGGAGCTGCTCATCCCTGAGGAAATATCTCCCATCTCTTTCAGGTCTTCCTGCTTTGAAACCTTTTTCCCTGTGAACCAGAATAAGAAGAAATAGCTGAAGATTAAAGGTCTCAGCCAATACTAACCCTGTACAATACAAAGTAGATTGGCAGATCAAGTCTAACGATATCAAATTGTGCAAAAAAAAAACACAAAAAAAAAACAGCAGTAGTAACACGAAGAGCAAACTCTACTCCAATTCTGACACCAAAACCTCTTGCTGCATGGCCAGCATAATACAAGTGTGTAGAGGACAAACTGTTGATGCTTGGTAAGGTCTTTAGTTACTAGACTTTTCCTCTACTTACAGTCTCTGTCGGCTTGCTGCATCCGAGTGTCTTCCTCTTGTAGGTAGGTCTGGAGATTCTTCAGAACTTGGATTTTTAGGTTCACCGAGCTGCTCTTGTCCGAGAGAATATTGTTATACAAGTTTTTCACCTCCACTTCAAACATCAGAATTGGATGTTGAATGAATGAAAACCCTAAAAAAAGTAAAAACATGCGAAAAGGTTACACATTACCCCAAGAATAAAATAATTAACCCTGGCCACCAATTTTTGCCTGTTCCACCCTGACATTATCTGTTTTGTGCATTCACTAAAAGCCTTTTTATAATAATTGGACTACTGTGGTCCATGTACAGAGGCTGCAGCTGCCTCATATGTCCAGCAAAAATAAAAATTGGGATAGGCCAAAATAAAATAAAAAAAAACATCAACTCACTGTTAGGGTAGGTAGGTCATTTTTCAGTTCTTAAAAAAACAGACTGACTTTTTGTGCCATTTCCACACATTTTTTTGTGTTTTTTTGTATTACTGTGATTTTACCGTGGCATTTTTATCCATATTTCATCAGATTTTTATGCAGGTAAAAATAAACGCATTATGGGCCAAATTGTGTAACTGAAGGTTCTGCAAATTTTTTTTTATGGTTGCATGTGATAAAAACTGATTGCAATCAGTTTCTTAACTGCTCCCATAGGCTTGA
Source organism: Eleutherodactylus coqui (assembly GCF_035609145.1). Lineage (NCBI taxonomy): Eukaryota > Metazoa > Chordata > Amphibia > Anura > Eleutherodactylidae > Eleutherodactylus > Eleutherodactylus coqui. Next base: position 45,385,074 of record NC_089841.1, read on the forward strand.
ATGGGCGATTTCAGTCCGAAAACCACTACAAAACACGAGATGTTGCGTTTTGTTTTTTCTCTCAAACTGTTCATCTAATTAAAATTTAAAAAAAACAAAAACTTAAACTGCATGTGTAAATAAAACCATTCAAATCATCCTTTATTTCTGTCCAATTTTGGTCTGATTCTTTCAGTCCAAAAATGGGATGGAAAAATTGTTCATGTGAATACATCAGCCTTTAGATCGCGACCCTCCAGATGGTAAAGATTTGCTTTGGGCATGAAGGCTCCAAACATTCCTGGTCATGAAAGGGTTAAGAAAAGAAACCAAAACCCACTTTAATAGTAAAGCAATAAAACACTCACCGAGACCAATAATGGCTTTAGTTTGCACTTCCTCATCTGAATGTTTTGTAAAATATAACAGCAACTCCAAAACTTTGTCCTTAATGTTGACCTGCAACATAAATAAAAATATGCAGCGTTAGAAGTGATGTTCCCCAGTAGGAGACATTAATACCGCGATTCCTGACACTCACTTTGCTGCTACCCTTGAAGTCTTCTTGATCAAAATCAAAATGTCGACAGAGAGCTCCGACGGTAAAAAGTGAGCGCAGGAGGGCCGGCTTGTTGGTGGTCAGGACTGTGCTGTTTGGGTCTTCCTGATGTTCCGTTTTTAACTTTATAAGTGCACCTGAAAGACAAACAACAAACAATGCAAATTACAGCACAGAACTAAAAATGTATTACTCATAAAGCGAATTTAACAGAACATGTATAAGACAGGAGACAATAGCCATGTAGCAGCCGGATGAAGACATTAACCCTTTTTGTGACTAGCCCATTTTGCAACTTAAGGACCAAGCAATTCTTCATCATCGCGTTGCAAGAGCCATAACTTGTATTTGTATCGTAGACATAGCCGTATGAGATCTTTTCTTGGGAGGGGGAGGGACTAGCGGTCAGTCCCGCCTCCAGTTTCCTGTGCCTCTCATCTGGAGCACCATTCCTCTGTGGTCGTTCTATTGCACAGGTTGGGGGGGACCTCTTGGAGCCCAGTAAGATCTGCCCTAGGTGATAACTCGTTAGCCTAGCTCACCTGTAGCTTTCAGTCTATCGCTTTACACTGTGCACACATTGCAGTTAGGCAATTTTTTCTCTGCACGTACAGCTACAATGTTGGATTCTAGGAAACATTTACCTCCGTCCTCTGCCTCGCCCCCACATGCAGCATCCCACTCCACAATCCCCTCTACGGACAGCTCCCACTCAAAGGAAAAATGTTGAATTATGACTCTTTCTTAGATGAGTCTCCGCCATTGTAGACATTCTCAGAGGAGGTTAAATAGACGCTCCATGTGCAGGACCAAGAATCCTCTGCCACCGCAGACTTTTTCTTCTGATGTCCTAGACGTTCCCCACTCATGCGGAATTTGAGGTGGTAGTGGCCAAAGAGCGGTCAGCCCCAGATAAATGTTTCTTTAAGCCTAAGCGTTTGGACATTCTATAACCATTCCCTGAGCAGTCAGTTAAAAGATGGTGCTCTTCACCATTGGTGGATGCTCAAGTGTCTTGCCTGTCTGAACACACTATTCTGTCTGGCAGATGCATCACTTTAAGACCAGCACGATAGATGACCAGGTCGGCCCTTTGCCGCTTCTTCCTGGGTTACTAGGACCACTTCTAAATGGGCAAAAGCACCTAGACAGAGTCATCCTCTCTGGTGCCCCACAAGAGGAGTTAGAGCTGGCTCTTCAGCTTTCACAAGCAGGCTAGCTCCTCTGCAAGACCTCGCTGGATGTAGCCAGGCTATTAGCTTGCTCCTCTGCACTGTGGAATTCACAGCACCTTGTGGCTAAAGTGTTGCTCAGCAGACATCACCTCCAAAGACTTCTCATCAGCTTTCCCTTTACAGGAAATCGCCTCTTTGGCAGTCGCCTAGACAAAATTTATGAGGCGACAGGCGGAAGTAGTTCCCTAAGCACTGCTTTTGAACGTCCCAAGGTCTGTGCTTTGTCCCACAATCATACAACTGAGAAAAACTGGATTTTTTATTACTCACCGTAAAATCCTTTTCTCGGATGCTCATTGAAGGACACTGCACCGACCCATTGTTTCAGGGAAAATCGGCTGATTCTCTGTTCCGAGCTTTCCCCTTCACTACTTTATTTACTTGTGTTTTTTTGTTACATATTCAGTTAGCCTTTAGGCTTTTCCTCTCCTACTGCTTGTGTACCAACTGATATGGCGGAGAAGCGAGAGTAGGAGTATAGTTGGAAGTCAACTCTACCTTTGCTTAGTGTCCGCCTCCTAGTTGCAGGAGCTATACTAAACGTTTTTTTTTTGTTTCTTTTAAGGGTTAGGGTTTTTTAGTCCCGCAGGAAGACGTGACGATGTGATTGTTCATGGGAGACGTTAACCATGTCGCACGTCAATCAGAGAGAGATTGGCCAAGGATTGAAGGGCATTGTTAACAACAGACATAGTCCTGGCATGCCTACCACACTGCTCGCCATTCATTTACATAGAAAGATTAAACCACACTTTTACCAGGTATGTGGTCATTATGGCCTTTAATTTAAAAAAAACAAGAAACGTAGTTACTCAATAATTGAGTGTTACCTTACATGCCATTGGTGTCACCAGTTCCAAGCTGAGACAATTCTGAATAGTTTTGCTGACGAAAATAAGAAAGCTTTGGCTCTAGGAATTGGGCAAAAAGACCCTGAACCTGCAGTTCCAGCTGGAACGTATACATTCAGAATTATGGTATTTTTTTACTTCTACATCATGGAAGGTGTTTCATGACAAAAATATAAACTTACCATAGTATCTATTAAAACAGGCCCAAACAAATTTATAATTCTGTGTGACTTTGTTGACAACGGCCCCAAGACAGCTCACACAATGTTGTACCACCTGAAATAAACACAAGTGAAGGGATCAGTATGAAATTTAAGCAAAACAACCCAATGATAGCCCTAAGAACGGGATTTTAGCCCTTTATAATGGTACAGGCCGTCTGCATAACCAGCCGAGCATAAACTACGGTAATAACGTCTCAAGTACAAGTCAACTCCTCTTTCCTGTTATCAGTACACTGCAATTTGTTCATTAACCATTACAGAAATACAAGTAGAATAAAAAAAATACATACATTAAACACCCAATGAGTTGTGATTTCCAGAAACGTACCGTCATGCCATATTTGATAATCAGTTTCATGAGATCCTCCTCCATTGTGGCAAGGAATGTCTCACTCGGATGCTCCATTAACGGCACAACCAGCTCCAAAATTTTCGCTACATTGCATATTACCATAAAGTCATTCTGTGTCTGAAGAGACCAAGACAAAGGGGTAAATCGATCACATCTTTATAGAGCCTGACTGATGTCTGTGTAATCATATACATCCGGGATACTTACACTACATTTAGTGGTGAGGTATGGCTGCATGGTCATGGCGTGTTTTACCATCAACTGAGGCCTGATTTTACTAAATAAGAACAAAGTGGTGATGCAAGCAACCAGGCGTCCCGAGTTCACACCTTTATTGTCTGAATCTTGAGGGTGGTGGTGAGGAAGTAAAGAGAAAATTAACAAGAAAAACTTACTAAATGAAGAAAGCTAACTTTCCTTGATGTGTGAAAGGAGGTCTCCAAGAATTGGGGGGGAAACAGTCGGCAATGCAGCTTTAGATTGCAGGTCCACAGGCAGAGCCTGATGTCATACTGTTCACTCCTGTCAAGCTGAATAAGCCGCCTTACTTACATTCTAGAATGGGTTTCTGACAGGCTGTTCAGGTGGCGGACATTTTTCAATTCCTGGAGAACTCCTTTAAGATCAGTACAAGTTGAGAGTCTACATACCAGCCATGGACTCCTCATACTTGAGTATGTGCTCCACCAGGTTGTCCACCAGCTGAGTACAGGCTTTTTTCACAGGTTTGTATGAGGCATCTTCTTCAATTTTTAAAAGCTGGAATATTAAAGACAACAGGATGTAAAGGTTTCCCTTTGGAAGCAAATCACATTGCTAATATCTGAACAGCTCTCAAGCTCACGTTTTGAAGCAGTTGTTCAAACCAGTCGTATCCCGTGTCCCGGCAAGCGGCGACCTAAAAGGAAAACCCCATCATAGTCCAGGTTAATGAACAATATGCGTTTTCTTCTAGTGATGCATACAATGCTATTGCTAAGCACAACTTCTGGAAGTGAAGTGCTTACCACATCCGTTATGTTGAGGATTTTTCTGGTCATCGCTACTTTATCATTTTGGGGTGTTGGTGTGAACCAGAGTTTCTGGAATGTCTCATTCACCAATTTCTAGTGGCAAAAAATACAAGAAATGTGAAGCACCATTTGAACCTTATGTAGTGAGAAGTCACAGGGTTATCATACAGTCAATGCAATTAGCAGAAGTTTCCAAGGAAATTACTATAGGTTTTCCAGTTTAAAACTTTTCATCGAAGATAATTGAACAAAACTGCTGCGTTTTACGGCATGAAGCCACAACACATTGCCCCTTAATTCAAACAAAGAAGATATCCTCAAGCTTTGTACTCGAATCTTACAACGAATGACAGGAGTATAAAATTTAAAGTCCATACATAAAGCATTTCCGTAAACCTACATTATCACACTAGTGCCAACTAACTTCAACTCAGGGACCCTTTACCCAGGACAACTGTCCCAGCTATAATTGCTTCTGTGCTATCCAGGAGCAATGATCACTAACTGAATGGAGGTAGAGCGGCCCGGAGATAGTTTCATAGATGAACGACTGCCTGTTTACACATGTCGATCGTTGTTTGATTTTTATGCCTGCACAAACTTGACTATTTATATACTTAAACTTGATTAAGTATATGAATTATTGCTCATTGGCAGCATTTACACTGAACAATTATCATTCAGATTCCCACGATCCAGCGAGAGTCTTAGCGATAATCATTCTGGGGTATCTTACCTGTTTGACCCAAAACATATTCTTACCTTAATGCCTTCTTCATCATTCACTCTGCGAATCATTTTAACGCACATCTCTGTAATTTTTGGAAAGGTTGGTTGCTCTAAGCAGATATCTCGTAAGATCTTTATCACCCTCTTTCTCACACTGATGCCAGTGTCCTGCATAAAAATTAAAACAGTCAAAACATTCTGAATGTGCAGATTTTAGTGCAGTTTTCATATGACTAAAAATCCTTTTAATCACTTCTGGGCGTCTCACGGCGTTTTTAAACTTCGGGCTGGTCTAGATAATTCTGCAGACAAATTTCTAAATCACGCGGCTGCAAGACAGGAGAGCTCGCTGTCAGGCTGGACCTCTCCAGAAAGGAGGCAAAGGTATGTTATGGTCTCTGCCTTTCTGATCACTGGATTAGGAGTGCTGTATCTTCAGTGATTAAGCAGTGACAATGTCACTTACTACTGCAGTCTTTGTGGTGCCAGTGAGCTGTAGGTGCTGCTGGATCTTAGGGCACCCAGATCAGGCCTGTACTTCATCTCAGGAGGCCTCATTTTCCCCTGTAACTGGGGTGAATATGACAACCCCAGTTAAAGGGGAACTAACTAAGCAAGTAAAGGAAAAATGCATGCATTATTTATATAGTCCTCTAAAGAGTTCTTATGACCTCATAGTGGTGCAAAGTGTAAAATAAAACTGACACACACTTACCAGTATCCTCTCTACAAGCATCTCATAATACTGCTCAGCAAGCTGAGGTCTGCAGAGCACAAAACGTCCTAGCAATTCCACGGCTGCTTCCCGCACACTGGTTGAGTTGTCCATCAGCCTCCCGTGAACTCCTCGCTGCATATCCAGCTGTCAAGAGGAGCAAACGCAAAAATTACCAAAATACAGTACTACAAATGAACAATTATTTGCTGCAATACCACTCAAAATCTTACCCTGGCGAGAATGCTGGGATCGACAGCTACAACTTCAGACAAACACTTCATGGCTTTCGTTCGGACAGCAATTGCATTCTCCCCTAGTACCCGCAGAATCTGGAACAAAAAAATGCAGTTAGCCATCAGCAATGGCAGAGACCCTCTAACTACATCAGGAATGATGTTACAAAAAGGCACAAAGTGTTGTACAAAGCTTCGGCTGTAGTTTTGCTGACGTGATTCCATTAGGTCATATTTACCTGGGTCAAATAAATATCAAAACTCTGGGCAAACGGCCTCATAGAGGCCAAGTATCGGACAATTAAACAAGCATCATCATAGTCGACGGTGTCTGAACCTGACCTAGAGGGAAAACAAGATTAAAACCAGTTACAATGCCATTACCAAATGAAGCCAGAGAGAGCGTTTAGCTACTTTTGCGACTTACTTCAAAGTGCTAAACTGTGATGGTGCCGTTTTAATGATGCTGCGGAGGAATTTTTTGCGTTTCTCAGCTCGCTGCATGATCTCTCCTGTGGATTCAATCTCTTTTGCGTGGTGTCCTCCTTCAGAGTCCTCATCCTTCTGGGATTTCATGGCTTTTTCTGTCTCCACTGTAGTGTCACGAAACCATTGAGCTATATAAAACTTCCGAGAGAACTAAGGAAGAGGAGACAGCAATGGATGTGGTATAGTGTGGCAAAACAGGATTTCTGTTACCATTAAATTCATTTCTTGTCATGTTAATTGAGGGATATGGCAAGGTCTCTGTGCCTCCCAATGATATGGATGAAAAAAATAGAATTTTTTTTTTTTAACTTACTGTACAATCCCTTTCTCAATGTGTTCACTAGGGTACACAGAGACCTTGTTCCCCAATGACATGAAAGAGAAAACATTTAACCTGAGCCCTGAAAAGTTACTGCACAAAAGACAAGATTGACCATGAAACAAAACACTTACTACTAAAGATGGATCAGTCTCTGTGTTCTCCTCGAGGTAATCCAATAGGGCCTTCTGGAGCTGCTGAATCTCATCTTCACCTTCAGGGGCCTGTAATGATATAGATTAGAAAATTATATATAATTAGAAACACTAACCATGACAATGACAAACTGACTGCTATGGTGGTACTGAATGCTAAAAATTTTTTATGGAAATCAAATCTGGTGAAATACATAAGTATGCATGCATTTAATTTCGACATGCACTGCATACTATAATTACCACTAGAGGGCATTACTTCTAAGTTGTGTTGCTCTCAACTCCTTAATAACACACACTGCTGTAGGTCCTTTAAGGGGATTTTACCACAATTGTAAATTATCCCCTATCCACCGGCCCCTGTTCTTGAGATTGGCGGGGGTATCAATGGTGACATTCCCATCAATCAACAAGTTATTCCCCTATCCTGTGGGTAGGACTTAACTTGCACTTGAGTTATAACCCCTTAAGGACATGGGCTAATTTGGGCATAAGAACGCAACAATTTTTGGGAGGGATTTTCATCTCCACTTTTCCAAAGCCATAACTTTTTTATTTTTCCGTCGACATGGCCGTATGAGGGCTTGTTTTTGCGTGGCAAATTGTAGTTTTTATTGGTACCATTTTTGGGTAAATATACTATTTTTCCCTGCCACTGTGCACTGCTTATTTTGATTTATGACATGACCTAATAGTTAAGATCTAGGGTCACTGCATTAAGACTGTATAATTGGCTGGCATTTCTCTTAACTTTGCAACTTTTCTTTACATTTTATTTTATGATTTTTCCCACAAAAGTTCAGAAAAGACTTTTTGGCAACTTTTTTTTTTTTTTTTTACTTACTTTAACTAAAACTGGAGTTGCCTTATCTGTCCCTATAAGGGTTGTAGTTCTACCCAGCAGCATGGTCATGTGACCTATCATAGGACACTCACATGGTTGCTGAGATCAAGGGAGACGGCAGCTGCACTATTGCGTCAATTACATTCATAACGCTCAAATCAATGCTGTGCACAGAGTGAACAAAAAGGCAGAAAACCGTAAAATACTGCTTCTACCGGACTGTCCAACAGCCAGGACCCCAGTCCCTGGCTGCATGACCTCAATTGCAGCCATTATTCTACACCAGACACAATGTTCTATAATAAAGTCCCGTTGTAAATGTCATAAAGAATATTTTCAGCAATATATATGCAAGTTATATTAGAAACAAGCTCAACTTTTATCTGCCTTGAAATCAAATTCTCACCTGCTTGAGTATTCGGTCTATCGACCCTTGGTCCATCTTGCTGGTAACTGCGTCCTTCCTGAGTCGTGCTGCTACTGTACCCAAGTAGTCCAACGAAGCCACACGTAGCGCCATTTCTGTTGACTTATTACTAAACTGATGCACCTAACACAACCAACAAAATCTTTATAAATGATCTGTCTTTTGAACACAGTCAATATAAGATCAATAAAAGATGCTCTTAAAAGCAAAAGTCATAATTGAGTAATCTAATATCTTCGCATATATTATGAAAGAAAAAAAGAACCTACCAAAAGCCGACCAAGCAAACTCAACAAGAGCTCAGCCGCCGGCCACTCAGGTTTGTTCACAGTAGACAGAAGATCTTGGACGAAATTTTCAAACAGTGGCCTGTAGTCCTCCTCCCCCTGCTTACTTCCGCACCTATGTGAAAGGCCAAGTCGTTATAATGCATGTGAATTTCAAACAGCAGTGTGCATCCCATTTTTAAATGAAGCCCTTCATACTAACTTTTTAAGAAAAATAGATAGAAAATTCTGTGCAGTCCGCATGGCGGTCTCATAGGAGTTGGTGATAAAGACATCTTGGTCGATCTGGAAGCAAAGATGCAAATTTAATAAGAGTGAGTGGGGGGACACACGACTAGATCCCAAAGCGGTTTCAGTAATATCCGATGTATGTCTTACTTTCTTGTTCGACTCCTCTTCTATATTCTCTTTATCAAATGGAAGGTGCACCACACATTGTATAAGCTGTAAGACCAGGGCGGTTACCATTTGAATGTACATGGCTTCCCCGTCATCATCGCTGCTGTTTAACCTGTAGCAGTACAAAAGTCATCCTAAATACCAGCATATTAAGATGCACCTTACTGGCAAAGGGCTTATTTTTATTTGGAACATGGGGTTTGCCATAACTATAATCGTGAGGTAAGACACACCGTACCTAAAATTCCTTAGGCTTCTTTTACTTGTTGGCAGTCTTGCAAGAGAGGTGAAAAGCTCTTCTAAAATCAGCTGCCTGTGTTTTTCGTACCTGGAAAATACCTGTGAGAAATACAAAAGGAAGATTAGCTATGTATCTACAAACATGGGGATATGGACCGCAACAAGACGGTGAAATAGAACATTAAGATCCCAGGCTGATGAGCGTTGACCTAAGCACCGGATTGTGTAAATATGCTGCCAATCAGCTGATGAATGAGCAAACGCTCATTTGTTGGCCAATTGGGTCATTTTTACTTTAGCAAAAAGATCATCATTGTTGACATGGGATGTGCTGCCAACAACCATAATACTGTATTGTGGGTGAACAATTATTTATCCCCCGTACAGCCAGCATCATGATGTGTAAAGGCCATTTAAACAAGCACCGATCTTGTTGAACAGCGCTCATTTGAACAGCTGCTGTCAGTCCCTTGTAAGAGAGCCTTTAAAAACAGCACAAAATAAGTCAATTGGCAAGTGTTAACTACTGTGACTGCAACGCAGACACACAGATAAAGCAGAATTATGCGAGCGCTAAAGCTTTTTCACACGGCGCTTTTTGGATCCAGCTCTGGTTCCATCTTCCATTCAGAAATCTGCATGTGGACGGAACCTTGACGGTGCCATACTGGAAAATATGCAAGACAGGGACCTGTTTGTTGCATCCCTATCGATCTTTTCCACTGGACAGAAAAGCTCAGTACTTTAATGTCTGGGGTAAAGGGAAAAAAGAAACTAATAAGGCGAAAACCTAGTGAAATACAGCCCAAATAGGTCTCCAGCTCACATATTACAGTTTCTGTTCCATCCCGGTTTCTGTCCCAATGCATGAAGGATGGAAGTCAGAACAGAATCGGCAATGCATTGCAAAAATGAAATGTGAAAAAAAGCCCAAGATGTGAGTGGACATGTAATATCTTTATTTTATATTACATCACTGTTATATTTACTGTAAATATAAATTTGAGGTTCTTAGCACACATTCTGATCAAATTATGTAAGCCGACCTGCTACAAGGCAACCTAACTCAGATGAGTCCCTCCATGAGTGTACCTATAGCACATGACTTGCCTGTCTCTCTTGGACCTAGGCCTACAAAATGAAAGATGGTGATAGACCTTTGATCACCCTTGAAGAGATGTTGTCCTGTTACGCTACTTTAAGTGAAAAGTAGAGGTTATTAAGTTTTGAAACTCCTCTGTTAGCTAGAAACATGATCTGCACTGCAAGTGAAGCTAGTTAAACATCATAAAGGTTCTTACCGCAGTGACCAGCTTGATGGCGCACAGCTGCAACTCGCTGACACTTTCAACAAAGAAAGGCGTAATCCCCATTGAAGACACCTGTTGAAAACAAAGATGACATCAAGTAGAAAAGTACTTCAGTGACCGCACAGCAAGATGTAAATTTTCCATATTCAGCTAGGTGCACAATCGGTGATGAAGACACTGATGCACATCCAGCATAAAATCCTGGACCAAGTAGCACAGCATATTGTGTTATTTCATCTAGGAAGATGCCAGAGGGTATGGGGGTAAACAGACGGACCCCCTTACAGTCAATGAGGGCCATCAAGCACTGTTCATTTCTGTCATAAGACTGATCCGGCTGTCTGTTTTTCTGTTCTTATGATGGAACAGAAAAGCTGAACGCAAAATGCTACCTCTTTCAAGAGGTCAGGTTACGGACTACAAACAATACAAGCAAAATTGCCCTTTACCTGCAGGATGGTTGTATCTGTAAGCAGTTGTATCTCTAGGAGTTCAGACAGACTGGCCACGATGTCACACACTTTGTTGTACAGCATAACAATGACCCTCTGTTTGTGGGTTGAACATTTTGCACGTTTTGCTTTTGAGCTCATTAGACCCCCTGCATAGAAACAGTACAACATTATTCGTCAGAAAGCAGCAAAGCCCAAACTAAAAATTCGAAGCTATAACTAAAGTCTATTTTCCCCATAATTCAATAGTGAAAATGACTGTGTATACAGATCTGAATACATACAGAACTGTAGCATTACAGCAAGGGAGCTAAGGGTAACACGACAGTAACATATATATACACACATACACACACACACATACACACACACACACACACACAATTGAATGTTGGACAGATGTGGTAGGATAAATTATTGCAGCAAGTTATCGGTGTTGGGTTCAATTCTAACAGTACAAAAACTATTAAAACAGCAAAAGAAAAAGTTATGTGCCAGTTTATTCAATGCCTTAAAGGGGTGGTCTCGCGAAAGCAAGTGGTGTTATAGACTTCTGTATGGCCATATTAATGCACTTTGTAATATACATCATGCATTAAATATGAGCCATACAGAATTTATTCACTTACCTGCTCCGTTGCTAGCGTCCCCGTCTCCATGGATCCGTCTAATTTCGCTGGCTTCTTGCTTTTTTAGATGCGCTTGCGCTGTGCGGTCTTCTGCCTGGTGAATGGGGCCGCTCGTGCCGGTCACCGCGTCGTCATCGTAGCTCCGCCCCGTGTGCCGATTCCAGCCAATCAGGAGGCTGGAATCGGCAATGGAACGCACAGAGCCCATGGTGCACCATGGGAGAAGACCCGCGATGCACCATGGGAGAAAACCGCAGTGCATCCCTGGGAAAGGACCGGCGGCCATCTTAGGGAGAAGATTTTTATAACTCCTTATTTCGTCGGATCGGTGAGTAGCAAGCGGTTTAAAAACCGCTTTAATTTGCTATTTTATGCCAGGGACGTGACAGGGGGAATGGGGGAATGTAAAATTTTAATGCTTGCCGCGAGACAACCCCTTTAAGTGTGACATTAAAAACTGCTGCATCTGTAACAAACCTAGCATTGCAACACACAACACATCTCAACAACTCACCTCCATGGGGGTCGACCCTATAGACAGGATCATACTGTGGATAAAGTGTGTTTTGTAAATGAAATTTAGTGTACTGAAGAATACGCTCAATGACATCCTCAATATAAACTGCCTTAGGCATACTGGGGGATGTCATAATGTTGATGGCTGTCAAGCAGGCATCGGCAGATTTGGTAACTCGCTCCATGATCAGATCGCGCCACAGTTTTTCCTCATCTTCTGTATCATTGTTCTAAAAAACATGAGTCAGCCATGTTGAATTTAGTGTATCAAATGCAGTAGCATACATTTTCGATAAGATGCTGCTGGTGATGACAGGATAATCTATTTGCTATTGCAGGCTTCATTATACATAAGACTATGTGGTGTAAATCTAAAATGGAGAAATATTCTTCCATCATCTTAAAGGGGCATTCCCAGAATTACCCTTTATCACCTATCCACTCTGGGTCTGTCATTTATTAAAATAATGAAGGTCTCATGTCAACAGTCTCCTCCTGCCTGCAACTCCCCATCGCAGCGAGGAAAAGCTTGAATGGAGCGGTAGCCAAGCAACAGCACTGTTGCTTCATTCAAAGTTTTTTGGGAGTGCCGAAGAAAAGCAAAGTGCAATGCTCAGCAATCTCCGGCAGTCCCATAGACTTGAGCAGAGTGACAGCATACAATCTCGTCCTCTGTTCAAATCAAACTGCTCCTCACTGCGGGGAGGTGCAGTGAGGAGGAAAAGGAAAGAGACTGTGCCGTGGGTTCTCTCCCAGTGATCAGATATGTATTATTTATCCTGTTAAGTGGTAGCAAAGCATAAAAATGGCATACTCAGCTCACCCGGTCTCCTGCCTCACCTGTTCTGCTGCTCTCTGCTTCCTGCTGTAGTCATAACATCACCGGCATTAGGTACACATTGCCACTGCAGCCAATCACAGTCTCCCTTTGGCTAGAGTTTAGTTGCAGTAGTCATATGTCCTTGTCATCGAAATACCATTGCTGTTGCAGAAGAAAGTGGAGAGCAGCAAGGGCCCGGGCGTCAGCAGATTGGGAGCAGAAGAGGATAGGGTGAGGAGAGTATGACTCTTGTATGGTTTGCCACAGCAAAGGCCGTGATGTGAACATTGCTTTATGTGCATGGCTGTGTAAGGTAGCTTATTCTTATCTTTCTTATGCAAACATAAAATACACACTTACATGGTTCAGCATGGTGGTAAGCTTGGAGCCATCCTGGATATTCTTCTCGAGAATACCAAGTAATTTCACCATTTTTTCTGAAGAAATCTGAAGCATTAAAAATAAAATATGCAATTATACCCTAACAAGGCAGAAAGGACACCATAATATGCACATGTGAAAACACTTCCTTACCTTATTCATGATGCCCATCGCTTTTATTTTTGCTGACTCGCTGCCAAGCTCGTTCAATTGGTGTTTCCCTAACAAAAGATCTGCAGGAATCTCTTCGTCATCACCTAGAAAAAAACAGGGAGTCAAAAGAGAAAAATATTCATTGTACCTTGTTATTTTCTATGCAATTTTTTGTTAAAAAAAAAACAAAAAAAACCCAGCATTTATTTTTTGCACAAAAGCAGGACAGAAACTGCCTGGACAGCCTCAAGATACATACTGGACAATAATGCAAATTCAACCACCAATACAATATTTTGCAAGTGCCTTGATAATTAAAGTTCATTTAGTCAATGTTATAGAGAAGTAGAGATGAGCGAACGTACTCGGTAAAGGCGATTTCGTAATAGAGCACCACGATTTTCGAGTACTTCACTACTTGGGTGAAAAGTACTCGGGTGCGCTGTGGGTGAGCGGGGGGGTTGCAGCGGGGAGTGGGGGGGGGGGGAGAGGGAGAGAGAGAGGGCTCCCCCCTGTTCCCCGCTGCTACCCCCCACTCCCCTCTGCAACCCCCCGCCCCACAGCGCACCCGAGTATTTTTCACCCGACTAGTGAAGTACTCGAAAATCGCGGCGCTCGATTGCGAAATCGCCCTTACCGAGTACGTTCGCTCATCTCTATAGAGAAGGGAAAGACAAAGCCAGTGTCATTCAGGATAGAGGGAGAAAAAAAATCAAATTTGAAACTTTACCAAAATTGCTGAAGTCCATATCTTCCAAGTTTTCCAATATAGTTTCCACCGCTGCCGAGAACCTCTTAAATGTGGACGAGTCCATCATTTCTGTAGAAAAAGATACAGGGACTTGTTAAAACTTATTGACGACTGATCTATATAAAAGGCACCCATAGCACTGCAAGGGTTGTCAGCTGACCGTTTGTTCGGCCAACAGCTATTTTTCTCGGCTCCCACCATACACACTCAGTCCGCTTTACATAAGGAACAGTGGAGAAAGCTGCAGTCAGACTGCTCTGGCAGAAACTTATCTCCAGTGGATTCATAATAAAAAAAAAAGAGACAGGCATTGTAATTCAATGCTCCTTTTTTCCCACATCACCACCTGTCAGGGAAGGCAGGAGGCCCACATAAACATAGGACAGCCATGCGGTCCCATCGAATTTGGTGAGTATTTGGATACCTATAGTCTAATGTGTATTAGGGCGTGGGGGCTTTAACCCCTTGAGTGGCACGCCCGGAAATTTTCCGGGACGAGCTTCACTGCTCATAGTGACATAGCCCGAAAGATTTCCGGGCTATGTATCACTATGGGAGCTGCAGAGCACAATGCCACAAGCTGTGACAGTGTGCTCTGCCTGCACAGACCCACAGAAAACAAAGCAAGGGCTTTGAAAAACCAGCAGAAGATATTGCCGATATGTCGGCAATCTCCTGCTTTGTTTACAGGTTGCCATATTGACCATCGGCTTGTCAGAAGCAAGCCGATGGTCTCTGTGGCAGGGAGAGCTTGGTGCTTGGCTGTCAGAGGACAGCTAGGTACCAGCTCTTACAGCAGAGATCAGAGAAAACCTCCGATCTCTGCTGTGTTAACCCTTTACATGCTGCAGTCTATGTGACTGCAGCATGTAAAGGGCTGTCACTGCAGCATGTAAAGGGCTGTCACCATTGGACCCCCGGAATGTGATCAGGGGTCCTGATGGGTCCCTGTGGAAGTCCCCTAAAAGGGACAAAAAAATAAAAAAAGTAAAAAAATTATAAAAAAAAAAATTATAAAAACACTTGTCTCCCTTTACTTTGTAAAAATCAAAAATACAATCACACATGTGGTATCCATGCGTCGTAATGACCCAGAGAAGGAAGTTAATACATTATTTAACCCCTTAATGACATGGCCCCTTTTTTTCTTTTTTCCCCATTTCTTTTTTTCCTCCCTCCTATTTAAAAAAAGCACAACTTGTCCCGCAAAAAACAAGCCCTTATATGGCCATGTCAATGGAAAAATGAAAAAGTTATGGCTCTTGAGACGCAACTGCAAAATTAGTTGAAATTCAATGATTAGACCATTTTAAAAAACCTGCCCTGGTGGGCACGACAGGGTGGTAGGAAACCCGCCACTCAAGGGGTTAAATATCTCATATTAACAGGGATTGGAATAACATACATATGCCAGTTATCTCTCACCTTCTGGAGTAAGCTTGGGCTCATAGGCTTTCCTTTTCTTCTGACGTTCTTTCTTCTTCATTCGCCGAGCAACTGAAGAAAGAAAAGTAACAAATGATAAATAATACTGTCAGCTTTACCATTAACAACAATTTTGAAGTGTTTTCAGGAATGACCAAATTAAAAGCACATAAAAGACAAACAAAACTCCAAGTTGGACCATTTTATCAGCTATGTTGTCTTGCCTTCGCTGAGGCTTGGTGGAGGAGAATCCTCCATATCAGAGTCTTCAGGGCTGCGTTCCCGATAGCGGCTGCTCCGTCTGTTATCATTCCCACTCCGCCTGTGATCCCCTGAACTTCGCCTTTCTCGCTCTTCAAATTTCCACTCCTGATCGGTCTTATCCTTTTTGTGTCGTTTCTTAGAAGCTGGATATTTGGATAGATGACACATTTTAGAAATTCTACATTACACAATGTGAAAGTGTTTAAACAGCAGAGTGATTCCCTTACGTTCAAAGTCTGGCTCGCTGTCGTTATCGTCTGAGCTAATCTCGGCATACTTGGGTTTCTCGTTTACGGTGCTCCGCTTCCTTTTGTTCATTTTCACACGCTCGCAGATTGGCATGGATGACTCGATTTCTGCCACCAACTCAGGGGGAAGCTCTTTCAGAACAGATTGGTCAATGCCCCCTGCACGAAGACAAAGAATAACGTTATCACCACACTCGTAACACTATCTTATTTTTTTCATATAGATGGCGGCTCATTACAGACAGTTCACTTTCAGAAAAGTAAAACACCAAGTGAATGGGAGCGGCCGCAGTTCCCTGCATAACCTGGTGATCGGAGTGTCGTCATGTATAGGACACTACACCAGCACTGCGGCCCCTTCATTCCGAGAGTCTGTGAGTGTATGACAAGTCGGACCTCCACTAATGATAAAACAGGGGCATCTCCTAGCAAGATGCGAAAATCCCTTTAATCTAAAACCTAAATTAGTCTTAATCTTAGCTGTTTGATGTAAGGCTCTGATCAATAACCATGTGATAAATGAGGTTTTGTAAGACTTGTCATGAGAATAACACATGCAGATAGAAAGGAACCTTTTACACAGCTTTCAATGTTTGACCCCGATTACAAACGCCTATCAATGAGATTGCTACTCATCTAACTGGCCTTTACATCGGTCAAATCATACTGCATGCAGGATGAAGGATCGCACATAAAACCGTCCACGCTACACGCGGTTTCATAATTGTTGGCAGCACATCCCCGTCTACACAGGACCTTATGCTGCCCACAACAATCACGTTCATCCTTGGCTGCACAAAAGATGCGATCAGCTGATGAATGAACATTGACTAGTTCATGGGATGCAGCTTCTCAAAGCTCCAGATGATCATTCTATCCTAATTCAGTGGGACATTTAAAAGGATCCTTAACACCTTACTGGCGCAGCCTATTATGGCCCAAAGGACGCAATGATTTTTTGAGGATTTTCATCTCCATAACCATAACTTTATTTTTTCATCACCATGGCCATATGAGGACTTGCTTTTTGCATGGTGAACTGGGAAAGTGGGCAAAAAAGTTTTTTTTTAAATTTTTTTTAATGTCCCTGTAGGCACACGCTGTGTGCGGCAAGTTCACAGGGACATAGCACTGGAACAGGGCACCTGGTGAGTATCAAACACTCCAGAATCACAGAATCTTAAAAGTTGGAAGGGACGTCCAGGGTCATCGGGTCCAACTCCCTGCTCAGTGCAGGATCACCAAATCATCCCAGACGGATGTCTGTCCAGCCTCAGAAATCCCTGTTCCCTCAAGTTTGAGCCCCATAATGTAGATGTCAGGTTCAGTTTTAGCCTTGGACTACAATGAGACTTTTGGTAGTGGTATTGATTGATTTTAACCATTGAATGACAGTAGCAGGGCAAACATTGATTTGAATGCAATCTTGTGGATCTGGTATAGAGCAAGTTGTGCAGGCGCTGAGCCAACAAGGTATGATGGGAGAGTTCAGCTCTGCTACATAGTCACAAATCTTATTTTAGGTCATAAAAATCAGATCAGGGTGGTCCAACTCATAACACCCACACCTGAAGAGCCAGAAAGAGAGGGGTACAGCCCCTTTAGATTGTAACATCTGTCACATAGCCTTTCTGCACCTTTGTTCCATTTAAGTGAAAGGAACCGAGCAGCAATACCAGGCATGAACACTATGAGCAGCACTGTGCCTGATATACAAGGAAGAGGCTGTAGTACTTACCCAAATACCATGAGCTTTCTGAAACAGATAAGCAGGTGCCAGACCCCAGTCAAGCCAGTACTGATGACCTACAGCAGACTAATGATACGTCATCAATAGAAAAGTCCCAGAAAATCCCCTTTTAATGTCTATGGCCAGGTTGGCTGTACCGGCAAGACTCAGGCTAGGGCTACACAGTAACTTTTGGCTGCAACAGGGGCCGATCACTGTAGTCCTACAACCTCACAGTCATTGAAGACAATGGGATCCCTTGTGCACATCACAACCCACAGGTTTAAAAAAAAATACACGTAGGTTGGTCACGTATTTATCAATAAGGAAACATGACTGCCATCACATTTCTCCACTGCACATCATATTTCCAGCTTCATTACTACAACTCTCAAAAGCTTTCCTGCAACATATAGTAAGGCTGCCTGGCCACGGGCGGGTTTGAATTGCGTTCCCCACGGCAATAATCTGGCCGCGTGAAACGCAGTGAACGCTCTCCACAGCGTTGCTATGGAGAGTGCAGCCCCCTGTCCACGAGCGGAGAATCATTGAAATTCTACGTCCGCGGCTGGCAAATCGCAGCATGCTGCGATTTGCCGTGGTCAGACTGTCAGATAGGCTGACAGCGGAGATCTATCTGCCAGCTGCTGCTCCCGGTCGGTGGTATCCCACCGCAGGATACCGCAACGCCCATGGACAGGCAGCCTAAAGCAGGACCCCAGATCATGAAGAAAACTGGACCCCATTAAGTTGGGTAAGGTCTGTAATCTATATACATCAGAAGCTCAACATTTTTAGGTTAGACTACACAGCAATCTTTGGGCGCAAAAGAGGTTGCACGACCCAAGATCGCTGTGTAGCCCTGCGACCTCACATACTAGTGAATTGGCCTATGGTGCAAGTCACAGGGCGCTGTGACCACAGGACATTTTTTATTGAATTTTTTTTTACAACTTGTGACTTGCACCTAAGCCCCATTGACTTCAATGACTGTACAAGGTTGTGGGGATACACAGCAAACTTTGGTGCCCTGTTGAGGACAAAAGTTGACTAATAGTTCTAGTTCTTTACGCCAAACTATTTTTTTTCTATTCCATCTCATTACAAACTACTGCTATAAGAATGAGCCGAGATGTAAAATTGTTCAGTTTATAAATTAATCTTTTTAATGAATTATTGATATTGTGATGCGCCCGTTGTCTGCGGCCTGGAAAGCGGACAAATCAGAAACACCAACTGCATCAATAATTCATGGCGCTGAGAGGGTTAAGTGTAAATACACATTTTCTCTTCCCCAGCGCACATACACACAGAGAGCCGGCATACATATGCACCAATCTTCTGCTTGGGAGGTCTGGACGATTTCTGCTAGGTTCCTACACTTTACAGTAAGGCCCCAGCATAAACCAATGAGACCAGCGCCCATCTACCAGACCCATTCACAACGTATGGCAAATGCATGCTCATATAGTTTCATCACTGTCAGCAGCGCCCGCCCACCCCATTTGCTGTCAGTTTAACCCCTTAGATATCACAATCAATTCTAAGCAAATTGTCAAAGTGGTTTTACAGAGGGAGGGGGTCCTCCACGTCTGCCATGTACCAGAGCCTATTAGGCTCTTCCTAAGGGTCCTTTTAGACGAACAAATCTCGTTTGAAGGAACGAACGTCGTCACGTTTGCTCTCGTTCAGCCTGTTTAGATGCATCGTTGGCTCGTTCAAACAAAAATCGGTCAGTCTTTTACATTCGCTGTATAAGTGGCTGAGAGGAACTCAACGAGTGCGGTTCAAAGCCAACGATGGGCGAACGAGCCAACGATGGTTTTTATGCCTACATAAAATGGTCGAATGAAAAATAAACGATTCTCGTTCGTTGTTGGCATTTAAACCAAACGTTCACTTTTGCTCATTTGAATGATTTTTTTTTTTAATGACAACTGTTCCGTCTAAAAGCACCTTGCGTGAGGACATAAGCAGTCAGTATAGAGCTCGGGCTACACGGCGACTTCTGGCTGTAACACGGGCCATGCAACCAAAGACGCTGTATAGCTCTGTAACCCTGCACTCACGTTAGCGGCTGGCAGTGCGAGTCACAAGTGACCCCAACCCTCGCCATTTTTTTTACTGCAATGTGGGTTGCAGGGCTACACAGTGAACTTCGGTCACATGACCAGTGTCGCAGCCAAAAGTGGCTGTGTAGCCCTAGCCCAATACGGACAGGTAGACTGAAATCCAGAAGCATTGCAGTGTATCACTGAAGCTGTTAAATGTTGACATTGTGTTAAAACCAACAGTTGGGCAAATAAAAAAAGGGTTTAGAAAATGAAGACATTTTTTACACTTTTATGCATTTTATTGAGAAAAAAATTGACCCCAACTATAAAATAACTGAAACAAAATTAGTCTATAATACAATGCCAACAGCAGCCATATTCTGTTCTTCCCACCTGCCAAAAGCAGGAATGAAAAGTAGCCGAAAACTTGTATACGCCCTATAATACCAGTAAAAAAAACAAGTCTTACCACAAAAAGAAAGAAAATGGGTTGTTACGGCACCCGGAAGCTTGACTATAGCCTTCGGGTCTGCCAGCTACGGTGGCCTATGAGGAGCAGCCTCTGGCTCAGCTTTATAGGCTTTCTAATGAACTAGTATACTGAAATATAGTAATGTATTAGAAGAATGATAAAAGATGCTGATGACAATAAAATAAAAATATTAATGGTCATTAAGGGCCCATTTAGACGCAATGATTATCGCTCAAAATTCATTATAAGTGTCGAAAGTGAGCGATAATCGTTACGTGTAAACGCGCCCATCGCGCACTTTTCGTTAGTAATTCGTTCATCGTTGTCTTTCAGTCCGCTTAAAATCCATTGTTTTGTAGTTCGCTTATTGTTTGGTTTAAATGCAAATCCTTAAGTCGTTTAAGGATTTTTACCTCATTTTTTACCTTCACTGATGCACACGCCTTTCAATAAAACTATCGTTCAATTATCGTTTATCGTTCATTTTCCAACGATAATTGTTAAGTTTAAACGGTCGTCTTTAAAAGTAAAACCATCGCTCACTATTGATCACTTAAATGAATTTTGAGCGACAATCTTGGCGTCTAAATGGACCTTTAGGTGCACAAAACCTTCATCACTAAAGGGTTAAAAACTAGTAAAACAAAAAAAGCTATATAAGTCTGGTGTTGCCAAAAAGTACTGACCCAGAGAAGGAAAAAAGTATACATTTCATTTTACGTTGTAAGGACAAACGCCTAAAAACCCATTGCCCCCCCCCCCCCCCCCATTTGACCAGCACTATAAGGGTCGATCAGAACCTCTCTAGCAGATTTCTGTTGCAAACAGCTCTAGTTTGCTCTATAAAAACTGGCAAAATACCAGAAATCAAAACGGACCCCCAATTATAGTCAATGGGGGACTGCTGGATTCCATAAGACAGAGCAGTTACATCAGGGGTGCAGAAAAATGGAATCCCGTAATGCGTTTGTGAACTAACCCTAAAAAATGCAACCCGCCCTGCAGAAAAGCCCTCCTACAGCTATGGCTGCTGCCACATACGTATTGGGGTCAGTTCAGGGTTTCTGCATCTTTGCTCTGTTTTTGAAGGAGAGAGACTGAAAAAACAAAAACGGTCAGTTTTCCCCCCATTGTAAAATGAAATCGCTCCTGTCCTGTGCCGCTACCGTAAGAAAGTCCAATCTATGCCACAACAAAAAGCTTCAAATAAAAATTAGTAACCCTTACAATGTGTTTAGAAAATGTGAAATGCTGATGGGGACATTTAGGCATCACATGCCTTGGTCACAAAGGGTTAATCTGTGGCTCCTGGAAATCGGTAAAGAAAAAAAACGGCTGATACTTAAAAAGGTTTTAAAAATAGAAGTCCTGCAGCAAGGAATCCTCGTGCTGAGGAGCCGACCTAGAAATGCGTGCTGCCTTCAGAATATACAAGGGTTTTACTACTCGCCGCTGTTCGCACCCGTATCGCCAGCACTGTAGAGCGCTGCGGCACCCACTGCCGCTAATGACGTCAGCAAGCCACGTGTGCAGACACCTGGCATATCACGCCCCTCCCCCCACACACATCCGGCCGCGCGTGTTGTTGTTATGATCGCCGCTCCACGTGCTGCCGCTTTGCCCGGGATGTCGCCCTCGTGTGGTGAAAGGCGGAATATAAACAGCGACAGCACGCTAGATGGGGAGCCCTTTCGGTTTTGATTAACTGTGTCCTGGCCACAACTCTTTTGAACTGCTGTATATGCCGGCCTGCGCCGCCTAGTGGTCATCACTCCTCGCCTTTACAGCTAGTCTCCGTGTGGATCATTCTAGACGAGCAGAGACGGATCTTTGCAGGGGAAGGCAAGCAGCGGCCATATGGAGATATCAGGTGAGCTCTGCTGCATCTGACAAGGCTGTACACTAGAATGAGCGGCGGTGACACTGACAGCAGCTACAGAGCCGAGGATGGGACATGGACAGTACAGGAGGAGGGCTTTACACTTGCCCTGTTCAGCCGCATGGTCCTGTTAGATGGCACAGATGAGGCTGAGCCGTGTTCTGCACGCATCAGGCGGGCACCTGCCCCACTACATGGCTATTTTGCTGCCAAGTAGAACTTAGTTTGAGTGCATGTGAAACCCCAGTATGTTGTTTGTAAATATGGATCAGGGCAGGGTGGATGGAAACCGTAAGTGGCTACTACAGAGACTTCACTAGGGAAATGAAGGATGGACATGCTGAAATCCAAGAGGATACTGCTGATAGAGGTATCATGGGTTAACACCACCTACCGACCCAACAGGGAGGCACTGCAGGCAAAATAATGGACCGCAGCAAAACTAAATATATATAGCTAGCTCTCTTAGTATAGAGCAGACACCCGTATATTACCAAGAGCCAAGATATTAGGGAACGATTAACATTCAAAAATATCATTTAACCGAGCAAAAGTGAACAATAATTTGGTCTACACGCGAGCCAACGACTAAACGCCAATAATCATTCATGGCATAAAACCCATCGTTGGCTCGTTCACTTATCGTTTGGTTAAACGGCCCGCGTTGAGTTCCTCTCAGCCACTTATACAGAAAACGTAAATGAAGGATTCTGGTGTGAACGAGCAACCATGTATCTGCCGGTATACGCGAACGAGCTAGCAGTGACGTCACTCGTGCAAAAGAGAATTGGCGCGTTTAAAAGTACCCTTTACGCCCAGCAGGTGCTCCTGAGCAAAAGGGGCAGATACCCGACAGGTCATCCCAGCAATAACTGTTCATGTGCTTTTACAAAGAAACAAGCATCGCTCAATGAAAGGCAGCGGAACGAGCCAGGATCGTTCCACCCACTCCAATTCACAGTAAACATGTCGTCATTCATAAATAAACGACTGCCTGTTTACACGGCCCAATCTGTTGTTCAGTTCTCTGCAGGCAGAAAAGTGGCTGATGAACGTGAAGCCAGCGATTGCTTGTTGGTCGTTCAGTCGGGGCATGCATTTACACTGCACCTCTCAAATCGGCTGGATGCAGGAATCTATCAGCCCGTGTAAAGGCACCGCAAGTATATCCATCTCATCCTTAATCAGCAGTTACGTTAATAACCAGTTACGTTAGCACAGTGCAAGGGCCAAATATATCTAAAGTAACAGAAGGCGGGTCTAGTTCTGTAGGATAACCATATAGAGCATACCCTGCAAAGAGAGCGGAGTATGGCGATACAGTACCAGTTATACAAAGGATTAATATATCTCTAAATCACAGCATTACACTCTAGTACAACAGGCAGCATATGGATCCTCCAGCTGATCTGCATGTACTAAGGGCTCACTCACAGACCTGTGTGTCCCCTATACTAAAGCAGTGTTTCCCAACTTCAGTCCTCAAGGCACGCCAACAGGTCATGTTTTCGGGATCTCCTATAGTAAGAACACCTGTGGCAATGTCTGAGGCACCGACAATAAATACATCGCCTGTGCAATACTGAGGAAATCCAGAAAACATGACCTGTTGGGGTACCTTGAGGACTGGGGTTGGGAAACACTGTACTAAGGGCTCCCTCACAGACCTGTATGTCCCAGGTACTAAGGGCTCCCTCACAGACCTGTGTGTCCCACGTACTAAGGGCTCCCTCACAGACCTGTGTGTCCCACGTACTAAGGGCTCCCTCACAGACCTGTGTGTCCCACGTACTAAGGGCTCCCTCACAGACCTGTGTGTCCCACGTACTAAGGGCTCCCTCACAGACCTGTGTGTCCCACGTACTAACGGCTCCCTCACAAACCTGTGTGTCCCGTGTACTAAGGGCTCCCTCACAAACCTGTGTGTCCCGTGTACTAAGGGCTCCCTCACAGACCTGTGTGTCCCGTGTACTAAGGGCTCCCTCACAGACCTGTGTCCCCCATGTACTAAGGGCTCCCTCACAGACCTGTGTGTCCCGTGTACTAAGGGCTCCCCCACAGACCTGTGTGTCCCGTGTACTAAGGGCTCACTCACAGACCTGTGTGTCCCGTGTACTAAGGGCTCCCTCACAGACCTGTGTGTCCCATGTACTAAGGGCTCCCTCACAGACCTATGTGTCCCATGTACTAAGGGCTCACTCACAGACCTATGTGTCCCATGTACTAAGGGCTCCCTCACAGACCTATGTGTCCCATGTACTAAGGGCTCACTCAGACCTGTGTGTCCCATGTACTAAGGGCTCACTCACAGACCTATGTGTCCCATGTACTAAGGGCTCACTCACAGACCTATGTGTCCCGTGTACTAAGGGCTCCCTCACAGACCTGTGTGTCCCATATACTAAGGGCTCCCTCACAGACCTGTGTGTCCCGTGTACTAAGGGCTCCCTCACAGACCTGTGTGTCCCATGTACTAAGGGCTCCCTCACAGACCTATGGGTCAATGTATTTTTCACACATAAAATACACAGTACATAGCAAATACATATGTATGTGCGTATTTGTTGCATATGGTAAATTCTCATAGCCCATATTGGTGCATATCACACCAAAATAGGACATGCTGTGTTTTTTCTCACATGTGAATTATGGGCTTTTATCAGTGTGCGAAAAATACGTGGTGCTAAAAGCCCACTGATTTCTATCGGACCACTCACTCACACCTGGGTTTTATTTCACACATGTGGGAGAAAACAAAACCTGCAGCATGAAATTTTTTAGCGTGTAATATGCACTAACATGGGCAACAAATATTCATATACATTGGTATTTGATATGTACTGCATATTTTATGCATGTAATCTGCGGGGCACACGCCCAGGAGAGAGACCTTACTCTTTGGAGTTCTCCTCTGTGAAGTGTGGGTGTGGTTCCCTCTTGCTTGGCTTTAGGCCGCCTACAGACGGCCGGGTCGGATCCTGCTGCGAGAATTCTCACAGCAAGACCTGACCCGTGCCCCTGCAGGGACCAGCGCAGGTCTCGCCTCCCGCGGCTCCAGCTCTGTGATGTGCTGGCTGCCGTCCAGCCAGCGCATGCGCAGAGCGGAGCCTACGGCCCGGAAGTGACATGTCTGTGTGGGCCTCTGCGAGACCCGCACAGAAATAGAACATGCTGTGATTTGTTTTCCGCGTGTTTTCGCACGGGCAAATTGCAGCCGCCTGCCTAGGATTGCGTTATCTAATGCAATCCTATGGCAGCGTCCACGCGTGGAAATTCTGCAAGAAATCCTGCCGCGGAATTTTCACCCGTGTGCAGGAGGCCTTAACGTAACGGTATCCGCTCCTGGTAATATGGGTGACTTATTCTGTATACGAGTAAAGATACATATTTCATACTGGTCCATTTTGGTGAGCGGATATGGGGTATTCAGGCTCCTGCCACATGCTGGGCTTATGGGGCTAAAGGTAAGTGACCCGATAAGCCAAAGCAGGTCATTGATATACTTACCTCCCCCGCTGTCAGCACTGGAAGCGGCTTCCCAATGTACTGAGTGGAGCGCCAAGTAGTCCGCCCACTCTAATTTTATAATGGACGGACTACTAAGCACACCGCTCACGCACGGCAGCTTCCAGCGTTAACAACAGAGGAGGCAAGTATAGGAGGCAAGTATAAGACTTATATCCCCAGACTCAGTGGGTCAGAGTCTCTAAGATATCCAAGGTGTCAACATTAGGCTGCTATTACAAGAGTGCTGGTTACACTCATAAGAGAGCTACCTGCTGAGCTGCACCTGCTGGTTCGGCCTGGGAATTATCATCAGGACGACAATAGCATTAGCAGCAACGCTGCCTAAGGCCTCATGTCCACGGGCAGATCGGATTCCGCATGCGGGACCCCGCAGCAGAATCCGACCCTACCCGCGGCCGAGGACCCTGCAGGTCTTCTACTTACCTGTCTGGGTCTTCATTTTCTTCCCTACGGATGTGTGCAGAAGCGCCGGTCACCGCACACGCGCAATGGAGTTTCTTTTTTTTTTTTTTTTTTTAAACTCCTGCATTCCCGCATAATCCGTGGGCTGTCCGCAATTCAATTGCGGACGTGCTGCAGATCGGACGGCTTTCATTTCAATGGAAGCGATCCATGCGGAATCCGCACTGTAATGGAGCATGCTGCGACTTTTTTTTCCCAGACCAAAAGGTCTGCAAACAAATCTGCATGCTTTATTTCATTTGCGAATGCCCATGTATCCCTTCGGGCGGCTTGATTCCGCAAATCAGATTCGCCCATGGATATTGTGCCTAAGGTTGTGTCCAGATGGGGCAGATTTGCTGTATGGACCCCCTGCATGGAAAATCTGCAGCATTTACAGTAGAGGCAAGGTGACTAAGATTTTCAATGCATCTTGTAAATGCCGCGGAAAACATCTGTACAAAACCCATGCGGAAAGTGATATGTGGTGCGAAATTTAAATCCACAGCATGTCAATTATAGCACCGGATATGCTGCAAAATCCACCTCTTCTAATAAGGCGGTGAATTATGCACAAAAATAGGTGTTAACATCTGTCAAAATCCACATCAAATGGTGCAGTTTTTGATGTAGGTTTTCTGCTGCGGTCAATCCACAGCAAATCAATCCCATATGGGCATAACCTAAGGGTACCCATATAATGTTCATTGGAGTGAAATTGATTTTAAAAAAATGGACGATTTCAACCAAAATAATTGTTTGCTAAATTTCTTCTGAGGATCATTTCAGCCAAGCCGTGACAGTCGTCCCACTCCATCAAGAGAGGTTGGGCACATTTGAAAATTTAATTTGATAGTCTGACTAAAGATCTTTTGTTGGAAAGTTTCCAGAGAGATCACTTGGCCGGTGGTCGGTCATTGAACATGTATGGCCAATGTGAACTGTGACGGCCAATATGGATTAAAATATATATGACTGCGTCCGCAAAATCAACGTTCACCAGACGATCGTTTGTTCAATTAGTAACCTACTTTAATGTGTGTGGCTGACTTTAGATAGTGGCATCAAATGCAAGACGTATCAGCAGTCAATCCTACTGTAAACCTCAGGATACAACAAAACACAGCCAGACAGCAGCCATACAAAGTCATGAGTGACTCGAGGACTACAGGAATATACCAACATGGCAAGTAAGCTCAATTAGTGGGAGGACTGCTGCAGATTTTAAGTGAAAGGAGTTGTCTGAGTATAAATACATTTTATTTTTTTTTTAATTGCCACGCATGCTATAACACAACAAAAGAATCAATACTTAACTTTCTTCTCTACCGGAGAGCAGTAGGGCGGCTCCAGCGAGTCTCCCACTGTTAGCACTGGCCGGAAGTCAGGTGACTGCTACAGCCAATCAGAGGCCATAGTGTCACCTCTCATTCTTCTTGCATCAGGGCTCAACTGCCTGTCCACCATGATGCCAGGAGCTCAGAACACGACCCTTTGGCCTACGATTGGATGCAGTGGTCACTTAACTTCCGGCTTGCACTGTCAGCAGGAGATTCACCAGAGCAGCTCCGCTGCTTCCTGCGGAAGAATAGAGGTACCTATTGGATTTTCTTATTTTATAACATGGCTAGCCATTTAAAAAAGTGCTGGTTGTGGGGGATTCCCTATTGAGAGGAACAGAGGCCGCTGTCGGCAGACCTGACATAACCTTACAAGAGGTGTGCTGTCTTCCAGGTTCACAAATCAAAGATGTGTCTGTTCTCTGTAGAACTGAAGAGTCTTGACAGCCTAACAAACAATGCATTCCTACTGATACATGTAGGGACAAATGACACCGCAAAAAAAAAAAAAAAGGACCATACAACTATCTGCAGAGACTAAAGAAACTAGAAGCACAAGTAGTCTTGTCCTTCATCCTCCCAGTGGATGGTCATGGAATAAGGACATGGAAGAGGATTCTAGAGGTCAATTGGCTATGCCGATGGTGCCATCAGCAAAGATTTGGATTCCTAGACCATGGAATGAATTACTTATACGATGGACTCTTCGCTAGAGACAGGTTGGCACCTTACAAAAACAGGTAAGCATATATTTGGCAGGTGCCTTGCTTCACTCATTAGGAGAGCTTTAAACTAGAACAATATGGAAAGTGAAAGGCCAGGCAAAAATATACAGCTAATGAATACTATTGAGAACCTCGCTAACAGAAGAGGAAAGAAAGAACAAAGACAAACAATTCAGAAGGAAAGTGGAGGAGCAAGAGACGCCGATCACAAACAAATGTTTCTACACAAATGCACAAAGCATGGGAAACAAACAAGGAGAATTAGATCTAACACAGGAAGAGAAATATGATATCATAGGCATCACGGAAACTTAGTGGGATGATACACGATTGGAATACAAGCCTGAGTGGTAATTGTTACACATAAATGGCCCATTAGCTAACTTAAATTCACGTCTCAAGGTCCAAATGAATCACATCCTAAGATACTGAAGGAAGCAGCAGAGGTAATTGCTGAGCCACTCACTGTAATCTTTGAGAAATTCTGGAGAACAGGAGAAGTCCCAGAAGATTGGAAAAGGGCAAATGTTGTCCCTATCTTCAAAAAAAGCGAAGAAGGTGGATCCAGGAAACTACAGGCCTGTGAGCCTGACTTCTATACTGGGAAAGCTCTTTGAACAAATTATTAAAAAGCATGTGTGCAAGTAATTCGATGAAAATGGAGTAATTAACCAGAACCAGCTTGTAATAAACAAGTCATGCCAGACTAATCTAATTTCCTTCTATGACCGAATCAAAATTTAGTAAAGCATTTGATAATCTCATACCATCCTTATTGAAAAATGATCAAACATGGGCAAGGAAACTGTTAGATAATTATACTCAAAGAGTGGTCATAAATGGCTGCATAACCTGATGGAAAAATATCTCAAGTGGGGTACAAGAAGGACCTATCCTAGGCCCAGTGTTCAACATTTTTATAAAATGATCCAGAGGAGGGAATTGAGGGAAACTGATCAAATTTGCTGACGACACAAAGCTAGTGGGGATAGCTAACACTAGAGAAGAGAGAGGATTCAAAAAGATCTAGACAAGCTTGAACAGTGGGCGGTGACTAACAGAATGGTATATAACAAAGAGAAATGCAAAGTACTACATCTGGGCAAGAAAAATGAAAACCCACACAGATTGGGAAGAAATGGCCTAAACGCCAGCACATGTGAAAAAGACTTGGGTATACTAGTAGATCACATGACTGAACATGAGTCAACAGTGTGACGCAGCAGCAAAAAAGCAAACACAATTCTGGGATGTATTATGAGACGCATAGAGTCTAGATCACGTGAGGCAATTATCCCCCTCTACTCACTCTTCCTTAGTCAGACTTCATCTGGAATACTGTGTCCACCCCAATTTGAAAAAGACAAATTGGAGCAAGTTCAAAGAAGAAATACCAGGATAGTGAGCAAATCATGTCCTATAAGGAACGGTTAAAGGATCTGAGAATGTTTAGCTTGCAAAAAAGGAGGCTGAGAGGAGACTTAAAAGCAGTTTACAAATATCTAAAGGGCTGTCACAGTGCAGAGGGATAAGCTCTATTCTCATTTGCACAAGGAAGGACTAGAAGCAATGGGATGAAACTGAAAGGGACGAGACAGATTAGATATTAGAAGACACTGACAGGGAGGGTGATCAATGAGCGGAACAGGTTGCCTCAGGAAGTGGCGAGTTCTCCTTCAATGGAAGTCTTCAAACAGAGACTGGACAGACATCTGTCTGGGATGATTTAGTGGAAGTAAAATCGCGGTACTTTGCCGAACACCTGTGTGAGGGAGGCTTAAGAGTCTATGATTTTACTCAAACACCTTTAAATTTGCAGCAAAAGTTAGCATAGTACGAATTTTATAGGGTTTGATAAACTATAGATCAAATTTCCTCAGCGTGCAGAAAGAACATGAGTTTTCACATTCACTTTGCTGGCAAAAATGTTAAATTTGACCAACTAACTTCAAATAATTTAAAGGGGTTGTCTCGCGAAATCAAGTGGGGTTATACACTTCTGTATGGCCATATTAATGCACTTTGTAATATACATCGTGCATTAAATATGAGCCATACAGAAGTTATTCACTTACCTGCTCCGTTGCTAGCGTCCTCGTCGCCATGGTTCCGTCTAATTTCGGTGTCTTCTTGCTTTTTTAGACGCGCTTGCGCTGTGCGGTCTTCTCCCTTCGGCTCTGCTCGGCAGCATCGGCGTTTTGGCTCCGCCCCTGTACGCGTCATCGCGTAACTCCGCCCCCATCACGTGCCGATTCCAGCCAATCAGGAGGCTGGAACCGGCACACATCATGGGGCGGAGCTACGCGATGACGCGTACAAGGGGGCGGAGCCAAAACGTTGATGCTGCCGAGCAGAGCTGAAGGGAGAAGACCGCACAGCGCAAGCGCGTCTAAAAAAGCAAGAAGACACCGAAATTAGACGGAACCATGGCGACGAGGACGCTAGCAACGGAGCAGGTAAGTGAATAACTTCTGTATGGCTCATATTTAATGCACGATGTATATTACAAAGTGCATTAATATGGCCATACAGAAGTGTATAACCCCACTTGATTTCGCGAGACAACCCCTTTAAGGGGGTTTTGCAGGACATAAGTATTGATGACCCTTCCTCAGAATAGTTCGTTAATATTTGATTGACAGAGATCCAGAGCTCTGGACTTTCACCGCCCAGCTGAGTAAAGTGACTGCAGCAGCTTCTGTTCACACCAGGCACACCGCAGCTCATTCCGATTCACAAGAATGGGACCAAGCAGAGGCGTAACGTGAAGCTTCTTGGCCCGAATGCAAAACCTGTAATGGGGCCCCCAACTATAATATTTTATTCATAGTACTGGGCACCCTATATGGAGAGGAGAAGCCTTATGGGCCCCCAAAGGCTCCTGGGCCCGGGTGCAACTGCATATCCTATAGTTACACCAGTGGGACCGAGCTGCTCTTTGGTTATGTGAACAATGACCATAACATCCCACATCTAAGAGGCTGCAGCGCTCGTGCATGCTCTGTTGCTTCTTCTGATAGCTGATCAGTGGGGGTCCCAAGCGGCACACCCCATCATCAACTACTGATGACCTATCCTTGGGATAGGTCATCAGTAGTTTACTGCCCGAAAACCTCTTTAATGGAACATTCAAAGGGGCTGGAAACGCTGCCAATTTTCCATCCAGATTTTGTGGGTGGAAAATCTGACCGTGAACAGACACATTTACTCACCCATATTAGAGTCATGTCAGCGTTTCACACTACAACATACACGGGTGCAATGTGGTTGTCTGCACATAGTTCATGGTTTGTACAGCACAAACCTGCTGACAGGTTCCCTACAAACAAATGGAAAGTCTATGGAGTGTTGTGGAGTATCAGATCTATATGTACCATCTATAGTACGTTTACCATATACACCGGGATAGCTCGCACATCTACAGACTTCCATCCACCCAATGAAAGTCAATTTGATCTCTCTTCAGGTTGGTTCCATCAGAGTTTGCCGCCTTTTTTTTTTTTACTGCAAAAAATAGCACAGCAGACTGCACTAATTAATGTGGAGGCATATCGTAAGAAAAACTATACCACACATGGCAGATGCCAAGAGTACATAGATGAGGTTTCCAATAGAAATCTTCCCGACAAACCTCAGACACGCACTGTAGCATTAGGAGTTGTTCACACGGCCTTCCAAGTGCCAGACTCATGATGGATTTTTCCAGTGTGGATCTGACACTTTAATCCATGGCTGAGAATCAGAGTTTTCATGCACACGCACATTTCACCCCAGTCAACAAGGAAAATCCGTGTGCGACCGCCCAGTGAGGTTTAAGCATCAAGAACTGACAAGACAATTTTTTTCCCACGATGAGGATTCCAAATAGTGTTTCCATAGCATTCAGTAGCAGATTTTGGTGCACCAAATCCACAATGAAATAACACCGTGAACGTGGCCTTACAAGGTCTGAACAATACATTTCATCAATACCCAATTGTTCAATCCAGATACCCATGTTATGCCTAAAAAGCAGCAGGTGTGAAAACCTGATAAACAACTAATCGGGACTTCACAGGGAAGGGAAATTCCAGGTGCACACTGGATTACAGGCAAGCCAAACTGAAGGAAGGGGGCTGTGCTAGAACCACTGACTGCAACAGTTAGGCTAACATTACACTTCAGCCTTCCTTCAGAAATACGCATCATGAATGTTCCTCCTTGGAAGGCTTCTGCGTATGCCACTGTACAGGTGTATGTCTCTCGCAGTCTCTTAGGTTATGTAAGGGGAAAGGTATAGCAGTCCGATGTTGGCCAAATCACGTGAATGAGGCATATGAATAGTTTTAAACAGGCGCTCTGGCTGGCACAGCACAATGTAACCATCACCTTACATTTAAGGGGTTGCTCACACAACATTTTTAAGGTATGTTTAGCATGTATGTAAAAAGCTCAGACACATATACAGACCTATGCAATTTTTAAGTATAAACTTTTTCAAAACTTGATTTCATGGTGACGGATTGCTAAAATGAACAGGCAGGAGCGCTCATCTGAGTGCTGTGACTGTTCGGCTGTCACCTTGAGCGGTGTACAGACTCCACAAACTGCTCCAAGCACTGATGGAAACAGCCGAAACGCTTGTCCCCATTCGTTTTAGCAATCGGTGGGGATCTTGGCATCCGGCTCCCCAACGATCAAAACTTTAGACATACCAAAAGTTATTTAAAAAATTAAATGAAAAAAAAATTGTTACACTTTAAGCATATCTGTATATTTTTTCAGTGTATACGTTAAATGTATAGCCTACATTTGCTTTTTGCATAAGGCCACCTGCAGACGGGCGGAAATTCCACGGCGGGATTTCCCGCAGAATTTCCGCCCCTGGAAGCTGCCATAGGATTGCGTTAACAAACGCAATCCTATGCAGACGGCTGCGCAAAATCTTGCGCGGCAAACAAATCGCGGCATGCTCTATTTCTGTGCGGGGTGGCGGGAGAGGCGAGTGCCCGCGCTGCTCTCTGCAGACGCTCGGGCCAGGTCCCTCTGCGAGAATTCTCGCAGCCGGATCCGACCCGGCCGTCTGCAGGTGGCCTAAACCTACGTTTTTTACTACCAAGTCTTTTTTGAATCGTTTTGAACTTGAACACTTTCTTTAAGCATTTGAGAACAAAAAAGCGTATGCATTACACAGCTTTACGTTTCCAGTCTGCTGTAATGTGAAAGAAAAATAGGTTGAACATACTTTTAGTGGACAAAGTTTATATGCCATGTTTTTCTACCCCTTAAAAACCATGCAAAGGTTAAAAAAAATAAAAAGGTCAAATGCATGCAGTTCTGAACTACTTTTGAGAGGGTAATAGTCTGTAGGTAAATCAAGCAATAGGTTTTAACAAAATTTTATATGTTCAACGGAAGACTAAAATGTGACGTATACAGCCCCTAACATCACTGTGTTCTACACTGCAAAACTGACTGCTGTTGCTCTTCACTTGCTTTTTAGCATCACTACAACTATCACTATCTTTTTGCAACATTATTTTGAAGACAGCTCTTCACTGCCTCTGGCACAGATCCTTCCAAAGATCACAGATGAAAAAGCACAGCATGCTGCACTAGTTAGTCCAGGAAAATGCAGGAAAGCATAACAGAAGCTGGGCAGACCCCATTATAGTCCTCTGGGTCCATTTGGTTCTGTTATAAAGCAGGGATTTATTTGGGTGAAGATTTTGTTTTCCCGTTTCCATAATGAAGAAGGAAAACTGAAATCCAAACAGAGCTTTTATGACTGGTGTGAACCCAGCCTAAGGCCGAGCTCACGAGGCCGTGAGCGGAATCCTGCAGCAGATTAAAGCTGTGAGCCTAGCCATAACCCCGCGTTCGGCAGCGAACTTTTACTGTGCATGACCTCGTACTCACGCAGCCTGCCATGCTCTGTTCACCTTTTTTTTTTTTTAAAGTTAAATATTTCTGGCGCCATCACTTACCAACAATTGTGTATGGGCTGTGGTTATATCATGACCATAGAAAACAGTGGGCTCTGTCGCAGATATACGTAGTAAAATAGAACATACTGCATTTTATTTTCCACTCGTGGATTACCCAATTCCGACATGCTATTATGATTGGAACTGCGTAAGTCAATGCATTTGATTGATCTGCTTATTACCACCAATTATACGCTCGCAGAATCAGCAATTCAAATAGTCGTGTGAGAACGGCCCAAATCGCACAGATTGAGAGGCATGTACTTTCGCTCACACTCGTTGATACAAATTGCGTATTCGGCGAACAGAGGAAAAATCCAGGCATTTTTTATTTTGCTGCAGACTCCATGGATGGCCTCCATTGCATTCAATGGAGGCCATCCGACACGCAGCCTTTACGCAATTAACATTGCGTCTAGGGCACGTGTACCTGCGTCATCGCCAAGTGGCAGCGCGGGAAATATAAAACAAAAAAAAAACTCCTGCGCACGACCAACCGCCAGGATCATATGTAATGCAGAAACCACATGTATACAGGGTGACCGTCCTGCTTCACAGGTGGAATTGCTGCGGGATCCCGCATTCGGAATCTGACCTGGTCGTGTGAAGCCGGCCTTAAAGGGATTTTGCTTTTAGCAAGTTTATTCACTGTATAACCAAAAGTTCTGCATTTTGTTTGTCAAATAAAACGCAGTTTTTAAAATCTATTTTTGTCATTCAGTGTCATGCCTTACAAAGAAAAAAACTAGCCAGGAAACCTGTCACTGGTTGTGACACTTGTTTCTCTCATTGAAAAATTTTGAGATTAAGCACCATCCCAACATCTAGTTACGCAAATTTATCAGATTTCTCGTGTAATAATTAAAAACAGTAATTGAAAATTCAGGCTTCATTTTATTGTCTCCTTGTACCCGTGGGAGATATATATTATATACGCGCTTTCCCTGTAGCAAACTACTGTGCAATGACACACTTTGAGCACAACCTGAGCCAGGTGTAATTCATTTTACTGATAAAATCCAAAGTTACTACCAGCAATCTGTTCATGTGGTAATACTGAACTCACGCGCTGCTCCGCAACATTGACAGACTGGCATCTGGGTTTGGCAAACTTTTTTTTTTAATTTTTTTTTTAAAAGGGCCACAAAATGCTATACAAGACCATGTTTACAGGTGGAAAGCTTGTGAAAACCTGAATGGGGTTGGTGCAGCAGGTTTAGCAGTTTTTACAAACCTATTAGGATGTCAGGGACTGTTGCAGTAATTTCTTCTATCAAATAAACCACCTGTGAATTTATAATATCCTGGATACAGAACTTCCAAAAACGCTCAATTCTGGGCTGTCCATACACTATAAACAACATCCTGGTGGCCCATGCTTGGTATTGAAGAGGTAAAACAAAGTGGGCAACCCCCCCCCCCCCCCCCCCCAAAAAAAAAACAACACACCTTTCTGCTATGCCTTGCAC
The DNA here is from genome assembly GCF_035609145.1 of Eleutherodactylus coqui. NCBI lineage: Eukaryota > Metazoa > Chordata > Amphibia > Anura > Eleutherodactylidae > Eleutherodactylus > Eleutherodactylus coqui. Next base: position 45,420,679 of record NC_089841.1, read on the forward strand.
CACATTTATTATGGATTAAATGCAACATCGTTAACCAAAAATGCTACAAAATTTTGATGCAAAGCTAGCATAAACTAAGCCAACTAATAGGTGGTATAAAAGTTAGACAGAAGTGTCGAGATGCACCTGGTTTCTCATCCAGCATGAGCCACTGTGCCAAGTCTGGAGCATTTTAGGACTGCCTAGTTTATGTTTGCACTATCTATTTGACAGGATTAGTAAAATGTGCCTCAATGTCTGACAGTACAAACATAGCCAGCCCTAAAATGTGCCAGATTTATCATAGTGGCTCCTGCTGGATGATGAATGACAACTTTGGAACACTCTTGCCTAACTCTATACCACCTAGTTGTCTTAGTTTACACCAATTGTGCCAAAGTTTAGGCACACAATGTCACATCTAAGCCACACTCTTGTGAACACAACAAAAACGGACCATGATCACAGAAGGCAGATTTGCTGCAAACTTTCCACCACAGAAAGCCTGCAGCAAAAACGCAACCGATTTCACCCCTTTAGGCCGGCTGTCCACGAGCGATACGGTATCCCGTGGAGATTCGCAGCGGGAGCTGCCGCCGGTGAATCTCCGCCGGTCAGCCCTATCTAATAGATAGGCTGACCGCGGAGAATCGGGGCAATTCGCAGCATGCGGCAAATTGCCCGTCGAGAGCGGAGAATCGCAATGATTTTCCGCTCGTGGACAGGTGCCGGCGCTTTCCATAGCAATGCTATGGGAAGCGTCGGCCGGCGTGATTCGCGAATAAACTGCCGTGGATAGGGGGCCTTAACTGAAGGAGTGAATTCCATGGTGAATCTGCATTAAAATAAGCGTCATTTGGTATTGATTTGCTACATCAAATCTGCCACATGTGAACATACTCTAAAAGTATGTAAAACTCATGGCAAATATGGAGCAAAGTATGCAAGACATTTTCTAGTGCAATTTGCACTAGAAAACTGGTACATTTTCAACAGTAAGTGTGCACCATTGTCTCATGTCAGACTGGAAGCGAAGGGCCCCTTCGTCCTAATGACTGGTGGTGGGTGTCCAAGCTCACAGCACCCACGATGCAATCTTCTGACACACAATAGACTGGAGAATCACTTATCCCCCTCCTGCAGGGACAGCAACAGAAAACTAATCTCCAAATTAATTTTATTTCTTTGTACAACAGGAAAAATGAAAAAATATATACACTGAAGCATTATACAGCATACCAGTGTGTAGGCCAACCAAACAATATAAGAGTATAAAAAGAAGTATAAATGTGTCAGCAAAACACACTATTATAGACGAATGTAAACAAAAGAAAATAATTAAGGGCCCAAAAAAACCCCGCTGGCATTACCTTTGCTGGATTTCGATGGCTTGCTCTTATTAGACTTCAAAGCCCCCTTGGATTTTTCCTCTCTTTCCTTAATCAGTTTTTGTACTTCATCCAAAGACAATTTCTGAAGAACCACTACTGGCTTAGCTCCTTTATTAAGGTCTTCCACAAAACCCACTTTATCCGCTCTCTGCTCCCCTTTACGATCCGATCGCTTAGTCTCCTGGGTGACGTTGCCATCCTTATCCCGCTTGAGTTTTGGAATGACAAAGTTTTTCAGTGTGCCCTGACTCCCACCCAACAAGTAACTTGGGAACCCCGCTTTGTTGTCCCCATGTGACTTATTCCCATCCACCTTAGATTTACTCCCATCGGTCCTTTTGTCATCTCTACCACTTGGTGATCTTAATACAGGTTTATCCATCTTTGATTTGCTTGGATCTGGTTTACTGTCAGATTTAATCCTTGGGCTTCCAGGTCTTAATCTATGCTCCCCAGACGAAACTCTGTCCCTGGACTCGTCAGAATCGTGTCTGTGCTTTCGCTCAGAATTATCCTTTCTGGAAGGATCAGACTTATTTCCATGTTTAGAATCCTGTTCGCCCTTGTTGAAGGATCTTAGTGACTCCGGCTTCCTGAGCTTGGGTGGATCTCCCTTGTCTTCAGATTTTTGTTTTGGATTTTCAGGATCTCGCTTTGAAGAGTCATGACCCGGTCGCCCGTCTACTCTCTGCTTAGTCCCATCCGAGCGACTTTCGGACCTGACTCTAGGAGACTCTGATTTAGAATCTGTTTTATGTTTGGATGAGTCTGGTTTCTTGTCAGAGGAGAGTCTGATGGGGTCTTTTCTGTTATCGTGTTTGTGTTTTGGTGTCTCAGAACGACCATCACTTCTCTGTCGAGTCAAGATAGGACGCTCGTCGCTTTGTCGTCTCTGACTTTCTTGCCGATCACCACTTTTCTGCCTAGGTGTATCAGGTCGGCCTTCACCCTTTTGCTTAGGTGTATCCGGTCTACCATCATTTTTATGCTTTGGCGTTTCTGGGCGCCCATCGCTTTTTTGTTTCGGATTATCAGGGCGTCCATCTGCCCGCTGCTTGGGAGTATCAGGCCGCCCATCACCTTTCTGTTTTGGTGGCTCAGTCTTGCCGTCAGCCTTTTGTTTGACTTGTTCCTGCTTACAGTCACCTTTCTGCCTTGGGGTCTCTGGCCTGACCTCAGGTTTTTGTTTGGGAGTGTCCGATTTACCTTCACCACGCTGCTTTGGAGTACTTGGCTGCTGTCTCTGCTCCTGTTTATCATCATCTTTATTAGAGTCAGTGAGACTTTCATTTAGTTTAACTCCCTCCTGGATGTCACACGGCTTGGAGTCATTTGAAGAATCCCCAAGATGTGCCTCGATCTTTACATCTTCCATTAAGTCTCCCGCTTTACTCTCTGTCTTGTTGACCTCACAGCTCTGCTCGCTTAGTTCATGCTTTGTCTCGCCTTTGCTGTCTCCGCAAACCATAGGTTCTTCGATATTCTCAGGAGGCTCCGCTTTGATGTCACACGGTTTGCCTTCTTTTAGCGACTCCTCCTGCGTAAGGTCGGCTGCATTTTTAGCAGGTGTGCTCATAATGGATTTATCAGGTAACTCAGTTTCTGACTCTGACCTCTTTCTTGGTGTCCCAGGATGGTTTTCAGATATATTTCTAAGAACTCCCATCGGATCCTCAGGAGGTGCAGAAACAAATCCATCATTACAATGTTTTGCTTCTTCAGATTTCTTTACAAAGTCTGAGTCCTGAGTTGCAGTTGCCTGAGAGTCCCCTCTGCCAGCATGCAGAAGATCAATGCTAACCATTAAAGCTGGTCGTGACCCATTTCCTGTAGCACTTGTCTCCTGGGAAGCTGGTCTGTTTCCTCCAGTAGCACCTCCAGCTTCTAATGGATAGGAATCTTGCTTCCTTTTCTTCAAAGGTTTATCTAAGAATTGACAAAAAAATTGGGTTAAAACCTAGTTTGTGAGGTATAGGACATTTTTATTTCTTTACCTACAAGAGTCAGTTTAAAGGGTTTGTCCAAATAGCATTAAAAGGGGGTGACTGGATAGCCGAAGATTTACTTTTTTTTTTTTTACATATAGCTGTAAATATGTTAAAACAAACAACCCAGCAGTACCTACCCATCCTTTGCCCCAGCGATACACAGCAGCAGACCCAAGGTCTTCCAGGTGTTTGTTTAGGAAGGGCTACCACCTGATGGCTGCAGTGGTCATGGCATCACCACTCAGATGCTGCAAACCATGATGCCAGGAGAACAGAACCTGACCGTTGTGGCCTCTGACTGCAAGGGTCAGGTGGTAACTGTTCCTAAACAGAATGGGATGACTGCAGTGCTGGATTGCCAGGGAGAGGATGATTAAGTACCACCACTTGTTATTTTAACACATTTGCAGACACACTTATATAAAAAAAAAAAAAACTGACAACCAGGCAACCCTTTAAGTTATCCCCTAAATACAGCATTGATGGCAACTAAAAATATGGCGCAGGTGGTCCTTGTAAAACTATGGCACAAGATTAAAGCACCTAAAATCTAGCAGGTCAGATCAGCTGAGGACCAGAAGAAGACAGAAGTGTTTTTTAACTACTTCTGCCTTCTCTTTTACAGGCTACATGGTTCTCAATGAATGCTATGTACAGAATGCAGTAAGCAGGGTGCTGTTTTGTGCATGAGACCCATGGGTGCCGTGTCATTAAAGAAAATTCATTCCAGGGAAGAAAAGAAAATAGGGCCATAAAACCACCACATGGGTTAAAAGTGTCTGATCCTTTTGGACTGAAACACTCAGGTCTTCAAGGTATTAAGATGGTCGGACATATGCACCACCAATTCATCAACTTAAACAGGACCATTGTAGATAGCTAGTGCATTGCTCCATTTACTCTGGGATGCTCAAGACCACCATTCACCGGACTAGTGGGGATCCCAGCAGTCAAATATACATACAATGATCATTAGTTATGTCGTAATGAGATGGATATCATGACCCATTCTTCAGGTTAAGTCCTCAATATCCGATCAGTAGGGGTCTAATGCTTGGGTATCTCACAGATCTACTGTTTGAAGCAGAGGGCATAATTTCATATCTACGGTGCCTGGTGTAGCAGCTAAATCCTTTTCATCTGAAGAGCTGCTGAAAGGCCATGTGACGAATGAACATATCACTGGCCTGAGCAAAAGCTGTAGCCCTTCGAACAGCTGACTGGCAGCAGACTCCCCCACTGATTGAAAATTAATCCTGAAAACAGGTTATCAAGATTTTAGCCCTGGAAAACTCATTATGCTCATGGGACGAGCCCTTTAAAACTTAAAGGGGTTGTCTCGCAAAAGCAAGTGGGGTTAAGCACTTCTGTATGGCCATATTAATGCACTTTGTAATATACATCGTGCATTAAATATGAGCCATACAGAAGTTATTCACTTACCTTCCCTGCGCTGGAATCCCCGTCTCCATGGCTCCGTCTAACTTCAGCGTCTAATCGCCCGATTAGACACGCTTGTGCAGAAGGGTCTTCTGCCTTCGGGTCTGTCCGGCAGCAGCGGCGTTCTGGCTCCGCCCCCTCTACGCGTCATCGCGTAGCTCCGCCCTGTCGCGTGTGCCGATTCCAGCCTCTTGATTGGCTGGAATCGGCACACGTGACGGAGGGGGGGGGGGGGGGGGGGGGGGGAGCTACGCGATGACGCGTAGAAGGGGGCGGAGACAGAACGCCGCCCGTGCCAGACCGACCCTTCTGCGCAAGCGCGTAGGAAGGTAAGTGAATAACTTCTGTATGGCTCATATTTAATGCACGATGTATATTACAAAGTGCATTAATATGGCCATACAGAAGTGCTTAACCCCACTTGCTTTCGCGAGACAACCCCTTTAAGAACTCAAGATATTCAACAAGCATTATAAATGAAGTCTTATCCATGAATCTCATTTCCAAGATGGAACACAACTGCATATTACCTCCTGCACAAGTCTATATAAAAAACCCTGATGTTAACAAAGAAAATTAGATTGAAACGTTATGCAAAAAAGAAAAAAAGATGGCACAAGCTTGTGAACCAAAGAATTTAAAAACTCACAGAAGCATAACAATTACTAGAAAATTATCAAAATTTTGAAAAGTACAGCAAAAGATACTTTACAGGAAAAATTCAATGCCGACACTAAAACGTCCATGTGCGTGCGTGCATCCATACACACACATATATACACACTCAAACACTGATGTTCGTAAGCACAAGTCCCCCTAAGCAGATGGAATTTACTTACAATATTTTACAAATTAAAATAACGCAAATTAAAGACCCGACTTTCCCTACAAAATGATCTTAACGAAAACAAATTTGCTATTACCTCATCCAAAAAAAACCAAAGCCAGAATTGCGTTATGTCAATGCCCAATAAAAATAAACAGATCGTCCGGGACTATTAGTAAGCTATCCTCAGGATATGTCATCAATAGATGATCGGCAGGGATTTGTTGCTTGCGATCCACAACAATCAGCAATCCCCAGGCTGGATATCAGTGAGGACAGCGCTGTAAGCAGATAGTGCTTTCAACATTGCAGCAACCTGGTTTGGTTTTGCAGCAGGCACAGCTCCCACTGAATTCAATGTAATACCAAACTGAGCTGCTACAATACGAGCAGCAATATCGGTTTCCAACACTGTCCACACCGACAGCAGGCCCTCTAATCACCTGATCGGAATGGAGCCCGAGCAGCAGACCCCTATCAACCCACTAAGTATGAACTACCCTGAGGAAAGGTCATCAATAGATAAGTGATAAAGTTGTACGTACCCGAAAACAGTAGCAACAAAAAACACAGCTCGCCATGCAAATGACAAAACCATCATGCAGTCCCCATCGAAGGGAAACAAATGTTATTGGACTCAATATAGTAACAAAAAGCTATTTTTAAAATTAGATTAAAAAAAAAATAGAGGAAAAAAGAAATCTATAAACACAATATCGTCATAATTCTTCTGCACCTAGAATAAAGTTAACATGTCATTATTACAGCAACAAATGCTGTAAAAGCAAAACCCCTTCAAAAAGTTACACAACTGCCTAACTTACTTTTTACATTTTTCAATGTTACATTAAAATGGTATAAAAAATACATGTTCTGTCAAAAACACCGCATATGGCTAGGTCAATGGGAAAAAATATGGCCTGTGAAATCCCAACATAAAAAGCAAAAGGTAAAAAAAAAAAAAACATACCACAAAAATAAAAAAAAACAACTCCCAGTTGATGCAGATCTTGTTGAAAATGACCAGTGTTATCAGCAAGTACTACATTCTAATGTTACCTTTATCCTGGACTTCTTTTGAAAAGCGTTCCCTCTCGATGGCAGATTCCCGTTCTATCCTTTCTATTTCTGCCAGAGCATCCAGTTCAACTTCGTCATATGGCGTTATGTTTCCTGTTTGTTGGGTTTGTGACTGAGCCACAGGAGGTTGAGACGGTTTTGCGGTTGCAGATGTGTTGGGCTGTAGGACGGGCACTTGCAAGAATTCATTCTGCTCTTGGAAACAAGCAGCAGCGTTCAAAGGGCGATTTATGTCCTGCGGAGTGACTGGCGTTTTTGATGTGTGCCCAGGATACTGGACACTGAAAGAGGAGTCACCCTCTGAGACGTTACTGTTCTCCATGCCAGAGAGAATGTCTCCTTGCTGGTCCATTTCCGAAGATCTTACACGTGACAGTCTTAATGTGAGTTTGGTAGAGTCCTTGGAGGGAGAACTAATGATGTCATACATTGCTGACTTTTCACTTGTCTCCTTCTCATCTTTGCTTATCTTTAACTTTTTCAATTTTTTTTGCTTTCTGTCAGGTGAATCCAGCAAAATATCAGGAGGGGCATCTCGCGGAGAGGTGTAGGGAGGAGGCTGGGATTGAAGAATTAATGATCTTGATCCTAAAGGAGGATAAACAAAAAGAAACGAGCGTTGCTGAAACAATACTCCATGCAGGGATGATCTCTTACAAAGACACAAAGCAAAATGCATTTTCTACTGTACATATCAGAGCATTTGTTACTGTTTTTGTGCTACAAAACCCCCATGACAGCATTCAATTCAAAAAAGTTGTGGGACAACTAATCATCCTGCTCTACACAAACCTGACAATCAGCTGATTTTGCCAGGGAAGCTGTGGCTAACCAAGCATTGCCCTTGTAGGGAAATGTATTACAGGATGGCAAGTCATATGAATAGTCGTTCTGTAATACCAAGACAGGATGGCAGAAAACCCCACCACTACGGATCAGCTCTCTGTTCCGGGTCATAGGAGGTGGTCCTGAGTAGGGGAACTTTGGTCTATTATGCTTGTATGGCTAAGGCCTGGCTCACACGGGGCGGATTTGATTTGTGGAAAATTTGAGATCCACAAATCAAGCCACCCATAGGGATACATGGGCATCCGCATAGCAGCTTTTTAGCATGCGGATGTGATCTTTTTTTCTTTCCCTCGGCATGCTGGTTGCACGCGCGGGAAGAAATTGCAGCATGTTCCATTTTTCTGCGGATCCTGCAAGGACTGTTTCCATTGAAGTCAATGGAAGCCGTCCCATCCGCGGCACACCTGCAACTGTCAAAGCAGGCATTTAAAAAAAAGTGAGAGAGACACTGCGCATGTGCTGGGCACATTGGTCGGCGTGCCCCAACGCATCCGCCGTGCTGAAGAAAGAAGATCCAGCGTGACCGAGGATCCGGAGAGGTAAGAAGTTGCCTTTTAATGTCCATTACTGCGTGCGTGCTTGTGTAAGCCAGGCCTAATACAACATACAAACACGGGGCTGTGCTGTTGGTACAAGCCCTTAAAAAGAGAATACACAGATGTAACTCGAGTAACAAGTTTAAAAAATATATAGAAATTCATATAGTATAGAATGTCTCTCATTCCTCAGTCATTTTTAGACAACTGGGTGCTGCCACTATCCAGACACAAGAATTAACCATTTTTTAGGTTTTTTATCCTCGCCGTTCAAGGGCCATAACGATCTTTATGCAGACAGAACCATATGAAGGCTTGTTTTTTGCAGAACGAGATATTTTTAAATGGTATAATTTAAAATAGCATGTAATATATTAGAAAGCTTACATTTTTAGTGGAGTAAAAAGGGCGTTGTGCAATCCTTTTTCAGGGGTTTTGCTTTTATAACCTTCATGTTGCAGTAAAAACAGCATGTTAATTTGGTTCTACAGGTTATGACGTTACCATTTTTATAGATTTTTTTTAGGTTTACAACTTTTAAAAAATTAAGAACCCTTTCTATCAAAGGATTGTTTTCTATCACCATACTGTGACACTATCCCATCAACAGAAAAATAAAATAGTCCTGTCTGTAGTCTTATTGATGCTACTTTGGGTTATATATGAATTTTTGATCACTTAATTCAGTTTTTAATGGGAGACAGGAAGCCTCTTTAACCCCTTCCCGCTGCAGGGCGTAAGTTTACGTCCTGGCAGCCTGGTACTTCCCGCAACAGGGCGTAAACTTACGTCCTGGAGATAGCGCGGGATCACATATGATCCCGCGCTATCCCGCAGCGGGAGCCGGCTGTCAGTCACAGCCGGCGTCCCGCTGCAACAGCGGGGGGTCATCGGAGATGCCTCCCCCCGCTGTTAACCCCTTCCCTGCCGCGATCTAAGTAGATCGCGGCAGAGAGAGACTTCACAGAGGGAGCCGCGCTCCCTCTGTGTCTCCGGCCGGAACTCGCGATGTGATCGCGAGAGCCCGGCCTGTCACCATGGCAACAGGACGCCAGACACTGGCGTCCTGTATTGCCTATGCCTATAATCGCTGTACAAGCGATAAGGCATGGCAGACCAGTAGCTCTGCCATGCCTTATACCAGCGATCATCAGGGCAGTGGTTAAAGTCCCTCAGAGGGACACAAACAGTGTAAAAAAAAACAAAGATTAAAAAAAGAATTTAAAAAATGTAAAAAAAATGTAAAAAAAACCCATTTTTTAATGCTTTTTCTCAGATTGGCATAAAAAAAAGGTAAAAAAATAAAAATAAAATCCCACATATTTGGTAATGTCGCGTCCGTAACGACGCGTACAATAAGTTGCACATGCTTTTGACTGTGCACGGAAAAAACCGCTTAAAAAACCGCTAATTTTTAGCATTTTGCCTCACTAAAAACGCAATAAAAGTGATCAAAAAAGCCGTATGTACCAATAAAATCTACAGCTCGTCTCGCAAAAAATAAGCCCTCATAGAGTGCCGTACATCAAAAAATAAAAAAGTTACAGGACTTTGAATGCAGCAATTTAGAAAAAAAAAAAAAGATTACCCAGAAAAAGGGTTTTTATTGCAGAAAAGTGGGAAAACCTAAAAAAAAATGTAAGAATTTTGGTATCGTTGTAACCGTACCGGTCCGCAGAAAAAATGGAATGTCTCATTTATGCTGCATGATTAACGCTGTAAAAAATAAATAAAAAAATCTATGGCAGAATTGATGCGTTTTCTCTCCCTATCATTAAAAATAAAAAAAAAAAGTTTTACAATATAGTCTATGTACCCAAAAGTGGCACCAATAAAAACTACAGTTCGCCACGCAAAAAACAAGCCCTCATACGGCCGCGTCGACGGAAAAATAAAAAAGTTATGACTTTTGATAAACGGAGAAGAAAATCCGCCAAAAATTGTTGTGTCCTTAAGCCCAAAATAGGCCGTGTCATTAAGGGGTTAAAGCATCACAGCACAGAAAAAGTTCATTGGTCTCAATATACCTGCCTTGCAAATTGGATGCTTTGACTACTGTAGTTAATCTTAAGAATGTTTCAGAAGTTTGGTATATTCTTAAAACATACCACATATATGGAACATAGAAAAAGGAGGTCAGAGGCACAAACTTACCTTTCGGGGTCCCTTCGCTTCCAGCGGGAGAGCACACCGATTGTGGGGATCGTAGGGAAAATGAGGCAGCGTTCCTTATCGAAGAATCACTATCCTGTGACAAAAGAACAAAAAGGGGTTAAATTAAAAATGCATAAACAAAATCTGTCTAAAGAAATGAGCACTCAAAAAGGAATGAAAGTCTGAGGCAGACCACTAGATAAGGATTCCCTTTCCCTTCAGTTGTAGGATTGATACTACATTCTAAACAAAACCGTTTACTGAGGTACGTTAACACAGTTCAGCATGAATATAAGGCAGGTTGTATAAGTATACATAGTGCTTATAGTGTGCAATGCACACCGAATGACCACTTTATAGAGACTCCCATCTAGCAGTGCATTGGACCTTTGCTACATGATTTTATGCTGCACTCCGGGGTCACAGATCTAATTTCCATACAGGTAAGTTTCAACAGTAAAAGGGTCAGGGGTTCTAATAGAGTTCAGTGTACATTCTGTAAATATTTTGACACTTCAAGCAGCTATAGGAGGATTGGAGTACTTGCAGTGCTTATAACTTTTCTTTTGGTGCTAGGATAAAGCAGTCAGTAAGCAGATTCAGCCTTTGAGCCAAAAACACAACTAGAGCCAATGCTTGCACTTAATAGCATCCTAGGACAGATGACTACACTATTCACTTGTTAAGTACGTACCTCACTGCCCAGTCTATGTACCATCTGCAGATAGTCCTCACTAGTGTTGTGTCTAGAATTATCAGCATGGTGGTTTGCAGAGTTTCCTGCCAATTGACCAGAAACTTTGTTTTCGTGCAGGTTCCTCAGACCACCTGCCACAATCGGGCTGGAAACAGAAGCTGTCAAGAAAAGAGTTAAAGATTTGAAGTGTGTCACTTTAGACTATTTAGACCATGGTTATTACAATGACTCATCTGCAGCCATTTAAAAGGATTGTGCAAAGTTTAAAAGTTATCCCCCATCAACAGTATAGGGGATAACTTCTGAATCAGCGGGGTGCCAACCACTGGGGCTCTGGAGTGTCCTTAAATCACAGCTATGACTGTCACACATGCCCATTGGTCGCACTCCCCCATTCAAACATAGAACAACCGATTTAATGCACACCGCATTCTGATTTACCTTGTTGCATTTGTTGATGTGTGTAACTTCCAGCGTGAGGGTATGGCATATATCCTGCAGGGCTTTGGGGAGCGTAAGGACTAGGAACAGGACTGTTTTGCTGGCCAATAAATCGATTTGTTGAACTGGTCTGAGGTGGCACAAATCGACTGAAATGAAAGGGAAAACATTTTTGTTATTATGTATTTTTCTAACATGAGATCATTTGTTGTTTTTTCAATCTTTTTTGGCAATTAAACAAAGCACTTATATTACTAATCACTCAACTCCTTTTTAAAAGCAACAACCAATCGTGTACCCATGAATAAACTGGCATATGGTGAGAGCACCATTAAATAAAATATGGAGAACTCTTGATATTTAACTGATAAATGAACTCAAACGTGTCCCTACCCTTAAGCGATCAAATAAAAACTGATCATCAGTGAAAGCATTTAGCAGACAATTAGCTGGCTACACGTGCACAGCATTGCTTTAAAGTAAATGCAAAGATGTAGGGAGAAAATCATTACCTTTTAAAATAAGCTGGAAGTTTTGAAAATATTAGAGCAGCGTTTGGAAAACATGGACTGATATTTATTAACACCTTCTGATGCAGCAACATCTTTTTGCGTCACTGCTTTAAAGTTGAGTCAATCAAGGAGCAGGTCATAACCACTTCTGACTTCTATTTTGCAGCCATGCCACTCGAGTGCATTCCAGTTTTTCAAGCACCCACTGACTTTAAGGCTGCCTGTCCACGGACGATATGTCACTGCGTTATCCGCGGCGATAATCTGGCCGCGAATAACACAGTGAACGTTTTCCATAGGCTAACTATGGAAAGCGCAACCTGACGTCCACGAGGGGAGAAGCATAGCGACTCTGCGCTCACATGATTAAACTTGCAGCAGGCTGCAATTTGCTGCAATTTTCCGCGGTGAGCCTTTTAGGCTCATCGAAGAGACCTGTCAATGCTCCACCCTCCTCCTCCGCGGTGGAATATCGCTAGCAATATTCCGTCATGGCTGTGGACAAGCAGCCTAATGGGCGATTTTGGTGCAAAAAAACACTCTAAAATGAGACTTTCTGCAATTTATAAGCATTGACCATCAGTCTTAGGGGGGAGGCAGTGTGAAGGCTCTCTCTGAGGTCTTTCATGACAATAAGTTTCAGGGTGTATTTACGTGGGCGAGTGCAATACCTGTCCGAAAAACTCAACTGTGATGTAATTTTTTTTTGCGCTCCCATTAGGATCTTAAATAGAATCACCCAAAAATACCACATCCTGCAACTTTTCTACCTCGCAGTACTGCTATGAGGGATAACTCATGTAAATTAACTTATTTAAAACTGGTTCTTTTAACATGCAATTTCTGTGGATCTCACAGCATACAGACATTGAGGGAATATTCACAAGGGTGATTTTTATATGCAAAGAGGAAACATGAGAAAGTACAAAAAAAAAAAAAACACTGCCGAACACCAATCTAATAACCCATTGTCACAGCTGTTCCATTCAACAAACCTATACATAGTTTAACTTTTTATTTTAGTGTCCGTTTTGCACATGTAAAAAATATTTTTTCTTCTCCACACACTTTGAACACTTCACCCCTAAAACAATTAAACCAAATACAATTTCTCTAAAAAATGTGCGTCGTCAAAAAGAAAAAAAAAAAGACTGCAAAATATTTTTGCTAGCCTAACCAATAAAGTTAGGGCCATTAAGCAACCACATGCACAAAATCTCTCAAGTATCTTGGCACTTAGGCATTAAGGAGTGGAGAATGATTCTGCCTGGTGAGCGACTCCAGCAGCAGACATTTTTATAAATTCTCAAATTCTGATCCATGAATGAATAAAAAAAAATAATAAAGTCTGCAATAGTCAAAAACCCAAGATAAGTTGGCTCTCCCACTGAGCAACAAAGAGTGCACATCTACAGAACAGCTCTCCAACTATTCATCCGAGCGGCAGCTATGTGAATAATGCACTTGGGAACGTATGCCATAAATAGAATTGCTGGACTGCGCATTACCTGGAAGGGCTATGAGAGATAGTGGTTGGTTGATAATTGGAAGATGCTGGGCTGCCATGCATGGAATTCTGGGGAAGCTTGTACTGAGGCATCATCACTGAGGAGGAAACACAGAAGAGGATCAGCAGGGGTTCAAATAGAAATTCCAGGAATATTACAAACTGTTTTCTTAAAGTCCTACTACATAAACCACAAAGGACGACACACACAAATGAAACAAAATATATTTTATAAAAAACACCAGTACAAGCATGGTAAAATTCTGTATTCATATCAAAGACCTTTATAGAGGTGCTACTTTCAAGAAAGCATTTAAAAGAACATGAATGTATGGGATTATTAACACAATGCTAAAGTGGGGTACAATGATTAGTCTCATATCCCTGCAAGATCACAAGTGAGAACTCACTGTGCAGAGGCAAAAAGGTTTAAAAAAAAATAAGTCGCTTTCAACAAAATCCTAAATATTTTACCCTCCCCAGGCCCAGGCGTTTTAAGCAAGGCTTCAAAGGTCTAAAATGCATGAATTTAAAGGAGATTTCAAAGCTAAAATGTGTGTTTTTTTTGTTTGTTTAGCCCTTTACACAAATGGGTCCCCTGGTGTGTAAAGGTAATATAGAGCTCATACTCCTCGCTCCCTGCAAGTTCACCGCTGCTGTCCAGGTCTCTACTATGTTGTTTTGTTTACAGGATGCAGTCAGCCTGTGACGTCCCATAAACCTGCCACTGCAGCCAATGACTGGGGATCAGCCATGATCACTGAGCTCTGTCATTGGCTGCAGCAGTCTGCTGACAGGATGGCACAGCCTGCAAACATGACGCCAGTGAGGAAACCTGCAGCTGTCAACTGGAAGCAACGAGCGCGAGCTCTTTATTATCTTTACATACTAGAGGATATGTTTGAAAAACAACTTTTTATCCGACAACCCATTTAAAAAGGATTTCCAGAAATCTTTTCAAAGTTGTTGTCCCACCAACTAACTTCCCACTGATCCCGAGAAAGATTAGCCAGAGTGTCCATCAATGGACTGAGCAGTGGTTGCGCATGCAGCTGTTGCTCCAACCTTCTCAATGGGACTGCCAGAGAGGCAGATGAGGACGTGAACTCAGTTACCTCCAGCAGTCCCACTGAAATAAATGGAGTGGCAGCGTACATGCAACTGCCGCTCATTTCATTCAGCGACGCTCCGGATGGCTGGGCAGGTCCCAGTGGTTCAATCCCCAGGAATCGATACGTTATCTCCTGCAATGTGGATAGCTTTAGAGGAACAAACCCTTTAATAATCACATAGTGGAGGGTTCTACATATTTATTCCCTCATCATTTTAAATATCAGTGCTTGCTGTACAATTTTATTTATATCAATAGGCAAAACTCTTTACAGCTTTAATACTTCAAGGCTGAACTACTCAATTTTCTGAAGTAAATACTTGAAAGGTGCAGTTTGGATTTTTTCACTTTAACCGCACAGAGGAAAATATTTCAAGATGGAGTCCAGACTGTTCAGCTAGGGCCGCATGCACAGGGCAGAGCAGGATTCCACAAGCGGAATCCAGCTCTGGTGGCAGCGGAGTCCGCAGGTACCTGCTCTCTTGAATCTTCATCTGTACTGCACAGTACAGATTGTTTTTTTTTTTTTTTTTAACTCCTGCTTTTCCTGCATCATCGACTAGCGATGACGTGGAATCAGCAAACTTTCCACAATGTCAGTTGCGGAAGGGCCACGGATAGGACTGCTTTGACTTGACAATGGAAGCCATCCGTGCGGAATCCGGGAAAAAAATTAGGCATTCTGCAATTTTCATCCACGAGCGGAAGCCGCAATTTGTTTTCGCTCGTGTGCATGAAGAATCAGTTTTGCATAGCACACTACGGGTGGTATGTGCTGCGGAATCCAGAGGCAGGCAGACGCCCACTCCGAACTTCCGCAATTAAAATCTACCCGTGTGCATTCACCCTAACAGAGTAAAGTCTAGCTAGACTGGACTCAACTGTAGAAAACTAATGCGAAGTATTTGGTTGGTACACATTTTTATTCTATGGATACAAAGAAGGTTTCTATTCACTGAAAGCAAGCATATTTTTTAAAAATAGTGTGGACCTAAAACACAACGCTATTATAAAGTTGCAGGTTTATTTGCATAGGTTCAGAAAACCCCTTTAAAATGTACTTTGTTTAAATAGACACATTTAGGTCTTCACAAGATATTTATACAAGACATGACAAAAAAAATTTCCTTTGAAATTTACACCTGAGTAATTAAAGGGCTCCCACCCCTATACATATACCAACTGTAGAATGTAGGCCTGCTTGTCCAACCACGATTTCCCCCAGCTTTGCGAACATTCGTGTTTTTAGGGAATTAAGCTGCAGCTAGACAACTTTGGTGCCAGCTTATCACCTGGGGCATTAATAGGGTTAAAGAGGATTGGGGGCATTGAGTTTCAGTTTTAACAGTTGAGTGGCCCCACATACATCAGCGAGTTGCCTGGTTCTGACGACTAAACTTCAAGAGAAACAGTGTGGCCATCTTTGTTTGGCCAGGCCTTGAGGGTCACTTTAAGAGACTTAGAAGGGGTTTCTCGTTTCTACTGATGACCTAGCTTCAGGATAAATCATTAATAGCAGATAGGCAGGGATCCACTGCTCAGGATCCCATTGATCAGCTGATCTCTTAATCATTGGGATGAGAGCCAAAATGTAACAGACGGCTACACTCCTACTGAAACCAAGAAGAGTCAAATCTTATATTACACTTCTGGCCCTGACCAGCAAGGTCGAACATCTGCATTCATGCTCAGGATCAGAAGTGTAATAGATTGCCTAGCTCCCATTGATTTCAAAGGGAGTGAAGCAGTCTACTACACTTCCGGCTCTGACCACCAATGCAGATGTCTGATCCAAGTGATCAACAGGGACCCCAAGTGGCGGATCTCTGATCTATCTGCTATTGAGGACCTAAGGCTAGGCAATCAATAGTAAAAAGTGAGAAAACCTCTTTAACAAAACACAAATTTGACTGATTTAGTTCACACGAAAGGTACCTTAAAATGGGGCCATTATCGCCCAAATTCTCGCTGAAAAGAGTGAATTTGGGCGACAATTGTCACATGCAGCTGTCGACAAGGCAGCAAGCAAGAAATCGCTAACTTGTCAGAGTGTCTTGCTTTTTAGCAAAACTAAAAACCAAGCGACAATCGGCCTGTGTTAACAGGAGCTGCTCAATGTTTGAGCGACTCCTGTTTACAGACAATGCAGGGGGGTGGGGCGGCATAAACCTGGCCAGGTCCGTTAAACAACTTTTGCATCTTTGTAAGCACAGCAGCGACAGTCAGGTGGTAGTCCCTGGGACGACTGTCAGAACCTTATGCGCCCGACAGTTATCCTGTGTAAAGGGACCTAAAATGTTCCAAACTGCAACCTGATAACACAGAAGGATCCCACTATAGCAATTTTGTTATCAGCGCTTTCACGTTCATTGCTTCATGAATATTGAAATAGATCAGTTGGGGGGTGTCACAAAATGATTATAGCTAGATATGATTGGCACTGAAATAAAACAGGTGATTAAATACATGTACTAGAAAGTAGAGCTCTCCGATCAGGAACCTAAATTTCATAATTCTCAACAAGACAAGTTAGAGATTAGATAAAACTAATTCCATTTAGGTCTTACCACCATATCTGCTCTGCATACTTTTTTCCCTGAAAACATTGGGATTTCTAGCCAAGGTGGCCTGCAGCAGGACTGGTATGTCGCCTTCAGGATCATCGCTTCCCAGGTTATCTTTTAGTTCTCTGTTAAAAGAAAGCAGATGAGTAATAGTTAAGGGACTGCAATATCCCAATGCAGCAAATTGCTTTACTACCACTTCAAAATGTAAAAAGATCTATCAGAAAAACGCCAAAAGAAGTCTGGAAGGGATTAATAATTGTCTAGACATTGGCTAAGTACAATCCCTCAGCATAATAGCACTTCCACACACGTTGGGGCTTTTCTATTAATGACTTGCGTTTAGTTGGAATGATCATTGTTCAAACTAACGTGAAAGATAATTGCTCTGTCTAAACTAACTCATGAGAATTGTTCGCTTTTCGTTCCGTTTGTGCAGGACTAAAAATCATTGTTGGCGCATTCACTTGTCGCTCCGTTAAAGCAGAATTCATTCAGTGTTTTACTGAGTAATGTTAAACACTGAACCAGAAGTGAATGATTCTCAACTATTAATCTGCCTGTCTAAACAGGCTGCAGAAGTGCGAACGCGCTGGTCATGATGTCACCAAGTCGTTCACTCGTGCAAATGAGAATTGTGCAGTTCTTGTTTAGTGTAAAAGGAGCATTATTACCCATGTACAGTAGTTAAACACCCCCCCCCCCCCCCACACACACACACACACCGATACAGATGTCAGTAAACCATGAATGTCCCATGTGAATAGAGCAGTGGTGTCGACGTTTTGCTGCCGCTCCCTTCATTTGTGAGGGAGATTGAAAAGCACATAAATCTCCACTTGTCACACAGAAGTGAATACAGCAAGCATGTCGACTCCCGCTGCACTCACATGGGACATTCTGCTGAACCAGTCTCAGGATCACGGAGGGTCCCAAAAATTACAAATCTAACAAATATCCTGTATATGCTTGAACTCCCTAAAGGACACAGCCCTTTTTCCCCCCATTTTTGTTTTTCCCTCCCCCCTTTTAAAAAATCCTAACTCTTATGTATCCATCGATGTAGCTGTCCGAGGGTTGTTTTTTGCGAGACAAGTTGTATTTTTCAGTAGTACTAGTTCAGCGTACCATATAATGTACAGAAAAACTTTTAAAAAATTCTAAGTGGCGTGAAATTGAAAACAAACAAAATTCTGCCATTTTTGAGTGCACCTTGTTTCTACAGAGTACACACCAACAAAAATGACATAACCATTCTAAGAGTCAGTACGATTACTGCAATACCAAAAATTTATATTCGGGTTTTTGGTTTTTTTTGCTCACCTCTCCGGATCCGCCACGAGTCTCTTGCCCGGCGAGCATGCGCAGTACATGACGCGTATTCTCACGGGGATGTATCGTGGGATGGACGGCTTCCATTGACTGCAATGGAAGCCGTCCGTGTGATTTTCTGCACAAAATAAAACATGCTGCGATTCTTCCCCCGCGAGAGGAAAGTCATAGTTGATTCCACTTGTGAGCATGTGAGAATCGTTTACCACAGCATGTTTATAGACGGACTTATAATCCGTCTGTGGGCATTAGCCTTAGGCCCAATGTCCACGGGCGGATTTGATTTGCGGGATCCGCAAATCAAGCTGCCCATAGGGATGCATGGGTGCCCACAAAGCGGTGAAAGGCATGCGGATGTGATTTTTTTTCCCCGGCATGCGGATCGCACCCATGGGAAGAAACCACAGCATGTTTTATTTTCCAGCGGATCCTGCGCAGACAACTTTCATTGAAGTCAGTGGAAGCTGTCCAATCTGCGGACCACCCGCAGCTGTCACTGTGGATGTGCCGCGGATCCGTGGGATTTAAAGAAGGAAAAAAAAAAAAGGACTGTCCATCTCAGACTCGGAAAGAACTTGTGTGTAAAAACTGAATGTATGAATACAGCCTTTATTTACAAAGTGTACAGAGGACCCCGTCCTCTCAAGGATCAAAGTCTGACAGAGATGAGAAACCTGGCCTAAGGGAATATGATGTAAAAGTGCCCTTCTCTGCTAACACAATGCTTTTCTTTTACTTTAGACCCAATGAAGACTGGGACAGATGTGAGGGATGATAGTCTACCGCTGTGGGATATGTCTGCAATAAACAGGAAATAAATAGACAAAATAAACTCAATTCATGCAGAAAGATACACTGAAATCTGCACTGGTTTGCATCACGCACGACAACTTCCAATTACTCTATGGTAAATTAAGTGCCTTGGTTGAGCGCAGTACTTGGATACTTAGGTTGTGGACAATGATATTGCCCAGTTATTTGTCTTACAGCAAAAGAGTGCCTGTCTTTTACACTTGGGGTGTCAAAGAAGTGTCAGAAGATTAAGTAATTGAAAGTGGGGGGATCTGCTGCTCGAGACCCTTGCAAAGTAGCTGTTTCAAGTGACTGCAGCGCTGGCTTGAGCACTGAACCCACTTCACTACATACCAGACACAGTGACAAATATCGTATAGCACTGTATAAGGAAAATATATAAACAGTACAGCGCTCAGGGGTGCAACCACAGTGGTGGTTGGAAGGCAGATAAAAGAATAAATCACCCCCCAAATCCAAGTTTGCTCATCACATATCCATTAAAATCTAAAGGGTTAAACATAAAACCCACACTTTATGGTGAAGAATTCAGGACTTTATTGCAGGACTTTACTTGTTATGGCTTGAAAAAGGAGACAATTTGCTGGCAATTAGTAAACACCAGTATAAATAAGATACATTCCCAGTACATTGTAGGGTACTTGAATTTAAAGGGTAGATTATCTTCAGGCCTCCCGGGATTGATGGCGCTAGTGAGTACAGTCTGGCATTTCTGTCATACCAGGTAAGTCCTACTCTTGTCATTTCCCGTAAATTGGCATATTTTCCGTCAGAGCGCTATCCCTAGAGTTAATACTGAACATCTAATAGCGGTTGTGCCTGGTATAGCAGCTCAAACTCGTTCACTTGAATGGGAGGGAGCTGCTCTTAGGCCATGTGCCTGATGAACGTGACATTACAGGCTTGAGAAGAGGCGAGGGTCCCGAGTGGCAAACCCCATCGGTCTGATATTGACGGCCTATCCTGAGGATGGATCATCAATATATTAGGGTAGTTTTGCAGATAGTCGTCCGTAGCTCAAACAAGCAATTACTAAGAACCAAGTGACTGACGGGCCGTGTAAACAGGAGCTGCTCAATCTCTGAGCGACTCCTGTTTACTGTAAATGGAGGCGGCGCAGCTGGGGAGCGTTCCAGCCGCCTCCATTAACAGTAAACAGGAATCACTCAAAGATTGAGCAGCTTTTGTTTACATGGCTTGTCAATCACTCTGTTTACTGTGAATGGAGGTGGGCGTCCGGAACGTTTTTCAGCCTGCGCCGCCTCCATTCACTTAAATGACTATTGCACCTGTGTAATGTACAGGAGTGATAGCCAGATGATAGTCCGCGAGACTGCGTCTGACAGTTGTTTTGTGTACCTTTAGTCTCAGAAATCCCCTTTAAATTAAATAAGTGTAATGCTAGTATAACTATATTTTAGGGTAAGTACAATTACACCCATTAAACTGCCCTTAGAGTGTCAATCAGCAACTACATAAGACCGGGCTCACATGAACAGGTCTGATTCTGCATGCAGATGACCTACAATCGTTCGCAGTAAGTAATTACAAATGGTCATGGATGCGAGTGTTATTTTGCGCAGAGGTACGTGTATGCACTGCGTATCGTCTATGCGGAAGAAAGAGCTCTTGCTCCTCTCCAGCCGAAATTCTGGCTGTTCTAGCTATATTACTATGAAGCAGTGAGCAATTCCGCGGCTCATACGCAGTTAATTGTGTATGGACGACAGAACACTCATATTCACTGACTTTAATGTAGGCCATCCGCGCTAAAATAAAGCGTGCCACGATTTATCTTTTGCTTGCGGAATCCGCAATTCCTATCTGCACATCTAAGCGAACCTGTAAAAGTTCATGCCTTTCAATGCCCGCATATTCCTGCGTATCGTCCACATGGACACTGATCACGGAATCCGCAATTCAAATCCGTCCATTTGAGCCCGGTCTAAGACTGTATCACTCCATCTGACGAGAGGAGATCAGGAGTGTCCATAGCTGCTGACTGGCTGAGAAGCCTCCATAATATGCATGTGAATCCCCAGGGGAAGGTTGGGGGCTTTCCTTCCAAACATTTGCCCTTGGATTTACATCCACTATTAGACAATCATAGCAACATCCTCATTTTAATGGGTCTTAAGTGGAAATGATGCCTCAGACACTTTTATATTGCATGAATACTAAGGAAACAATGAACAGGACTGAACTGCAATGCCAGACACAGCCAGCGAACACATGTGGCACTGTTCTGGTAAAAATATACCCCCAATCGTCCATTTTTATCTAAATTAGGTCCATCTGTTTACCTCTTTCACTGCAGGACAATTTTTTTTGTCAGTCACAAAGATAAAAACTGAAGCATTAAAATATGAAATCACAACCCCAGACACATGGCACTTTATATTCGTGAAAAATATCATGCAATTTTGTATCAATTTGTAAGGCTTTGTTTAAAAAAAAAAAAAAAGGTGCATAAAAATTCAGAATTGCCGCTCAAAGCCTGACCAAAGTCAAAGACATACAACTTCTCCTCCAGAGACTAAAGACAAGCAGAGCTCATACATGTCACGTCTGCGACACAGACCAAAAAAATATCAAAATGGAAAACTAAGATTGCCGTGACCCCATGCCAGTAAACCTCAGAGTCACAAAATCAACAAACATGATTAGATGTGAACCTGCTCATCATATCACCCCTTTAGTAGAAATCTCTCTGGCATAAAGGAACGAGCCTGCCAATTTAGTAAGATCTATGGTTGATAACCAGGATGTATTTCATGCATACTTGGCAGTGAAAGGGTTGAAGTTGGCACATGGCTAATAAGCAGCATTAAATAAAAAAAAAAACAAAAACAAAAACATAACACATAATGGCAGAAATCCCTGTACTTACATGTGGTCTGTTGACACCTGATTGAGGCTATGGACAAGCTGTGACACCAGAGGTTCATCCCTGCACGCCAGAAGGCAGGTCACCTGTTCTTGTATCCGTCCATTAAAGAGAAGGCTCTTTGTAGTTGTAGCAGGTAAAGGGGATGGAAGAGGCAGCTGGTTCAATACTGTCGAAGAGAATGACAATCAGGTGAAACTTTACAACTAAAAAGGTGTAATTTAATAGCGCGCACACTTGTCTACCAGTATTTCTAGGCCTGTAGCACAGGTTACATTGTAAGCAGGGATGTAACAGATAAATGTAGGCTTTACTATGCTGCCTACTGGCACAGAAAGCAGATGAAACAAGTAAAATACGATCGCCTGGCGTATATGTCAAAGGTGTTCAACCCCCTGTGGGCCTAACGGATGCCAAAATAGCATCAACTTGTTATCCGTCCATTATAGTTGTCCTCCTGCCTCCCTATTGTTTGGGAAAGCAGCCTGCTTTTCAGCCAGACACTACAGAACACAAGCGTTTTCCTGGGCATTTACCAATGCTTTGCTTTTTCCCTGAAAATCTCAGCAGCTTAATGGAATCTGTTGCAAAATACTGAGCAGATCATCCCTGCATAACCAAAGACGCTATCCGGGAGTCTGGAAAAGTTAGGCAACATCACAAAGGTTATAGTCACGTATAACCACTCTGATTATACACGATTACTACCAACTTTATCAAAGGTAGATAAGTAGGTTTTATAGAAGTGCACTAGTATTATCATTTGGTCATTAACCCCTTCACATTCGGAGCACACGGGCTATATATGGAGCAGAAGTCAATCCCTTTGACAGATGACACCCACCTGCTCAGCTGCGAACAGTGCCTACAGTGATCATGGGTGTTACCCTGTTAATTACCCATCAATTCTGACCATGGCATTTAAATTCACTAGCCCTAATCAGCACCCCTGTGATGAGATCGCAAAGTACCATTTGGTTGCTACGGCAGCCTGGGGCCTCTTAAGAATTTTTTAAAAGTCTTCTCGTACATTAAATCGTATCATTGAAAAGTACAACTCGTCCCACCAAAAACCCTCAGACAGCTACGTCCATTGGAAAATAAAAATTAGGATTTTTTTTAAAGTTTAGAGGAAAAACAAATAGGGGGGGGGGGGGGGGTGACATCATTAGGGGGTTACCAAAAAAGCCACTTGGATCAAACTAGTGTCCAAGTACTATATGGAACCATCTGCAGTCAGCAGTTGCTCCTAAGTAACTGTGTACAATAGGAAGTGCGCTCATTACCTTGGAAAAGTAAAAAGGAAGCACATTAATAAGAACTCCGCCGCTTTCTCAAGACAGCAATGAATTTGTTCCTGAAGAACAGACCACAGCTATGAAGATGAAATGATTTGGCTTTGATAAATGGCATTGTGGTGCCTCCATGAGTGCATTAGTCTTAAACATTTAAGATTTAATATGTGTTTTCACGGCTGCAAAATTGCAATGGCCAGATGCTGCAAAAAATACAAGTGGCGCAAAAACAATACACAAAAAATAAAAAAGCACAAAGCAGTCACTTCAAAGTGTTTAAAGGGTTTTCTGTCTCAACGGAATCTGCAAATAGGGGTTATATTTGCACAGTATGTGTTAACACTTCTGCTGCCCGTTAGCATCTTGCAATAAGTCATAAAGTCCTTCAAGCTTCTGCTACATCCACCGCTAGGTCTCTGTGTATACAAGAGTCACTTCCGCTGTCACCACTGGCGCTGTGGCTCGCCTATAGAGCTTCCAGGAAACATGCTAGCCAGCACTTGTACCATCCTTAACATGCATGCAACTGCTGAAACTAGCACCGACCAACTACACGCAGCCACACCAAGTTTAGCCATATTTATTACATCCAGCTGCTCGTCCGTAATACAGGACTTGCAGAACAGCGCACACGGTTGCTGTGCATGCTCAGGGGTGACTGCCTCTGTCAACCCACCCAACTGCAGTCAGGGACAGATGTCAGAACGCACCGACAGGGCTGGAAGCTGCCCGCAATGGACAGCCAAGGAAAAGGCATAAGGTGCGGAAGGAGGCAAGGAAAACGCATTATGGAAAATTGAATTACGGCAATGTGGTTTAACCCTTTGAGTGGCGGGTTTCTTACCCCCCTGTCGTGCCCACCAGGGCAGGTTTTATAAATGGGCCAATCATTTAATTTCAACTAACTTTCCTATCACGTTCCAAGAGCCATAACTTTTTCATTTTTCCATTGACACGGCCATGTGAGGGCTTGCTTTTTGCGGGACAAGTTGTACTTTTTGATGGCATCATTTGTGGGTATATATAATGTATTGCATAACTTTTGTAGAAAAATTTGTAGGAAGATTGGGGGGGGAAAAAATAAATTCTGCCATTTGTTTTTTGGATTTCATTTTTACGGCGTTCAGCGTGCAGAATAAATAATGTGATAAAATTATTCTGAGCCAGCACGATTCCGGCGATACCGAGTTTATACAGTTTTATGTTTTTCTATTTTTGTACATTTAAAACTTTTTTTCTTAAAGGTTTGCTTTTGTGTTATATTCTAAGAGACATTCATTTTTTTTTTCCATTGCCAGCGCTCTAGAAGGCCTTGTTTTTTGCGGGATGAACTCCAGTCTTCATTTATCTAATTTTTAGGAACATGTAAAATTTAATCGCTTTTTATTCCATTTTTTCTAGTGGCAAGATAATCATAATCTGTAATTTTTTTTTTTTTCACTGCATTCTCTAAGCAGTATAAATAATATATTAAAGTCATTCTACAGGCCAGTACGATTATGCCAAAACCAAATTATAATCGTTTTCTTTTTCGCGCCTTTTTTTTTTTTTTTTTTAAACTGTGAAAAAGGAATAAAAGAGATTTTTAAAAAAATGGAGCATGAAAAAATCTGGACCATGCTCCATTTTCGTGCGGGTCTCCTGCGGGGACGGCTCCCGCAGGCTTCTATTGAAGCCTATGGAAGCCGTCCGGATCCGCGGGAGACCTAAAATAGGAATTTAAAAGAATTAACTCACCCGCAGCGGACCGGGAAGGCCTTCTGTTCCTCACGGCCGGATCTTTCTTGCTTCGGCTCGGCGGATGTGCCCGGCATGTCGGCGACGTGCCAGCGACGTGCCGCCGGCGTGACGAGTTCATCCGCCGGCCGAAAAAGAGGATCCGGCCGTGAGGAAGAGAAGACCTTCCCGGCCCGCTGCGGGTGAGTTAATTCTTTTAAATTCCTATTTTCAGCGCTCATGTCCGCGGGGCAGGAGGGACCCGCTGCAGATTCTCCATGGAGAATCCGTAGCGGGCCTGATTTTCCCCGTGGACATGAGGCCTAAACAGCACCACTGAAAAATTCACCTCATCCCACAAAAAAAAAAACAAGCCCTCATACAGCGACATCGATGAATAAATAAAGGAGTTATGATTTTTTTAAATGGGGGGAGGAAAAAAAAAAAGAAGGGGGGGGGAGGGAAAAAAAAGAAAGGGGGGGGGGGAAGTAGGGGGGGCGCATCATTAAGGGATTAAATAATGTACTAACTTCCTTCTCTGTGTCATTGCGACGCAGGGATACCACATGTGTAATTTTGTTTTTAATTTTTTACAAAGTAAAGGAAGAAGTGTGTTTTTATTTTTTAATTTTTTTTTTTTTTAATTTTTGTCTCTTTAGGGGACTTCCAAAGAGAGCCATCAGGACCCCCTGATCACATTCCGGATGTCCGATGGTGACAGCTCTTTACATGCTGCAGTCATATAGACCGCGGCATGTAAAGGGTTAACAGCAGAGATCTGAGGTTTTCTCCATTCTCTGCTGTGTAAAAGCTAGTGCCTGGCTATCCTTTGACAGCCAAGCACCAGCTCTCCCTG
Organism: Eleutherodactylus coqui; assembly: GCF_035609145.1. Taxonomy (NCBI): domain Eukaryota; kingdom Metazoa; phylum Chordata; class Amphibia; order Anura; family Eleutherodactylidae; genus Eleutherodactylus; species Eleutherodactylus coqui. The sequence goes on from NC_089841.1 coordinate 45,446,653, forward strand.
CCATAGAGACCATCGGCTAGCTTCTGACAAGCTGATGCTCTTCCCCATCCCTCTCTATTGCCTTAACATAGCGGCCATTCAATAGTGAACGGCTGCTATTTACACTAAGCGATCGGCTCATCGACCATAGTTTATGCAGCATAAAGGATGGACGATGAGCTGAACGATGATTGTTCAGTGTAAACAGCAGCCGTCCAGTATTGAATGGCCGCTATGTTAAGTAAATGAAGAGGGGCGGGGGGAGCAAGAGGAGAGATGTCTGCTGCCGCCTCCTTGCTGGCCGTTCTGTGAGCGAGCCAATGTTAACAGCACAGGAGTGAGTATATGCGGGAAGACGAGTGTCGGGCATAGTTTGCCCGACATTCGTCCAGTCTAAATGGACCTTTAGGGAGTTAAAGTCTCACCAGTATGACAAAACCTCGTTAGCATGGCACATCAGGGCTGGTCCAGACATGGAAAAATGGTCACAGATTAGCAGTGCAAATTCCACACCACAAATCTACCACAATATGTAGTACTATACATATACTGGGGATGAGGTGTGAAAACACTATTTCTTTGCAGTAGAGAAAACAAACAGTGATTTCTAATTAAACTCGCAGCATGCTCATGTGACAGAAATGCTGTTGCGTTTCAGAGCGAATTTCACCTTTGCAAAGCATAGGTTGTAATCTATGGCCTAATCTGTGAGAAAATCCATCTGCAACATGTGGATTTTTCTGCAGCGCCTGTTGGTCAGAACGATTTGACCTCCTCCCTTAACCCTTTTTGTAAGCTGCTTAAATCCATCCACAGGACCCCTTTTTGCTGGATGTCTTCCTCCATCACGCCATTCTCTGTATACTCTCCACACCGCTACATTAGAATACCCCACGCGGTCTAGCAACGATGACCGTGCGTCGTTGGAAGTCGCTCCGATTGCTAGATTTTCCCATCTAATATGGATTCACACTGAAACCGATCCACAGAAAACTTGTCACGTGATTTTATGCCGCAGTCCGGGGTCACAGGGATAATTTTCATCCAGGGAAGCGTTAATCGTGAAAGGCCCAGGGCTCTAATAAAGTGACCATTCAGTGCATTTCTATTTCAACACAAGCCATATTGGGTGGAGAGAGTTGCTTTCATCTCCCATGGGCTCACACTAAACACAGTAATTCTTCATCATGTCATGGTCATGCATAGACAAGCAGAGGGTGACATCCTCTGGTTTCTCACTTCTACACAATCTTGGCCATTCTGGTTTAGCGAACTGCAGGTGAGCTACAGATACATAACAAGTGAAAGAAAATAGACAAAAGAGAAAGACAAAATGCAGATACAGGCAGCATGTACTTACAGTCTGTGAGACTAGCAATTCCCGCTAGAGTCGTAATGGGAACATGAGGCATATCCCCATTCATCCTGAAGCTGTAGGATGGTGGAATCTATGCAGGTATTTTAATGGAGGTGCCACCTGTCATTACTTCCCATCTCATATACACTAAAAAGAAAAAGAAAAAATCTGCGTTATTCATATATACTGACATAGCAGCAAACAAGCACAAAACAGACAAGTACATATTTGCTCACATTTCTACAAGTTTGGTTAGACCTCAGGGTTTCCTCACCCGCACCAATACAGCTGCATTTATATACATGTTCATTGTGCCCTGTATATGAAGGCTGATGTATGATGAACCCCCGATGGCGATAGTCAGAATTCACAGAGTGCAATAACGGCGCCAACTATGTAATAATTGGGGCATGTTCTCGGAGGCTTTAAAGGCAAGATGCACATTGGATTTTCCCGATGTGATTTTAACAGCTTAACCCTTTCCAGTCCAATTTGTATCCTGGTTTTCCTAGGGGACTTACTCTTTTCCTGCCGTTATACAACGGCGCTATATGCTGGCTAAAGCCAGTACTGCATGAGATGACAAGTTGAATAGGCTCCTACAGCAGAGTGGTTGGTAATATACAGTAAGAGAACCCTGACGGATGTCTTCCAACATCGGAGCTGTACAGCCTTAAATCATAATGTCTTCAGAGGTCAGACAGTGGATTGTAAAGGGTTAATCCATGGCTGAACTGGTGTGTCAAGCAAATTTAGGCCTAGTCATAGTGTAGTCATAGTATCATAGCATGTAAGGTCGGAAAAAAAAAGAGGTATGTCCATCCAGTTCAGCCTATTAACCCTCAAAATGAAGGTTAAAAAACCCCAATGAGGTAGAAGCCAATTTTCCCCATTTAGGGCTCATGTCCATGGGAGTCTGATTCCACATGCAGGAGCCCTCAGCGGACTCTGCCCTGCCCGCAGCAGAGGAGCCTGCTTACCTGTCCAGGTCTTCTCTTTTTCTCTACTGCGGATGTGTGCAGTAGTGCCAGCTGGCGCACATGTGCATGAGAGTCTTGTTTTTTTTTTAACCACCTGCGTTCCCGCGGAATGTGCAATGTGAAGTGCGGAAGGGCCGTGATTCTGACGGCTTTCATTGACTGTAATGGAAGCCGTCCATGTGGGATACTGCAACGTCCGTGGACAGGCAGCCTAAGGCCTCCATCACGGAATAAGGGCTCCTGCACACTTGCTTTTTTTTTTTTTGCGCGTTTTCACGCGACATCGCTGTGTTTTTTTCACGGGATCGTTAATGGGACTTTCTAATGTTAAAAAAGCATCGGACAAAAATTGCAAAGCACAAACTTACAATGTGTTTTTAACATTAGAAAGTCCCATTGACAATCGCATGAAAATGCAGCAATATCGCATGAAAAAAAGCGCGCAAGAAAAACGCAAGTGTGCAGGAGCCCTAACACTCTTATTGTTTTGAATGAGACCGCTCAGACAGCCGCTCGATCGCAGCGCTTTCTAGCGCCGCAGTTTTCGAGCGGTGTCTGTTCTATTTTTGACCGTTTAGCACACCTCAATGATGAGCTATGCTAAACTCTGTGGTAAAATTGTGGCGTTTACCACAACACATCGCACACGTATTAGGGGGGGGGGGGGTCTAGGAATTACAGTGTGGATCTGCATAGCATTCAATAGTATATTCTAGTACGCTGATTCCGCAGCCATGAGAATAAGGCCTTTAGGCCACGTTCATACAGCGACAGATTTCCTGCAGATTTTCCATGCATAATTTCCTCAAATTCTTGCCCATATGCTGCTGGGAGGAAAAAATAAATAAATCGCCCAGGGCAAATTGAACTGCTGCACGGGTTTTAAATCCACAGCATGTCAATTTATGCTGCGAATTATCAGCACGATTATGTGCAGATGCAGATCCACACCAAATCTGCAGCAAGTTTTCTGTTGCAGAAAGTCGGCTTTGTGTGAATGTAGTTTGTTTATAGGGCGTTTACTTCTCATGGTAACTTGTACCTCAGTCTATACTACGTCACTTCATGACAGATTCTGGGCCAAATCTACGATGGAAATCTGCATTCAGGATTTGCCCTTTGAAAAGGCTAAATCTACATATGGACCCACGGACATACAAGCACATAGCTGCGGATTTCTAATCCATGCAGATTCGGCCTGTGTGAACAGAACCTTTCGTGTAGTGTTTAGTATAATCACTAGTAAAACTTAAACCATAGGAGCCTTTTATGCAAGATGGAAATGGCACATTTTTAGCCACCAGAACATGTACACCATGATGTTACTATAGGAGGTCGCTAGATTTATTGCTTGTACAGAGTAATCAACTAAAGTGGTGTGAAATTCGCCTGTACTTCAGTTTATTCGCAGCAGTACCTTCTGGGACTAAAGTGGATTTTTCTGCCTCTTGAGCTCGATGTTCATTTAGGTGCTTTTTCAAAATTGCATTATGTTAGCAGGAAAGAGTCCTATAAACGCACCCAGCTACATAAATATCGATACGTACAGTATTTTATACAATACTCTATAGGACATGTGGAGGTCAGGTGGCTGCTTCTGAGGTTGCAGCGTCTTCTCTGCCGGACAGATGAGGATGAACAAGTAACTGCAGTTACACTATGTAGTCACTCCTTTATAACTTACCATAAATCAATTCTCTCAAGCAGAGGAAACTCAGCAGCTTCAAAAGCAGCCAATACACCACACCAGGGCTCTCACCACATACCCAGTGGATCAGAAAGAGAACCAGGACCAGGACCCCGCCCGCAGCTGCCCGGGCCCCCACATAGCCCCCTTAAACATTTATCGAGACAAACACGCAAAAGCTATGCAATAGAAATAATAGTTGGTACCATTCTATCATGAATCCTGGAATATCTCGATGTAAACTTTAATAAGAGTAAAGTAAATACAAAAAAACTAAAATCTGTTTCTATAAATATGAGCTGCATATAACTAGAAGCCATATTCTATGTGGGACAACCCCTTAAATTAGACACAAATGACTACAACGTCTTAAAGCTGAATCTAAAAGGCTCCTTTGAAAGTGGTTGACCCAGAAGTTTTCCCCTATCCTTTGGGACTCCCACCAATCCTGAGAACTGGGGTTTGGTATCTCCCAGATTAAACTAAGTGACAGTAGCACATTTGCACTGCCCTCCACATACAGAGAGCACTCAGCCATCTCTGGTAGCACCTTTAAACACCATCATCATCCTTGAGCCCCTTCGCAGGGACACAGCGCTGGAACGGGGCGCCCAGCGAGTATTCAATATCACTCCCGAAACGGTCGCATCATTGATCCCCGTAACGTACATTATGAGGGCCTAAAGGTGATGATAGTGTCCCTTTAAAGTGAATGGAAAGATACAGCGCATGTGTGAACACAGCTTCATTCATTTGTAGACACACAGGACCTCCATTATAAGGATTGCAGCGCCCCAGAGGTTGGCCCCCACCCATTAATAAGTCAAGGTGCTTTTTCACAAAACACTTATAGTTTGATTCCCACAACCCAGCGAGAACCTAAATGATTCGTTCAGTGTAAATGCATGCACCGACTGAACGACGAACCAGAAGTTGTTTATTTCTGGTGTGTGGTTCAGTTCTTGCATACAGAAAACTTGAATTTACTGCCACATATGTCACTTATAACTGCCTGCTTACTATGAATGAAGACAGGCGGGCCAGAATGAACATTCGGTCAGTGATGCTCCTTGCTGTGTAAAAGCACAGTATCAATAATCATTGGGGCGACCTGTCTGGCATCTGTTGCCTCACAGCTCGTCTTGTGTAAAAAGCACCACCCGTATGATGCTGTCCTGTAGGAGATAAAGCGGCTGTCCTGCAAAAGTTTATACCAATCCAGAAATGCTCGTGCTTCTGCATTCTGGGCCATGCACACGTTTCCTGCTCGCTGCATTTCTAGAAATCCTCATTGCACATGCTCCTGGCTCCCCTTCTAATGCATACCATACATACAGTTTCCATTACCTAAATCTGTCACTTTTCCAAGTTCATTGCTTGTAAAACCACTTTTGTGTTTCCAGTGTACAAATAGTTTTACAGAAATGTACAAATGCAGCGTGCGCCTGACATGACCTCTTCAGAGCGGTAACCAGCTCAATATCAGAGAAAGCCCCAGTGAGAACATAGAGATCTTCATGTTTTGCATATACACAAGACTTGTCTGGAGGAACCTCGGTGAAGAAGCCGCTAGAGACGCCAGTGTATACAACGCTGGGAACCTGCAGCTGAGCCTGTAAATGACCTCTGTGAAGTCAGTACCCCATCTTTCAAAAAAGTTATTTTTTTTTATGAGTTCTGGATGCACCCCAAAGAGTTCTAGAGTTCCCTATTAATTTTTAAAATAGTTCTAGCGAATTAGGCAAAAAAATCAACAAATGTATCTCTGCGGTGCTAACTTCCAAAAATGATATTAATAAATCAGCGAGAACTTTGTAAATATGGGTTCTAGAGCTTCGAGCATTAAGAGTTTTCTTCAGAACTCTTGAGGTGCTACCCAGAACTCTTATAAAATCGCAGGATTTCCCCCAAAATTATTTACACATAACTGTAATATTTGGAGCCGGCATCTAAAAATCAGCGAGAACTTTGTAAATATTGGTTCTAGAGCTTCGAGCATTAAGAGTTTTCTTCAGATCTCTTGAGGTGCTACCCAGAACTCTTATAAAATAGCAGGATTTCCCCAAAAATTATTTACACATAATAACTGAAATTTTTTTGATCCGGCATTTGAAAATCAGCGAGAACTTTGTAAATATTGGTTCTACAGCTTCGAGCATTCAGAGTTTTCTTCGGAACTCTTGAGGTGCTACCCAGAACTCTTATAAAATCGCAGGATTTCCCCAAATTTTTTTTTACACATAACTGAAATTTTTTTGATCCGGCATTTGAAAATCAGCGAGAACTTTGTAAATATTGGTTCTAGAGTTTCGAGCATTAAGAGTTTTCTTCAGAACTCTTGAGGTGCTACCCAGAACTCTTATAAAATCGCAGGATTTCCCCCAAAATTATTTACACATAATAACTGAAATTTTTGGATCCGGCATCTAAAATTCAGCGAGAACTTTGTAAATATTGGTTCTAGAGCTTCGAGCATTCAGAGTTTTCTTCAGAACTCTTGAGGTGCTACCCAGAACTCTTATAAAATAGCAGGATTTCCCAAAAATTTTTTTTTTTTTACACATAACTGAAATTTTTCTGATCCGGCATCTAAAAGTCAGCGAGAACTTTATAAATATTGGTTCTAGAGCTTCGAGCATTAAGAGTTTTCTTCAGAACTCTTGAGGTGCTACCCAGAACTCTTATAAAATCGCAGGATTTCCCCAAAAATTTATTTAGACATAACTGAAATTTTTTTTGATCCGGCATCTAAAAATCAGCGAGAACTTTGTAAATATTGGTTCTATTGGTTCGGAAATCTTGCGGTTTGGCCGCAGCGAAAAACCGCAAGATTTCCGCCAGGAGTACCGCCGCTGCAAAACCCGCGGCAGCTTTGAAGCGGCCCGGCCGCCCGCTCTTCCGCTGAGGCCAGCGCTCCCATAGAGGCGAGCGCGCCCGCAGCGGGGGAAAAAAAATGAACATGCCGCGGTCGGCAAATCCGCGCTGGCTTAGCCGCAGCGGATTTGACGTCCCGTGTGGACGACAAGCTGGCTAATCCCGGGATTAGCGGCCGCATGCGGATTTGCCGCGGCGAAATTCTGCACAGAATTTCCGCGGCAAATCCGCCCCGTGTGAACCCAGCCTTAGAAAACTGATTATATCAAGCAAACATGCAGTGGGCATAGAAGTGAAATAAGATGAGAGAGAAGGAGAAAAGAAAGAAATGAAACCATGTGGTTAGGTCCGGAGAAAATCAAAACTGGTTCCAGATCATCCAGATAGAGGCACATTTCTCATGTCCTAGTTCGTCTCTGGCACTGAGCTCTTCCATATCTTTCAGGTGATCTAAAGCTTCCCACCACATTATTCTAGAGGGAGGTGTCGTAGATTACCATATTCTGGGGATTATCTGTTGCATGGCCAGTATAAAAAATCTGAGTAGGGAGCTTTTCAAATGTGCCACTGATCCTGGGAACATAGACAGTACTACTATTTCTGGCGTAAACTGGACCTGAGTTCTGCATACTGTGGAGTAAAGAGTGTTGATCTCCTGCCAGAATGGGCGCATCAGAGGACATGACCACCAGAGGTGAACAAATGACCCTATTTCCGATTGGCATCTCCAACATTTATCCGGATACTGGGGGAATATCCTGGCTAGTTTCACTGGGGTCTGGTACCATCTTGTTAGTATTTTGTAGTTTAACTCCTGCACCTTGCTAGAAACCGACATTTTATGTGACAGGATGTATGATTTTTTTTCCAAGACTCCTCTGGGGGCGCCACCTAGTTCTCGCTCCCAATTCCTTTCAATGTCTTTCCCGCAATTGCGCGTGTCCTCCTCAACCAACATCTGATATAAAGTCGATATTGTTTTTCAAATGCCGCGATTTTATAAGAGTTCTGGGTAGCACCTCAACAGTTCTGAAGAAAACTCCTAATGCTCGAAGCTCTAGAACCCATATTTACAAAGTTCTCGCTGATTTTTAGATGCCGGATCCAAAAATTTCAGTTATTATGTGTAAATAATTTTTTGGGAAATCCTGCTATTTTATAAGAGTTCTGGATAGCACCTCCAGAGTTCTGAAGAAAACTCTTAATGCTCGAAGCTCTAGAACCAATATTTATAAAGTTCTCACTGACTTTTAGATGCCGGATCAGAAAAATTTCAGTTATGTGTAAAAAAAAATTTGGGGGAAATCCTGCGATTTTCTAAGAGTTCTGGGTAGCACCTCAAGAGTTCTGAAGAAAACTCTTAATGCTCAAACCTCTAGAACCCATATTTACAAAGTTCTCGCTGATTTTCAAATGCTGGATCCAAAAATTTCAGTTATGTGTAAAAAATTTTGGGGAAATCCCGCGATTTTATAAGAGTTCTGGGTAGCACCTCCAGAGTTCTGAAGAAAACTCTGAATGCTCGAAGCTCTAGAACCCATATTTACAAAGTTCTCGCTTATTTTCAAATGCCGGCTCCAAATATTACAGTTATTATGTGTAAATAATTTTTTGGGAAATCCCGCGATTTTATAAGAGTTCTGGGTAGCACCTCAAGAGTTCTGAAGAAAACTCTTAATGCTCAAAGCTCTAGAACCAATATTTACAAAGTTCTCGCTGATTTTTAGATGCCGGATCCAAAAATTTCAGTTATTATGTGTAAATAATTTTTGGGGGAAATCCCACAATTTTATAAGAGTTCTGGGTAGCACCTCAAGAGTTCTGAAGAAAACTCTTAATGCTCGAAGCTGTAGAACCAATATTTACAAAGTTCTCGATGATTTTTAAATGCCGGATCAGAAAAATTTCAGTTATTATGTGTAAAAAAAAATTGGGGGAAATTCCGCGATTTTATAAGAGTTCTGGGTAGCACCTCAAGAGTTCTGAAGAAAACTCTGAATGCTCGAAGCTCTAGAACCAATATTTATAAAGTTCTCGCTGATTTTTAGATGCCGGATCAAAAAAATTTCAGTTATTATGTGTAAAAAAAAATTCGGGGAAATCCCGCGATTTTATAAGAGTTCTGGGTAGCACCTCAAGAGTTCTGAAGAAAACTCTTAATGCTCGAAGCTCTAATACCCATATTTACAAAGTTCTCGCTGATTTATTAATATCATTTTTGGAAGTTAGCACCGCAGAGATACATTTGTTGATTTTTTTGCCTAATTCGCTAAAACTATTTTAAAAATTAATAGGGAACTCTAGAACTCTTTGGGGTGCATCCAGAACTCATAAAAAAAATAACTTTTTTGAAAGATGGGGTGCTGACTTCACAGAGGTCTGTAAATGTCTGTCACTACCGGCTTTACAACACTAGGCCGTAATGAAGCCGACGGGTACATGAATGAACTGGTTGCCAAGAGACACATGCAGCATGTTCTCCGGACATTTGATATGGCGGGTGCCTGGAACACACCGCAGCATCTCTCCGTGTACCAATGCCCACACACATTACACCGGGACTTCTACTCACAATGTAAATTTGTCCATATGTTGGTAAATTAGACGCCAAAGTTAGAAAATGAAGTTTGATTTACAGTGGCTCCAGAAAGTCTTCAGACTACACTTTTTCCCCCTCTGGGAAGAGTCCTGGTTGTTCCAAACATCTTCCATGAAAGAAATATGGAGACCAATGTGGGCTCTTGGAAACTTTCAGTGCAGAAATTTCCTCTCATTGCTTCATTTTGGCTCCGACATGCATTGTGAGCTGCAAGACCTTATATAGGGGTATGTCTTAGTGTCTAATCAACTGAATTTACCACAGGTGACTCCAATGAAGGTGTAAAACATCTAAAAGGATGATCAAGAAAAATGGCAGACCTAAGAGCTAAATTTCAAGTATAATACTAAAGAGTATAAATACTTATGTCAGTACAAAACGTTAGAAAAAAAATGAAAAAAAAACTTTTTTGGCTGAAAAAGTAGAGTTCTTGACCTTTTAATATTTTTACATTTTAAAAAAAATTAAAAGTTAAGTACATTTTTTGTAAGTCCCCATGGGAGACTTCAACTGAGAGTCGTTTGATTGCTTCTACAATCTACTGCAATACCTTTGTATGGTAGTATATTTATTTTTAACGCTTGCCTGTTAAAGAGAACCTTGTCAGCACTTTTTTTCTGAATGAACCAACAGCAGTTTATAAGCATGAAGCATCCCTCTTTCCAGCACTGTATGTGTTAGGACCACGGCCAAAAGCATATCCGAGTTTTGGAAAGTTCAAAATCTCCTGTGCAGCACGTAAATGATGAAGAGCGGTCCGGTGAGCGAGCTGGACAGCCTCTGCTAGCTCCATGTCAAGCCAGAAAGCTCACCCTACTAGCCTCCCCCGAGTGGAGGACGTCCAATATGTCATCGACCCATCTCTCTGAAATCTTACGCCCCAAAGATGTTGGTGCATGCACAGATAAGCTCCATGATTCTTCTCACAGCAGGGAGAGTTTACCTGCACATGCCAGTATCCGAGCTCAGGGTGCAGACATGGGAGTTTAGAGATGCATGGTCGACTTATTAGGCATCATCCTCATCTGAGGAGACTATCGGGGTGGGATTTCCAGCTTTACATGGAGCTAGCAAAGACTTCCAGTCTGCCCACCAGACCGCTCTGCATCATTTGCTGTGCAGTACAAAATTTCAAAGTTCCAAAATTCAAATACATTTTTGTCCGCAGTCATAACACACACAGTGTTGGAAAGAGGGATACTTCATACTTAGAATGCTGTGATTAGTTCATATGGGAAAAGAAAGAAACTGCCGACAGGTTCCTTTTAAGGCCTGGGAATCTTCACTAGGCCCTTAAATACCATAGCAGCGATTGGCACCCTATAATTGCATCACAGAGAAGGCCAATGTGGAGTCAGAGGGGGAATACATAGACAACACACAGCCCAAGCATACGGTCATGTGAATGAGCCTTAATGGAGCCGATCTGATCTTTTAACACCTAAAAAGTCATTGTGCCAGTTGCAGTACGTCCAAGAGGCTCGCTCACATTTTCAGTATAATAAAGGGCTACAAGTGGTTGCCCATAAGATGCCATCTCCTGCGCAGCTCCAGATTGCAGGAGTAGTCAGGCCAGACTAATGTAATGATGATGAAACGCCACTCACTATAAAAGTAATATATAATATCTCAACATAATGCAGATGGTGTTACACGTGTCAAGTTTGTCACGGTTCTCTACTGCTGTATTTGGTTGTAGGTTTCAGTACATCTTATGTAAAAGTTTCAATTAAATATTTCCCTCAAAGTCCTAAGGGCATGATTTTCACATTTAACCCATTGCAAATGGACTCAGTCAATGGGTCTATGCAGATTTCCTTTGAAAGTCACCCATGCAAGTCAACAGATGTGGGGGGTGAGGGGGTGGAATAAATGTGCATGGATGTACTCTCATCTTTGAAGAATAATGCTGAGAGCAATGCTAGAAAAAAATCTGATCCTTTCCATTTTACTTTGCATGCAAGAAAATAGATGAGATACGGACAAGGAATGCAAACGGATGCAAGACGAACACACATGACAATCAGTCCGCTTTTCAAATTGAAATTGAACATTCGCTCTCACATTTCCGTTTTGTTATAGGAACAGAAAAACAAAAACAATGGCATGATGGTCCCCAATGGGCTTGGCAGGCTAACAGGGTGCTGATGTGTTCCCCTCATGGTGTCCATTACTTTACCGGAAATGGTGCAGCATGCTATGCTACTTTATCCAGCGTTAACAGAACCGGTGACGGAGGCTCCTAACCCAACCTGCCTTGTACACAAACATATCACCAAAACAGTTGCAAAAAGCAATACATGCAAACCAGCCATTTGTTCCAACATAACATTTTAAACACCTTTTTTCTCCTTGGGATGGCACTGTGATAACTCAGGATATATAGATAATCCAATAGGTTTTCCTCTGGTCCAACAATAAAACCATGTTAACACATTGCAGCTACATGTGCATCTTAATGAAGGTTAACATGTCTCCTGTAGAAGTTCCATTCTGCTCAGTGTTTGAGTAACAATGTCGTCACATGCCGACTCCGAAACACAAAACAACCAAAAAACAAGCTGCTGCGCTTTGGCTTCATATTACAGAAGGGCGTGCCAACCAGACTACAACGTGTAAGACAGTTCCTTTTTCTGTACAGTTCACGCAGGGCCGGAGAGGGACGACGAGAGGCGGCGCGACAACGCGGGGGCCGGAGAGGGACGACGAGAGGCGGCGCGACAACGCGGGGCCGGAGAGGGACAACGAGAGGCGGCGCGACAACGCGGGGCCGGAGAGGGACAACGAGAGGCGGCGCGACAACGCGGGGCCGGAGAGGGACAACGAGAGGCGGCGCGACAACGCGGGGCCGGAGAGGGACAACGAGAGGCGGCGCGACAACGCGGGGCCGGAGAGGGACAACGAGAGGCGGCGCGACAACGCGGGGGTTGGAGAGGGACGCCGAGAGGCGGCGCGACAACGCGGGGGTTGGAGAGGGACGCCGAGAGGCGGCGCGACAACACGGGGACGAGAGGCGGCGCGATAATGTGGGGCCGGAGAAGGACGACGAGAGGCGGCGCGACAACGCAGGGGCCGGAGAGGGACAACGAGAGGCGGCGCAACAGCATAAGGCTACAGCGGTAGAGGATGTGTGACAACGGCAGCACTTTATGCTCTAACTCTGGTACAAGCTGGGAAACCTTTCACTGCTTACATACAACCATTTGAATCTCTCATGGAGAGGAATACAATACAATGATTAAGCTTGAGCTTAATATCAGGTGTGACCTAAAAACGCACCTCTTCAGGGAGGCATACCACATCCCCTAAACCAAACCCCTCTGTACTCCGCCTGATAACATGCTCCGTGTCCTACAGACTGTAGTCCCTGCTAGCTGTAATCAACCGGCATCTGCAGTCATACCGATTCAGCCACCACACGGCTTATGTCTGACCATTGTCTGTGTATAGCATCCCTCACTCTCCACCTCGTCATACCACGCACATCTCCAGCCCTTTAACTTCTGCATCCCCCCATTATTTGTAATATGTAAGCTCGTTGGAGCAGGACCCTCACCCCTACTGTTTCCATCAACTGATTACTTTGTGTAACCGTGGCTATGTTTTTATTCCCGTCTTGTAAGTGCTACGGAATATGTTGGCGCTATATAAATAAAGATTATTATTATTATTGAGGTTGTTGCTCACTTTGCACCTTGTGTAACGCTGCATGGTATAAAACAGTAAGAAATAAGACTTCAGTTGCATCCAGTCAAACGAGGACAAGGGATAAGAACACTAATGTAATTGCTTTCATTCCTCACAGACTCTTACTGTCACTAATTGACTATCTGCAGCCAACTAAGACGCCTGAACAGGTACTGATGGAAGAAATCAGCGCAGCAACGAAGAACCTGAACTGCAGCTCACCATCTTCTGTATCCAGGACTGCGGACCCCCATGTTCTGGGACAGCAGTGTGGGTCAAACTATACTGAGACAACAAGCTATAAAGTCTGTGGTTGTGGATTAATCTTCTTGAAATCAAAAGCAAGGCATTCAGCAAAATGCAATTTTAAAGACTGCAGATCAATCAGTAAAATTAATTCATAGCACTACAAAAGTGTCATGTAGACATATTCTCAGTCAACTGTTGTCAGTGTAAAAGTCAGTAGAAATGGAGATTAAGGCTGGCTGTCCACGGGCGAGGTGTCATTGCGTGATCCGTGGCGATAAATCGCACGCGGATCTCGCATGACACGCATTCCATAGGAGAACTATGGAAAGCACAGCCTACTGCTCACAAGGGGAGAATCATAGCGATTTTCCACTCGCGTGATTAAAATCGTGGCATGCCACGATTCTGCACGGTGAGCTTATCATTAATATAGGCTCATCACGGAGAACTTGGAGTGCTTCCCCATCCCCTCCTGCGGTGGAATACCGCTAGCGATATTCCGTCCCAGCCGTGGACAGGCGGACTAAGCGAAATCTGAAAGAGGTGTAATAAAACGTCCAGATGGACTCGACGAACCTCAATGGTCAGTAACACTTGTCACCATAACAAAATTACTGACAAGTGTGGATCACTTCTGTTCTAGAAACACCTAAAGCCAACTTACTTGTCAATGTATACAATATACAACAGCCGCTGTCACTGCTCTGCACACTATGTCACACAACGACTACACAGGACAGACTAAAAGCCCTTTAGCTCCTTAACGACACCCATACGTCTTTTGATGGTGGCCGTTAAGGGGCTTTAATCTGTAGCACCGTCAAAAAACGGTGCTGCATTAAAAGCCTGTTGTGGGTGCTCAGCTGTCGGATGACAGCCGGGCACTTGCTTAAATAGCAGGAACCGAAAAGACCTTCGATTCATGCTGTTTAACCCATGGTCAATGGCATCTCAGTATCGAAAAGGCAGGCAGAGGGAGGTGGCTTCCTCTGCCACCCATCGGCCCCTGCGATGTGATGGGTTCCTATGGCACCCGGAGGTCTGGATATAACCTCTGGGTCTGAAAGATACAGTGGTCTGTGAGGCTCTTTCTCTGGCTGATCTCATAGGCTTTCTAATGCACTATTATACCAATGTATAGTAGTGTATCAGAAGAATGAAAAAAAGATGCCGATAATGCAAGTCCCCCAGAGGTACAATAATCCAAAATAAAAATGAAAAGTCTTAAAAAAAAATTATATACACACACACACACCACAAAACCTTAACTTCCCCCCTTTACTATGTTTTAAAATTAAAATGAACCAGAGGGGGGGCGCGAAACAGTTATTACACTATTTAACCAGCGCCATGAAAATATAAAATACATAAGCATGGGGAAAATAGCTTGCCTTACAAAAAAACAAAACAGAAAGTGATCAAAACGTCAAATGGAACAACAAATAGTACCAAAAAGTAGAATTCATCCCCCCCCCCCCCCAAAAAAAAACCTCATACCACCGTTGACAAAAAAAAAAAAAAAAAAAGACATACCATAATTGTACTGGCCTGCAAAAATAAAAAATGCCAGAATTGAAGATTTGGTTAGTCTTGCCACTAGAAAACATGAGGGGGGGGGGGGGGGACGTGTTATTTGTATAGCGCCAACTTATTCCGCAGAGCTTTCAGGTAAAAACAATAAAAGTGTATGTTCCCAAAAATTGGATAAATGAGACTAGAGTTAAATCATACAAAAAACAAGCCCCCATGGAGCTCTGTGGAAAACTAAAAAAAATGCTCTGGCTCTTGGAGTGCAGCGACAAACGCAAATCTTAATCAAAAGGAAAGAAACGTGTTTGTGTATAAAAATAGCAAAACCTAAAACAACTGTATAAACCTGGCATGGCTGGGATCCTGCTGACCCACAGAGTAATGTTATTGCACTTATTTTGCACACTGAATGCCGTATAAATTAAATCCCAAACCAGATGGTATGGTAACCTGCGGCATATCGCTCCATATTTGCTGTAATTGAACCTCTAGATCGTGAAAACACGTAGGCTATGGAAGTTGGCGTCCCAGAAGGTTCCATACATGTTCTATTAGCAATAAATCTGGCGACCAGGCTTGTTGAATAATTCCCTCTACTGATGGTCTGTCGAGGGCGTCCTGAGCTCGGTATCCTCGTGTGCCCTCAGGTATCCATTGGTCAGAACGGCCCAGGTGGGGGACAATTTATTGATGCGTAAATCCGCGTTCTCGCATTCCAATAATGCGCCCCTCTCAAGCCTCAGGTGAAAAGAACGTTCATCTAATCACACCACAACTCTACTCATTGCATATCTACCCGAGATGTAACTGCATGCCGAGTTTTGCAGCAAAACAACTTCTAGTGGCTGGAATCTTTTTTTTTTTTTTTTTTACAAAGTGCATTTGGCTCTAGTCAAAGTGAAAAATGCAGGACTTTATCTTGTTTAATTTTTTTTCCTGCAGATTGTGACTGAAATTCTTAAAATGTGTTTAAACACAAAAATGGAATTTCTACAATAAGTCATTTTCTGATAAAAACATTCCCTTGAACACAGAATGTCTGTCAGGTGCTTAACTACCAGTCTGTCATCACACAGAGGCGAGGATGGGTCAGTGAATGGAGGTGGAGTAGGGCGATCCCTTACATATAGGACCGCCTCCATTCAGTGTCGTTCATAGATGAACAGCTGCCGGTTTATACGGGCCGATCGTCATTTCATTGGTATATCTGCTGAAACTGAACAATGAACCATAGGTGAATGAATTATCATTTGTCGGTCAGTCACTGCCAGCATTTACACTGAACTATCATTCAGATTCCTGAAAGAATCTGGACAATAAACGTTTCATGTAAAAGACCTTTAAGGCCCCATTGAAATGGCATAATTTTGTTGTGGATTCTGTGCTATTTTAGCATTAAACTGCATGCCATGAAAAGTCAGGCAGTAGTTCAGATTTTTCCGCATATGGATTTCCCAGTGTATATAGACAAAAGGAACACAAAAACCACGTTGGGTGGCCATATGTGGATCTGCTAAATCAACATGCGGATCCACATGAAAATTCACAACCATAGACTGACCCTCAAAATCCCGCCACTGATTAACCCTTTCCAATCCAATTTGTATCTTGGTTTTCCTAGTGGGGTTACTTTGTTTCTGCTGTTATACAATGGTGCTATATGCTGTCTAAAGCCAGTACTGCTTAAGGTGACACATTGGATAGGCTCCAACAGCAGAGAGGCTGGCAATATACAGTAAGGCCTCCTTCCCACGAGCGTGACGGGCTCCGCCGCGTAATATTACGCAGTGAAGCCCGTCACGGCGCCCCCCAGAGCCCCTATACTTACCTGCGGGAGATAGCGTGAAAACGCTTCCCCGCCCACCGCCGTCGCGTCATGTGACACGCCCACCGCGTCACGTGACGCGCCGGCCGCGTCATATGACGCGGCGGCCACGTCATATGACGCTGCGGCGGTAGGTGGGGAAGCGTTTTTTCACGCTATCTCCCGCTGGTTACAGCGGGAGATAGCGTGAACGGACGGCTTCCATTGACTGCAATGGAAGCCGTCAGCGCGTACAGCCCGTCCTCACCCGCAGCAAATAGAGCATGCTGCGGGTGAGGACGGGAGAAATCGCGGTGCGTAATTCCGCGGTGGAATTACGCATCGTGAGCATTGTGCTATTAGGTTCAATAGAACCTAATAGCAGGGGGCCACGCAGCGGATTTTTGCCGCGAATTTACGCGGCGTAAATCCGTTCGTGGGAAGGAGGCCTAAGAGAACCCCGACGGACATCATCCAACATCGGAGCTGTACAGTCTTAAATCATAACGTCTTTAGACGTCAGACAGTGGATTGGGAAGGGTCAATTCCATGTAGGAAAAATCCAATATGGATATGACACTTCAAAAAGTCATGTGAACAAGACCGTAGGGTTTTTTTCTTACAACGTTTTGTACTGTAGATCTGACATGGAATGTGCGCTGATTCCGCAGCTGAATGCCCATCCTGAAGTGTCCCACTGGTTTTAATGAGAATCTATGCCATAATATATATGGCGGGGAACTTTTCCCATTAGCAGACTTGAAACTGAAGCACAAAAAAATTAGCAACACATTGCTTCTTGATGGGAAATTTGCATCACAAAATCCACAGATTCTCTCCCACTGACTAGACTAAATCCGCCAGTGGATCTGTTGCTTCGAACCAATTAAAATTCACTTTAAAAATCAACCATCTGGAGTTCTCACAAGCATTTTCATTTAAATCTGCATTGGAAAAATCCAAATCGGATTAATGCTGTGAGAACGGAGTCAGATACTTGTCTATTTTATTTATCGCAGATCCAAGATAACTCAACTACCAATTCATTAGCAAAGAAGTTTAAAAGAGAATGTGTCATCAGAAAAAGAACATTTTTGTGTTTGAAATATTGCAAGAATTTTTGTAAAAAAATTTTGTTGGGTAGTTTTTAGTCACAATGCCTTTTTCTCACTGACCACGGAGCCTAAGGGCTAATGCCCAAGGGCAGATTTCCACTGCGTGAAACGCGGAAGAAATCCACGACGTTACATCGCAGCCATTAGGTTCTACTGAACCTAATAGCTGAAGGTTTATGCGCAGAATTCCACAGCGTGAAATAACCTGCGGCATGTCCTTTTTGTCGCGGGAATACACGCGGCCAGCTTCCATTGTAGTCAACGGAAGTCGGCGGTCACGCTATACTTCCGCTGAAGTATAGTGTTAATACGCGCCACGCCCACGTCATATGCCACGGCCGCTGCAGTATTCCGCTTGCGGAGCCCGTTACGGCTGTGGGCATGAGTTCTAATACTCTGACACTTATCTGCAGAACAACAACTTTGCAGCGGGCATCTCACTAGGGAAAGCTTTCAGTTTGGCTTCATTTCACTAGGTTTCTTTTTTTTAACAGAAACCAATAGCGCAGCCTGCAGCACTATTTTCTCTGTTAAAAAAAGCTAGTGAAACAAGCAAGCTGAAACCAATACCAGTCTGCTCAGCTCTTACTACTCTACTAACACGTCTGCACATTGCCCTGCATTTCCAGCAATAGGTAATTTTAATGGGTCGCTTGATAAAAACATCTTTTTTTTGGCCGTGGATCCATCTTTTCTAAACCCAGACCACCAGAGTAAGGCCCTCCTAGAAAAGTTCACCATTCCAATACAAATCTCATAAGAAAACACTTATTGCTTTTCCTATATCAATATGTTTATTGCATAGTAATTTATATGATTATGTAGTTGCAAGCGCAAATGTATTTTCTGCCTATCCACTAAACCCAGTCACCTCCATAGTTTATGTAAAAGTCACTAAATCACTCTCTAGTTTCGATAATCGGCAATTTAACCAAGCCAATACTGGTACTCTAACAAATACTGGGGTAAATTTTGCGAAAAACATCACTATGCTACGTAGTCTGTAAAACAACCCTGTTCTCAGCTACATTAAGGTGCTTTTACACGGGCCGAGGATCATGCAAGTGAAATGTCATCCATTCGTTCCCGACTACGAGCCCACGTAAACACACCCGTGATCTGTGGAGAAAAAAAACTTGTAAGCAGCTCACCGTGTAAACAGGAAGATGTGATGCCAACCAATGTAAACCGTATGGGGACAATCGTTCATCCCCTCATAACGATTATCTGTCACATGTAAATGGCAGTAACCGGCGCTGATTATCAAGCTATTGTTGATTAGCACACATTAAAGGGCAAAAAAAAAAAAAAATTAAAGATCAGCCTGTGTATTTCGGATAGGTTGAATTTCGGATTGACACAGGTACCCGCAGCCTTCGCCTAGCGACGGCGCAGGAAATATAATTTGTATTATACACACACACAAATATATATACATATTTTTTTTTCTTCCCTTCATCTGTACTATGCATGACCGACAGCGAGTGTCCGTGGTCAACTGCAGTACAGGAAAAATAGTTACGCAGGGTCGCTGGCCACAGTCAGAGCCGGATTCTGCTGCAGGCTCGTGCATGCAGAATCCGACTCGTTCGTGTGAGATCTGCCCAAGCGCCATGGATTTGGTGCTCGGAAAATCTGCAGCATTTACGTAGCCCTAAACTTCCTGAAGAAAGGCCTCATGCACACGGCACACGCGGATTTTCGCATCGGAAGACATAAGACCTGTGAGTCAGTGAAGAAATTATTTTGAAATGTTTGCCGGCGGATGCAATAGTTTCTCCGCGCGGGGAAAAATAAAAAAAATAAAATCACAATCCCAAAGTGACTGCCTTCCCCCTCCTCCAAGCAACCAGAGAGGCATCTGTCAACAAATCCGCACTTTATCCACAACTGAACTGCGGATCGCTCGCTTCCATAGAAATCAATGGAGGCCATCCGCGCGGTATTCACAAATCAAATCCGCATGTGTGCGTGGAGCTGAGGAAGCTCTATGCTTTCCTATGGGCAACTAGTACAGCACAGCTGATCTCCCGCGTGGGTGCCGATCACGTATTCTGTAAATCAAATCCACCCGTGTGCATGAGGCCTAATGGATTTTTTATGCCTACTTTAAAAGAAAGAAAAAAAAGGTATAAATCACCATGGACCCAAAAACAGAGCTAAAAGGCTGGCTGTGCAGTGGCCTGAAGTATTGCAGGCATAGTTCACATTCTCTTCCATGTACCTGCAGTACCCCACCAGGGCCACTGCAAAATGTACAGAGCTATCCGTTTCCTGCTCCATACAGGGCAACAGCTGGCCCAGCAAACATCCAGCTGAGGTCCCTACCTGCTGACCACCGCCAGTCAGCTGTAGACTTACCCTGTGGATAGATCAATTTTTAAGACTGGAAAACCCCCTTAAAATGAACAGGCATTTGCATTATTTTTGAAAGATTTTTCGCACTTTTACAGCTGCACTGCTGTGACCAACAGTATAACATTTTTGGAAAAGTAACAAAGGTAACAGTCACAGCAAGTCCGTAATTTTTGTTTTTGACAGATAAATAATCCACCACTTGACTACAGATACAGAAGCATAAGAACGCACCAATGTAAACACGTGTCCGCCTCCGACAGAAAGCTATCCGACACGGCTGAGCTCATGCAGTAAAATGGCGCATGACTTCGTTGTCATCACCAACTAATCTAAAACCAAACTGCATTTCCACTTATTGCCAAACACTGGATTCTCTCCTACGTAACCCAAGACAATTACTCATCACGTCACTGCAATTAGAGGACTATTCTCCACCCTAATTTTACCTAAAGTACCTGGCAGACAGCCCAGGTTATTAAAATAAAAAAAAGGTTTTACTGCATATGATTGGTCAATCTGTTACCAGCTACAGAATTAACTGTGTGTGTTCACTTGTTTCTGCGAGCTCAGCGGTCCAGACCCCTCCAGAAAGCAGCTGAAGGTTTACAGGGTTCCCGTTGACTTCAATGGCAGAGGCCAAAATGCACAGCCATCGAATTGCGTCACTGGATCCGGCGTATACAGATATGGCTCGTCTCCTCACATTACTGTACTCACGCTTTAGGATTCATTGCAATGGGACCACATTGTGCACTGTATTCAAGGACCACAATGTACATTAGAAGTATTAAAGGGGTTTTATCAAATAGAGTGGGGGGCTTCTGAGCCAGAACAGAGTCGCTGGTGGACTTGTGCCGCACCATAAACCCCGTACCCCATGGAAAATCCAGGCCTGGTTTTTATGCTTTACTTTGGTAATATTGTAATTGTATAACTACAAGGGGATAGTTAGAATTTACTTCTCATACATTAATTTGCGCTACAATTCTAGTCTTTTATAAGAGTCCTTTCAGACAAATCGATCTCTTTGGATGACAAGAAACGATCAATGAAATTGGCGCTCGTTTACCTGTAATTCACGCAGGCTGAATCAGAATGTATGGGGGAAGAACAATGTACATAATAGTTCGCCCCCGATAGTTTCATCTTCGTTGGCAGCACATAACCCATTCACACAGGAGATGTGCTGCAGACAATGATTTTTACGATTGAACAATATATACAATCAGCCGATGAACAAGCTTTTGTCAACCAGTTGACCGCAGCTGCTCATGGCCGATGATCAGGCAAACATTCCTGCAGATGATCCTGCCTGATCATTGGGCTATGTAATGGCTCTCAAAAGGGAACCTGCCGAGTCCTTTAAGTACAGTAAGCGCAGTTAGGGGTGCTTACAGGACACGAAACATGGAGTCAGGTGTTGTACTTCTACATCGAGGCACATTGCCAGACCTTTTATTACCCATTTCTGGAGTAAAAAGTCACAAACTTTTAAACAAGTGGGCATTTGCACAATTTCTTTATTGTGAAGGACCAGTTATTTAAAAAAAAATAACAGGGCGAAGGCTTGTCTGACGGAGGTGTGGCCACCCCAGACTGACTGTTTTATGTATAATTACACCAGAAACTGTCGTACATTATCCGAGAACCGTATGTAGGCTGGACCTGATGGGCATTTCTAAAGGCCTATTTAGATAACGATTATCGCTCAAAAGTAATCTTTTGAGCGATAATCGCTGTGGGCATTTACACGGCAAGATGTTCGCTCAAAATGCGCTCCAACAGCAGTTTGACAGTTTTGAGCATTCACTTTGCATAAGTGTGTAAATGAAGGCTCACGCTGCATGCAGAAGACAAGCGGGACCACTATCTTCTGCATATAGCTGTTGTCTTCTTGGAGCACTCAGCTGGTATACAGCTAAGTGCTCCAAGCTGGGTATGCAGAACACAGCTGGAATGCTGTCTTCTGCTTACTCTTGCTGTATTCACAGAGCGCTCAGCTGGAATACAGCTAAGCGCTCCGAGCAGGGTATACAGAAGACAGCTGGACCGTTCGTCTTCTGCATATGTCTGCTGTTCTCTCCGAGCGGGATACCAGCTGAAACAATAGTATCAGCGGTATCCCGCTGAGAACTCAGCGCATGGTCCTGATCAGACTCATCATTGTCTTTCAGCTTGCTGACAGGATGACAGTGTGGGAACGAGGAGCAGGGCAAGTATAAAAAGTACACCCCAAGACTCCATGTCGCCTATCCTATAAGCACTATAGCTTAGTTTATGCTGCTTATAGGACGTGACAAGTTCCCTTTAAGATTACCTTTACACGTAGTGGAAATGGTGTGTGCTTTTTCGTCGATAATTCGGTAAAAGTTCTTGCCCAATTAGGCACACACCATACGAACACTGATAAAAATAAAAAGTTACACACTCACAAACATTTTATTTATATATGCGCAAAGATTTTTTTTCTTAGACTCTCCTGTGACATAATCTCAACAAGCTTTAGATCTTTAGATGTGAAATTAAAGAGTACCCAGAGAGGTCTATGTGAAGGAAGCCAAACAATAAGAATACTTCATGTCTCGTCTTATGTCATGCTGAAATGCAAGAACAAAGCAGCTCGCCACACCTACACAGGTTAACATGATTCACCCAGCTCTCAGTTTAACCATTGTTTGTCTTCTAGACACGTATTACAGAATTTCATGAGTGACATGATTCAGTGTACAAGAAGTACTAGAAGAGTTCCTGTAGAGCAGTCAGAAACCTACACCGAGAGTACATAACAAATGTAGCAAGGAGACGGCTCGGCCATCCGGCCTAGTACAAGAGGAACTACAGTAGTGTAAAACTACAAGTGGTGACCAAACACTGGGAATATTCGCCACAAGAGACTTTCTTACAAGCAGCCCCCTTGTCACCCCTCCACAATAGCAGAGGTCTAGCAGTAATGCGAGTGCGGGTAGAAGGCAAGATTAGCCGAAGCCAGATGAGATGCAGCCGTGGCTAAGGGCTCGTTATTATGGGTGTATGCCATTCTGTTCCATGAAAAAACCTGTTTTCAATGAGCATTTGGTGTGTATGTACGTTTTTTTAATCCGTGTTGCATCCGTGTTTACTGTATTTTTCACGCGTTCAAAAACGACAAAGCGACCCAAGTGACGCCAGTTTTTCACAACCCACAGAAAACAGGGTGCGCAAAAACACAGTGAATATGGATGCTAATGTGTATTTACTGTGATTTATTTATGCACCCATAGATCTTAATGGCAGATTTTGGTCTGTGAATACAAACCAAAATAAGAGATCCTGTGATTTTCCTTACATAAGACATTGGTCTACATTAAAAATGTCTTACATATGATTGAATTCAAATGGTCCATACTCAGCAAGTAAAATAAAATACAGACTGAATATGGACAAACATCTCATCCGGATGAATTGGGCCCGAGGGTACTTGTACACTGGCCGAGAATCAGCCCGTTGTGACAAGAGCCGTTTGACAAAGCATGGCGATTAGGGCTTGTTCACACATGGCAGAAGGTCATCTGTATGGGGGCAAACTATTAATATGTTCGTCCGTCTCTACAAAACTAGTCTGCTGTACATCATCTCACATAAACGCGTCGATCAGCATTACACACATTATACGTAAACCTACTCAGCGCCAGCACAGCTTTGTGTGTGATGGGATTGCAGCATACAAGTACAAATATGAAACATCCTTTCACCCCTTAGTGACGGAGCCGTTTTATTTCTATTTTCATTTTTCCTCCCCCCTTTTAATAAATTCGTAACTCCTTTATTTATCCATTGACGTCGCTGTATGAGGGCTTGTGTTATGCAGGACGAGTTGTATTTTTCAATGATGCTATTTAATGTACCATACAATGTACTGAAAAACTTCAAAAAAATTCTAAGTAGAGAGAAATGGGGGGGAGGGGGGGATGAAATTCCACCATCTTTCGGTGCGTCTAGGTTCTACGGCGCACAAACTGCAACAAAAAAAGGACATGGTAAGTTTGCTCTATAGGTACGATTACTATGATACCAAACTTGTAATTTTTTTCCCAAAGATATTTAATTTTCTTAAATTATTTTCTGCCATCTTCTGCGCGCAATAGCTTTTTCTATTTTCTGTCGATATAGTTGTAGGAGAGCTCATCTTTTGCAGGACATCCTGTAGTTTGCGATGGTACCATTTTGGAACACACAGGACTTTTTGATCAGTTTTTATTGCATTTTTTTCTTGGAGACAGGGTGACCATAAAAGTGCATTTCTGGCGTTTTTGGGGGGGGTTTTGCCGACGACGTCATAGCATTACATCATACTGCAATCTGACAGGCAGTCTATCAAGCCACCACACGGAGACGGCTTGATAAGCATTCTGCCATGCCAGCCTTGGAGGCCTATCAGTTTGGTGGGGGTCCGGCACTCAGGACTCCCACCGAGCACCCACCTCATTGAGCTCGAGAGCGCTCACATAGCCGCCCCCTACTCCTTCCTTAACCCTTGAGTCCTATAATGTATTTTATGTGGCTCACAGATGCTGATAGGTTCGCATTAAATCCATTGCATGCCAATC
Organism: Eleutherodactylus coqui; assembly: GCF_035609145.1. Lineage (NCBI taxonomy): Eukaryota > Metazoa > Chordata > Amphibia > Anura > Eleutherodactylidae > Eleutherodactylus > Eleutherodactylus coqui. The sequence continues at coordinate 45,471,458 of NC_089841.1, forward strand.
TATGCTGCAGATTTTCTCCTCTTCAAATGAGGTGAAATGTTTAAAAATCTTCACCAAAATCAACAGCAGATTTTCAAAGATAGCTGTTCAGCCAATGACTCCCGACTCTACCATAAACATGTTCAGTCGGCCTAGTATACATTTTGTTAAAGGCGTTTTCTGCCCATTTTTTCCACTGATGATGTAGCCTGTCCAAGCAGAAGCAAGCATGTGGTTATTCTGCTATAATTAAAAGGGTTGTCTGCCCATTATTTTTTACTGATGACCTATGCTATAGATAGGTCATCAGTAGTTGATGGACAGGGATCCACCGTCTATCAGCTGATTGTCCGGCCTGCTGCCTGTGCAGCGGCCTGGACTTTGTCATAAGCAGTCGCACATGAAGTACAGGCACTGACTTCACTCCCACTGAAATCAATAGGAGAGCGGCGCTGCTGCTGCTGCACTTCCTGCTTCTCTGCTGGTGAGGGACGTCACATCCAGTCCTGAGCAGGAAAGGAGGAGGAAGTGCTGTAGCAGTGTGGCTCTCCCATTGATTTCAATGGGAGTGTAACCAGCACAGACACTGCCTCCCCTGTCCGCTTATGACAAGGTGAGGCCCACTGCAACGAACAGCAGGTCAGACGAGATGCTGTTGAATGGGAGTCCTGAGTGACAGATCCCCGTCTATCAACAACTGATGACCTATCTAAAGGAAACAGTCTATTCTAGACGACGACAAAGTTGACAACCAGCACTCAACAAAACAGCTGGATGCCCAATGCAAATAAGGAAGTCCAAAAGACAAGTTTTTGCACTTAGGGAAATACTTGGGACACTGAACAATAGAGAACTTGAACTCCCTGAAAACCATGTAGAACCAAGAGTATACTGGCATATATACAGAGCTAATGAGTTCCCACTGACTCAAGAAACAGCAAGCAAGGAAAATTAGGACCAACCACCCCCTGATCTTCCTGTCTACCTTGCTTACAGTGGATTCATAGACGGCGTAATTTCCATAGTGGAAAAATCTGTCATGGAAATTTACACTATGTATTTCTGTTGGGAGGAATTTTCACCATATGCATAGTTCAAAGGTGCACTAACTTTTCAGACAACTTATGCTCATCTACTAGCTTGTGTTAGGGCCCTTTTACACGGAACAATTATTGTTCAGTAAATCGTTCAAACAAGCGAAAATTAAAGATAATCGGTCAGTGTAAATGCAGCCAACGATCAAATGATGAAAATAGCTTTTTGTTCATTATATGCAGGTATAAAAATAATCTTTAACTCGTTTACTAATTATTTGGTTTAAATACGGATCGTTTAGTCACCCTCATTCGCTTAGGCCCAATGTCCACGGGCAAACATGAATTGTGGACGATCTGCAATTTAAGCCGCCCATAGGTAGACATGGGCGTCCGGAAGCTTAATTAAAGCATGCAGATTCGGTTTCCCAACCTTCTGGTCCAGAAAACAAATTGCAACATTCTCCATTTTGATGCAGTTGCTGCACGGACGGCTTCCACCGAAGTCAATGGAAGCCATCCAATCTGCAGCCCGTCGGCAGGAAAGCAGGGGATGTACAAAAGAAAAAACTCTACTGTGCATGTGCGGAGGGCGGCGCTTCCGCACAAATCCGCAGTGACGACCCAGACAGGTAAGCACGGTCTTCGGCCGCATGCGGAATCCGATCCGCCCATGGACATGAGGCCTTACACACTGAATGAACGATTTCTCATACGAGCCAATGATGTATCTGCCTGTATAAACAGGCTGCCCGAACGAACTCTGACATTGCTCGCTTAGTCAAACCATATATTGTTTAGTATAAACAGACCATGCTGGAAATTCTGTAATATAACTGCATTAAAAATGTTGCTTTACCACTGTAAATCTCATCTGAAATGGCTGCCACTAGGGGTCTCCCTTTCAGCTTCTCTGCAACCCACTATCTGTCCTTAGGTACAGAGCTTCCTTAGTAACAAGGCCATTGGGACATTTCCATACCAAAGGGGGGAGGGGCCATCTTCACAGGCAGCAGGCTGACAGATCTGTAGACACTGTGATAAGGTTCTCCATAGTCTCTGCCTTTACTGCTGTTACAGCATCTGTTTGCACATTATACACTCAACGGATTTATTAGTTTTTTGGCCAAGACGTTTCTAAATGTCTGATCACCCTGTGTCAGCAGAGGGGTAGGCATTCAGATACAGCCCCCTGATGATTGGACCAGAGATAGTAAAATGCAGAATGGGAAGGGCAAGGAAGTATAGGACAGTGAACTACTGGCAGATTGCTAGGTTTCCTATTCGGCCATTCCATGAAAGCAAACAGCAGGAAAATGAGGAAGACCACCTGAAATCAGAACCAGCTGTGTTATAGAAAACATGTTGAAAACTCAGACTTTAAGGCCTCATGTCCACGGGCAAGTTAACAATTTAAATCCGCAGCGCTTTTCCTGCACGTGGATCCGTGCCCCATAGGGATGCATTAGACACCCGCGGGTAGTTAAATACCTGCGGATGTCATTTTTCCCTGCAGGTGCGGGTCCCGCGTGCAGGAAAAAATCTGGACATCCCGCAGGCTTCTATTGAAGCCTATGGAATCCGTCCGGATCCGCAGGAGACCCGTTCCAGAATTAAACTCACCTGCTCCGGGCGATGCAGGTCTTCCTTCCTTTGCGGCCGAAAACTTCTTTCTTCGGCCCGGAGGATGTGCCCGGCACATGCACGCGGCACGCAGCCGACGTGCCGAGCACATCTGCCGGGCCGAAGAAAGAAGATCCGGCCGCGACGGAGAGAAGATCAGGCCGCGAAGAAGGGAAGATCCGGAGCGTGCGGAGAGGTGAGTAATTCTTATTTTCAGCTCCCATGTCCGCGGGGCAGGAGCGACGCGCTACGGATTCTCCATGGAGAATCCGTAGCGGGCCTGATTTTCCCCGTGGACATGAGGCCTTAATCTCCACATTTTCTACATGTTGCAGATTCTGGATGTGGAATTTGATCACAGACACTGCATGAAATTCTGCACTGAAAACCGCAACACAATCATGCAGCAGAAAGAAGGGGAAAAAAAGCACCAGTAATTTCACTTGCAATTTTGTTGTGTATTTTGACCACATGTGGATCCGCCAGTATACTTCCACAGTAGCATGCGAGGCAGAATTACGTCTGCTACATTCTACTTGGGAAGCTCTGCAAAACAACTCAGAAGACTGAGAAATAAGCAGACAATTATGCCCTCTATGAATTTGCTATTGCCGATTACTTTAGATCTCTAAAATCCCAGCAGAAATCTTCAGCACATGAAAAGTAAAAAAGTGAAATATTTAATCTCAGTATTAATAAAGGCATTATAAATAAGCAGCATTTACTTCCCCCCCTTCAAACTATTTTCAGTCTACAAGTCTCTGCTTCTGTCTCATTCCCCCTCCATAGAGTTTTATGAGCAGCATGAGAACACCCACCTTTGTTACTAGACATGGACTTCACAAGACAAAACAAATGGACAGCCAACTAAAAAAGGGATACTCCTAGCTGCCAGAACCTTTAGATTTTCAGTACACCATTTTATGTAATGTGATTTGAACTTTAGCTAGTAATTACATTAGTTATGACAGAAGCATAACAGTTATTTAAAAAGTTGGTGACCACTGAAAGCTCCTTTCATACGAAATCAAACAACCCCCACCCCCACCCCCACCAAACATCAGAACCATTAAAAGCCATTAGTCAACTTCCAAATCTGTTACCAGTGTAAGGCCACCGGCACGCGAACAGGTCATATTCCAACCATGTTCCCACGCGTACCTGTAGTTTTGCCTTTCCTTCTGTACTGTGGATGGTCAGCACGGCTCGCTGCCGGACATGCACAGTATAGATTTGATTTTTACACTTCTGCTTTTCTGCGACTTTTCCGCAATGTCAATTGCGGAAGTGCCAGGGGTCGAACGGCTTCTATTCACTTTAATGGAAGCAGTCAGTGCGGAATCAGCGCAAAAATGGAGGATGCTGCGGAAAATCACAGTCGCTATCTGCTTGTGTGAGTGGCCATGTGGATGCTCCATTGGTTTGAATTGGTGCGGAATGCCACGGATCGTCCGCATAGGAAACTATCGTGGATTCCGAAATTCAAACCCCGTCGTGTGCAGGGGGCCTAAGACACAGGATTCATAGATCTATGAAGGTTTTGTTTTAAGTATGTGATTGCAGCAGTAGTATAACACTACAGGGACATTGCAAAAAAAAAAAAAAAAAATGAACATTTTCCAGTTAACATGCAACAATATCACACAGATGAGAATCTTTTTCTTTTTAAGGTATAATGGAACCATTTTCATCAACGCTAAATGATTTTTATTGTTCCTCACGGATCGTTTACACTTATGACTCTGCTGTTAATCTCTATAATAATCTGGTCTAGGCCATGAATATGAAAAACACTTATCGTACATCAGGCACTTTATGCCGCATTGAAACGCTAATAAAAACACTGAAGATCATAACTTTTCTACCAATATAGGACATACACTTCGTTACAGGTGGACAAGAAAATCTTGATTAGCTATAGGGCTCACATCTTAGAAGCAGTGGTGACATGTAAAGGCTTGTCGTGACAAATGCAAAGGAAACAGAGGGAAATCCATGTTCCAGATGCACATGGAGACTACAAGATGCAGGAACTGAACATCCAGGGCACACTACAAATACAGCTGCGAGTAGTAACTCATCTGACTCATTGCAGCAACAACTGCATGTAATGTGCAGAGGAATCAGTCCACACCATTACAGGAGACTAAACACACGACTTCTCATTATTACTCAATCTGAGACTGCTGAACAGGAAGGGATTTCATACAACTGAAGAACTGTACAATAATAAGAGCAGGGGGGCTACAGCTCCGGCCCATTCACATATACATCCTAAACACAGAATAGGCAACAAACAGGAAACAGAGTTTTAGCATGAGTTCTACCACATATCATGAAGGCAAAACCCCTCTAGTTTATGGATTGTGACCAGGCAAAGGCCCAATACTCTATCAGTCTGGCACACCTCCCAAATGAGTCAGCAAGGGTTAAATATGCTCACTATTCATCTAATCTTAAAGCAGTGTTTCTCAACTCCAGTCCTCAGGACCCCAAAACAGGCCATGTCTTCAGGATTTCCTCAGTATTGCACAGATGATGTAATTATTGTCAGTGCCTCAGACATTGCTACCAGTGTTCTTACTATAGGCCATCTTAAAAACATGACCTGTTGGGGGTCCTGAGGACTGGAGTTGAGAAACACTGTCTTAAAGGATGAAGAACAATGGAAAACATGCAGCCATTACACCCGAAAACCACAGCAGCCAAGTCCACAGATAAATGGTGCAAATTTGGCCACGGTTTTTATAGCGATTTCGCAGCATAAGGCCTCCTTCATACGGGCGACAAGGCATTGCCACGAGGATATCGCATCACTGCGTTTTCTCGCTGCAATACAATGCATGAAAATAAGCTGCAGCTAAAGAAAAAAATGCTATTGGATGCTTACAAGATGAAAATGGTGAATTGTTTAAGAATGATGTTGAGAAGGCCGAACTTTTAAATTCCTATTTTGTATCTGTTTTCTCTCAGAAAGTAGATGGAACATCAACTGATCTTCCCTGTGCTATTGGGTGAATAAAAGAATGCAGGCTATCTGTAAGCAGAGAGACGGTGAGGGAACACTTAGATAACTTAAATGAATTCAAGTTTCAAGGCCCAGATGAATTACACCCTAGGATACTAAAGGAAGCAGCAGAGGTAATTGCTGAACCACTCAGCATTATCTTTGAAAATTCCTAAAGAACAGGAGAAGCCCCAGAAGATTAGAAAGGGCAAATGTTGTCCCTATCTTTAAAAAAGGGAAGAAGGTGGATCCAGGAAACTACAGGCCTGTGAGCCTGACTTTTATACCAGGAAAGATCTTTGAACAAATTATTAAACATGTTTGCAAGTACTTGGATGAAAATGGAGTAATTAACCTGAGACAGCATGGGTTTGTAACAAATTTTCTTCTATGACAGTATCACCGACTAGGTTGATCAGGAAAATGCGGTGGATATAGTTTATCTTGACCTTAGTAAAGCATTTGACAAAGTATCTCATACTATATTTATTGAAAAAATGACCAAATATGGGATTGACAAGGCAACTGTTAGGTGGATTCACAACTGGCTGAGTGATCATACTCAAAGAGTGCTCATAAATGACTGCACATCCAAGTGGAAGACTGTATCAAGTGGGGTATCACAAGGCTCTGTCCTAGGCCCAGCGTTGATGAACTTTTTTAAAAACGATCTGGAGGAGGGAATTAATAGGAAACTGATCAAATTTGCCGACGACACAAAGATAGGAGGGATAGCTAACACTAGGGAAGAGAGAGTATTCAAAAAGATCTAGAAAAGCTTGCACAGTGGGCAGCGACTAACATAATGGTATTTAACAAGGAGAAATGCAAAGTTCTACATCAGGGCAAGAAAAATGAAAAAAGCACATACAGAATGGGAGGAATTGAGCTAAGCAGCAGCACATGTGAAAAGACTTGGGTTTACTAATAGATCATAAACTGAACATGAGTCAACAATGTGATGCAGCAGCCAAAAAGGCAAACAATTCTGGGATGTATTAAGAGAAGCATAGAGTCTAGATCACGTGAGGTCATTATCCCCCTCGACTCTTTCTTAGTCAGACCTCATCTGGAATACTGTGTCTAGTTCTGGGCACTCTACTTTAAAAAAGACAGACAAACTGGAGCAAGTTCAGAGAAGAGTTACCAAGATGGTGAGCGGTCTGCAAATCATGTCCTATGAGGAACGGTTAAAGGATCTGGGAATGCTTAGCTTGCAAAAAAGAAGGCTGAGAGGAGACTTAATAGCTGTCTACAATATCTGAAGGGCTGTCACAGTGCAGAGGGATCAGCCCTATTCTCATTTGCACAAGGAAAGACTAGAAGCAATGGGATGAAACTGAAAGGGAGGAGACACAAATTAGATATTAGAAAAAAAACTTTCTGACAGCGAGGGTGATCAAAGAGTGGAACAGGTTACAATGGGAGGTGGTGGTTCAATCACAGCCATTCATCAAGCACTGGCTGTGATTGGCTAAGCGTCAGCCAATCACAGCCAGTGCTTTGAGGAGGCGGGGATTTTTCAACCCCCGGCCAGAAGATGATACAGAGGGCAGTGTCGAGATCCGGGCAGAAGCTGCGGCGGGGAGAACTTGTGAGGAGACGTGTTTTTTTTAAAAAAAAATCTGCAGCTAAGGCTTAGATGAAGCATTGACAGTAGGATTTCCTACTGTCAAAGTTGCATCGCACCACACAAAAATTGCATTTTTGTGCGATGCAACAGAGAGGAAGGCTCTACAAGGAAACATGGGCTACAAAGCCTCATGAGTCACAGGCATATCGCCGGACCCGCATGGTTTTTGTGTCAGGTTAATGCATGCTACAAAACATCGCATGTGTGAAGGAACTCATAGGAAAGCATGGGCTTCTCATACAAGCGATTTGTAGCATTGTAGCAACGCGCCAAAAATTGCATGATAGACATGCTGTGGATTCAGAATCGGCAGAATTTGTAAAAATCCTGTGGATTCACTGCAGAAAATTTCTGCATCATATGACGATTTAAGAAAAAGAAAAAAAAAGAAAAAAAAAACTTCTCCACTTGGCTTGTATTGTAAATGCTGCAGAATTACCATAGCGATTCCTCCAGTGGAAATTCTGCAGCATTTCCATCATGTGTGAAAGCAACCTTAGAGGCTCGAGGACTACTCAAAGAGACCTCCTCCTAAAAATATATCTTTATTAACAATCAAATACAATTAAATTGTATTATAAACCGCTAAACAGATGGCAGGGGAGGAGACGACGCAATGGGACAAAATTATCCACTATCTTCAAATATAGCGGTGCGACAGCAAGATCCACAATTACGGCGCTCATAAAAGTATAACTCACCTATAGCTGGTATAGAGAACTCCACAGGTTCAGTCTCACTAATGCTTGTAGCGCTGACAAACATTCACAAACCAAGAGATATATTTTTTAGGAGGTGGTTACAGTTAGTGGTGATTGCTGCATGTAAATTAATAACCAAACATCATATGTAAAGGCAGACATTTCCCATCTTCCCGCGCACTTCTTGGGAATAATGAGGTAGGATCTCACATATTTCCACAAAGCTTGCCTACTGTTAGGCCACTCTCACATGTGCACTTTTGTTTTGACCGCCGCAGTAATCGCGGTATAATGCTATTGATTTCAATGGGGCCTCGCAGGCACGCGCATGATCACAGCGCTGGACAGTGCTTTCCAGCGCCGTGATTTTCGAGCGCTGTCTGCTCCATTTATTTTTCAGCATTTAGCGCACCTTATCACACAATGATGGGGTGCGCTAAGACACGCTGCAGCTAAAAACGAAATAAAATTGTTGTGTTTTGCCAAGCGCCTGTATGAGAGTGGCCTTAGTGGTTTATAGGGTATATTTGCATGACGAACTTCCTGTAATATTCCTGTACAAATTGGGAAGGGACTAGATGGGACATTTCAACAAATAGTGCTTATCTGACAAAACAAAAAAAATAGCTCCTTAAAGGGGTTGTCTCGCGGCAGCAAGTGGGGTTATACACTTCTGTATGGCCATATTAATGCACTTTGTAATGTACATCGTGCATTAAAGGGGTTGTCCCGCGGCAGCAAGTGGGTCTATACACTTCTGTATGGCCATAATAATGCACTTTGTAATGTACATTGTGCATTAATTATGAGCCATACAGAAGTTATAAAAAAAAAACCCGTTTCGGCGCGGGACAACCCCTTTAAATATGAGCCATACAGAAGTTATTCACTTACCTGCTCCGTTGCTGGCGTCCCCGTCGCCATGGATCCGTCTAATTCTGAGGTCTTCTTGCTTTTTTAGATGCGCTTGCGCTGTGCGGTCTTCTTCCTGGTGAATGGGGCCGCTCGTGCCGGAGAGCTGGTCATCGTAGCTCTGCCCCGTCACGTGTGCCGATTCCAGCCAATCAGGAGGCTGGAATCGGCAATGGACCGCACAGAGCCCACGGTGCACCAGGGGAGAAGACCCGCGGTGCATCGTGGGTGAAGATCCCGGCGGCCATCTTGGTGAAGGAAGAAGTAGGAAGGAGGAAGACGTCGCAGAGCGGGGATTCGGGTAAGTAATATAAAAAATTTTTTTAACACATCCCTTGGGGTTGTCCTGCGCCGAACGGGGGGGCCTATGGGGGAAAAAAAACAGTTTCGGCGCGAGACAACCGCTTTAAAGTGCTCTTGAAAATCATAAAGAGAAAAGAATTAAAAGCATCCATACTCTCCTCCAACCAACACACGCTGTCCTTCATTTCTAGCTGCAGAGCGATGACGTCCAACAACGGAATATGCGACTGCTGCAGCTAGTCACCGGCTATAACAACATGGCGATCAGCTGCAGTTAGTCACATGTCCCTGGTGTCTGATATCAATGCTGGATCGCTAACGCCAGAAGTGGAGATAAGTGGGATATTTTTATTTTTTTTACAGCACTCTGAATAACTTTGACAACATTTATATAATTTTATGCTGCAAGATTTACAGGGTCAAATCCATGACAAATCCAAAGCAAAACCCAGAGATGCAGATTTTGCAGCCAAAAACCTGTTCCAAGTGGATAGCAACTATTTAATGACTATGGCGCAAGTCTAGGAGATTTTGTGGCACGACTGCTGAAAAAAAGAAAACTACATTACGAAAAATAGAAACACATTTTTAATTCTTAAGAAACCATACTACATAGCAGCACAAGTGTTAAATTATCGGGGGGGGGGGGGGGGGGGGGAGGATATTTGTTGGACAAATTTTAGAAGGATCAAGATATTACGAATTCATTAGGGTATTAATGATTAGGTGGAGATGGAAAATACACGGCAAACTCTTGCGGCAAGTTAAGCTAGCACAAGCCAAAACTTCTACATCATAGGAATGTGTAGAACAGAGAACACGGCTTTAGGGCAGATTCAGTCGCAGACTATTCCAACATGGATCTGACATTTTAATCCACAGAAGTCGAATCTCCGAATTCTGCTGTGAATTTTCATGTGGATTCACCGGCAAATCCGCATGCAGCTCCCTGATGTGGTTTCCATGCCAATTTCAGCATGTAATTCTTTTTCCTGGATTTCAGTACCTGCAGGTAAAAGACATCCACACTGTCTGAACTTTGTCGCAGAGGTTCATAGCATTCACTACATCGCTAAAGTGGTGCTGATTCTGATGCAGTTTCATGTGTGAAATCTGCGGCAAAATTCCAACATGTGAAATAGGCCTCAGGCTGGTTTCACACCGTCTGGTTTACAAAAATGCCACCAAGTTGTTTTGACAGTGGCTTTTTTTAAATGGCAAAAAATGCTGCAGACAGACGTTTTCTGAAGGTCTGTAGTAAAATATGTAAAACCCTATTAAGGCCGCCTGCAGACGAGCGGGTCGGATCCGGCAGCGAGAATTCTCGCCGCGCGATCCGACCCGAGCGCCTGCAGGGACGAGCGCGTACTCACCCGCGCCTGGCGGCCCCGGCTCTTTCATGTGCCGGCTGCCGCGCAGGCGGCGCATGCGCAGACCGGAGCCGGCGGCCGGGTGAGTGCGTGCTCCGCAGAAAATTAGGACATGCCGCGGTTTGTTTGCCGCGCGAGATTTCGCGCGGCCAAACCGCGGCTGTCTGCATAGGAGTGCGTATTTTAATGCACTCCTATGCAGACTTTCAGCGGCGGAAATCCCGCGGCGGGATTTCCGCTCGTGTGCAGGCGGCCTAACAGTGTGGTTTTTCATACTGTCTTTCTCACTTTTGCTGTGTTTTTTGGGGTTGTAGCATTTTTTTGCAGAGCACTGCAGGCTCTGTCTGGAGTTTTTTGTTTTTTTTTAGTTTACCCAACAAAGAAAAACCAATGGTATTAGTTAAAGAAAAAAAAAAAAAGAAAAACAAAAAACTATTTTTCTGGTGGCTTTTTTTATGCAAAAAACAGTAAAAGACTAGGCCTGTGGGTACCCTCAGGCTACCTTCACATAGGTCACATCAACAAAGGCAGTTTTTTTTAAAGCAGATTCAGTTTTCATAGCAAAAAAGCAGCAAGAAAACAACATTACTCCATTTGCAGATTTTATATTACCCATTGATCGCTATGGAGAAAATCCATAGTAGGTAGGCACGGTAAACAAAGACCTGCTTTAGATGTCAACACCACAGCTTTTTCAAATTTCATGCTTTTCCAAAAAATCTGCGGTGTATAGATTCCTGCGAAAATTATGTAGCATTTACTGCCTGTGCAAAGGCAGCCTACAGGTTTGTTCACAAGGCGAATTGGACATTGTGAGGGGGGAAAAATAAATCAGCGTCCGTACGTTTCTGTGAACTCTCGGTTTTAAAACACCGATACGTGTCAAACTAGGCGCCCAAACTTGCGGATGTATATTTTAAAGTTCCATTGATTGTAAAGCCAAAATCTGATGTGAAAAATGAGAAAAAAAAGTCTTTTTTCCACAATGCGCATTTTAAATTCACATGGGATGGGGGGGGGGGGGGGAGCGTTAAGACAGACACACCTTTTCCCTAACAAATCAATTGAACACATACACATACTCAGACACAGAATATATGCCAAATTACGCTGTGTGAACATTCCTTGAGTATATGCGGGCATTGCAGTCAAAAATCACAGTTGAAACATCACATTGGTTTGCAGTGGCTTTCGATGCGGTAAAAACCACAAATACACCAATACAGCCGTGTACTGCTTCCCTAGTGACATTGTAACAGCACCTCAAGCACAAAATGAATACATCCTAATAGAACAGGTTTTATTAATTGCATTGTTATTTCAACTTCCGTACATTCAAAACAGCCATAATGTTCCATGAACCACAAAGCTGTTCTCTAGTATTCTCCAACGTATAATAGGGTTAAAGGATTGAGAAATAAACCCAAAATAGCGCAGACTTCAGAACCAATTTCATTCACAGACTAGTACCACACTGAGAACGATCTTTAATTACCAAGCTACAGTACATGAAGTTGTAAGCAATCTAGAGGCCTGCCGCGGTCGCAGCAGTAGCACTACGGAAGGTCTCAGTGTAGCCTTAGCAGTACTGGAATAATGGCTACTTTATCAGAAAAGCTCACAGACTGCCAAAAGTAACAGCACCTGCTAAAATCAAGAGTTAAAACAGCTGTAACCTGTGGGGAAGTCAGAATTCAATTCTGCTGCGGCTCCGCCACAGGGATAACGAAGCATCAGGGTCTGTTCAAATCAGCATCAGAAGTTTCATTCGGAACATCTGTCACTGAATTCCATTAAAATGCAGGACAATATGACGCTGCACACCGGACGGAAACTGAAAGAACCACATGATGGTCAATGGGGTCCATTCTTTCATTTCCATCATAAGACCGATCAGTTTGGCCACTGGGTGCTGTTTTCCTGCTCCCATAGTGCAGATGTGAATTAGCCCTTACATAGTTCCTATTAAAACCATATTGGGGTGTTGCACACAGATGTGCTAGATCATACAGAGAAAGAAGACTTTGTAGTCACTCTCTACTTTGGCTACGGGTACAATCAGATGCTGCACCAACTGCAACCCTGCCACAACTCTGCCCACCAGCAGCCACCAATAGACACACGATCCTGCAGCCATTGGCTGTCGTGGGTAGGCAGGGATGCAGCCGCATTGGAGTTAGAGCAATGTTGGACCATACCATAACAGAGGAATGTCCTGAGCAGGAACCACCTCTAAAAAGGGTTGTTGCAACAACAGTAGCTAGAACTTGCAGTTCAGTGGGCACCTCCTGAGAATCAAGGTCCATGCTTTAACCTGGATACCTCTAGTGATCCTGATGAAAAGAACAGAAAAGTGGCATGCATGAATTACAGCAAGCACCAGATCCTCATGCTCAGGATTAGTGGTGGTCCCCAGTGCTTGGGCTACAATTGAAACACAAATTCTTCTCTATTCTGTGGATAGGGAATAATTTGTTTTCGTGGGACAACCCCTTTAACTCAGAATTCACTACGAGTGCCAGCACACTCTGGCGTGCTAGCAATCTGCAGATTACATAGGATCAAAAGCAGAGTATACAGGCATCCCAAAGGGGTATTTGAAAAAAGTTTACAAGTTTAAAAGGGGCTATCTGGTTTGAAAACCTAATGCTGGCCTATCCTCAGGATACCTGCCGATGAGTTGATCTCTGGGCCAGTGCACTCATGCACTGAACAGTAAGGCCGCCTGCATACGGGCGGAAATTCCGTGGCGGGATTCCCGCCGCTGGAAGCTGCCATAGGATTGCGTTAACAAACGCAATCTTATGCAGACGGCTGCGGTGTGGCCGTGCAAAATCTTGCACGGCAAACAAACCGCGGCGTGCGAGCCCCGTATAGAAACTTCACTCACTGGCAGCCGGCACATGAAAGAGCCTGGGCCGCGGGAGAGGCGAGTGCCCGCGCTGCTCTCTGCAGGCGCTTGGGTCAGGTCCCGCTGCTGGAATTTTTGCAGCCGGATCCGACCCAGCTGTCTGCAGGTGGCCTAAGCAGACAGCTTCATCCTCACTGCAGTAGTCAGGCTTGGTATTGCAGAGGTTAAGTTCCCACTGAAGTGAATACATGTAATACCAAGCCTGACCACTGCAGTGAGAACAGAGCTGTTTGCTTCCTGCTCAGTGCACAAGCTCAACAGCCCGGAAAATAAAGGTCCCTTTAAATGGAGCGATTATCAGTCAACAAAATCATTCAAAAGAGCAAAAATGAATGATAATTTGTTCTGTATAATCGCAGCCAATGATCAAATGACAAAACTATAAATCATTTGGTTTTATTTTATGCAGGCATAAAAATCACGGTTGGCTCATTCACTAATCGTTCAGTTGAAATAGCAATCGTTCACGTCTTTTGTATAAATGCATGAGAACGACAAAACAATTCCTGGTTTGATTGAGCCAACGATGTATCTCTCTGTATAAACAGGCTGCCCGAAAGCTCTTCACTCATTCAAAGGATATATCGTTTGGTGTAAATAGATCCTAACTGATTGGCAGAGAACCAGAGTGAAAGACCCCTATGTACTATTGACCGTTTATAATTACACAACCCCTTTAACAACGATTTGCCTAGCATTATTAAAAAACCTGCTTTAATAAATGAGAAAAACACTTGAATTTATAGCTTCCCGCATAGAATTATAGTTATGCTACAGATTGAGACTAGTCGTTGGATCTCTACAGGAACTTCTTTAGGCAGCCCACACACTCACTCCACATATTGTAAGGACAAACTGAGCACCTATCATAACACCACCTACGATTCATAACACAATGCAGAAAAGGGGAAAAGATGCTTTAAGTTTCATCTAAGTTAACTGAACCCTTTTGGATGCACTTCAGCAGAACATTAGTGTGTTTTGTACTTTTCTGCAAGACGCAGATTGCTCAGTCACTACATTCTGACAATGATGCAAAAAGGCCGCAGCTATAACTGAATAAACACTACTAGTTTTCAATATCCTCATATTTTCTTATGCATTACATGTGGCTAAAACAATCAAAGCGTCTTGGCTTGTTTAAGAAAAATAGCTACAGTACCTACAATCTAGACAAGTAGGAAGAGGCAAAAAGTTGGAACGCACATATAAGTAGACGAAAGGCAGAACGCAGCACACACTTTACATCCATGGTGAGCACAAAAGACGTCAAGGAGTGGAGCCGGGGGGATTGTAGTCATCAGTGCGAGGCTCACGTGATTGCAAATAACAAGGGGACACAGGGAAGCAAGCTTCTCCCGTCACACGACACATCACATCCCTGTGTCGCCCCGTGATGATGAAAACAGCAGCCAGTTTCCAGGGGAGGAGGAGGAGGCGGCGGCATCTATGCCGAGGGGAGGAGGGCGGCAGCCTTCTCCTTTCCCAGGGCTTCCTTTTTTATTCTGTTTTCGTCAACTTGGAGCTCAGCCAGGACCTGATCTGGGAATGCACAGGAGGGTGGGAGGTAGGGAGGGGACAGGCAGATCTAAGGACATGGGTGTGAATAGCGCCATAACCCCTTAGTTGCCAGAACAACTACAGCTCTACAGTACTGCTTCTCAAGCGTTTAGCAGCAGATGGGTTAAGAGGGCTGAGCAGCAGCTGCTTCCTTTTTATTCCTGCCTGCAGTTAAAGGTGCATATTCAGGCCTGAGCGAGCTCCCAGCTGGAGCAGGCAGCACAAAAGACAAGCAGATTAGAGGGAAGAGAGAGACAGACGGGAGGCCGGGTTACAGGGGAGGAGTGGGGAGGTCAGGCTGTGACCATTTCAAACCTAGAGAAAGAGGTAAACTACATACAAGGCTGCTGCGTGTCCTCAGCTTTGTTTAGAGCACAAGACGAGGAGCACATTCCCGGGAAAACAAACTGAGTGGGCGGAGAAAACTTCCAAAGCGCAAGCCAAAAGAGAGTCCCTGTGATGGCCAAACAATCCCTGTCCCCTCTGCTAGCCATGATTTATTTATCAGCCCGCGGTGCACACAATGAGACCTGCTGCTGCTCTATAGCTGGACCGGGAGCTTCCAACTGAAGATAGTATGGTGCCCAGTACAAGCGACCGGCCCCAAACAGCAGCACAAATGCGTTAAATGTCAACAGCAAGGGTTAACAAGTAATAACATGCAACAACAAGGATACAGAAACGACACTTCATAAGCTTATGGTGTGACAAAATACAGAGAATACAGTATGCGTGAAACCCCCGACCAGCCATCACAAACACAGCTGTAATGTATACAATATATATACATCCTCTTCCTGTACAGCCTTCACCAGCCATCAGAGCTTAAATAACCTCATACACACAACAAGCTGCAAAGTAACAATGATGCCAAAACACAGATACATCCAAGAGCTGATACTTTGTAACTAACTCCACATCTGTGTACAAGGGAGAAAACAAACACTAGACAGCATCCCACAATACTGCAGTATTAGAACAGGAAATTCTCAATTCAACCCCTTGATCAATTACTGGTGGAAGCCATATCATGAAGAGCACTTGTCACCCAGTTCTGGTGGATCCAACACGCTTCACAACCACATTCCTAAAGTTACTTTTCACATTGAATGATTTTCTTTCAGATTCTCGCTGGCACCTAAATGATAATCGTTCAGAGTAAAATTCCTGCAGGATCTGAACGACACACGATAATTTGTTTGATTTTTATGCCTGCACAATCTGAACATCGATCTGCCTGTGTGAGCAGGCCCTCATTCATCTATGAACGACAGCCTGTTTACTGTGAATGGAGGCAGGTGGGCTGGGATGATTTACTGCGCGATGATCACTCCTATGGAAAATCACAGGAACGATTATCGTTAGGGCAGCTGTTGGGCGCTTCTGCATCCGACAGTTGTCCTGTGTGAAAGGGCCCTAAGGCTATGTTCACATGGGCATTTTCAATAAAAATTAAGCGTGGATGCTACAGATTTCGGTTTAAACCATGGACCTGCATCAATTTAGACCAGTTGATGGCCAAAATCCACATGAGGATTTTCCAACATGGATTTGTCATGAAATCTAAATCAAGTAGTAACAATTAGCTTTTTTCAGCATGATGATTTTTACGTTTACCCACGGAAAGTGCCTGCACCATAGGATTCCTATTCAAGTGAATGGGACACATAGCTGACGCAGCTCTGCCACAAATTTCATATGGAATCTGCATCAAAATTCCCTTGGGGTATGCCTACGCAGGACGGAATTAGTTGTAGAATGTCTGCAGTGGGCATTCCACAGCAAATGCCCAGCGCAAATTCCACATTTGGTAACTATTTTGACTCTAAATTAAATGTGGACAATCTAGCTGACCAGCCATGGTCCGCTGAGCCAGCTGTCACCCTGTTCAGACCAGGAAACAGATGGCACCATACACTGCAGTGAGCTGGCATGGTATTGCAGGCAAAGCTCCTGTTCACCTCAATGAATCGCAATAAACTGGTTTAATAAGCCATTGCAGAATTATCATAGACCACATTTGTACTTGTGTGTGGACTATGCTAGCTAACAAATAAAAATAAATACATTTTCCTGCACCCACCTAGATAACCAGTTGGGGTGTCATTTGCTGGTGTCCTATAAAGAATTTTATTAGGGCATGGTCATACCCAATGAGTTTTCTACTGTGAAATTGGCTTTGAAAAATCTAACATTTTACACCATCAGAAGTGCGGAGGAAATCTCAAGAAACCTCATTCACATGCTGCAAAAAACCACTGCAGGTTGTAAATCGGCGGCAAGTCAATTACGCTGGGAATTATCACAGATTTCACCTCCTCAAATTAGGTGAAATCTGCGTCAAAAATCAACAGGTGGATGTAACCTTGTGGTGTAAACACTGCATGTCACCTGCATTAACGGAAAAGCTAGCTCTGTAGACTGCGCAATTTGTTCTATTGAAAAAAAAATGGACCACTTTTTTTTTTTTTTTAAACTGACTTAAGTAAATGTGGAGAAAATGAAAGGCTTAAATCCATTTTCTCTGCTCCTAAACCAGAAGAGAAATCCCTAATGCTGATGTGAATGAACCCTAACTATTCAGAATTTTGGACAGCACAGAATTACAACTTCATCAGAAATCTGGCATAACATCCCGGACAAACTAGTACGGTGGTGCTACGGAATATTGTCCAGGAAAATGCAGAGTGTAGGTCTGACGGGCCCCGTTATCCAGAAGGGCTTGTCGGGGGCTGATCGCTTGCATCATCACACATCTGTCTCCAGCTGGCATTCTGCTTTCCTGTTCCCATGACAGAACAGAAAAGCAGAACGACAACATAGATGTGGACGAGGCCTAAGGACATGTTCACATGGTGGATTTTGCAGTGGATCTGACGAGCAGAGTCTAACAAGTGTCCCATTCTCTTGAATAGGAATCCGCAGTGTAGTTTATATGGCTCTGACTTTTACACAGATTTAAAGTCTGCTTTGCGGATAAAAACAATAGCAACATGTCACGTCTTGATGTGGATTCACTCCAATAAAGCGACCTTCTGGTTTGGGGACAACATTCTGTCCCAGGACAGGTCATACATCACCTGCATGTGTTTCGTCCAAGATAGGTAGTGCAATCTTCAGCCTACCTGATCCACATAGTGCACTGCTAGTATCAGACAACTAATGCACTATAAACGCTCTGAATGGCCAGGGCTGACGAAGCAGAGTAATGTGCATTAACTAGATAGAAAATTGCAGTGGCCATCTTGGATGGCTGAAAAACAAAACTGGAAACTGTTGGATTGGATGGACGGCACAGAAGAACAAGCGCATATAATATATCCCCCCACCTTGTACAATAATTTTGCCCCAAAACTGGAGGGTCACTTTAAACTGGGCTAACTGTGTGCAGATTCACAGCTGCTACAAATGTAAACCTGCATCAACACAGATTTCTGCCACAGATTTACATTGTAATCTGCTCCAGAAAAATCTGATGTGGATTTGGCGGTGTGCACTCCATCTTGGGGGCCATGAATCAGGTTTCCAGTAGTTAAATATTCTTAGAGTATAAGTATTTTATTCCGTTTCTCATTTTGTGGAAAAAAAATAAAAGTCCTTTTAGGCTAGGTTCACACGGGGCGGATTTGCCACGGAATTTCGCTGCAGCAGATCCGCCTGCGGCCGCTAAACCCAGGATTAGCCGGCCATGTGGACGAGATTTGGGTGGACTATCCGTCACGGCAAAGCCGGCGCAGATTCCCGGGATGCAGCATGTCAATTTTTGGGGGGGGGGCTGCGGCCTCGCTCCGCTCTATGGGAGAGACGGCCGCAAAGGAAAAGCATGCGGCAAATCTGCACTTATCCCGCGGAAATCCCACGGTTTTTCGCTGCGGCAAAACTGCAAGATGTCCGTGGCAAATCCACCCTGTGTGAACCCAGCCTTAAGGTACCTTTACACACCGCAACTTATCACCCAAATAGTCGCTCATACAAGTTGTTGAAGCGCAGGAACGACCACCATTCATTTGCTTTTACACCCTGCAAGGATTGTTCAATAGTCGTTTTCTGCGTTCTTGTTTATTGGGGAGGGGGGACTCCATGCAAATTCGCTCACAAGTTGTTCAAATATGAATGATTGCGAGTTCACAACAGATGACTTTTTATGAACTAACGACTATTTTTTTAGGGGAGCTAAAAACGACTAGTGAGCGAATTATAGCTCAGCGCCCCGTTGGTGCCCGCATGTACATGGGACTATTGTCGCTGATTGTACGCTCACAGTACATGGATATTGAATGTTCATTTGGGAGATTACCCTCCCGTGAAAAGGCCCATCTGACTGTATTTAGTATTCCTAAATATGTACATATCACAGGTCTATAGGATATCTGCACTCATGAAACGTTAGGAAGAGGCAACAGATTTCTAGGCTCCATGAAACATGTCCGACGCTGACCTAATACCCAATGATACTAGGACAGGTTACTGAAAACACTGAGGCAGTTTAGACCACTCCAGGGGCAAGCATCAATATTGTGTGACTGGCAAAAGAGGCCATAGGCAAAAAAGAATAAGTGTCAGGCACTGATTTTTAGGTGCAGCGGTCACCTGGCTCCTGGGATTTATCCAGCCCTGATCTTCTGTTTATCCCCAACAAAGCTGAACACATCAGTAGTAAATGAAGTGCACAACGTTAGCGGAGCGCAGACCGCTAAGACAGCACAATAGCGCGCAGCATATTTCTCACCCCAGCAGGTACTGATTACCCCAGAAGTTGTACCAGTCGTAGGTCCCCACTACTGTTCTGCACGTTATAGTGGTGGAAATCTTTAGTAAACAACCCACTCCACCACTTCTGGACCTGTTCCAGTCAGTCTATAGCAAGTTTTTCATGCAGTCGTCCTGTACACAAATAGGACACACGTGTAATTATGGTACCAATCATCCACCTCTTTGCTCAACACCAGGTGCCTAAAGCATTATATATATGGTGTCATTGTGGTCTTCATGACGCATCAACCAGCTGGAGCTTCATTACATATAATAAAGCCATCATAATAATAATTTTGCACCTTCCGGGGTAACATCACGGCTGTGGATTATATTGCTGCTATATACAAAGTCTGCTGTATATTCCTATAAAGCTCAATATGACTACTATCTCTATGTACAACCTAGCCTATCAGATTAATTGCACAATATTATATAGCTCATCATTTAATATCACTGCTGCCGAGATACTAGTAAAAAGCCAGACTTGTAACTGTGATATAGGTTATTACAGGTCCTACGGTACAAGTCCAGCTGTGTTCCAGTAGGGCACCATTATTATATAGGTTATTACTACTAGTATCTTTCTATTAATACTAGCATCTAGCAGTATTATATAGGTTATTACTACTTTTCGAATCCTGGATTACTTGACTAGCTTTGCACTAGGAAAACCACTTTTTTATGTAGCCTATTAATACTATTACTCTACACTATGGATTATCAGTCAGGCACCAAACTAGCAACAATGTACAGGGTGGTCTAAAGGACTGGAGACCACTGAATAAATGGAAAACGGTGGTTGGGAACACCATCGTGTGTGGCATGTTGCTAAGGCAAATGTATGAGGGGCGGTGTCAAACACGGCGGTTCGTTCAAAAGCCGCCATCTTGGAACCAACTTGACATTTTCAAAATGGGAAGGGACGCAGGTGACATGTGTATCTGAGAATCTGACGAGGAATCCAAATCTGTTCTTAAATGTGACATACCTTTATTCCTGCCAACGGTTTGTCAATTTTCTCTTTGCCACAGATACGGCTGTGAGATTAACACGCGAGGAGAGAACAGAGAATGTGCTGATCTTTAGGGAGCGCAGTACCCAAGTCACTGCAGCAGATTTCAATGATCGGCACCCTAACAGACCAGTTGGCAAATTGATTGCCAAATTTCACAAAATAGGTTGTGTGTTTAACCTGCCAAAAACAATAAATAACAAAACTGGCACAGACAAAGCAACAATAATGGCTAGTCTTGCATCTTTCTGCAAAAGTCCACGATAGCACCCGGGGTCTGTCACAGGAGAGCGGGGTGAGAGTTTAACCACTATCGGGTGCATACTGGCTACACACAAATGTCACAAGAACAAGATCTAATTTCTACATAATCTCAATGAGGACGATCCTGATCACCGTGTTTAATTTGCAGAATGGGTGTCACGGCAATTGCAACAGGACCTACATTTCACAGCGATGGTTCTGTTCAGTGATGAAGCAAACTTCTACGTAAACGAAGAGGTAAACAAACAAAAACCTTTGCTGCAGGTCTGACACAAACCCGCACTGGACAGATCCCTCCAAGATGATTGGTGTACAGAAAGCCATGGTGTGGGGTACAAAATTAGGGGGCCCATTCTATATCAGCAGTAACCTTACTGCTACCAAGTATCTGCAATTGTTATGCGACGAGGTGTTCCTGTCACTGTGCAACAGAGATGGCACATTCCCAGCATCCTTCCAGCAGAATGGTGCCCACCTACATTATGGACGTCATGTCGGAGTTTTTGGATCAGCAGTCTCTTGGGAAGTAAATTGGGAGTTGTAGCCCGATGGAGTGACCCCGGTGCTCGCCGGATCTCATGCCCTTGGACTTCTACCTGTGGGGTGAAGTCAAGTCCAGGATTTACCCAGTGAACATCCAGAGTGTGGCGCATATGCAACGCAGATCCTGGACGCCTGTGTAGCATTTCTGCTGAGGGTTTGCTCTTAGTACATCATGAATGGCAGAGGAGAATAGCCTTGATGATCTGAAACAATGGGGAGCACATCAAGCAGATCTTGTAGCGGATCATCATGTTTCACGGCATAGAAAAATTTTTAATAACTTTGGCAGCAATAATGCCACTTGATCTTTAAGCACAGATTAGGATTCCTCGTCAAATTCTCTATCGGAAGCATGTGTCGCATGCACCCCATATCATTTGAAATATCAACTTGGTTCCAAGTGGTAGGTGGTCAGGAATAAGGACGTGGCCTGAAATGCGTTGACAAAAACTCTCCTTGAATCCTGGCTGTATGTCTGGTTCTACACTACTGAATTATTAGCAGTTTCCTTGATTTTATGGATCAAGTAATAAAAGGATTGAAAGATTTTACTACAACGCCTAGTCCAGAATGTCCTTATTTCTACTGTGGAGTATTTTATTCCTGGTGAGCAGGTTACTTGTTTGTGCTGCATTATCACTATTGGTCTGCAAGTCCTCTATTAGTACTAATGTAGTATTATACAGATTACCACAACAGTGCTACATTAGTAATACTGTATTCCTATAATTACTCTATGCACCCTGGAAGTTAGTAATGCTATATTATTATAAAGATCATGATTATCTGTCCAACTCCATATTAGCAGCATGATATTCACAGTTCAGCTCTGCACTAGTGGAACTGTAGTATTATTGTATAGGTTAATACTATTATTTTACATGACCCAGGTATTACCACATTTCCCCAAAGATAAGACCTACTTTGATTTTTCTTCAAATATAAGATTTACCCCCAAAATAAGTCTTCGCTGCATTACATTAAAAAAAGGAAAGGAAAAAAAAGAAACGGTATACATTACTTAGCAGGCTCGGTCCACATCCTGCCGCTGCATAAATCCCATCTCCAGGAAGCAACAGCTCAGCCAATCAATGCAGCTCGATGAACCAATCACAGCCATCGCATTGGTTTATCGAGCACTGTATTGATTGGCTGAGCAGCGCTCGAGAACCAATCAGAGCCATCGCTTCCTGGAGGCGGGATTTATGATTCAGGATGCAGACCGAACCTGCTTGGCAAATAAAATAAGACATCGCGCCTCTTTTGGTGCAAAACTTAATATAAGACAGTGTATTATTTTGGGGGAAAACACAGTAGTAGCACTATAAGGCCGGGTTCACGCAAACGGATTTTTACTGCAGATTCCGTGGAAGACTCATGGTAAAACACGGTCATTGAAAGACATGTATTTTCAAATTTTCATTTACACACTAGCAGGTATGAATGGCATATTCCGCGAGTGGAAGAAAAATCACACCATGCTCAATTTTAAACACGGATTCCGTGAAGATGGACTCCATTGAAGTCAATGGGTGGATGTGTCCTGCAGCCCATACACAGTGAAAATTGCGTATGAGCAGCAGAATTGCTCGGAACTAGCAGCAAAAATATATAGAAAAGCCTGGCTGGACACGGGAAAAAGAAAATTCAAATGAACTGTGGATTATACAGGCTACTACAGATGCTGATTTCGACAGTCTGGCTCTGCACTAGAGGCTCTATAATACTATCATATAGGTTATTACCCTTAATACACTACATGCCCTGAGTATTAATAAAAGTGTATAAGCATTATTATATAGGTTATTACAGATCCTACAGCTCCGCACTGGTATTATACCATTTACAGTCAGGTCCACACTAGTGGAACTATACTATTACTCCGCAAGTCCTGGGTATTAATGACAAATTATTATTACTCTGCTTACTACAGATGTCAGTGTATTAGCCCAGCATCACACTAGTGGCTCTATATTATCATTACTACTCAGACAGTCCTGGGTATACCCAACGTTGTATTATTGTGCATTATGTAACACTGGAGCTCCGCACAAGTATTAAATTATTATTGGAGCTAGAACTAGCAGCACTATAGGATTATACAGTTGGTTATTTCTTTGGCTCAGCACATCATGGCTACAGTAATCATGTATTATTGTAGTATATGCTTATTACATTCTAGCTACACACTAGCAGTATATTATTACAGTTTATCACATTATTCTATTACACTTCAACTCCAAACTAGCAGCATTCTAGTATTGTCACGGTTCACATCCAGACTAGTATTATTAACTGAAAGCCTAGAACTAGTAGCACTACAGTATTATACAGGTTATTACTCTACACATCCTGGTTATTGGTAATTATGTATTATAGTAATGTTATTACGGTCCAGCTCCACACTAGTGGCACAAAAGTATTAATATAGTCAAGCTCTAACAGCACCATTATATTGTTAATACAGTTCAGCAACGCACTACAAGCACTATATTACTATTATATAGATTATTACTATTACTTTGCAGGTCCTGAGTATCAATACTCATGTAGTATTACTACAATATATTACAGTTCAGCACTTGTAATATACTTATTACAGTCTAGTTCTGCACTAGCAGGACTATAATATTACTATTATATAATGTTACTACTTTGCAACACCTGGGTATTTGTAACAATTTATTATATTACTAGAGTTATTACAAATCTCAATGTATTAGCGCAGCCTCATAATAGTCATACTACCCTGTTCTGGATATTAGTAACATCGTATTATTACTGTGGCATTATATAGTCCAGCTCTACACAAGTATAAGTTATTACTCCACATTTCCTGGCTATAAGTAATTATGTGTTATTACTGTAGCATATTCTTATTACAGTCCAGCTCTGCACTAGTGGCACTATTATAGTAAAGCTCTGCACTAGTGGTACTGTATTACTACTATATAGGTTATAAGTGCTATTACTCTGCAGTCCCTGGGTATCAGTAATCGTGTAGTATTATGGTATACTATTACAGACCAGACGCGCACATTATACTCCTATTACAGTCCAGCACTTGTATTATACTATTACAGTCCAGATCTGTACTAGTGGTATTGTACGGCAACTAGTTCTAGATCATAGGATTATATAGATTACTACTAAAAGTCTGCAGCACCTGGGTATTAGTAATTATGTTGTATTATTATACCATTTCCTTATTACATTCCAGCTCCGCACTAGTGGCGCTATAGGATGGTTTATTACTACTATTCTTATTACAGACCCTCTCCGCACATTATACTTTTATTACAGTCCAGCACTTGTAGTAGTATATTCTTATTACAGTTCGACTTCGCAATAGTGGCACTATAATAATTACCATGATACAGATTACTACTACTCTGCAGCTCCTTGAGTATTTCTAATAAATAATTATTACTATGTTATTACAGATGTTGAGGTTTAGTCCAGCCTCCTACTCGTTGTACTATTACATAGGTTATCATTCCTACTCTGCCAGTCCTGGACATTAGTAACATTGTATTATTATTGTGGCATTATATCATCATTACAGTCCACCTCAAGAGTTCTGAAAAAAAAAACACTCTTAATGCTCGAAGTTCTAGAACCCATATTTACAACATTCTCGCTGATTTTCAGATGCCGGATGGAAAAATTTCAGTTACGTGTAAATAAATTTTTGGGGAAATCCCGCGATTTTATAACAGTTCTGCGTAGCACTTCAAGAGTTCTGAAAAACACTCTTAATGCTCGAAGCTCTAGAACCCATATTTACAACGTTCTCACTGATTTTTAGATGCCGGATCAAAAAATTTCAGTTAGGGCTCAGTCACACAGGTGCATCAGCACCTGTACACCGGCGCGCCCGTGTGACTGACAGATAGAAGATGGCCGTACCTGAAGACGGACGTCTCTCTCCAGCGCTGATGAAAAAACACATGACCGGCAATGAAGCCGGTCACATGTTCTTCCTCCCGGCGCTGCAGCGACGTCCGTCTTCAGGTACGGCTGTCTGCTGGCTGCAGTAATACGGGCGCCGATGCACCCGTGTGACTGAGCCCTTATTATGTGTAAAAACTTTTTGGGGAAACCAGCAATTTTATAAGAGTTCTGGGTAGCAGCTCAAGAGTTCTGAAAAAAACTCTTACTGCTCGAAGCTCTAGAACCCATATTTACAAAGTTTTCGCTGATTTAGTAATATCATTTTTGGAAGTTAGCACCGCAGAGATACATTTGTTGATTTTTCTGCCTAATTCGCTAGAACTATTTTTTAAATTAATTGGGAACTCTAGAACTCTTTGGGGTGCATCCAGAATTTATGAAAAAAATTAACTTTTTTGAAAGATGGGGTGCTGACTTCACAGAGGTGGTTATTAGGTATTATTTGGTATTATTGTAGTATATCCTTATTGCAGTGCAGCTCCACACTAGTGGCTTAACAGTATTACAGTTGAGCACTAACGGCAATATTATATTGTTATTATAGTCGGTCTCTGCACTTGTGGCATTAATAGTTTTATCATATAGGTTATTACTATTCTTATTGCAGTCTAGGTCTGCACTAGCAGCACTATATTACCATCAAGGTTATTACTATTATTCTGCAGGTCCTGGGTTATCAGCAATCATGTAGCATTATAGCAGATTATTACAGTCAAGTTGCAAACAATTAGGACCGGGCTCACACGGGTGGATTGGATTCCGGCTGTGAACCTGGCTTGCAACCCTGCGTTCCTGCTATTTCTTTATTGCGACTGTCCGTGGCCTGTCATAGCGGTCATGCGAAGTAGTCTTTTTTTTGTTTATTTGAATTTCCCGCTACATCGCATAGTGATGGTGCCCACAGCCCATATGCAATGTTAATTACGTCTGGCTGCGGGTCAGACAGCCTCCATTGACATCAATAGAGGCCATCCACTCATATTCCACAGCAGATTAGAGCATGCTGCGGTTTTTCTTCCGCTCGCAGAACACACAATTCGTGTCCGCGACTCTGAATGAAAAAGCGAAAAGGCATGCCTTTCAATGCATACGTTTTACCACGAACAGCGATCGCGGAATCCGTAATCCAAATTCGCCTGTGTGAACCGGCCTTACTCTCATTGGAGTCCAGAACTATTCCAGTCCAGCTCTGCACTAGCAGCACTATAATAGGCAACTACTACTTCTCAGGTCCTGGGTGTAGGTAGCCAAGTATTAGAGTATATTATTACAGTCCAACTTTGCACTAGTGTCACTACATAGGTTATTACTACTTATCTGCAGGTCCAGTGTATCAGTAATCATGTTTTATCTGTATAGCATGTCAGTCCAGTCCATCTGCGGACCGCACATTATACTTTTATTATAGTCTAGCACTTATATTGCAGTCCAGCTCTGCTCTGGTGGCACTGTATTACTTCTATATAGATTAGTACTATAGTACTATTGTTCTACAGACCCTGGGTATCAGAAATCCTGTAGTATTGTTACACTATACTGTATTATAATATAATCCAGTGCATATTATACTCTTATTACTGTCCAACACTTGTAATATATTACAGCCCAGATGTATAGTAGTGATATTAAAGTACAGCAAGTTCTATCATATTATACAGATTACTGCCATTACTCTGCAGCATATGAAGAATAATGTGGCTCTACTATATAATTACTACAGTCTGACTCACCAATAGTGGCCCTACCATATTATTCTAATCCAGCTCGGCTACTAGTGGCCCTACCATATTATTCTAATCCAGCTCGGCTACTAGTGGCCCTACCATATTATTATTCTAATCCAGCTCGGCACCAGTGGCCCTACCATATTATTATTCTAATCCAGCTCGGCACCAGTGGCCCTACCATATTATTATTCTAATCCAGCTCGGCACCAGTGGCCCTACCATATTATTATTCTAATCCAGCTCGGCACCAGTGGCCCTACCATATTATTATTCTAATCCAGCTCGGCACCAGTGGCCCTACCATATTATTATTCTAATCCAGCTCGGCACCAGTGGCCCTACCATATTATTATTCTAATCCAGCTCGGCACCAGTGGCCCTACCATATTATTATTCTAATCCAGCTCGGCACCAGTGGCCCTACCATATTATTATTCTAATCCAGCTCGGCACCAGTGGCCCTACCATATTATTATTCTAATCCAGCTCGGCACCAGTGGCCCTACCATATTATTATTCTAATCCAGCTCGGCACCAGTGGCCCTACCATATTATTATTCTAATCCAGCTCGGCACCAGTGGCCCTACCATATTATTATTCTAATCCAGCTCGGCACCAGTGGCCCTACCATATTATTATTCTAATCCAGCTCGGCACCAGTGGCCCTACCATATTATTATTCTAATCCAGCTCGGCACCAGTGGCCCTACCATATTATTATTCTAATCCAGCTCGGCACCAGTGGCCCTACCATATTATTATTCTAATCCAGCTCGGCACCAGTGGCCCTACCATATTATTATTCTAATCCAGCTCGGCACCAGTGGCCCTACCATATTATTATTCTAATCCAGCTCGGCACCAGTGGCCCTACCATATTATTATTCTAATCCAGCTCGGCACCAGTGGCCCTACCATATTATTATTCTAATCCAGCTCGGCACCAGTGGCCCTACCATATTATTATTCTAATCCAGCTCGGCACCAGTGGCCCTACCATATTATTATTCTAATCCAGCTCGGCACCAGTGGCCCTACCATATTATTATTCTAATCCAGCTCGGCACCAGTGGCCCTACCATATTATTATTCTAATCCAGCTCGGCACCAGTGGCCCTACCATATTATTATTCTAATCCAGCTCGGCACCAGTGGCCCTACCATATTATTATTCTAATCCAGCTCGGCACCAGTGGCCCTACCATATTATTATTCTAATCCAGCTCGGCACCAGTGGCCCTACCATATTATTATTCTAATCCAGCTCGGCACCAGTGGCCCTACCATATTATTATTCTAATCCAGCTCGGCACCAGTGGCCCTACCATATTATTATTCTAATCCAGCTCGGCACCAGTGGCCCTACCATATTATTATTCTAATCCAGCTCGGCACCAGTGGCCCTACCATATTATTATTCTAATCCAGCTCGGCACCAGTGGCCCTACCATATTATTATTCTAATCCAGCTCGGCACCAGTGGCCCTACCATATTATTATTCTAATCCAGCTCGGCACCAGTGGCCCTACCATATTATTATTCTAATCCAGCTCGGCACCAGTGGCCCTACCATATTATTATTCTAATCCAGCTCGGCACCAGTGGCCCTACCATATTATTATTCTAATCCAGCTCGGCACCAGTGGCCCTACCATATTATTATTCTAATCCAGCTCGGCACCAGTGGCCCTACCATATTATTATTCTAATCCAGCTCGGCACCAGTGGCCCTACCATATTATTATTCTAATCCAGCTCGGCACCAGTGGCCCTACCATATTATTATTCTAATCCAGCTCGGCACCAGTGGCCCTACCATATTATTATTCTAATCCAGCTCGGCACCAGTGGCCCTACCATATTATTATTCTAATCCAGCTCGGCACCAGTGGCCCTACCATATTATTATTCTAATCCAGCTCGGCACCAGTGGCCCTACCATATTATTATTCTAATCCAGCTCGGCACCAGTGGCCCTACCATATTATTATTCTAATCCAGCTCGGCACCAGTGGCCCTACCATATTATTATTCTAATCCAGCTCGGCACCAGTGGCCCTACCATATTATTATTCTAATCCAGCTCGGCACCAGTGGCCCTACCATATTATTATTCTAATCCAGCTCGGCACCAGTGGCCCTACCATATTATTATTCTAATCCAGCTCGGCACCAGTGGCCCTACCATATTATTATTCTAATCCAGCTCGGCACCAGTGGCCCTACCATATTATTATTCTAATCCAGCTCGGCACCAGTGGCCCTACCATATTATTATTCTAATCCAGCTCGGCACCAGTGGCCCTACCATATTATTATTCTAATCCAGCTCGGCACCAGTGGCCCTACCATATTATTATTCTAATCCAGCTCGGCACCAGTGGCCCTACCATATTATTATTCTAATCCAGCTCGGCACCAGTGGCCCTACCATATTATTATTCTAATCCAGCTCGGCACCAGTGGCCCTACCATATTATTATTCTAATCCAGCTCGGCACCAGTGGCCCTACCATATTATTATTCTAATCCAGCTCGGCACCAGTGGCCCTACCATATTATTATTCTAATCCAGCTCGGCACCAGTGGCCCTACCATATTATTATTCTAATCCAGCTCGGCACCAGTGGCCCTACCATATTATTATTCTAATCCAGCTCGGCACCAGTGGCCCTACCATATTATTATTCTAATCCAGCTCGGCACCAGTGGCCCTACCATATTATTATTCTAATCCAGCTCGGCACCAGTGGCCCTACCATATTATTATTCTAATCCAGCTCGGCACCAGTGGCCCTACCATATTATTATTCTAATCCAGCTCGGCACCAGTGGCCCTACCATATTATTATTCTAATCCAGCTCGGCACCAGTGGCCCTACCATATTATTATTCTAATCCAGCTCGGCACCAGTGGCCCTACCATATTATTATTCTAATCCAGCTCGGCACCAGTGGCCCTACCATATTATTATTCTAATCCAGCTCGGCACTAGTGGCCCTACCATATTATTATTCTAATCCAGCTCGGCTACTAGTGGCCCTACCATATTATTCTAATCCAGCTCGGCTACTAGTGGCCCTACCATATTATTCTAATCCAGCTCGGCTACTAGTGGCCCTACCATATTATTCTAATCCAGCTCGGCTACTAGTGGCCCTACTATATAATTATAATCCAGCTCCCCACTAGTGGCCCTACTATATAATTATAATCCAGCTCCCCACTAGTGGCCCTACTATATAATTATAATCCAGCTCCCCACTAGTGGCCCTACTATATTACTATGATCCAGCTTGCCCTACTATATTATTACAGTTCAGCTCCGCAATAGTGGCCCTACTATATTATAATCCAGCTGGGGCCTACAAGATCATTACAGTTCAACTCGGCACTGGTGGCCCCACCATATTGTTCTAATCCAGCTCGGCACTAGTGGCCCCACCATATTGTTCTAATCCAGCTCGGCACTAGTGGCCCCCACCATATTATTCTAATCCAGCTCGGCACTAGTGGCCCTACCATATTATTATTATTCTAATCCAGCTCGGCACTAGTGGCCCTACCATATTATTCTAATCCAGCTCGGCACTAGTGGCCCTACCATATTATTCTAATCCAGCTCGGCACTAGTGGCCCTACCATATTATTCTAATCCAGCTCGGCACTAGTGGCCCTACCATATTATTCTAATCCAGCTCGGCACTAGTGGCCCTACCATGTTATTCTAATCCAGCTCGGCACTAGTGGCCCTACCATGTTATTCTAATCCAGCTCGGCACTAGTGGCCCTACCATGTTATTCTAATCCAGCTCGGCACTAGTGACCCTACCATGTTATTCTAATCCAGCTCGGCTCTAGTGACCCTACCATGTTATTCTAATCCAGCTCGGCACTAGTGACCCTACCATGTTATTCTAATCCAGCTCGGCACTAGTGACCCTACCATGTTATTCTAATCCAGCTCGGCACTAGTGACCCTACCATGTTATTCTAACCCAGCTCGGCACTAGTGACCCTACCATGTTATTCTAACCCAGCTCGGCACTAGTGACCCTACCATGTTATTCTAACCCAGCTCGGCACTAGTGACCCTACCATGTTATTCTAATCCAGCTCGGCACTAGTGACCCTACCATGT
Source organism: Eleutherodactylus coqui (assembly GCF_035609145.1). Lineage (NCBI taxonomy): Eukaryota > Metazoa > Chordata > Amphibia > Anura > Eleutherodactylidae > Eleutherodactylus > Eleutherodactylus coqui. The sequence continues at coordinate 45,502,890 of NC_089841.1, forward strand.
TATTCTAATCCAGCTCGGCACTAGTGACCCTACCATGTTATTCTAATCCAGCTCGGCACTAGTGACCCTACCATGTTATTCTAATCCAGCTCGGCACTAGTGACCCTACCATGTTATTCTAATCCAGCTCGGCACTAGTGACCCTACCATGTTATTCTAATCCAGCTCGGCACTAGTGACCCTACCATGTTATTCTAATCCAGCTCGGCACTAGTGACCCTACCATGTTATTCTAATCCAGCTCGGCACTAGTGACCCTACCATGTTATTCTAATCCAGCTCGGCACTAGTGGCCCTACCATGTTATTCTAATCCAGCTCGGCACTAGTGGCCCTACCATGTTATTCTAATCCAGCTCGGCACTAGTGGCCCTACCATATTATTCTAATCCAGCTCGGCACTAGTGGCCCTACCATATTATTCTAATCCAGCTCGGCACTAGTGGCCCTACCATATTATTCTAATCCAGCTCGGCACTAGTGGCCCTACCATATTATTCTAATCCAGCTCGGCACTAGTGGCCCTACCATATTATTCTAATCCAGCTCGGCACTAGTGGCCCTACCATATTATTCTAATCCAGCTCGGCACTAGTGGCCCTACAATATTATTACAGTCCAGCTCGGCACTAGTGGCCCTACAATATTATTACAGTCTAGCTCGGCACTAGTGGCCCTACTATATAATTATAATCCAGCTCCACACTAGTGGCCCTACTATATAATTATAATCCAGCTCCACACTAGTGGCCCTACTATATAATTATAATCCAGCTCCACACTAGTGGCCCTACTATATAATTATAATCCAGCTCCCCACTAGTGGCCCTACTATATAATTATAATCCAGCTCCCCACTAGTGACCCTACTATATTACTATGATCCAGCTTGCCCTACTATATTATTACAGTTCAGCTCCGCAATAGTGGCCCTACTATATTATAATCCAGCTGGGGCCTACAAGATCATTACAGTTCAACTCGGCACTGGCGGCCCCACCATATTGTTCTAATCCAGCTCGGCACTAGTGGCCCCCACCATATTGTTCTAATCCAGCTCGGCACTAGTGGCCCCACCATATTGTTCTAATCCAGCTCGGCACTAGTGGCCCCACCATATTGTTCTAATCCAGCTCGGCACTAGTGGCCCCACCATATTGTTCTAATCCAGCTCGGCACTAGTGGCCCCACCATTGTTCTAATCCAGCTCGGCACTAGTGGCCCCACCATATTGTTCTAATCCAGCTCGGCACTAGTGGCCCCACCATATTGTTCTAATCCAGCTCGGCACTAGTGGCCCCACCATATTGTTCTAATCCAGCTCGGCACTAGTGGCCCCACCATATTGTTCTAATCCAGCTCGGCACTAGTGGCCCCACCATATTGTTCTAATCCAGCTCGGCACTAGTGGCCCCATCATGTTGTTCTAATCCAGCTCGGCACTAGTGTCCCTACCATAATATTACAGTCCAGCTCTGCTACTAGTGGCCCTACTAGATTACTATAATCCAGCTCCAAACTAGTGACCCTACTATAGTATACTATATATATTACTATGATCCATCTTGGCCCTACTATATTATTACAGTTCACCTCCGCACTAATGGCCCTACTATATTATAATCCAGCTGGGCCCTACAATATCATTACAGTCCAGCTCGGCACTAGTGGCCCTGCCATGTTATTCTAATCCAGCTCGGCACTAGTGGCCCTACCATGTTATTCTAATCCAGCTCGGCACTAGTGGCCCTACCATGTTATTCTAATCCAGCTCGGCACTAGTGGCCCTACCATGTTATTCTAATCCAGCTCGGCACTAGTGGCCCTACCATGTTATTCTAATCCAGCTCGGCACTAGTGACCCTACCATGTTATTCTAATCCAGCTCGGCACTAGTGGCCCTACCATGTTATTCTAATCCAGCTCGGCACTAGTGACCCTACCATGTTATTCTAATCCAGCTCGGCACTAGTGGCCCTACCATGTTATTCTAATCCAGCTCGGCACTAGTGGCCCTACCATGTTATTCTAATCCAGCTCGGCACTAGTGGCCCTACCATGTTATTCTAATCCAGCTCGGCACTAGTGGCCCTACCATGTTATTCTAATCCAGCTCGGCTACTAGTGGCCCTACCATATTATTCTAATCCAGCTCGGCTACTAGTGGCCCTACCATATTATTCTAATCCAGCTCGGCTACTAGTGGCCCTACTATATAATTATAATCCAGCTCCCCACTAGTGGCCCTACTATATAATTATAATCCAGCTCCCCACTAGTGGCCCTACTATATTACTATGATCCAGCTTGCCCTACTATATTATTACAGTTCAGCTCCGCAATAGTGGCCCTACTATATTATAATCCAGCTGGGGCCTACAAGATCATTACAGTTCAACTCGGCACTGGTGGCCCCACCATATTGTTCTAATCCAGCTCGGCACTAGTGGCCCCCACCATATTATTCTAATCCAGCTCGGCACTAGTGGCCCTACCATATTATTATTATTCTAATCCAGCTCGGCACTAGTGGCCCTACCATATTATTATTATTCTAATCCAGCTCGGCACTAGTGGCCCAACCATATTATTATTATTCTAATCCAGCTCGGCACTAGTGGCCCTACCATATTATTCTAATCCAGCTCGGCACTAGTGGCCCTACCATATTATTCTAATCCAGCTCGGCACTAGTGGCCCTACCATATTATTCTAATCCAGCTCGGCACTAGTGGCCCTACCATGTTATTCTAATCCAGCTCGGCACTAGTGGCCCTACCATGTTATTCTAATCCAGCTCGGCACTAGTGACCCTACCATGTTATTCTAATCCAGCTCGGCTCTAGTGACCCTACCATGTTATTCTAATCCAGCTCGGCACTAGTGACCCTACCATGTTATTCTAATCCAGCTCGGCACTAGTGACCCTACCATGTTATTCTAACCCAGCTCGGCACTAGTGACCCTACCATGTTATTCTAATCCAGCTCGGCACTAGTGGCCCTACCATGTTATTCTAATCCAGCTCGGCACTAGTGACCCTACCATATTATTCTAATCCAGCTCGGCACTAGTGGCCCTACCATGTTATTCTAATCCAGCTCGGCACTAGTGACCCTACCATGTTATTCTAATCCAGCTCGGCACTAGTGGCCCTACCATATTATTCTAATCCAGCTCGGCACTAGTGGCCCTACCATATTATTCTAATCCATTTCCACACTAGTGGCCCTACTATAATATCCTACCATATTATTCTAATCCAGCTCGGCACTAGTGGCCCTACCATATTATTCTAATCCAGCTCGGCACTAGTGGCCCTACCATATTATTCTAATCCAGCTCGGCACTAGTGGCCCTACCATATTATTCTAATCCATTTCCACACTAGTGGCCCTACTATAATATTACAGTCCAGCTCTGCTACTAGTGGCCCTACTATATTATTATAATCCAGCTCCGCACTAGTGGCCCTACTATATTATTATAATCCAGCTCCGCACTAGTGGCCCTACTATATTATTATAATCCAGCTCCGCACTAGTGGCCCTACTATAATATTACAGATTATTTTTACAGTCCAGCTCTGCACTACTGGCCCTACAACTTTATTATTACAGTTCAGATGGGCACTATGTTACGATGATATAGTTTACTATTACAGTCCAGCCTCACTACTACTGGCCCTACTATAATATTACAATCAAGCTGGACACTGTTCGTATTATATAGATTACTTACAGTGCAGCTTGGCACATACTCTTATTACAGTCCAGTTTAGTACTATGTCACTAATACAGTGCAGCTCGGCACATTATACTTATTACAGACCAGCTCCGCTTCTACTCGCCTTATTATATTATTACAGTCCAGCTGGACACTTACTATTATATAGATTACTTACAAAGCAGCTCGGCACATTATATTCTGATTACAGTCCAGCTTCGCACTATGTTACTATTACAGTGCAGCGCTGCACATTATAATGTTATTACAGTCCAGCTGGACACTGTTAGTATTACAGCCCAGCCCCGCACATTATATTGCTATTACAGTGCAGCTCTGCTACTACTGGCCATACTATGATATTATTACAGTCCACCTTGGCACTGTGTTACTATTATACAGATTACTTACAGTGCACCTTGGCACATTATACTGTTATTACAGTCCAGCTCCGCTACTACTGGCCCTACTGTAATATTACAGCCCAGCTCCGCATATTATACTATTACAGCTCCTCACATTATACTGCTATTACAGTCCAGCTCTGCTACTACTGGCCCTACTATAATATTACAGCCCAGCTTCGCACATTATACAGTTTTTACAATCCAGCTCTGCTACTTGACCTACTATAATATTATTACAGCTCCGCACGGGTAGTATTATAGCTCCGCACATTATACTGTTATTACAGTCCAGCTCTGCTACTAGTAGCCCTACTATTATATTACAGCTCCGCACATTATACTATTACAGTCCAGCTCTGCTACTACTGGCCCTACTATAATATTACAGCCCTGCACCGCACATTATACTATTACAGTCCAGCTCTGCTACTACTGGCCCTCCTATATTACAGCCCCACACCGGTAGTATTATAGCTCCACACATACTATTACAGTCCAGCTCTGCTACTACTGGCCCTACTACAATAATATTACAGCTCCGCACATTATACTGTTATTACAGTCCAGCTCTGCTACTAGCGGCTCTACTATAATAATATTACAGCCCTGCACCGGTAGTATTATAGCTCTGCCCATTATACTGTTATTACAGTCCAGCTCTGCTACTAGTGGCCCTACTATTATAATATTACAGCTCTGCACATTATACTATTACAGTCCAGCTCTGCTACTACTGGTCCTCCTATAATATTACAGCCCCACACCGGTAGTATTATAGCTCCACACATTATACTATTACAGTCCAGCTCTGCTACTACTGGCCCTACTACAATAATATTACAGCTCCGCACATTATACTGTTATTACAGTCCAGCTCTGCTACTAGCGGCTCTACTATAATAATATTACAACCCTGCACCGGTAGTATTATAGCTCTGCCCATTATACTGTTATTACAGTCCAGCTCTGCTACTAGTGGCCCTACTATTATAATATTACAGCTCTGCACATTATACTATTACAGTCCAGCTCTGCTACTACTGGTCCTCCTATAATATTACAGCCCCACACCGGTAGTATTATAGCTCCACACATACTATTACAGTCCAGCTCTGCTACTACTGGCCCTACTACAATAATATTACAGCCCCGCACCGGTAGTATTACAGCTCCGCACATTATACTATTATTACAGCTCCGCACCGGCGGCAGCTCTCCATCTTCCAGCCGGCGCTCGGCGACACTATGGAGCGGCACAGAAGTTTGTGCCCCGGCGGGGCCAGCGGCTGGAGGTCACCTCTATCTCCCGGAGCCCCAGGCCTCGGCCTGTCAGCAGCCGCCCCCGCAGCCTGTCCCGTAATCCGTCCCGGGCAGCAGCCGCAGAGGCCTAGCCGAGGCCCGAGCGCCCCCTGTCCGCCTGACACGGCGCCCGCGCTCAGCCCAGCCTCCCCAGCAGAGTGTTTACCTGAGCGGCAGGCTGTGACTGCGGCCTCCAGTCCGGGCCGCTGGGGGGAGCCGATCCTCCGTCACTCCGGGCCTGGTGAGGATAATCCGGACATGTAGAGAGAGAGAGGGGGAGCGGGGAAGGAGCCGATCCCTTCTCCTCCTCCTCCTTCCCCCGGCCGGCCCCCCTCCCTCCCGCCTGCAGCCGCCGCCGGGAACCAACAGAGGGAAGGGGGAAATAGCACAGTCCGAGCAGCCGCCACACACACGTACGCTCCCGGCCCGGGCGCTCTGTCCGGACACGACTGGCTTCCCGTCAGGCCGCAGCCCTCCGCGCGTCCTCACACCGGGCGTCGCTGTTCCCCCGCCCCGGGAACACGGGCTCTGACCGCGGCTCGGAGGGAGAGGAGGACGCTGGGGGCTGAGGGGAGGAGTCCGGTCAATGCGCGGCGGCCGCTCCGGGATAATCGGGATCCGCTTCTCCCTCACACAGAACAAAATGCCGACCGGAAGTGCAGCCGCACGAAGGACTCCCTCCACCGGCGCCAAACCGCCGCGCAGCCAGCGCCACTTCCGGTGTGTGTGACACAGAGCCGCCGAGGGCGCAACGACGGCACCACACGGGCACTTCCGGTGTGGGAAACGCGGCCCGCTGCGCCGCTCATCTACGCAGACTGATTACCTCATGAGGCGTTACCCATAGCAACCGCCGAGTGCCGGACCCGCCAAAGCCGAGACACCTTGGTTGCTAGGGGCAACGGCCTCAATTTATTTACTGCCACTACGGTTTGAGGGATGTTCAGTAAGACCCCTCACAAAAACACCAGCATTTATATATATATATATATACCCCCTGAGGAAGCATAAATCGGGAATACCCCTCACAAAAATACCCACATATATACTATGTACCCCCAGAGGAAGCATAAACCAGGAATACCCCTCACAAACACCAACATATATACTATGTACCCCCACAAGAAGAATAAACCGGGAATACCCCTCACAAACACCAACATATATACTATATACCTCCACAAGAAGAATAAACCGTGAATACCCCTCACAAAACACCAACATATATACTATGTACCCCCTGAGGAAGCATAAACCGTGAATACCCCTCACAAACACCAACATATATACTATGTACCCCCACAGGAAGCATAAACCGTGAATACCCCTCACAAACACCAACATATATACTATGTACCCCCTGAGGAAGCATAAATCGGGAATACCCCTCACAAAAATACCCACATATATACTATGTACCCCCTGAGGAAGCATAAACCGTGAATACCCCTCACAAAACACCAACATATATACTATGTACCCCCTGAGGAAGCATAAACTGGGAATACCCCTCACAAACACCAACATATATACTATGTACCCCCTGAGGAAGCATAAACCGGGAATACCCCTCACAAACACCAACATATATACTATGTACCCCCTGAGGAAGCACAAACGGGAATACCCCTCACAAAACACCAACATATATACTATGTACGCCCAGAGGAAGCACAAACGGGAATACCCCTCACAAAACACCAACATATATACTATGTACCCCCCGAGGAAGCATAAACCGTGAATACCCCTCACAAAACACCAACATATATACTATGTACCCCCTGAGGAAGCATAAACCGTGAATACCCCTCACAAACACCAACATATATACTATGTACCCCCTGAGGAAGCATAAACCGGGAATACCCCTCACAAAACACCAACATATATACTATGTACCCCCACAGGAAGCATAAACCGTGAATACCCCTCACAAACACCAACATATATACTATGTACCCCCACAGGAAGCATAAACCGTGAATACCCCTCACAAAACACCAACATATATACTATGTACCCCCTGAGGAAGCATAAACTGGGAATACCCCTCACAAACACCAACATATATACTATGTACCCCCAAAAGAAGAATAAACCGGGAATACCCCTCACAAAACACCAACATATATACTATGTACCCCCTGAGGAAGCATAAACCGTGAATACCCCTCCAAACACCAACATATATACTATGTACCCCCTGAGGAAGCATAAACCGGGAATACCCCTCACAAAACACCAACATATATACTATGTACCCCCTGAGGAAGCATAAACCGTGAATACCCCTCCAAACACCAACATATATACTATGTACCCCCTGAGGAAGCATAAACCGGGAATACCCCTCACAAAACACCAACATATATACTATGTACCCCCACAGGAAGCATAAACCGGGAATACCCCTCACAAGCACCAACATATATACAATGTACCCCCACAAGAAGAATAAACCGGGAATACCCCTCACAAACACCAACATATATACTATGTACCCCACAGGAAGCATAAACCGTGAATACCCCTCACAAAACACCAACATATATACTATGTACCCCCTGAGGAAGCATAAACCGGGAATACCCCTCACAAACACCAACATATATACAATGTACCCCCACAAGAAGCATAAACCGGGAATACCCCTCACAAAACACCAACATATATACTATGTACCCCCTGAGGAAGCATAAACCGGGAATACCCCTCACAAAACACCAACATATATACTATGTACCCCCTGAGGAAGCATAAACCAATGAATACCCATCACAAAACACCAACATATATACTATGTACCCCCTGAGGAAGCATAAACCGGGAATACCCCTCACAAAACACCAACATATATACTACCGGTATGTACCCCCACAAGAAGCATAAACCGGGAATACCCCTCACAAAACACCAACATATATACTACCGGTATGTACCCCCACAAGAAGCATAAACCGGGAATACCCCTCACAAAACACCAACATATATACTACCGGTATGTACCCCCACAAGAAGCATAAACCGGGAATACCCCTCACAAAACACCAACATATATACTACCGGTATGTACCCCCACAAGAAGCATAAACCCGAAATACCCATCACAAAACACCAACATATATACTATGTACGCCCAGAGGAAGCACAAACGGGAATACCCCTCACAAAACACCAACATATATACTATGTACCCCCTGAGGAAGCATAAACCGTGAATACCCCTCACAAACACCAACATATATACTATGTACCCCCACAGGAAGCATAAACCGTGAATACCCCTCACAAACACCAACATATATACTATGTACCCCCTGAGGAAGCATAAATCGGGAATACCCCTCACAAAAATACCCACATATATACTATGTACCCCCTGAGGAAGCATAAACCGTGAATACCCCTCACAAAACACCAACATATATACTATGTACCCCCTGAGGAAGCATAAACTGGGAATACCCCTCACAAACACCAACATATATACTATGTACCCCCTGAGGAAGCATAAACCGGGAATACCCCTCACAAACACCAACATATATACTATGTACCCCCTGAGGAAGCACAAACGGGAATACCCCTCACAAAACACCAACATATATACTATGTACGCCCAGAGGAAGCACAAACGGGAATACCCCTCACAAAACACCAACATATATACTATGTACGCCCAGAGGAAGCACAAACGGGAATACCCCTCACAAAACACCAACATATATACTATGTACCCCCCGAGGAAGCATAAACCGTGAATACCCCTCACAAAACACCAACATATATACTATGTACCCCCTGAGGAAGCATAAACCGTGAATACCCCTCACAAACACCAACATATATACTATGTACCCCCTGAGGAAGCATAAACCGGGAATACCCCTCACAAAACACCAACATATATACTATGTACCCCCACAGGAAGCATAAACCGTGAATACCCCTCACAAACACCAACATATATACTATGTACCCCCACAGGAAGCATAAACCGTGAATACCCCTCACAAAACACCAACATATATACTATGTACCCCCTGAGGAAGCATAAACTGGGAATACCCCTCACAAACACCAACATATATACTATGTACCCCCACAAGAAGAATAAACCGGGAATACCCCTCACAAACACCAACATATATACTATATACCTCCACAAGAAGAATAAACCGTGAATACCCCTCACAAAACACCAACATATATACTATGTACCCCCTGAGGAAGCATAAACCGTGAATACCCCTCACAAACACCAACATATATACTATGTACCCCCACAGGAAGCATAAACCGTGAATACCCCTCACAAACACCAACATATATACTATGTACCCCCTGAGGAAGCATAAATCGGGAATACCCCTCACAAAAATACCCACATATATACTATGTACCCCCTGAGGAAGCATAAACCGTGAATACCCCTCACAAAACACCAACATATATACTATGTACCCCCTGAGGAAGCATAAACTGGGAATACCCCTCACAAACACCAACATATATACTATGTACCCCCTGAGGAAGCATAAACCGGGAATACCCCTCACAAACACCAACATATATACTATGTACCCCCTGAGGAAGCACAAACGGGAATACCCCTCACAAAACACCAACATATATACTATGTACGCCCAGAGGAAGCACAAACGGGAATACCCCTCACAAAACACCAACATATATACTATGTACGCCCAGAGGAAGCACAAACGGGAATACCCCTCACAAAACACCAACATATATACTATGTACCCCCCGAGGAAGCATAAACCGTGAATACCCCTCACAAAACACCAACATATATACTATGTACCCCCTGAGGAAGCATAAACCGTGAATACCCCTCACAAACACCAACATATATACTATGTACCCCCTGAGGAAGCATAAACCGGGAATACCCCTCACAAAACACCAACATATATACTATGTACCCCCACAGGAAGCATAAACCGTGAATACCCCTCACAAACACCAACATATATACTATGTACCCCCACAGGAAGCATAAACCGTGAATACCCCTCACAAAACACCAACATATATACTATGTACCCCCTGAGGAAGCATAAACTGGGAATACCCCTCACAAACACCAACATATATACTATGTACCCCCAAAAGAAGAATAAACCGTGAATACCCCTCACAAAACACCAACATATATACTATGTACCCCCTGAGGAAGCATAAACCGTGAATACCCCTCCAAACACCAACATATATACTATGTACCCCCTGAGGAAGCATAAACCGGGAATACCCCTCACAAAACACCAACATATATACTATGTACCCCCTGAGGAAGCATAAACCGTGAATACCCCTCCAAACACCAACATATATACTATGTACCCCCTGAGGAAGCATAAACCGGGAATACCCCTCACAAAACACCAACATATATACTATGTACCCCCACAGGAAGCATAAACCGGGAATACCCCTCACAAGCACCAACATATATACAATGTACCCCCACAAGAAGAATAAACCGGGAATACCCCTCACAAACACCAACATATATACTATGTACCCCACAGGAAGCATAAACCGTGAATACCCCTCACAAAACACCAACATATATACTATGTACCCCCTGAGGAAGCATAAACCGGGAATACCCCTCACAAACACCAACATATATACAATGTACCCCCACAAGAAGCATAAACCGGGAATACCCCTCACAAAACACCAACATATATACTATGTACCCCCTGAGGAAGCATAAACCGGGAATACCCCTCACAAAACACCAACATATATACTATGTACCCCCTGAGGAAGCATAAACCAATGAATACCCATCACAAAACACCAACATATATACTATGTACCCCCTGAGGAAGCATAAACCGGGAATACCCCTCACAAAACACCAACATATATACTACCGGTATGTACCCCCACAAGAAGCATAAACCGGGAATACCCCTCACAAAACACCAACATATATACTACCGGTATGTACCCCCACAAGAAGCATAAACCGGGAATACCCCTCACAAAACACCAACATATATACTACCGGTATGTACCCCCACAAGAAGCATAAACCGGGAATACCCCTCACAAAACACCAACATATATACTACCGGTATGTACCCCCACAAGAAGCATAAACCCGAAATACCCATCACAAAACACCAACATATATACTATGTACGCCCAGAGGAAGCACAAACGGGAATACCCCTCACAAAACACCAACATATATACTATGTACCCCCAGAGGAAGCATAAACCGGGAATACCCCTCACAAACACCAACATATATACCATGAACCCCCACAAGAAGCATAAACCAGGAATATCCCTCACAAAACACCCACATACATACTATGTACCCAGGGGCGTACCTAAAGGCTGAGGGGCCCGGGTGCAAAAGTTCAACTCGGGGTTTCCCCCCCCCCCGGGCCTCAACCCCCACACCCTGTACCCATACCTAGATCGTGCGGCATACAGCTGCAGAACAAATTTCAATATATGATCTAGCCCCTTGGTGTAATCTTTCCTAACATGACGCATTTACTGCACTACATGAAAATGCGTTCGTAGCCACGCAGGCCACTCTCTCATACACACCGCTTTTTGGCGCTATTAGCATGGCGTCCCGAGCACTGCACTAACCACGGTACTACACTGGGCTATGGACACCAACTTTTGTTATTTTCATCTTGTATCCATCCTTTTCTTCTGTCAATTCTGACACTCTGGGAAAAGAAACTCGAGCGGGTTCTGTTAGATAAGCTCCTACACGTAACGGGCTAGTAAACCACTAGTCTGTTTATGTGATAGCCAAAGAAGCAGCAGATTGGTGAACGGGGTGTTCTCTATAGAGAAGCAGGGGGCTAGTGCTTCTCTCCTTTTCCTCACCTGGGGATATGTGTCCTGAATAAGCACAGGCACAAAAACCCTTGCGATACCGGCTTAGCGTCCCAGTATGCATATTGCATAGGACGAACCGGCTATCCAATCTCTGGACAGAGACGGATTGCTCCAATACTACTTTACTCACAGCATAATACTGCATCCCTATGGTATGTTTCTGTGAGTAGTAGCAGCTTGAACATTCCCGTATCAGTCCTGAACACCCCACGCCAGACATTCGCATTCAAGGCTGATTTGGGTCATTAGGATACGCTATCTCTGGCAAATCTCAAATTATTGCTTTTGTCAATAAGAGAAATTTGAGTATCGAACTTTCTACCCAGGCTAGACCCGATCCTTTGAGAAACCTGCTGCATGAACAGGCCCTCCAAAAATTAAGATATTCGTTTCTTTATCAATTGGTCTATTGGTGACCTCATGATATCACCTATACTGTCTCTACTCAATCCCGATTTATAATGTTCCTGATGATCCACGAGAATTGAAGTGGTGAAACGCGTCGAGCAATTAAATACGAGAATCAGCATACTAAAAAGGGAAATTCGAATACGCTTGGGTCAAGTATTTACACTACGACCCTTATCTATAGAGGCGAGGCCGTCCTATACTAACCGGGAGACTCTCTCCGGAGGTTGGTATCATACATATCTAGCAACCTCGGGAGATGATCCCTACGGCCAAGGCCAATTCCGACTATCCATTTAGGAATTGGTCAGGTACCTCTACCCTCCTTTGAAAAAAAGGGGGGGGGGGGCAAAAAAGAATTGTGAAGAAACGAACGTTCAAATCACTAAAAATTGCATCCATCTACGGTGTGTGGGCTTTATAAATAAAAAAGACCAAAACAACTGGGGATTATCTTACAAACCCCAAGTACCAATATACCCCTGCCTCATACATTACCGGCTTTAAGCAGGACAAAAAAACTTCGTGGTCGCCGGTGACCAGATCACACAAACACCCACACACACAGCACAATTGGATGCCCATCTTTAGTGACGGTGTGGTTGGATGGTATTTACCACGCCCCTTACTTACTTTTTTTGTTTTTGTTGTTTTATGTGTTGTGCCCCTATATGTGCATTTTTAAAAAGTTCAAAATAAAAATTATATTTTTTAATTCAAGTCACCACTGTGAAAGGGTGATTTTAATGGGGTAACTCAAACCTGCGCTCGAATGCGGTGTTCCTAACGCCGTGATTTTCGAGAGCTGTCTGTTCTATTTTTGCGTTTTCGTGGTTTTTAACGCACCTCCTTGCAATGATGGGGTGCATTAAAAAGGGCTGTCAAACGCTGTACCATGTGTTCAAAAACACTGCACGAAATTGCAGTGAAAAATGCCACGATTTCAAGCTGCATTTTCTGAACACATGTGAGAGAGTGGCCTTAGGGTGGTTCATATTTTTTTTGTACTTTAGAACCACAATTAAGAAAAGCACATGAAAAAACCTGCATGCGGTGTTTAAAGACCACGTATGTTATTAAGAAACTGCATAAACTATTAAAAACTGCATGTGCTTTTGATACGTTTTTTAATTGTGTGTAAAGTATGAAATTATAAAGAGGAAATACAGGAAGATATAACTTTTACCAGTCATAGATAGACAGATAGATATGAGATAGTAGATAGATAGATGGATATGAGATAAAGAGATAGATGGGAGTTAGATATGAGATAGATGGATATGTTATAGATAGGAGATAGATAGAGAGAAAGATATGATATATATATATATATAGATGATATGAGATAGGAGAAAGGTAGATAGATACACACACACACACACACACACACATATATATATATATATATATATATATATATATATATACACACACACACACACACATATACAGATACCCTGTGGCCTAGACCACTTCTCCATGCGGTAGCAGCAGGACAGGCAGACGCAGCAGCCTCCGTTCAGCAGGAGGCAGGGGCAGCACATGATGACATCATCACTGTGCCCTGCTGGCCTGTATGGCTGCCTCCCTCCTCCTCTTCCTTGCTCTTCTCTGCTTCCTCTCAGGCTGGCCGCTCTGAATGTGCATATGTATATGGTGGAGGGCGGCCTCTGGGCCCCCTGAGCGGAGGGGCTGGGTCGCCACTGCGACCCCAGCGACTCCTGACGGTATGCCTATGTATGTACCTTCACAGGAAGCATAAACTGGGAATACCCATGAAGATATACCGTGTGCCCCACGGGCGGTGTAATCCTGAGAGATCCGAATGTTCCAAAGTTCGTAGGGCTCTCTGCCTCCGTTGGGTGAATGTGGGCTAATGGATACATTTATTGTAGGCGCCAGAAGCTTTACTGGTATATACGCCAGGCGTATGAACAAAACCTCTGTGAAAACAACTAGGCCGCAGTAACGTTGCGTCCGTGATCATGTCACCTGACCGCTTAGTCGCCGCACAGTCATGCAAATTAGAACTTTAACATTAAACATTTTTAAGGCCCTTTCCCCTAGGTGGAGTATTTCTGCCGCAAAAAAAATAACAAATTTGGCCCTCATTATTCCAGATAAAGGTGTGGCACACGAATGTGAACTGGCCCTGCTTGCGTAAAAAGTACAGTACTAAGTGTAGACACTTGCGCAAATGTACCTCATCCAACCTTTGTGAGCAAATACGGCGCACTGCAGCGAGCGTATTTGTGCATACACTCATGAGACGTTTTGCGGGACAGCATTTTCTTGCGTGCAAAAACAAGCAAAACCACGCTCATCTTTTGAAGCCTATACATGCTTATTTGCTGCATACCGCATATTATGTGCGTAAAACGCAGCCAAAAACCGCTCATGTGAGTAAGCCCTTAGGGTCCTAATACTTTTAGGGCTTAAACAGATGGACTCAGGTGCAAATCCGCTCGCCGCTGCAGGGCGTATTAGTGCATGAAGCGGGAAATTTTTTCTTTAAACTGTTCAATCTCCGTCTTGTTTTGTCTCGCTTTGCGGGTGTGATTTTCCAAACCCGCAAAACATGAGGAAATCACAGTCATGTGTTTTAAGCCCTAAGACCTTATTAAGACCCAATGTCCACGGGAAAATGAAATTAGGAAATCCGCGTGGGTGTCCCGCATGCATGACCAGCGCCCATAGGAATGCATTTGACACCTGCAGGTAATTAAATACCTGCAGATGTCATTTTTCCTTGGTACGCGGATCGCACATGCGGGAAAGCACCTGCAGCACGCTCCATTTTGTGCGGTTTTCCAGCACGGACGGCTCCCGCGGCTTCCATTGAAGCCTATGGAAGCCATCCGGTCCCGCGACACATCTGCAGCCGTCACTGCATCCGTGCTGCGGGACCGCGGGAAAGCAGGAGTTAAAAAAAAATTAAAATGTGTATGGTGCATGCGCACGGTATGCTGCCGGTGTGCCGAGCACATCTGCCGGGCCAAAGAAAGAAGATCCGGCCGCAACGGAGGGGAGACCCGCAGCGTTCGTAGAGGTGAATATAATCGATTTTGAGGCCTCATGTCTGCGAGAAAGCAGGGAGATCCGCTGCGGGATTCTGCATGGAGAATCTGTGCGGGCACGAATTTCCCCGTGGACATGAGGCCTAAGAAGAGCATGTTTGATTTCGGTGCGTTAAAAAATGGACTTATTTTAACGTGGACCTATTTTAATATGCGTATGTCCATGTGATATTCGTATGTGTTGCCATTTTTACATCCATGTCTGATCCGTGTTTCATCTGTTTTTTTCTAATGCACAAAAAAATAACTGAAGTAGAATTTTTTTTCTAGAATTGATTGCCAGTGATCAGTGAAAAATAGCGCACAGATTCCTCTCTGTGTGATCCGTTTTTTTTGCAACCATTGACTTGGACAGGTGACTCTGGTCCTTGAAGATAAACTGAATCGGACATGCTGTGATTGTTTTTACACAAAACATCAGTCAGTGTAAAAAAAAAGGCATATGTGAACAGCCCCTTTGATTTTCATGGGTCTGTGTGCAGTCAGTTACACGCATGGACAGCAGACGGACCGAAAAGTACACCCATGTACTGCTGCCTTGTAGTGCTGGAGTCCTGGGTTTAAATCCCACCAAAGACAACACCTGTTTGGAGTTTACATGTTCTCCACGTGTTTGTGTGGGTTTCCTCCATGTACTCCAGTTCCCCTGCACACTCAAAAAATACGCTAATTGGGAACCTAGTGAGCCCCAATGGGGACATAATATGATGTACCACTTTGTGGAATACGTATGTGCTTTATAAATGTGTAATATCTATCTACCTATCTACCTAATATCTATCTATCTATCTCATATCTATTCTATCTATCTCATATCTATCTATCTATCTATCTATCTATCTATCTATCTATCTATCTATCTATCTATCTATCTATCTATCTATCTATCTATCTATCTCCTATCTATCTACCTCCTATCTATATATCTATCTATATCCTATCTCATATCTATCTATCTCCTATCTATATATCTATCTATATCCTATCTCATATCTATCTATCTATCTATCTATCTATCTATCTATCTATCTATCTATCTATCTATCTATCTATCTATCTATCTATCTCATATCTATTCTATCTATCTCATATCTATTCTATCTCCTATCTATCTATCTATCTATCTATCTATCTATCTATCTATCTATCTATCTATCTATCTATCGATCTCATATCTATCTATCTATCTATCTATCTATCTATCTATCTATCTATCTATCTATCTATCCATCTATCTATCTCATATCTATCTATCTATCTCACATCTATCTCATATCTATCTATCTATCTATCTATCTATCTATCTATCTATCTATCTATCTATCTATCTATCTCATATCTATCTATCTCATATCTATCTATCTCATATCTATCTATCTATCTATCTATCTATCTATCTCATATCTATCTACCCCTCTCATATCTATCTATCTCTTATCTATCTATCCATCTATCTATCTCATATCTATCTCTTATTTATCTATCCCATCTATCTATCTATCTATCTATCTATCTATCTATCTATCTCATATCTATCTATCTATCTCATATCTATCTATCTATCTATCTATCTATCTATCTATCTATCTATCTATCTATCTATCTATCTCACATCTATCTCATATCTATCTATCTATCTATCTATCTATCTATCTATCTATCTATCTATCTATCTATCTATCTATCTATCTATCTATCTATCTATCTATCTCATATCTATCTATCTACCTCATATCTATCTATCTATCTATCTATCTATCTATCTATCTATCTATCTATCTATCTATCTATCTATCTATCTATCTATCTATCTATCTATCTATCCACAGTGGATATAAAAAGTCTACAAACCCCTATTAGAATAACAGGTTTTTGTCAAGTTAACAAAATCCAACCAAGATGAATAATTCCAGATTTATTTCACACCTTCAGTGCGGCCCGTTATCTGTACAATTTTATTAAAATACAATGTAAATATTTTAGGGTGGAGAAATAAAAATAACAAAGTAAAATAATGTGGTTGCCTAAGGCCACCTGCAGACGGCCTGGTCAGATCGAGCCCCTGCAGCGACCAGCGCGGCACTCACCTGCTCCCGCGGCTCCGGCTCTGTGAGCCCCGCACAGAAATAGAGCATGCCGCGAGATTTCGCGCAAACAAATCACGGCCGTCTGCATAGGATTGCGTTTTCTTTCAAAATGTGTTTATTAATTTTCTATGCCAACCATACAACATTTCAATAAAATGGATACTTATTGTACCTGCAGGGTGTTGTTCTCTTATCTTGTGGCGCGGTCCGGGTCGCGGGCCAGTGCGGGTTCGTGCCTCTCCACTTTTCCTTTTTGTGTATCGAGAGCTTTATCTTAAAAAGTATTTATTGGTCAGGCGGGCCCCCACCTAGACAATGGTGTCGTTGTGTGGACCTCGGGGTCTGAGCCCCCCAATTTCTATGGAGGATTCCTCCTCTCAATGCTCTTTACTTTTAGTTATCGCTATCAGCAGATGGGCTTCTGAGGGAGTCGCCCGCACCGCCCGCCACCCAGGAACCGCCGCCACTGCATTTTCATTGAGCCCTGCGGAATTTAACAATGTGCGTTGCAAACAGATTTTGTAGGTAACATTATATTCGAAACAAAACCGGACAAACCGATATATAGGTATACCCCAGACAATGCTGGGGGACAAATAAAGAAAAGGAGAAAGAAAAGAGGGGAGGGAGAAAGAGAACTAGGTACAAAGGGGGGGAAGGGACGGAGGTGAAGGGTTTGGCTGTCTCGTGAAATCGCCGAGTGTATATGGCTTCTGGGAGAAGAGAAATTAAGGAAACAGGCAGGTAAGTTGGAAGGAGGCCCCGATATCACGTGGGTGGGTTTTCATCTCTGTCTATAGAGATCCGTCGGCCAACCATTTGAGAAACGAAGGGGAGCCTTTGAAATCTATCCAGGCCATCCAGGCATCTCGAGACCCGGCTGCTGGTTGGTTCTGCACAGTTTCGCTGTTCCGAAGGTCCTCCATGTACCTAATATGTTCGACCTCCTCCACCCACGCGGACCTCTGGATCTCCCCTCCACGCCTCCAGTGCCGGGCTATAATGTGGCGCATGGCCATGATGAAATGGCCTATAAGGCTCTTTTTGATCCTAGAAACCGAACCAGGGAGCATGGAAAGGAGAGCAGCCTCGGGGTTCAGGCCCATGGGAGATCTGCAGACCCTCTCGTATACTCTGGCGACATCTCCCCAAAGGGGCGCAATTAGTGGGCAGGACCACCAGATGTGCAGCATGTCTCCCACATCGGAGCAGCATCTCCAGCATGTGTTTGAGACTTCTGGGAAAATTCTGTGGAGCCTGTCCGGGGTTCTGTACCATTGCGTGACGATTTTGTAATTGAGCTCCTGTGCCTTGGCAGAGATGGACATCTTGTGGGTCATCCGGTATGTCCTGCTCCAGAGCTCTCCGGAGAATTGCCCGTTCAGTGTCTCCTCCCATCTTGACTCCCATGGCGGTCGTGTGTCTCCTATTTTCGCTTCGGCCAGCAACCCGTACAGCAGAGATATTACGTGAGGGGGTGCGTCAGAGCCCACACATAGCTTCTCGAGTGGAGTGAGTTCCGAGCTCAGTGCCCCAGGATTCCCTAGCGATCCTATGTAGTCCCTCACCTGGAAGTATTGCATCCAGGCGCCTGGTTTTTGCCTATGGGGCCCGACTAGTTCACCCAGTGTGCGCATACCACCTGAACCCCAGACCTCTCTGACTCGTGGCTCCAATGTGCCTGGTAGAATTGACAGTTTGGTTACTGTTAGGGTGGCCGGGAATTGGGGGTTGCCGGTAAGGGGGGTTAGTGGGCCCGGTATGTTCATTAGCTTTCTGCTCCTAGCTATTCGATTCCAAGCCCCCAGGAGATTTATGGCAAGGGGGGAGGCTCCTTGTCCTCTCCAATCTACCCTTCCCGGGATCCAGAATGCACCCCCTAGGTTTAGGTTGTTCTCTTCCGTCTCTAAGGTCACCCATGTTTTTGTGTCTGGGTAATGGAGTATGTCTAGGATACATTTCCCTATTGCTGCCTTATGGTAAAGTTCTAAGTCTGGCAGGCCTGCTCCCTCTGCTGCCCGTGGGCGAGTGAGGACCTTATGGCTGATTCGCGCTGGACGGTTTCCCCATACATATCTTGTTGTTGCCTTCTGTAATAGTGTGAAGAAGCTCCTGGGTATGTCGTGTAGGATTGCGTTTTCTAACACAATCCTATGGCAGCTTCCACGGGCGGAAATTCTGCAGGAAATCCCGCCGCAGAATTTCCGCCCGTGTGCAGGGGGCCTAAGTGTGAACACCCTCTTATATTTGGGGATGTGGTCGTGTTCAGAAATAGCCAATCACATTTAAGCTCATGTTAAGTAGTAGTCAGTACGCTGCTGCCATTATTTACAGGCATTCTTATCCCCCCCCCCCCCCCCCCCCCTGCCTCATATAAAGTTCAGCTCTTCTAGTCGGATTTTCCTGACCTTTTCTTAGTTGATCTGTAAAGATCTTACAAGACATCAAGAGATCTGATTGCTGGAAGGTATCAGTCAGGACAAGGGGGCCAAAACATTTCAAAGGCGTTATATATACCATGAGGCACAGTGAAGACATCAGCAAGAAGTGGATTACATTTGGCACAACAGTGACATTACCAAGAACTGGACGGCCCAGATGCGGCACAAAATGCATGCAGGACTTTTCCTTCCAGTAAAATGCCAGTCAGCTGAACAGAAATTGAACAGACCCCATTATAGTCATTGGGGTCTGTTTGGCGTTGTTCGGTTTCGTAATAAGACAGATCGATTTCACAAGGGGATTCCACTTACCTGCTCCCATAAAGGAGCAGGTAAACGTAACCCGTTACGCAGATGTATAAGCAACCTTAGTAATTGTGGCAACAGTTCCTTTACAGGGACACACTCATGGCATGGACTATTCAGATGTGATTTGTAGACGTGACTCGCTCTTTTAAATCAATGGGGATACAAAAAAATTGGACAGCAATGAAATGCCATCCATGATGTCATCTGTGAGCTGACCATTTAGCTGCAGAAAAAAAGAACTGCGTGTTTCTTTTTTTTGTGGGTGTGAAAAATGGAAATGGAAATGCTACATACAAAAGAACGGTCAATTTTTGCAAAAAAGTTTTTTTTTGGTCAGTGTGCACCTAGTCTTCGGCCGAGTTGCACCCATCTGTGTGCTGTCCTATTTCCATGGATTTTGCATATTGTATGTCCTACACTAAAAACACATGGGAAAAGGCTATCCTGTTACACAGGCGTAATTTTCCGCAGATTTTCCACAGATTTGCGCTGAAATTCGTAAGTGGATTTGTGGTGGAAAATTTTGTCACATATAGACCAACCCTAAGGCCTCCTTCACACGGGCGACAAAGTCGCATTGCTACAATACTACAAATCCCATGTATGTGAAGCCCCTGCTTTCCTATGGGTTCCTTCACACATCCGATGTTTTGTAGCATGCAACAACCAGACACAAAAACCTCGCTGGTCTGGCGATATACACGCGACTCATGAGGTTTTGTAGCCCATATTTCCCTATGGAGCCTTCCTCCCTGTTGCATCGCATCACACGAAAACGCAATTTTTGTGCGGTGCGATGCAACTTTGACAGTAGGAAATCCTACTGTCACAGCCAAATCTAAGGCCTAGCTCAGGGGGTTCTATCTCACAATCTCAGTAGCAACAATGGCATCTGAGTTGTTAGACAGTTAGGGGCTCCCTCTGTTACCCCACGGCTGCTTGTCATTTGAACTCCGAAAGCCATAATACACTGCAATACAGAAGCGTTGAAGTGTATTATGTAAGCAATCGAATTATTGGGTGGTTAAGTTTCACAGCAGGGTTAAAAAAGTTAGTGTTACGAAAAAAAGAAAAAACACAAAACACTTTTCCCCTTACAAAAAGCTTTATTATGTAAAAAAAATGATTTTTTTTTTTTAATATTAGCGGGTTATTTATCCCATGCAGTGAACACCATAAAAAATACAATTGACAGCAACAAGCCATCCTAAAAAAAAACAACAAACCCATAAAGCTATGTGGACGGTAAAATAAAGAAGCTATGGTTTTCTGAATGGACTGACACCAAAAGGTATTATTTTTAATTGTTTTTATTGTGCAAAAGCAGTAAAATATTTTAAAAAGCTATATAAATTTTGCCCTCCCATAATCGCAACAACTAACAGAATAAAGTTTTTATGTGATTTATACCACACGGTGAACACCAGAAAAATGAAACTCCAAAATGCTGGATTTTTTAAAATGTTACTTCTCTCAGAAAAAGCCGAGCCTGGTTGTTTTGCAATTAGTGCCACCCACACACAATGGTGACAATTAGAACTAGCTCTGATTGTAGCTATTTAATTACTCAGATACCACTATCAACACTTGTAGAGGCCCAGAGTTAACAGGGCCCCTCTATGAGTATGCATGTGTTTGACTCGTGCCTCTATGTTGTCAGTGTCTTCCATGTGTGTGAATTTGATGTGTCTTGCAGCACTGAATGGGTTAATGTCTGAGTTATGTCTGGAAAATGTATCTTGTTGTGTGTCACGTGATCATGTTTCATATATGTGTATGCAAGGATGCTAAGTGAGAGAGTTAGCCAGAGGCAGTCTGGAGAGGTCTGCATGTTGGTTGGAGACTGGGAAAGTTAGAGACTTGTAGTTAGTAGGAGAAACTGTTTCTCATTCTATGAGGTTCCCCAGGATGAAAGAGGCTGAGCGATGGCCAGATGTGTGCCCTGAGCCCTATTCACCCTGGCCTTCTTGCTATTAATGTGGAGGACTGAGAGAGTGAGAGGAGCTGCCATGCAGAGCTGAGTGCTACTTCCAACTGTGAGTGTTGACTGGTAGAGAGCTGGAGAGAGAAAGAGAGTGGCCGTGAGCAGAACCCCACAGATAACTGGGACTGTGGACTCGTCTGTCATCCTGTGATTCCTCCATATCACAACACTATTGTGTCTGCATCAGTGTCTTGCTGGCTTCTGTAAAGTTTTGGACTGTAACCATTTAATGAAGTAAACAAGCTTTACTTACCCTTTTATGATTTTGCTCAGAAAGTTATCCCTGTGTGTGGGCTACTTGTTTTCTAACTTCTGGATTCACCGCAGAAGACGGAACGTGGCATCACGAGTGACATGGACTTGAGGTAAACCGCAAGCTAGGTGAAACCCCCCCAGCAGTAACTTGGTCGGATCCCCTGTTACCCCCAGATGAGGAGATGGTAGACCCCCGTGACAAAGCCTCAATCTACCCTGCTATCTTCTCGGCTGTGGGCCCGCTCCTTGGACGCTGCATACTGAACAGGGGCTCAAAGCTGTTAGCTGGTGGACCCCTCCATCACCCCATGAGCCCCCATGCAATCTGATTGCAAGGTGCGGATGGGTTGCCTGGAGTCTAGGAAGGGTTCCCAGGGGCCTGCCATGTATTTGAACCTACTAACTCTGAATTACAGTCTTTCAGTATATTGTACAAGTGATTGCATGTTTGAGTCTCCTAGCGGGACAAACCCCCTTCCGTAAAAATAGGTTTAACAAAATGTAAAAAAATTATTTAAAAAAAATTAAAAGTTATAAAAACATTTCCATTTTTGCATGAAGAATTAAATAAATAAAAAAGATACACAATTGGTATAACCACATCCATAAAACTAAAAACTATTACAATTTCGCATTATTGATCCCACATGGTGAACACCATAAAAAGAAAAAATGCACAATACTAAAGTTGAGTGGGGTTTTTTTGGTCACTGAGTCTCCCTCTAAAAATTGAATAAAATGTTATCAATAATTGGTATGTATCCAAAAATGGTACCAGCAAAAACTACCGCTCACACAAGAACTCATTCAGCTCCATTGACAGAATATTTTTTTAAAAAGTTACGGTGGTCAGAATGTTTAAAAAAATATTTCCTTTTTAAAAGACAACATAAATTCGATATCACCATACTTGTACTGACTTAAAAAGTGAACACCGTAAAAACAAACCTAACAATTGTGTTTTCTCCATTTAACCCCAACTAACACAATTTCAAAAGTCTTTCCATTCATTTAATAGTGTCATTAAAAATTCAACTAATTCCACAAAAGTTGATGACAGGAGTGAATCAAAAACAAAAAAAACTGCTTAAAGGGGGTGTCCAGGAATGATATGAAGCAGTTGCTGTCCGGGTAGTCAGTGGAAATTCATCCTAGTATGGGAAAATTCATATGAACACCAAATGGGGGCAGAGCCATGATAAGTGCAGAGCCTAATGGTACACTGACAGGAGAAATGATGGGCAGCCTGGATGGGAAAGGGGGTGGGACCAAGGTGAGAGCAGAGCATAAGTGGCCAGTCTCCACTGTTCAGTCTCAATCAAAAGCCACGTCAGCCATTAATGCTTGGTATGGGAACCACGCACTTGACAGTGGTCAATTATTGGTTCTGAAAGTAATGGACGCTATTGTGCCTTCAGGAGTAAATCAGCAGAGGTACGGTAGTAGAGGAATACTCCGGACACCTGACTTACGTGGGGAGCTGGGAGGGTTAAGTGTTGGCTTGTCACGGCGGCACTTACCAGACTCCTTTCCCAGAGGGATGACATGCAGCCAAGGCCAGAGTGTACCTGCAGCTCGCCAAAGACACCCCTAGGATAGGGAATGCCAAAAAACAGGAGGATGGAGGTAGTAGTTGTCACGGGTGACGCCACCGTTCCTACACACCGATATTGTACACGGCGGAGAGTAATCACAGACACAGATTCTGAGTACCTCAGGTCCCTAGGAACGGTTAGGGCCCGGTATAAACTTTACTTGAATAAAACTGTAGACAACAATTTTACAGGACAAACGAGGTACAGTCTTCACAGTGCAGGTAACTCAAAAGATCAGAGGTCAGGGAGGAAACACAGGATGAAACCAGTCCTGCAGTCCACGTTATCTGTCAGGTACCGCTCCTGGACAGGGAGCTCTCCGGAGAAGGAAAGGAGTAGTGGTTACTCCATAGACACTCTGGCAGTATTTAATTGACTTTTAGGATTTTCAACCCACACTGAAGAACTTCTACACGGGGATCCTGGATTTGGACGGCCGCTTAGGAAACTTGGAAACTTAAATTAGTACCTCTGCACTGGGTCTCTCTCACAGAATTACTTACGAGTGCTCTCTCTTAGGCTTGGGACTCACTCCACTCACATCCAGTTTTCATCCGCTATGGGATATCTCTCCTCTTCCTCCATCTTCACCACTAGGAAGCTGAAGGTGCTTCCATGTGGCTCTGTGTTGTAGACCTAAGGTAGCAGATAAGATCAAAGACCGAACTCCTTTCCCGCTCTCATGTACTGCTACTTATACCCTCATTCACACCACATGACATGACAGACTGATACATTCACAGGCAGTCTATGATTTTATGAAAGTTAACTTCTCAAGCGCTGTACAGTGGTCATATGGGTAAACAACCCTTGTGACAGCTGCAGAATAAGTAAACTAGTCACCAGAGGACTAAAGTGGTGGCAGGAAAGTATTTTTTTTTCTTTATCTGTGTCACCTCCTCCCGTGCCAGAAATCTTTAAAGTTATCAGAAAACTCTTTTAAACCCTTGGCAGTTTTGGGCATACGAGTGTCGGGGTTTGTATGGCGTGCAAGCCAATCCTGCTACATACAGGAGGGGGTGCCAGCTTTTTCTGACAGCTGACACTTCCCGGCAACAGGCACAATCAGCGCTCACCCTGATTGCTGCTGTTAACCCTTTAAATGCTGGCTTCTGAAGGCCCCTAGTACTACTTTTTAAAAGTAGTACAGAAAAAAAAAAACTAAATAAATTTGGTATTGTTGTAATCACGCTGATCAATAGAATAAAGTTATCATGTCAGTTTTGCTGCAGTGTGTATGCCATAAAAACAAGACCCCTCAAGGACTGCAAAATTGCATCTCACTCTAATTAGAAATTTTTCAGTACATTATTTGGTACATTACATAGTACCATTGAAAAAAACAACTCGTCCGGGGAAAAAAAAACCCCTCAGACAGCTACGAGGATTGATAAATAAAGGAGTTAGGATGTTTTGAAAGGGGGGAGGAGATCATGGAAATTTAAAAAAAGGGCCACAACCTTAAAGGGGTTGTCTCGCGAAATCAAGTGGGGTTATACACTTCTGTATGGCCATATTAATGCACTTTGTAATATACATCGTGCATTAAATATGAGCCATACAGAAGTTATTCACTTACCTGCTCTGTTGCTAGCGTCCTCGTCTCCATGGTTCCGTCTAAATTCGCTGGCAGCTTGCTTTTTTAGACGCGCTTGCGCAGTCCGGTCTTCTCCTTTCAGCACGAGCCGCTTCAGTGTGCTCCCCGCTACAGCTCTTCTGCGCATGCGCAGACGAGCTGTCACTGCTCGGGAGCGCGCTGGAGCGGCCATTCTGTACCATCCTCTGTTAGAGGAAGGTGCAGAGCTGCCGAGCTGTCCGGAGAAGCCGCCCAGCTGTCCCGCCGTCCTGGTAAGTGATGGGCCGGGGGGGCTGCCGCTGCGCCGGGGGGGGGCTGCCGCTGTGATGGGGGGCTGTCGCTGCGATGGGGGGGGCTGTCGCTGCGATGGGGGGGCTGCCGCTGCTTTGGGGGGGCTGCCGCTGTGCCGGGGGGGGGGGGGGCTGCGCCGGTTACCTGCTGCCTGGCGGTGGGTGACTGGTCGGCCGTGTTCACTCCAGGGGTCCGGTCGGCGGCTGCAGGGCGTCTGGTTGTCATGGAGACACAGCTGGTAGCGTCTCGGGAGCGCGCACGTCGGGCTGCAGCAAGCGAAGGGAAAAGAGCCAGCGGCCATCTTGGGAAAATTTTTATAAGTTGCTGAAACGCTGGAACGGTAAGTACAAACCAGCTAGAAACGTCATTTACAGGGGGGCTTAGTAATGTGTGCTTAATTAGGGGGACTGGGCAAAAAAAAAAATTCACTCCTGCCTCGAGACATCTCCTTTAAGGGGTTAAGGAGTTAAACATGTATCAGCTATTCATAGCATAGGTGATAAATGTATGGTCACTGCCAGTCTGATTGCTAAGACCACCAGGGATCTTGAGAATGGCACTCCCCGAGTTCCCCAATGGTGCACATGCGCGACCACTGCTCCAGTAATTCCTATAGAATTAAGCTCAGTGTTCCGCTATCTCAATGGACAAGGAGGACTCAGGGTGCACCATTCTTGTGATCCCTGCACGAGATCTCAGCATTAGATCCCCAGTCAGAGGCATAACTTTATGCTGCTTACTCCCAGTGAAAAATTTGTAACAGGACCTCCAATGCTTAATTCATAGAACTGGCCTCTTTATATGGGGAAGAGACACCTAATGGGCCCTCTAAGGCACTGGGGCCTGAGTGCAACCACATCCTCTGCACACATTATAGCTACGTTCCTGCTCCCACTGTTCATACGTTTATCACCATTATGTGGATAGGTGATACATGTTTTTGGTGGGACAATCCCTTTAAGAGAAATTCAAAACTATTTATACGTTTTGTGTGTGGATATTTCTTGAGTTGGGAGTGGTCTCATCTCTCCTTAAGGATAGCACCTCCAAGGTGAGTGAGGAGACTTATAAAGCCATGCGTGCTCCTTTGGGAAATATATGCAAATGAGGAAGATGAAAAAATACCTCTGCAGCGCCACCTATTGGATGGCAGCATTCCTAAAAATTAATGTCCGACCCTTTGTACAGGTCTTTGTAACAATGATTCGGAATTGAAAATCAAGCCAGAATTCATACACAGACAGCTGTTTCGCGATGTTTTCCCCTCATCAGTGTGCAGTAGGATTGTGGCTTGGCTATGAGAGGCCTATGACATGGGTCGGGAGGGGTATCATCACTCATGTCATAGGCCTCTCACTAGCCAAGCCCCAATCCTCCTGCACACTGATGAGGGGCAAACACTGCGAAACAGCTGTCTGTGTATGGATATAAGGAAGAATTTAAAGACGACATAGAATGCGTGCAGGACTTCATCTTCCTTGGTTCAAACATTGCCCAGGCTGGGAAATCTATGCCAAAAGCTCTGGATCCCACAACAAATAAAACCCATAGGACATGCATTGAAAAATGCATTTCTGTGCCCACGAGCGGAAATCAATTGCGATATTGCAGGGGCACAGGGTCATATCTCGCTGCGAGGATCTCGCAGTCGGAATTCGACCCGGCCGTCTGCATTCGGCCTTAGGGTCACCAAGGGTCGTGAACGACTAAACGGCTAACAACAACAACAACAATTATTCGACATCTTACTGGCGCAGTCTGTATTAAGGGCGCTGCCACAGTAATCTTTCTTCTATTTCACACCCTTAATCCATGTAAAAACAATTTTATATCATGTTTCCTTCTGCTACTGGAGGGAATATCCTTGGTACAGAGAAAATCCGATTTAGACTTCACTCCCTCCATGGTATCAGCGATCCACATCTAGCTGCACAATGCAGAAGTAAGATATCTCCAGTATGTCTACAAAACAGGGAGTTGTGCAGAATTCCTATGTGATGCTAAGATCTGAGGCAAGTAGCAAGCAATGAATGGATAGATAAGAATAAGAACGCGTAATACAATGTATTTTCTTAGCAAGTATGTCTATATTAAAAGGTCTTTCTGACGTTTAGAGTATGATCACATGTAGTGCAAATGCTGCAGATTTTCTGCAGAATAATAGATGGATGGATGGATAGATAGATAGATAGATATGTTATAGATAAATAGATATGAGATGGATAGATAGATATTAGATCGATAGATTATAGATAAATAGGTAGATAGATATGCTATATATAGATAGAGAGATAGATATGAGCTAGATAGATAGATAAAAAAAGATAGATATGAGATAGATATAGATAGTCAAATAGATATGTGATAGAGAGATAGACAGCGTAGGCATATAGATATTGTCACGATTGGAGTCCGGGCAGGTGGAAGTCTCTAGTCTTACCCGCAACCCCTGTCCCTACCTACTTGCCCCCCTAGGCTAAGCCGTAGGGCGACAACTGGACGACAGTCACAGACAAATACAGGAAAACAAACAAACACAAAAGCAGGTCAGGCAATACGGGTCGAAAACAGGAGAGAACGCATTACAACGGGTCAGGCGAAGTCGTAGTCAAGTCCAAAGCAAGAGAGTCAAAATAGGGCATCAATTCAAGGTAACACGGGTGTAGCTGGAGACCAAACATACACTGGCAACGTCAGAAGGAAACTGAGCAGTTTAAATGCTGTCATAACTCTCGTCCCAGCAGCTGATTGGGGTGGGGAGCCTGACAGCATCAGGGCCCAATCACAGGACGCTGGGAGAAACAGCCCCCGGCGCCTGCCAAGACAGGCAGAGACAGAGCAAGCGTGCCCAGGTGTCATGGCAACGGGGACGCGACGCTGGACGGCAACAACTCGGAGCCGGTGTCCAGGATTACGGCGGCCGGGGAGGTCACAAAGACCGGGGCTTCTCTGCGCCGCATTCCCGTAGCCCAGGTGATAGGACTGGCGGTGCGGGCATGGAGACCCCAAGAGCTGCCGGTCCTGATAGTACCCCCCCTTCTACAGGGGGACACCGGACCTCCACGATTAGGAGAGGGCTTGAGAGGGAAGGCCCTGTGGAAGAGTCGAACCAAGCGTGGCGCATGAACATCCCTGGCAGGGACCCACATCCTCTCCAGTTGACCAGATATTAATCGAGCCCCAAACCCATCTGGCGTCAATGATTTTCTCCACCTCATATTCTAATTCTCCTTCCACCAGCGTAGGAGAGGGCGGGTCAGGGGTGGGCAAAATCGGAGTCACAAATCTCTTTAGCAAACTTTTGTGGAAGATGTTGTGAACCTTCCAAGACCCAGGAAGGGATAATTTATATGCCACCGGGTTAACAACCTGAGAGATTGAAAATGGACCAATAAAACAAGGAGCAAGTTTCAAGGACAGAACCTTAAGTCTCAAATTCTTAGAAGACAATAAAACCTGCTCCCCAACCACAAAAGGTTCAGAGATAGTGCGTCTTTTATTTGACTGCCTAAGCAGTTTCTCCTGGAAACCCTGAAGGTTCTTAGGAACCTGGGCCCAAGCTGTTCACAGTTTATCAGTAGAAATATCAGCAAATAGAGTGTCAGAAGCAGAAGGAGTAGAGAATGTAAACCATAATTACAGAAAAATGGTGAGACTTGAGAAGACGAATTAAGATGGTTATTGATGGTAAATTCGGCGAGAGGTAAGTAGTGGGCCCACTGAAACTGATTATCAGAAACAAAAAGTCGTAGGTAGTTGATTAATTCTTAATTCATGCATTCAGTTTGTCCACTAGACTCAGGATGGAATGCAGAAGAAAAAGACAAGTTAACATTTAGGTTTTTGCAGAAAGCTCGCCAGAAGCGAGCAACAAACTGTACTCCTCTATCCGAGATAATATCCTCCGGAATTCCATGTAGCCGAACAATCTCCCTGATAAACAGTAAAGTTAGTTGCTTGACGTCAGGTAATTTGCATAGAGGAACGAAATGTGACATCTTGGAAAAACGATCAACTATGATCCAAATGATCATGTTCCCATGCGAGAGAAGCAGATCTGTTATACAGTCCATGGACAGATGGGACCATGGCCTACATAGAATGGGCACAGGGAGAAGAGGACCCTCAGGACGTCTCCTGAGACTCTTCCCCCTGGCGCAAACCGGGCATGCCGACACAAATGACCGGACATCCCTGGCCATATGAGGCCATCAATAAATCCTGGATAGTAGTTCCTGAGTACCCCTGATACCGGGGTGACCAGCTAGGATTGAACCACATGTCTCCTCTAACATCTTCAACTTCAATGACAAAGGAACAAAAAGTTTGCCTTCCGGAAGGGCTTCAGGGGCTGATTTGTTGAGCAGCGTGTATAAGAGGTGAAAGGTCGGAGGAGACAGCAGTGAGAACCACCTGGGGGAAGAGAATACTCTCAGGCTCAGACTCGGAAGGTTCCGGGGTACCAAAACTCCTAGACAAGGCATCCGCCTTAACATTTTTTGAGCCGGGTCTGTAAGTCACCACAAAATTGAACCGTGAAAAGAACAAGGCCCAGAGGGCTTGTCGAGCATTCAACCTCTTAGCAGAGTCTAGATAAATGAGGTTTTTATGGTCTGCGAGTACAGTGATCTGTTGGAGTACTCCTTCCAGAAAGTGCCTCCATTCCTCAAAGTTCAGTAAACGAGAATTTATTGGAAAAGTAGGCACAGGGTCTAAGGTTCATGAGTGTGGAGGGACCTTGAGACAGTACCGCTCCAACTCCGAACTCGTAGGCGTCTACCTCCACCAGAAACGGACAGGATAGGTCAGGCTGGATGAGGACGGCCGCAAGAGCATCAGAAGACCAGGTACTCACATCAGCCCCCTTTCCAGTGAGATCCGTTAAAGGCTTAGCTATCACAGAGAAGTTCTTAAAAAATTTACGATAGTAGTTAGTGAACCCAAGGAAGCGCTGTACAGCTTTTAAGGTGACTGGCTGAGCCCATTGTGTGATCGCTTTCATGTTTACCACATCCATCTGAATACTATATGGTGTAATGATGTACCCCAAGAATGATATTTTCTGGACACCGAAAACACATTTCTCAAATTTAGTGAACAATTTGTTAGCCCTGAAGCGAGTCAGCATGTTTTCTAAATGGACACGGTCTGTCTCCTAGTCAGAGGAGAAAATCAGGATGCCATCCAGGTATACCATAACAAACATGCCTATGATATCCTGGAAAATGGAATTCCTATACCCTTGGAAAATAGCTGGGGCATTACATAACCTAAAAGGCATAACAAGGTTTTCGAAGTGGCCAAGAGGTGCATTAAAGGCTGTATTCCACTCATCCCCTTCCCGTATATGGATTAGATTATAAACTCCCCTCAGGTCAAGTTTAGAGAACCACTGGGCCCTGGAAACCTGATTGAGGAGGTCGGGGATGAGAGGAAAAGCGTATTGGTTTCTGACGGTTATCTTATTGAGCTCTCTGTAATCAATACAGGGCCTGAGACCCCCGTCCTTCTTCTCGACGAAGAAAAACCCTCCACCAGTAGGAGACTCAGAGGGCCAGATGTGCCCCTTGGCCAAACTGTCCTGAATATAGTCCTTCATGGACTCCCTCTCTGGGACAGTTATGTTGTAGATCCGACCCTTAGGAAGTTTGGTACCTGGGACCAGATCAATCTTACAGTCAAAATCTCTATGGAGCGGCAAAACTTCACTGCTTAAAGAAAACGTCATAAAATTCAGAGATATAGTCTAGTAACTCAACACCCTCACAAACAAAGATATCTAAGTTCACAGGACACATGTGATTGGTACATTGGGGACCCCACTTGACCAGATCCAGAGTGTCCCAATTAATATTGGGATTGTGTTCTCTTAACCAAGGTAGCCCTAAGACTATGTCCACATACAAGTCTTTCATGACGAGGAAGGTGCAAGACTCAGTATGCAAGGCTCCTACAGTAAATTTTAACTCTGGGGTAGCTAGATTGATGAGACCAGCACGCAAAGTAGTGGAGTCTACCCCGGAAACCTGAATCGGAGGATCTAAACGTACTAAGGAACCAGAAATCTGAGCCACAAAATCAAAATTAACAAAATTTGCTGCAGCCCCGGAATCAACAAAGGCTTGCCCTGCACGAAAGAAAGAAAGAAAGTCTAAGGCGAAGGCCAGGAACATCTTAGACACCACTGGGAGTACCTTAACTCCTAGACAGTCCTCTCGACGACTGACTAGGAGCAGACGTTTTCCTGCCGAGGCTTCTTCCTGCAGATAGCGATCCGATGACCAGACTCTCCACAATACAAACAAAGGTTCTTCTTTAGTCAGTATTCCCTTCACTGTTTAGGTGACATCATTCCCAATTCCATGGGTTTAGCGGAGGGAGGTAAAGTTGTCTGGTTTACAGAGGAGGTGGATGGGCAGACCGGACTGGTCCTAACGGATTATCTGGCCCTCAGTCGACGGCCAGTTCGAATAGCTAGCGACATTGCTTGCTCCAGGGTATTAGGCTCAGGATGGTCGATCAGCAGATCCTAGAGGCCTTCGGATAGGCCGGCCAAGAACAAGTCCTTGAGGGCTGAGTCATTCCACCCCGACTCAGTGCAGTGCTATCTGAATTAGGAGCAGTAGTCCTCCGCCACCTTCCTACCCTGACACAAGGACAACAGTTGAGAGACAGCTTAGGCAGACCATTTGGGCTCGTCATAGATTAGACCCAGAGCTGAAAAGAAGGCGTCTAAAGACTGTTGTGTGGGAGAGTCAGAGGGTAAAGAGAAAGCCCAGTTTTGAGGGTCTCCTCTTAGTTGGGAAATCACGATTCCTACCCTCTAGTACTCTGTGCCAGAAGAGTGGGGTCGCAGATCAAAATACAGCTTGCAGTCTTCCCGGAAGGCAAAAAACTGTTTCCCCTCACCAGCAAAGAATTCAGGCAGCATAGCCCAAGGCTCAGAAATTGTCACCAGAACAGAGGGAGGCTGAACCTGAGCCGTAGACAACATCCATTCCTGTTGCTGCAAACGGGTTGTTAGGTCCTGAACCAGGTTCGTCAGGGCATGGACCTGGTTTGCCAAGGCCGACACGGCCACCATGGAAGGGGTTAGCAAAGATGGTTGGATATACAGTAATCTGCTGTATAGTCATAGAGTTACATGATAACATTCTACTACCTGCAGCCACCACTAGGGGGAGCTCATGAGATTACTGTATACTGTATGTACATTGTACTCTATGGAAAAAACTGTTATTATAGAGTACAATGTGTATACAGTAATCTCCTGAGCTCCCCCTAGTGGTGGCTACAGGTAGTAGAATGTTATCATGTAACTCTATGACTCTACAGGAGATTACTGTATACTGTGTTATTATAGAGTACAATGTATATACAGTAATCTCTTGAGCTCCCCCTAGTGATAGCTGCAGGTAATAGAATGTTATCATGTAACTCTATGACTTTACAGGAGATTACAGTATACTGTGTTATTATAGAGTACAATGTACAGTATATATAGTATACAGTAATCTCCTGAGCTCCCCCTAGTGGTGACTGCAGGAAGCTAGACTTTTATAATATAGCTCTTTAGTGATGCAGGGGATCTGGAGCTCTCTATCAGAACAACAAGTTCTAATACTTATAAAGGTATGTGAAAAAATGAATTCGCACAATTTTCAGACCTTGGCCTTCACTATATATCTAGCAGCACAAACTGGAAGGATTAAAGCACTGAACCATAATGAGTCTCATTTGTTTGTTACCGTTGGAGGACATCTATTGTTTTTTTTTGGATTCAACAACCTCTTTGATCTATTTTGCAATCGCCTCCACTTTTCTGTTTGTGACTTTCTTTTCTTTCGTGCCCACTTCCATCAAATAAATATACAACATGTTACTTTGGGGAGAATGTGTGCCGGTGTTTATTACCCTAACCTGCATTGTGGGTGCAGTAACGGTGCAGTAAGTGCACTTAAAACCAGACAATTGTACATTTGGTAGTGTAAATAAAGCGATAACTGTCATAGCATTCTCAAGCTATTATCCAATCCTGCTTGACAAACTGCGCTACAACCGCGGCGCCTGCAGTTATCGGTAATAATAGCAGCATTACACACTAAATACCCTAATAGAAATGTATATAAACACTCATACAGCGTGTCAGCAGATGCTTTTAAATGATTTCAATGTTCAGCAAGGAGAAGATTCATCACAGTGTTAGAGCCGTTCTCGCGGAGGGTATCGAGCGCTCGTAGGTTTCCGTAATTCCAATGAGCTACAATAGCGAGGGAGGTGCATAGGCACAGATACCAAAGCCGATGCTGGGCTGTTCTTGGCATCAGTAGGCATCCCACGACCTGGACCAGTGATGGGCAACCTTTTGAGCTCGGTGTGTCAAAATTCGCCAAAAAACGGAGCATAACTCGGGTGGTGCGTCACTTCGAGAAAAAAAATCCATAAATTCGCGATATTTATAGTTTAAATAACAAAAATGTATAATTGTAATGTATAACTGTATTTAATAAACCCAAAACACCCATAGCACAGGCCCTCACCTATCCCAGCCTACCCCTCACTTATCTCAGTAATGATGAGCCCCCAGCGGCGACAGCACCACCCAGAGCAGCCCCCCCCCAGCAGCGACAGCACCACCCAGAGTAGCCCCCCCAGCGGTGACAGCACCACCCAGAGTAGCCCCCCCAGCGGCGACAGCACCACCCAGAGCAGCCCCCCCCCAACAGCGACAGCACCACCCAGAGCGGCCCCCCAGCAGCGACAGCACCACCCAGAGCGGCTCCCCAGCATTACCTACCCCCCACAGCATTATCTGCCCCCCCATTACAGCGGGCCCCCCCAGCATTACCTGCCCTACCTTACAGCGGGCCCCCCACAGCAGTATCTGCCCCCCTTACAGCGCCCCCCCCAGCAGTATCTGCCCCCCTTACAGCGACCCCCCCAGCAGTATCTGCACCCCATTACAGCGGTCCCCTTCAGCAGTATCTGCCCCTCTAACAGCGCCCCCCTCCAGCAGTATCTGCCCCCCTTACAGCCGGCCCCCCCAGCATTACCTGTCCCCCCTTACAGCTGCCCCCCTCCAGCATTACCTGTCCCCCTTACAGCGGCCCCCCAGCGGTGACTGCCCCCCACGAGACCCACATACTTGTTTCGTGGATGCTCTGCTCCTCCTGTGCCTGGCGCCCTACAGCAGCGATGATCTCCGGCATACACTGTGACGTCAGTGTGTTGCAGGACGCCTCTTCCCCTGGACGCTCCCGCGGAACCAACAGGTAAGAGACGTCGGGGGACGGGGGGAGGAGGATCCTGGCTGCACACTGACATCACAGTGTGCACCGGGATCAGCGCTGTTAGTAGTGCTGGTTAGTGAATACCAGCAGGGGAGTCATGGCCCCTGCCGGTATTCATTAACTGGGTGAGCGGCCACGTGTCAGCGACTATGGTTATGCGTGTCAGTGCTGACACGCGTGTCATAGGTTCGCCATCACGGGCCTGGACTGACAAGGATGCCACTGACTATGAACGAGATCACACATCACGAAGCAGCCTACAAATTCGCAATGATATTTACACGTGTTACATGTTTATTTTGCTGTGAGTTGTTTTGCAGGCTTAACTTTGGCGTTTACTTTTTGCACTTCTTGCAATTAATTTTTTTTTTAGACTTTGAGTGAATCAGAGTTTTTTCACTCAAAATACATTGATAGAATAGGTCATCAAAAGTTGATCGGCTGAGGTCGCCCCTCGGGACCCCAGACGATCAGCGGAGCGGGCGCATGCTGTCCGTGTCATAATACATAGGTTTTGAGTGGAAGCCACTCTCTGACCGCAGTGGTCAGTGCCTGAACTGCAGGCTGTGGACTCATTTAAATCAACTAGATTGACCCGATGTTCGCTACACGACCATAAAATGGGTTTATTCACATTTGCAACATTTTCTTGCCTTTTTGTGATATCGCCCATTGTTTTCAATGTCAGCAGCCCCTGCCCCATTGAAAACAATGGAAGAACATCGCGATCCCCTGCCGCGGCTGTGTCCAGTGCGACAGGGGATTCTTTCAGCCTCCATGTGAAAATCCCTGGATGCAATATATCAAACTTATATTTTATGATTTTACGGCGGTGGTAAGGATGTCACAAATCTAATGACGCCAAAATCATCCACCAAAGGTCACGCAAAGGGGTAAGAACAAGCCTTTTGGCTTTTTTATACCAGATGGGAGCTGCATCTGCAGTTACAAGCGCTGGCCACTACACGGGTTGGAACAGTAGCCTCTAGTGATGAGTGAGCATACTCGCAAAGGGCAATTGCTCGAGCGAGCATTGCTCTTAGCGAGTACCTGCCCGCTCGAGAGAAAAGGTTCGGGTGACGGTGGCTGGCAGGGAGCTGCGGGGGAGTGCGGGAAGGAACAGAGGGGAGATCTCTCTCTCCCTCTCCCCTCCGCTCCCCCCTGCTGACAGCCGCAACTCACCGCTTCCCCGCGCCGACACCCGAACCTTTCTTCCGAGCGGGCAGGTACTTGCTAAGGGCAATGCTCGCTCGAGCAATTGCCCTTAGCGAGTATGCTTGCTCATCTCTAGTAGCCTCCACTCCGATCCCTGTGAATCGCAGTGCTGACAGCATACGCCCAATTAGCTGGTCAGTCAGGGTCCTAAGGATAGGTCATCAATAGTAGTTTTCTGGAAGACCCCTTTGACCCCTTTTATTGCAGCTCATTTTTGTTCTCTCTTTTTCATTTTTTTCTCCCTACTTTGAGAAAATCATAGAGCTTTTATTTTTCTGAAACCATGGATACATGAGGGCTCGATTTTGGCAGGACCAGTGGTAATTTTCAGTGGCGATATTGAACATACCATATAATGTATTAGAACATTTCTGAGTGAGCAGGAATGCCAAAGAAAAAGCACTATTGCCCTTTTTTGGAGGGGGGGGGGGGGGGGGGGTTGCTTTTATGATGTTAATGGCACAGCTCCATGCCATGTTATCCTTACTGTGTGGTTAGTACGATTTGGGCAATATTCAGCATACACAGTTTTTTCTTAATGTAGTACTACTTTAAAAAAAATCCACTTTAAAAACAAGATTGCGTTCTGTTGCCATAGTGTGTCACCGCCATAATTTCTTTATTCTATCATCAATGGGGTTATGCGAGTGCTCGTTT
Source organism: Eleutherodactylus coqui (assembly GCF_035609145.1). Taxonomy (NCBI): domain Eukaryota; kingdom Metazoa; phylum Chordata; class Amphibia; order Anura; family Eleutherodactylidae; genus Eleutherodactylus; species Eleutherodactylus coqui. The sequence goes on from NC_089841.1 coordinate 45,540,412, forward strand.
TGTGCAGGGCACCCTGTATTTTGTGATGATACCGCTTTGGAGTACATGCAACAGTTTGATTGCTTTTTATCTCATTTTTTTATGAGTCGGGGATTCGGGGCAACCAAAAAAGTGCAATTCTGGCATTGCATACTTTTTTCTGACTGCGTTCACTGTGCGGGATTAAAAAAGTGGTATATTAATAAATTGGACTTTTATAAACGCGACAATACCAGTTTTTTATTTTTTGATGTAAAAGAGTTTTGTTTTTACCTTTTTTTTTTGTAATTTGAAAAAGCTTCATTTTACTAATTTTATCATTTTTTAAACCCCCATAGGGGGCTTGAACTTATTCAGACCAAACCAAACTTTTTTCCGAAGTTCAGCAAACCAACCGAACCCAACCTTTGAAAAATGTGCTCATTGCTAGTGTCCATGCTAACGGATGAATCTTTAATCCTGCAGTCATACTCTCTGCTATCTATTCATTCACCAACTTGCTTACTTACATTTGGCCTGTTAGCTAGATATAGGGAGTATGGCCGCAGGATCAGACCGCACAGCGACTGTTTGTAGTCTGTTACCATGGAGACACATAGGTCTGCCTAGGAGCTGTATACATAAAACAGAAGGAGATGTTCCATGCAAGCTTTGCAAAGTTGCAAATGTGGTATTTTAGATGTACGGAAGTAATGAAAATGGTTGCAAAGGAGGACCTTAGCGTGGACTAGCAAGAGACTGGATGGTGGATGATGAAAGAGAAGAGCAAAAATAGTGCAAATGTCAACACAACCCACAGCGATCTTCCGATGAAGGGGTCATAGCAAACACAATTCTTCAGTGTCCAAGAGCAAATACTGTAATAATAAGCGTTCACTGTATTCAGTACCATGGACAGGAGACATGCGCTCAGCTGTATGGATGGGATTACTGGTCCTACATTTATAGTACAGGATGATGTACAGTATGATGAGTCCCCCAATCCAGGGACCTCCAAGTGGTGTAAATCTACAACTCCTATCGTTCTCTGACAGCCCATGGCTGTCAGGCCATGATAGGAGTTGTACTTTTGCAACAGCTGGAGAGTCACAGCTTAGCAAGCATCCATATACAAAAGTATTTGGGCATTTCTATCAGTAGAATGGATTGTGTCTTCTTAGCATGTCACGTGTCCTAAACCATGCTCCATAAGATGCAGACCCCTGGAGACCCCGGGGAACTGCCCACTATTGGATATATGGGTTATGCCAAAGCACGCAAGCTATCCATCACGAAGTGCAATGCATCGGCCCATCTACAATGGCGCAAAGAGCGTCGTCATTGGACAGCTGAGAAATAGAAGAACATTCTATGGAGTGATGAATCACATTATAATAATGATCTTTATTTGTATTACGCCACCTTATTCCACAGCGCTTACTGCATCTTCACATCAGATGGCGGTACCTGGTGTGGAAGGCCATGGGGAACACATTTTGCCTGAGTGTGTTGTGCTGACAGGTAAGCATGGCAGAGGTCCCATTATGGTCTGCGGATGTTTTACCATGGTCTCAATCCGTTGGTTGCAGTGACAAGAGCCATGAACACGGAGGTGTACACAGACATTGTAGGCAACAATGTGCCGCTAACAATGTGACAAAACTCTGGGACTGGTCGGCCATACTCCCAACAAGACAACGCGCCTTGTCACACATCCAATGCTGTTTTACGTTGGTTTGAGGATTTGGATGTACCTCGATTGGATTGGATGCAGAGTCCCGACCTTAATCCTATTGAACATCTTTAGGATGAACTGAAATGTCGGGTCAGGAAACTCTACAGACATTTGCAGGATGAATGGAGGGAAATACCAGCTGAAGTGTATCAGACGTTAGTATAAAGTATGCCACAGAGAGTATCCGATGTCATTGGGGCTGAAGGAGCCTCACTAAGTAGTAACATATGGAAATAAATACTACTTTTGATTCTTGCTCAGGTGTCCCATTAGGTTTGGTAGGAAAGTATAAAATATTTGCAGAAGCATAGAAATCAAATGATGACTGCAGTAAGACCTGTTTCACACGAGCGTATGATGGGCGCATTTATGCATCCATAATACGGATGGGCATTCCAGCCTGACCCAAACTCAGGAATCTATTACAAATATCATGTAGAAGCATCACGTTGGATGATTTGCACACTGTAGGTTGTTTATAGCACTTATTGGTACACAAGTCACAACCAAACTACATCGAAGACTCAGGGAAAAGATATAATGTGTGAATTATTATAGTTACAGCTGTCGCCCTCTAGTGCCGAACACTGGTATTTACATGTAAAATGCTTGGACAGATGCAGTGTAGATGCTTTGGTTAACTGTTTCCTTAGTGAATCGGCGTTAAGCTCCTGGCCACAACTGTTGGGATCAGAGATAATTCTGATCACTGAAGTTAACCCCCACCCTCTGTCATCTGTTTGTTCTCCAGCAACAAGATCAATGGCTGCCATTTAGTTACCATGGTAGCCTGGGGCCTTTTGAAAGCCCTCAGAGTTACCATGGAATTTTACCTATTAAAGGAGGTTTCCAGGTACAGATACTATTGATGACATGTCCTTAGGATAGGCCATCAAGAGTTGAATCTGGACGATCAGATGAGGGGTGAGCATGCTGTCAGTACCGCTATACAGAGGGGTTGGTATTGAAGCCGCTGCTCCAACTCCTATGTAGGGGCCAGTGCTTGTAACTGCAAGTGCAACTACTATTAATTTTAATGAGACCCCAGTCGGCTCCTACATAGGGGTCGGAGCAGCAGCTTCCACAGATTCCTCTCCGACCCCCTGTGTATTATGGAGCTAACAGCATGTGCCATCAATAGTATTTTTGCCAGGAAAACTTTTCTAAGCCCTGCCTGTTACTTAATATGATGGCTATAAAATGCTGATATACTGCAACACTGAAGTATTGCATTAAACTGCATAAGCGATCAAGTGATCACCAGTTCAAGTCCTCGATGGGGTCAAAAAAAAAAGGAAAAATAAGATTGACTAAGTTTTTTAAATTATTGGAAATTTTTAAAAAATTTTAATTGAAAAAAAAAATCTTCCAAGTTGCCATATCAAAAACAAAAAATTAAAAATTTGTATTGCCGTACCTGTAAATGTGCAATTTATTAAAATAGCACATTTTGCATTTTCCATGGTATCAGAAAAAAATACACAATGCCAGATTTGCACCTTTTTGGTCCCGTCTCCTAGAAAAAAAATTGAATAAAAAGCGATCAAAAAAACTAATGTACATAAATATGGTACCAATAAAAACAACTGGTCACCCCACAATAAACGAGCCCTCACACAATGCCATCAATGGTAAATTAAAAAGTTATGTTGGTCAAAGCGTGGCGACACAAAACAATTTTTTCATTGGTAGTACAACATAAAAAACTACATACATTTGGTATTACTGTAATTGTACTGATCCACAGAATAAAGTTATCACCTCATTTTTGCAATATCATGTATGCCATAAAAAGAAAACCTTCCCAAAAACGGCAAAATTGCAGTTTTGTTTTGGCCATTTCACCCGACTTAGAATTTTTTTTTAAGTTTTTCATTTCATTATATGGTACATTAAAAAAATGCAACTCATCCTGCAAAAAACAACAAGCCCTCATATAATCAATCACTGAAATAACTAAAAAAATTATGATTTTTTTGCAAGTGAGGGGCTAAAAATAAAAGTGAAAAAAACAAAAAAGCGCTGATACGGAGTTTTACAGCCATTTTCCTTGAAGTACTTCAGGATGGCATCTCTTAGAAACCCTTCAAACATTTTACGCACAATAAAAGTAAGACTTAGGGTGGCCTCACACGAGTGTGTTTTTGTGCGTGCATACCATATTACATCCAATGCGTTCACATGTTCGTATTTTACAGGCGTGCGCTTGTAAAAATAGGACACACGTGCACCATAGGGAATGCACACATTGCCTTCTATGGAGCCGCAGCTGCTACTGGTGGCTCTATTGAAGACAATGGTCTGCCGACACCCCTGTATTGTTTTTCAGGGAAGAGCTTTAAATATAAGCTCTTCCCTGAAAAGCAACCATTTTAGTGTTAAAAAAAAAAAAAATAAATAAATATATATATGCTTACCTGTCTGCCGCTGCCATGTCCCCTGCGGGGATGAAAGAATTCTGCAGCTGTCACAGATGACAGGCATGCGCTCTGCAGTCAGAGACTGCATATAGGCTCCGAGTGCACTGCGAATGGCCATGCACCACTCACACGCGGATATGCGCAGTGTGACCTTTTTTTTTTTAATTCCCCGCTTTGTTCAGCGCAGGAATGCATGTGAAAATGCGTTCCATGTGCAATGCATTGCGTATAGACACCATATCATACGCTGCCCATACTAGGTATAGGACTCACGCTGCATGGTACGCAGAGAAATAGAGCATTCTGCAATTTCTTTCTCTTGCATATCGATACGCAGTGTTGCAGGTGTGTATGAAACAATGAAAGTTCATTGACTTTCATTGACTCCATTGACTGCGCATTACCCGCGGGATATACCCGTGTGTAATACGCGGTGACAATATGCCCATGTGAATGAGCCGTTAGATTAGTGACATTTAGTGGAGAGTTTACTTTATCACTCTGAATCTCACCTGACATTTCATTTTCACCTGTGAATACACCGGAGAACTTTCTCCTACATTATTTATTAAAGGGCCAGCACTTTCCATATTAATCTTTTTTACTATTTATGTAGTTGAAGAACCGTTTAGGGTTAGTTTTACACGCATTGGCAACGAGTCTCTCTTTCTCCATCTTTGCTGCTTTTATCTGCTTTTTACATTTTTTTTTCTTATAGGTTTTAGTGCTTCTTTGCTGCCTTCTTGTTTTAGTAGTTTAAATGTTTTCTTTTTGCTCTTTATTGCTCCTTTACATCTTTATTGAGCCACATTGGTTTCCTCCTATTCATAACCTTTTTATTCCTGTAAGGTAGGAACCTCTCATAGTAAGTAAATGTTTTTAAAAGGTTCCTTGTACTCTTGTTTTTGAGGACATTATCCCATTTAATATGGTTTAGGGCATCTCTGAGCTGGTAAATCTTTACCTTCCTAAAATTTAGTACATTCGTAGCTCCCTGATAAAACTCCCTTTTGAAAGACAAGTGGAAATTTATTAGATTGTGGTCAATATTTCCCATGTGACCCCCAACCTGCACCTCTGTTATTCTGTCAGGTATATTCGTTAATAAGTCAAAAATGTCCGTCCCCCAAGCCTGGTTCTATACAAGTTGGGTGAGGTAATTATCTTTAGTAATCAACAGAAACTTGTTACCTTTATGAGACCTGCAGCTTTCAGCTTGCCTGTTTATAGTTAAAGGCCCCCATAACAATCACCTCATTATGATTTGCTGCTTCATCTATTTGCTTCAATAATAAATTTTCAGTAGCTTATTTTTGGTGTTTTATAGAAAACCCCTATGAGGATTTTACATAAAGACCAACCCCTTTCCGGTTTTTACAATCCCTTTTGAACAGACTGTAACCCTGTAAGTTCACCGCCCAGTCACAGCTTTGATCCAACCAGGTCTCAGTTACTCCCACTATGACATAGTTTTCCTCAGACATTATTACTTCCAGTTCGTTTACTTTATTGGTCAGACTTCTAGTATTAGTCACCATACAGTTTAGAAGCTTTTGGTTATTTTTTATATTAATTGTATCCCTATTAACTATTCTGCCAGTGCTAACTGTACTAACCTCTCCCAGCACTCCATCCCCAGTTCCACTATTTAGTCCCAGGTCAATGTCTATACTGTCTTCCCCTCTATCTCTCCCCCACAATCCCTAGTTTAAATGCTCCTCCAACCTTCTAGCCTGTAGCCAACAGCAAAGTCAGCCCAGTTCTACAGGAACCCAAACCCCTCCTTCCTACACCAACTCTGGAGCTACTTGTTTACCTCCCTAATCTCATGATGCCTTTCTTGTGTGGCACGTGGTACAGGCAGCACTTCAGAAAATACTACTTTGGAAGTCCTTGCCCTAAGCTTACATTCAAGTTCCCTTAAATAGTTTTTAAGAACCTTCCACCTACCTCTAACTTTGCCATTGGTGCCAATGTGTACCATAATCACTGGGTCCTCACCAGCCCATCCCAGTAATCTCTCACCTTGATCTGTAATGTATCTCCCTAATAATTGAGTCTCCCACTACTAGGACCTGTCTAGCCTGTCCTGCACTCCTAGTCCCCTTCTTACTTGATCAGAGATCCCCATGGCGGTCAGAGGGCATATTATGCTCCAGTAGTGCTAATCCTATAATGGCATTCCTCTTATCTGCCAACTTTGCAAACCTGTTGCGGTGTGACAGTTCAGGACTAGCCTCCCTACTTCTCTTCCCTCTACCCCTCCTTCTGTAACCCAGCTAGCTACCTGCTCATCCTGCACTCCCCTGCTAGCATCCACATCCACATCTACCCCAGCGAGTGCCTACTCAGTGAGCAGCAAACTCCTTTCCATGATGCCAATGTATCTCAGTGTTGCAAGGCATGTATTTGGATCCATTTCGTACAGCAGTATGCAATCTCGATTAGCTGTTCAAGGACTGCATACATGGCACAAGATGTACACTGGACGGTATTGTCAATCATGGAGCACATTCCAATGGCCATTTTACACGGGCCAACAGTCGGGTAAACAACTGCACGAGTGGTGACGTCACTGTGAAGGTCGTGAGCGCTCGTTCAGAGCATTTACAATGACAGACTTCATCACTGGATTGTTGGCTTCTTCCTGACTTCTAGCTCAGTGCTTCACCTTTTATGTGAAGCGCTGAGTATAGAGCTTTTACCCAGAATGACAAGCCCGTGATCCAGCGATGGTTTGTAAGCTGACTGAAAGTTAGCAATAAAAACCTGTGAGTGAATTTTGAGCAATAATCATCCTGTGTAAATGGCCCATAAATGTGGATTGCACAGATAGATTAGATAATAGTAATCTATGCAAAAATTCAAATAAACAAGCAGTCATTAAATACAAGTGACTCTTGGAAAGTCCTTGAATCCAAAGTCACTAATCTCAAGTCACACACTCAAGAAACAGCACACTTAAGACAGCCACACTTAGAATACAGCACACTTATGTTTCTTTTGTATAGCACTTATTCATAGTACTTCTGCTCCTTCTTTGTTTGGAAAGGACACAAAAAGTTCCACAGTTGCAATGTATCACACCCTGAATGGGTAACGCCACCCCTAATTAATCACCTGTGCAAAGCAATGAGGACTGAAACTCACAGACTATATGTGCTTTTAAATGTAACAATATAACCCTCCAATATTCACCCTCAACACAATGTACTAAAAGATTATTATGAGTTGATATAAAACACAAATAAACAAATGCAAATAAAACAGGGAAATGCACTCAGGAATTTTACTAATCCCAAGCCACACACTTAAGAAACAGCACACTTAGCATACAGCTCGCACGCTGACTCAGATTGCTCACTTATCTTTGCTTTATATCTGTAATACTTCTGCTCCTCCTCTGCTTGAAATCAATAAGAGCTGCACCTGCAATTACAAGTGCTGACCACTACACAGGGGTCGGAGCAGCGGCTTTTGCTCCAACCCCGTTGTAACCTGGCATTGGCAGCCAGTGCTGCCTGGAAAACACCTTTAAGGCATGTCACTGCTTGGCCTAGGAACCCCACCCAAAGCAATTCCAAAATGTCTCTTTTTCTGCACATTTATACAATCCCCTGTTTTTGTGGTATCAACCTGTAGCAAAGCTACAACCCCCAACATGCTTCCAAGTACACCCTAAGGAAGGCCTGAGAAGGTGGAGAATGACACAGGGGTTCAAAAATCACCAAAGAGAGTCTTTGTGTCACGCTCCTCCCCTCAGTGTTGCCTAGAGTGCCCCTTTGGCTTCTCATGAACTTGGCATGAGATAGAGCACTAAATTATGAAGTACATGTATGTCAATTATTCTGTGACTGCGGTGCGTTCTCTGTACAGCGCTACAGAATATGTTGGTGCTATATGAATGAAAGGTCAGAAAAATAGCAGAAGCAAACTACATATTTAAGATGTCTGATTTTGACCTACTACTTTGCGCCACCTAATGGTCATCAATGGAACTGTCTGCAGATACACTTTGCAGGTATATAATGTACACTGACTGGCCAATTTATTTTACCTACCGGCCATTTATTATAGCCCCCGTCTATCTCACAATTGGTGCTTCCCGCCCAGGGTGCAGTATAAAATCACATGACAAGTTTTCCATAGATTAGTTTCAGTGTGAATCCACATTAGATGGGTGAATCCAGCGATCTGATGCCACTCTTACCACTCACCATGATCTGCGAGGACGCATCACAGAAGCCATTGCATCAATCAGTCAGTCGTGATGTGCTACAACATGTATGGCAGGACCTTGGCTGCAGGCTCCATGTGTGTCCAGTGACAAAGGGGGTCACATTGACACCTCTGGTGGGGAAAACATTTTTGATGTTGTGCAAGAAAACTTTTTGAGTTTCTATTTCCATTGATATCTGAGTGTCATTAATAGGAGTTATAAGGGGTTCACATCAGGAAGATCGTTTGTAATAACCCTGTCCTATTCCACATGACTCCTCGGACGCTCCGTGCCCTGACAGGTATTTTGTGTCCTGAGCGAACACTGGATATATGAATTGTTACATAGCCCTCGGCCATAACTGCATTGCACAATGAGCCCTTGATCTCGTTGTCACATAACCCGCGGTTGCAGACACCGCCGGCTCCCCTCTGCCGACAGTTTATTACATTACATTTATTAAAACGAGAGGTTTTATTATTTGCCGCTGATTTGCTCTTCCACATAACACAATTATTATACTCCACTCCTTTTTAGGCGTTGTTAATATGAGATTTGATAGTCATGATGATCGTCAGGCAGGAAATAGAGAATTAACATGGGGAAACCTCATCAAGTGTAATGATAAGCAAATATTACCTCCATCAATCAGCAACATGCGCAGAAATCATAGTGCCTCATAGCAAAGAAAGGACGTAAGCCTCTCTATTACTGCACCAAATGTACTGGTATCTGACATGTTGTTTAAAGGCAGCAGTGCCAGGATACAGGTCGAGGCAGAAGCTGCTGCTCCGACCCCTGTGTAGTGGCCAGCGCTCGTAATTGCAGGTGCAGTTCCCACTGAAATCCGTGGGGCCCCAGTCTACAATCACAAGAGCAGCTCCCATTAATTTCAATCAGAGCTTTGCCTGCAATTATGAGTGCCAGCCACTACATGGGTTGGAGCAGTGCCCTCCGCTCTGACCCCGGGGTACCCTGGCACTGACAACTGGCGCTGCCTGGAAAACCCCCTTAAAGGGGTGGTCTCGCGAAACCAAGTGGGGTTATACACTTCTGTATGGCCATATTAATGCACTTTGTAATGTACATTGTGCATTAAATATGAGCCATACAGAAGTTATTCCACTTACCTGCTCCGTTGCTAGCGTCCTCGTCTCCATGGTTCCGTCTAAATTCGCTGGCAGCTTGCTTTTTTAGACGCGCTTGCGCAGTCCGGTCTTCTCCATTCAGCACGAGCCGCTTCAGTGTGCTCCCCGCTACAGCTCTTCTGCGCATGCGCAGACGAGCTGTCACTGCTCGGGAGCGCGCTGAAGCGGCCATTCTGCACCATCCTCTGTTAGAGGAAGGTGCAGAAACTGGAGCTGCCCCGCGGAGAAGCCCAGCCCAGCCCAGCAGCCCCGAGAAGCCTCCCAGGTAAGTGATGGGTCGGGGGGGGGGGGGGCTGTCGCTGCGCCGGGCTGCGCCGGGGGGGCTGTCGCTGCGCCGGGCTGCGCCGGGGGGGGGCTGTCGCTGCGCCGGGGGGGGCTGCCGCTGTGATGGGGGAACTAGCGCTAGGCCGGGGGGGCTGCCGCTGCGATGGGGGGGCTGTCGCTAGGCCGGGGGGGGGGGGCTGCCGCTGTGATGGGGGAACTAGCGCTAGGCCGGGGGGGCTGCCGCTGTGATGGGGGAACTAGCGCTAGGCCGGGGGGGCTGTCGCTGCGATGGGGGGGGCTGTCGCTAGGCCGGGGGGGGGCTGCCGCTGCGATGGGGGGGCTGTCGCTAGGCCGGGGGGGGCTGCCGCTGCGATGGGGGGGCTGTCGCTAGGCCGGGGGGGGGGCTGCCGCTGCGATGGGGGGGCTGTCGCTAGGCCGGGGGGGGGCTGCCGCTAGGCCGGGGGAACTAGCGCTGGGCTCCGGAACCTAGCGCTGGGCTCCGGGGCCTTCACCTGGGCTGAGGGTCTAGCGCTGGGGAGCCGGGGGCTAGCGCCGGTTACCTGCTGCCTGGCGGTGGGCGTCTGGTCGGCGGCTGCGGGGCGTCTGGTCGGCGGCTGCGGGGCGTCCGGTTGCCATGGAGACACAGCTGGCGGCGTCTCGGGAGCGCGCACGTCGGGCTGCAGCGAGCGACTGGGAAAGAGCCGGCGGCCATCTTGAGGAAACTTTTATAAGTTGCTGAAACGCTGGAACGGTAAGTACGAACCAGCTAGAAATGTCATTTACAGGGGGGCTTAGTAATGTATGTTTAATGGGGGGGACTGGGCAAAAAAAAAAATTAACTGCTTCCTCGAGACATCTCCTTTAAGTCCAAAACCATGTGTTCAAGCAGTAAGTGCATCCCTATTGGGGTGGGGTTTACACAGAAATGAAAAGTCATCTTAGCAAAGCTTGGACCAGATTAATTTCATAATATATAGAGGTGCTGTGATTTTCTGAGCAGTAGGGGAGCTTTCAAAAAGTGTATTCAGTTAGCACCACCTAGTGGTTCAGGTATAAATCTGTGCCCCATGAGCTCCTCCTAGTCGTGGTATATAAATCTTTATGCAGTGAGCTCCCCCTAGTAGTGGCTGAATAAATCTGTATACAGTGCGCTCCCCCCAGTGGTGGCTGTATAAATCTGCACACAGTGCGTTTCCCCCCTAGAGGTGCCTATATAAATCTGTATACAATGAGCTCCCCCCAGTGGTGGCTGTATAAATCTGTATACAATGAGCTCCCCCTAGTGGTGCCTGTATAAATCTGTATACAGTACGCTCCCCCTAGTGTTGCCTGTATAAATCTGCACACAGTGCGCTCCCCCCCCTAGAGGTGCCTGTATAAATCTGTATACAGTGAGCTCCCCCGTGGAGGTGCCTGTATAAATCTGTATACAACGAGCTCCTCATAGTGGTGACTGCATAAATCTGTATACACTGAGCTCCTCCTAGTGGTGGCAGTATAGATTTGTATGCAGTCAGCACCTACCTGTGGTGGTGTATAAATCTGTATACAATGAGCTCCCCCTAGTGGTGGCTGTATAAATCTTTATACAGCAAGCTCCTCATAGTGGAGACTATATAAATCTGTATACATTGAACACTCCCTAGTGGTGGCTATATAAATCTTTATACAGTAAGCTCCTCTTCATGATGGCTGCGTATATCTGAATACAGGGACCTCCCCATAGTGGTGGCTGTGTATATCTGTACAGATAGTCCCCGACTTGCGAACGTTCGATTTACGAACTTTGCAAGATACGAACTATCTGTCCTGCACAGTATGATGTAATGCTATGGCATTACATCATACTGTGCAGGGACCCGGCAGGCTTCTATCAAGCCTGATAGAAGCCTGTCTGGTCACATCGCGGCTGCTAGGCAGCCGGGGGCCTTCTGAAAGGCCCTAGGGCTGTCTATGCAGAGCGCCTAGCAAGCTGTGCGCTTGATGGGCACTCTGCATAGGCAGCACTAAGGCCTTTCAGGAGGTCCCCGGCTGTCTAGCAACTGCACAGTGTCGCGTGATCTCATCGCGGGAGGCTGTACGGGCCCCCTGAACGCCGGGTGCAGGCTGTTTCATACAGCGGGCACCCGGCGGCAGCAGTTCCCACGAGCCGCGCCGCTCGTCAGAACTGTTAACACTTTAAATACCGCTGTCAGAACAGCCTGCACTCTGACAGCGGTATTTAAAGTGTTAACAGTTTCGACAAGCGGTGTGGCTCATCGGAACTGCTGCCGCCGGGTGTCCGCTGTAAGAACAGTCTGCACCTGACGTTGCATGGAGCGGGATCCACCCGCGATCCCGCTCCATACAACCATTTGTTCGACTTGCGAACAAATGGACTTGCGAACAGGCTCCTGGAACAGAACCTGTTTGCAAGTAGGGGACTATCTGTATACGGTGAGCTCCGCCCTGTGGTAGGTCTATATATCTGTATGCAGTGAACTACTTCTACTAGTGGCTTTACAAATTGTTGTGTGGTGAGATCCCCCTAGAGTTGGCTGTATAAATCTATATGCAGTGAGCTCCCCCTAGGGGCAGTAATATAAATTTGTATGCAATGAGCTCCCACTAGTGGTGGCTGCTGCAGGTAGCTGAGAGTGTCTGTAATCATTGAAAATTGTTTAGTGCTAGAAGGCAGATATCTGACATGTCTGCAGCCTCCAAGCACATTACATTATTAGTAAATCTCATTAAAATCTGCAGAATCGATTAATGATTATTTAAAATGATTGTTCCTACCATCAAGAACCATTGATCAGGACCCAAGGAATGAGTCAGATAAAACCACCAGCAGACCACCAAGGACTACATTACAGACCACTAGGCCACTTAGGTTTATAGTTCTGGCCAATGGGCCTCAAGAAACTACAAATCAGAAACTAGATCACCAGGGACACACATCAAACTGTTATACCACCAAAGATAGATCAAACCACTGGCCCAGCAGGGTTTCCAAATTTGAGTACTGCTCCACCAAGGATCACTCCTCTATAAACTACAAAACCAAGGGGGGTTACAGAATAGACCACTAGGCCATCAAGTAGACCACTGGACTACCATGGATTACTGATCAAAGCATTGGTTCACCAAGATTTACTGCACAAGCAACTGGTTTGTAAGGGATTGTAAATCAAATCACTGGCTAATCAGGGATTACAGATTAGAACACTGGGCCATCAGGATTTACAGATCAGTCCACTAGGCCAACACAGATTATCAATCAAACTACTGGCTCATGATAGATTGCAAATCAAATAACTGGCTAATCAGGGATTACAGATCAAACCACTGGACCACCAGGGATTGCAGATCAAACCATTGGGCCTTGAAGATTTACAGATAAAACCAATGCACCATCAAAAATTACAGATCAGACCACTGAGCCACCAGAGATTACACATCATACTACAAATCCACCTGCTACCAGAGATTACAGATCAGACTATTGGGCCATCTGCATTTACAGATCAGACCACTAGGCCACCAAGCATTGCAAATCAAATCACTAACAAATAAGGGATGACAGATCAAACACTGGGCCAACACAAAATACAGATCAGACTACTGAGTTCATCAGAGATTATAAATCAAACCACTAGGCTACTAGGGATTACAAATCAGACCACATGGCCACCAGGGATTACACATCATACTACAAGGCCACCTGCCACCAGAGATTACAGATCAGACTACTGGGTCATCGGGGTTTACACATCAGACCACTAATTACAGATCAAACCACCAGGGATTACATATCATTCCACAAGACCAGCAGGGATTACAGATCAGACTACTGGGCCATGAGGGTTTACAGATCAGACCACTAGGCCACCACGTACTACAGATCAGACCACTAGGCCACCGGGTATTATAGATCTGACCACTAGGCCACCTAGTATTACAGATCAGATTATTGGCTACTGGGAATTACAGATCAGACCACTAGGCCACCAGGTATTACAGATCAGATTATTGGCCACTGGGAATTACAGAGCAGACCACTTGGCCACCAGGGATTACACACCATAACACATAGCCATCAGGGGTTACAGATCAGATTAATTGGCCATCAGGGGTTACAGATCAGCCCACTGGGACACCAGTCCACTGAATATTGCACTGACCACCAAGAACTAGAGGATGGCAGCTCCACTGACCGAAATGTTCTCACATGTGAATAAACATATTGCAGCAGTTCACAATGATAAAAGATGTGGTATAAGCAGAAAGAATATGAAGCTCCCATGGAAACCCAGTCAGCATGGTGTGGAGAAGAAAGGGAATACAACAAAACTTCTTAGTCAAGTCCGCAGAATTCACTCCGGGACGGCTGGTTACATCACATATTTTTACTTCATTGTGCTCTGCTGATAAATAAATCATCGGTGCTCACTATCTGATGCAATAGTTCCTATGGAGATGGCAGCGAGGGACTAACGATTACTGATCTGTCGGGAGGCGCATTAGAAGACAAAATTGAAATGCTACTAGCTGAATCATCTGGTGACACGTCGTTATGTTGTTTGTACTACAGAGTCTCCTATCACAGATCTCTGCAGCTGACTTTAGTAGAATGGATGAGATATAGAAACAGTATAAAGTATAGAGAGTAATGTACACTCTTTGTCAAGGAAAACACTCCCTCCCCTAGAAGAAATGATCATTTTGCTGCAGATCCCGTCCTGCGGTTCCATCTCAGGCAGATATACAAATGATGAGTTATGGTGATTAGATGAACGGTCTTGTCACTGGAGGCCCTAAAAGTGGTTCCCTCCTGGCCTATAAGAGGCTCTCGGAGCTCCTTGTGTGTAGTGGCCTCTTCTTCCACTTATGTAGAGCTTGTTGGCCACTAGACGCCTCTACGACGCAAAGAAGAGATTTCACCCCGTTACCAGAGTCTGAGAGGGGCGCATTATTGGGATGTGAGAAGCTGGATGGTCGTATCGATGAATTGTCCCCCACCAACCATTCTGATCAGACTGTTAGGAGGTGTTGGGACCAGTGGATGTGTGAGGGCACAGAGATGACCGGGCTCAGGACCCCGACAGACCACCAGTAAAGAGGAGCGTCTGACCAGACTGTTAGGGGGTGTTGGGACCAGTGGATGTGTGAGGACACACAAGGTGACCAGGCTCAGGACCCCCGACAGACCACCAGTAGAGAGGATTGTCTGATCATCCAATAATAACTAGAAGCTCCAACTATTTTGTTGAACGCCATCTAGAGACAGGTGGTGCCATCGTTACAACCCTGTGTCTGTCAAAACAATTTCTATGTGCTTGTCTGAAGGACATTTGGTCTCACGGCACCCATTACATGTACGGCCTTTGACACCCACCATTGCTTCCGTTTGCAGTGGTGTAGTGAACGAAAAAGCTGGACTGCTACGGAGTTGACTTGGGCTGTCTTCAGCAATAAATCCAGGTTTAGTTTGGGCACTGATGACGTCCATGTTCATGTATGGAGACCTCGGGGTGAGCGCCTCAATCCTGCCTTTGTTGTGGAGCGGCACACTGCCCCCTGCTGGTGTGATGGTCTGAGGGGCCATCGCCTAGTAGTGGTACAAGGGACAATGACAGCACAGCGATATGTTCAGGACATCCTGCAGCCACATGTGTTCATGGCGGCTTCCAAGAGGCATTCAACAAGATAATGCTCAGCCGCACACACAAGGGGGTCACAGGAAGCCCCCACAACATTGTCACACTTCTGTGGCTGCCGGTCACCAGATTTATCACCAATAGAACACGTATGGGACCATCTGGGACACCAACTTGACAACCTACGAGTTTTCACGATCTAGAGATTCAATTGCATCTAATGTAGAGTGATATGCCACAGGATACCATACAGAACCTGTATACCTCCATGCCCGCCCGTATCACATCTTGTATCCAAGCTAGAGGTGGCCTAACAGGGTACTAGAGCCTCCATGGTTGCCCATATCACATCTTGTATTCAAGCTAGAGGTGGTACAACAGGGTACTAGAGCTTCCATGCCTGCCCGTATCACATCTTGTATCCAAGCTAGAGGCGGTACAACAGGGTGCTAGAGCCTCCATACCCTCCATATCACATCTTGTATTCAAGCTAGAGGTGGTACAACAGGGTACTAGAGCCTCCATGCCTGCCCGTATCACATCCTGTATCCAAGCTAGAGGCGGTACAACAGGGTGCTAGAGCCTCCATGCCCTCCATATCACATCTTGTATTCAAGCTAGAGGTGGTACAACAGGGTACTAGAGCCTCCATATCTGCTTGTATCACATCTTGTATCCAATCTAGAGGTGGTACAACAGGGCACTAGAACCTCCATGCCCTCCTGTATTACATCTTGTATCCAAGCTAGAGGTGGTACAACAGGGTACTAGAGCCTCCATGCCTGCCTGTACCACATCTTGTATCCAATCTAGAGGCGGTACAACAGGGTACTAGAGCCTCCATGGTCGCCCATATCACATCTTGTATCCAATCTAGAGGTGGTACAACAGGGTACTAGAGCCTCCATGCCTGCCTGTACCACATCTTGTATCCAATCTAGAGGTGGTACAACAGGGTACTAGAGTCTCCCTTCAGGGGGTCAGTTTTCCACAATAAATTCTTCTTTTGCTCTGATATTTTAATAACTTGTAATCAATGTTACAATCACACAGAGAAAGTTTCATTATATTCGGACCACTTCTTCTAGGAGAGGGATTACTTTTGACAATCAGTATAGATCAATCCACACCCCAGACTGGACCCCAAAATTAATTAGACCGCAGGTCATACACCTAAACTAGCCCCCGAAATCTATTCACATTCTATGTTGACACGGTCCCCCTGCTCTGTCCCCCACTAAACAGTAAGTGGTGATGTCACATTCATTGCTGACATGATCACTGCAGCCAATCAATAGTCTCAATGGTGAAGTGACGTTGATGAACAGATGACCACTGCGTCTGTGCATCATGAATGTGACATCATCATCCTGTTTCAGGGAGCAACACAGCGGCAGGGAGAGGGGTGGCAACTTTGGACCCAATCCTCCTGCTTTAAATATTCGACAGAAAACAAAGCTGCTTCCTGTCCACCATATTGGCTCTAATGGGGCTGCTGTCTTGGTCTACTAGTTTTCTATATTGTAGAAAAATAGTACGAGAATGCAGGTTGTTACCTTTGGTATTAAAATAAGGCAAGCAGAAGCAATGACAAAACTTTACATATATACATGCTTTCACTCCACGGGAAGCTAAACTTTACAAGGTTGCATCAATAAACAGTCACAGTTTGCCAACAAGTCTTATAGTTAGATGGACTAACAGTCTGTGTATACTAGAACTTAAAATATAGTTAGTCTCTAGTAAGTCCACTTGGCAGTATCATAAGAATTTCAGTATCCGTGATTGCTTACACCAGATGCCCTTGGTTTGCTAGGCCTTGCACTCACTGTGATCAATACTTAACCCTCCGGTACACGGACAACCCTCTGCTGGATTCCCACTTCAACCCATGAACATCTTTCTGTAATATGGGTACTTGGCTCAGTACTTGAATGGGGACCACCTTGCTTTGGGGCTGATGTCACACACCTGTAGTGCCTCCAGTTCAGGGTCTTCTGCAGATGTATGTTTAACTAGCCAGGGGCAGCTCTACTCCTGCTACTCAGTGCTGCCAGGGACTGGCACATAGGCCAGGTTGTTGCACTAGCCCTGCTCTCCCAGCTGCCTTTTCTTCTTCTATGGATCCAGCTTTTACCTGGCACTCTGGTCTGCAACGTTTCTGGTTATACAGAAGGCAACCTCATTTCCTCTTGCACACAGGCGATTTGCTCTTTCTCGAGGTCACTTACTATTGGCCTCCTTTACCACAGGGCTGTTACCATGCTAGCATAGAACTCCCTGGCCCTCTGCTGTCTACTGGGCCCTCTCTCTCCGTCTTCCCTGCTGCAGCAGGGGTCGTTCTGGGCTCACCCCCAACAGACAAGCATACGCCACAGTACTCCACACTAATGGTGCTATCCAGCTCTACAGTCCTTGAATAACTGTTGCTTGTGCCAAAATTGCAACTTTTTGGTGCAAGGAAATTCTCTCCTTTATGTTTCAGTTCTATATCATTTTCAACATACATGCTTGCTGTCAGTTAATCAGAACACTGTTTTTATTCAGAGGCCGTAGTCCTGTACTGTACATAGCTAGGCTTGCTCACAACTGAGAAGTGGATACGATTGTGTCCAGTCTGGACAATGCTCTATGAGCTAAACCATATCAGCGGCAGCTGCACAAATCTCCCCTGCTAATTTGCTAAAATGTATTAATCTGGAGTCCAGGGTATGTAACTCACAGAGCATTGTCTACACTGGATACAATTGTATCCACTTCTCAGCTGAGAGCAGGATTAGCTATGTATAATGTATCGGTCTGGAGTCCAGCCTGTTTAGCTCACAGAGCATTGTCTACACTGGATACAATTTTATCCACTTCTCCACTGTGAGCAGGACTAGCTATGTACACTGTATCAGTCTGGAGTTCGGGCTGTTTAGCTCACAGAGCATTGTCCACGCCAGATGCAATTGTATCCACTTGTCAGCTGAGAGCAGGACTAGCTATGTACAATGTATCAGTCTGGAGTCCGGGCTGTTTAGCTCACAGAGCATTGTCTACACAGGATACAATTATATCTACTGCTCAGCTGAGAACAGGACTAGCTATGTACAATGTATCAGCCTGGAGTCCGGGCTGTTTAGCTCACAGAGCATTGTCTAGACTGGATACAACTGTATCCACTTCTCAGTTGAGAGCAGGACTGATTATGTACAAGGCTACTGCCTCTGAACAGAAACAAGGGGAGGAACTGAATCATTAAATTGTATTAGAAAGCTCTAGAACATTTCATTAATACAGAGATTAAGCTTTATTAATAGTCAATAGAAAACCCATTAAAGGGAACCTGTCATTGGCTATGAGCAACATAAGTTAAATTATGGTGCACACAGGGCAAGATCCCAGGAGTACAGGGAGGTAGTTTTTATACTTACCTGCCCCCCAATGCCTCTGCTGTTACCCCGAAAGTCCTTGCACGGACTGTGCACTTAGCACACAGACCATGTCATCGGACTGAGAGCTAATGACTGTGGCAGTGCTCCCATTGATCTTTATGACCGCGTGCACACATAGCCTTCAACTTTCAGTCCAATGACATGGTCTGCACTCTGAATGCACATCCATGCACGGACTTTTGGGGTAACAGCACAAGTATCAGGAGGCAGCTATAAAAAATACCTTCCCACATTCCGGGGATCCTGCCTGATGAGCATCATAAGTTAGTTTATGGTGCTCATAGCCGGCGACTGGTTAACTTTAACACATGGTAACATGGAAAGTCAATTTATAAGTACACATGTAATATTTAGAAGTAACCACCAGATGGCAGTGCTGGTCATGAAATAAAATTTACATTGACATTGAAAGAAATACACTATTCAGCTCTTACACAATGTGAAACATTGATGGTCCTTATATTAGACTCCGGTGTCTTTTCCTCTGATGCACAGATTTTTGGATCGAAAAAGGATTAAAGGCTTTGGACACTTTAGGGGTGGCAAAATTTGTCTTTCATTGGCCAGCTAAAACAATCGTTTATTGTTAAATTTGATTGAATGAATCATCATTTTTGGTTAAAATGGTCCAACTTCATTAACTTTAGGGCTCACACCCAGTGGTGTTTTATTCTCTCTTGCACTGCGAGAGCAAATGAAAACACTCGCCTCGCAGTGAAAGAAAAAGCACTGTAATATCGCCAGTGTTTTTAATGGGGCGAGCGGCAGCAGCGCTAGCCCCATTGAAAACATAGAGAGAATACCGCAGACTTCTGCCACAGCTGTCACAGCTGTGAAAGCTGTGGCAGGAGTTTCCTTCATCCCCGCAGGGAGCGCGGGGATCAAGTACCCCTCTGCCACAGTTGTAACAGCTGTGGCAGAAGTCCTGCATGCTATCCCATTGCTTTCAATGGGGTCGGCGCTGCTGCTGGCCCCATTGAAAGCAGTGGTTTGTGGCAACCCCCGCAGTATGATTTTCGGGGAAGAGCTTGAAATATAAGCCCTTCCCTGAAAAATCATCATTAGCTGGATAAAAAAAAAATTTACTTACCTCTCCGTCGCTCAGATGCATCCTCCGGCTGGCTCTCCTGCACTGCTGTCCAGCACTCAGCCAATCAGAACAGCCCTTTCAGGAGGTGAGGATTTTTAAATCCCCGGCTGCTGAAAGTGCTGGACAGCAGTGCAGGGGAGCCAGCCGGAGGACGCATCTGAGTGGCGGAGAGGTGAGTAATTTTTTTAAATCTGGCCAAGGATGATTTTCAGGGAAGGGCTTATATTTCAAGCCCTTCCCCGCAAATCATGCTGCCGGGGTTGCCACAAACCACAGCTTTCAATGGAGCCGGCAGCAGCGCCGACCCCATTAAAAGCAATGGGATAGCATGCAGGACTTCTGCCACAGCCGTGGCAGAAGACCGCAGTATTCTCTCTATGTTTTTAATGGGGCTAACGCTGCTGCCACTGGCCCCATTGAAGACATTGGCGATATTACAGTGTTTTTCTTGCACTGTGAGGCGAATGTTTTTACTTGCTCTCGCAGCGCAAAAGAGAATAAAACACCAGTGGGTGTGAACCCTTAGACCGGTCTCACACGACCGGATTTGAATTGCGGATTCCGCGATCGTCATGGTGACCATTAGTTTCCTTCTACTCTCTCCTCTCTTGCACCTACTTATCACTAATTTATAACCTAAATAAAGTTTCTTCTTGTTGTGACTATAAATTAGCTGGTTAGGGTAGCTTCACACGAGCGTGTTTTTTTGCACGCACAAAAACACGCGTCTATTACAGCCAATACATTCCCTATGGTGTGTGCACATGTCCGTGTTTTACAGGCGCGCACCTGTAAAGATAGGACATGCGTGCATCACAGGCGACTCCATTAAAAGCAATGGTCTGCCAGCACCCCTTAATTGTTTTTCAGGGAAGAGCTTTAACCATAAGACCTTCCCTGAAAAACAACCATATTAGTGTTAAAAAATTATATATATTTATATATACTTACCTGTCCACTGCTGCCATGTCCCCTTCAGGGATGAAGAACACATCTGCCACATGCGGCAGATGTTTTCTTTATCCCTGAAGGGAATAAGGAATTCCCTGCTTCACCTGTCACAGATGTGACAGATGCAGCAAAGGAATTCTTCATCTCTGCAGGGAATAAAGAATTCTCTACCACAGCTGTGACAGCTGACAGCTATGGTAGGGGATCCTGTGATTGTTTTTCAGGGAAGAGCTTTAATTATAAGCCCTCCCCTGAAAAAAAGGCAAACTAGTGTAAAAATAAAAAAAAGCACATACTCACCTTTTCTTCAGCTGCCAGGGCTCAGACGCGTCCTGCTGCGCTGTCCCCGGCTCTGCAATGCAGTTCTTTGAGCAGTCGGGGAATTAAAAACCTGAATGAGTGACAGGTGAGAGCTGCCTGTGATTGGCTGAGCACCTCAGCCAATCAGAAGCAACTCTTTCAGCAGGCGGGGATTTTAATTCACCGCCTGCTCAAAGAATTGCATTGCAGAGTCGGTGACAGCGCAGACAGGACGTGGCTGAGCCCTGGCAGCTGAAGACGGCCGCGGTTTGTCCGCGCGAAAGCACGCAAAGAAAACAAACCGCGGCATGCTCTATTTCTGTGCGGGGCTCTGCGAGCCCTGCACAGAAATGTCACTCCCTGGCCTCCGGCTCTGGCCTGCGCATACGCCGGCTGCCCGGCAGCCGGCACATGAAAGAGCTGGAGCACGTGAGTGCCGTGCTGCTCTCTGCAGGCGTTCGGGTCCCGCTGTGAGAATTCTCACAGTCGGATCCGACCCGGCTGTCTGCAGGCGGCCATAGATAGATAGCTAGATATGAGATGGTTGGATGGATAGATAGATAGATAGATAAATAGATAGATAGATAGATATGAAAGAGATAGATAGATATAGATGAATATGATATAGATTGGCTCATTCCTGTATGGAAATTCTCCTCGTGACCCTGAAGTGCAGCATGAAATCATGTGACACATTTTTCCGTTGATCAGTTTCAGTGTGAATCCACACTAGATGGAATCCAGCGATCTGAGCGACTTCCAACGAAGCCGGGTCATCAGTGCTAGACTAACCGGGGTCAGAATGTCACTGCCAACCGCATGTTTTTTCCCCGTATAACTATGTGGAGTGTATACCAAGAATGGTGCGATGAAGGGAAACATCCTGTGAAAGGTGACCCTGAGGATGGAAACAGCTGGTCACCAAAAGGGGTCAGAGGAGGGTGTCAGTAATCGTTCTGATGAAAACACAGTGCACAGTCAGGAGCAGCCAAGTACAATGCTGGTACTCCAACTAACGTGTTTGATCACCCAACTTGCTGTTTCTTAGCACAGATGGGCTATAACAGCAGACGAGCAGTTCCAGCGCCATTCTGTGTAAGAGGAACAGAAAGACGAGACTCCAGGGGGGCAAAAGAGCGCAAAAATTGTATCACTGTGCAGCGGAAAAACATCTCCTGGTCAGATGGATCCAGATTTCTGTTGCCCCGTGCTGATGGGAGCTCAGAATTTGGCACAAGCAGCATGGATCGATGACCCCTTCCTGTCAGCTGCTCAGAACATGTCAGCAGCTCCATCTAATCTGCAGTGACTACATGAAGTTTCCTGTCCGCAGGGGCCGATATACCTGCAGAACGATGTAATCACCTGGTGGGATCTACACCACGACAAATCACTGCGGTTCTGAAGGTTAATGTAGGTCCAACACACTACAAGAGGGGGTCAAGACTAGACTGCCATTCAGTGTGTCTACTCTATCAGTATTTGCCGTTATCTCCATTCTCAGCATCATACGAGACAGAACGCTCTTCTGCTTTTTTTGGCTGTAGTCATTAGTGCCTCCCTGACTGTTCCCTTCCCACCTAACATTCCTGCGGTAGTAGACAGGGCTGTTCTCAGGGCGGGACTGTATTTATTCTGCATGTGACTAAAATGTCATAAATAAACGTTAACAAGCATTTCCTAATAAATCACATTCTCAGCTCGCGGCGGTTGGAGACCTTTAACATCATTCAAAAAATCGTTGCATCGCGCGAATTTGAATGCTAAACGTTCAGTGTAAACACGGCCGATGATTGAACACTGAAGAGAATTTGTTTGCTGCTCGGCCGTTGTTCCATTTACACAAACATAAAAATCATTTTTGGCTCATTGGTTCTGTGAACTTAAATGGCTGGACGATATGCGAACGCTATTGGAAACGCATTTACGAATTATTTATTTGACTGAGTGAACTCTGTTATCGTTTGCTCATGGAAACAATGTAGAACTCTGTCTAAAAGGAGTCTTAGGGCTCCTTCACATCAGCGTATTTGCATGTGCAGAATTTGCCTACGCAATACGCAGAGAATAGAACCCATTGATATCAATGATTACATACACATTTACCGGTTTTGTGCACGTGCAAAAAAAAAATAGGACTTGTGTAGTGGCCCAGAACACCATCCAGGTCCCCTCCATAAATGTCATACATGTTTTGTGGATGCACTGTGCAAAGTTGTCATGTCATTTTCTGTATGTACGTTGCACAGTTGCAGCGTCTCAAGGGTTAACTTCAATAAAATCATTGCCTGTCACCTCTGTCTGCTGAATGTATCAGTTTGCCTTGTCATGTGGTACAAGTGCAGTGATAAATGTGAGTGTCTGAGAGCAAGAAGAGGTCTTTCATCTTGCCTGCAACAGAGTGCTAACACAGAGCCGCATAGAAGGACCTTCAGTTTCCATGTAGGTGAAGGTGGAGGAAGAAGAGTGACATCCCGTAGCATTTGGAGTGTGGCTGTGAAAGGAATTAGTCCCAGCAACAGAGAGAGAGACAGCGCTCTACCCAATCACACCACAGGCTTTTCCTGTGCGGCCGTCTGTAATTAGGATCACCGCACAGAGGTACTCAAATGAGACACCCACGCGTTTGCTGTGCGGGGTGTATATTGGCTAAGCCTTCCTAAGTGTTTTTCAGAGTCTATGCGGAGTAACCCCTAACCCCCTTCCTTCTCCAGAGTGCTCCCAATCCAGGACCGGTGACATACAGATAACATGGACTGTAGAACTGTATTCATCCTGTGTATCCTCCCTACCTCTGAGCTATAGCCTGTCAGTACGTAAAATGAATTGTATCTGCATTACCTGTTATACAAGTTTATTGCCAAGTAAAAGTTATACCAGGCCCTAACCGTTCCTAGGGACCTGAGGTACTATACACAAGTCTCTGTGTTTATTACTCCACCGCATAGAATATCGGTGTATGGGAACGGTGGCGTCACGAGTGATATATACTACTACTCCCCTTATCCCTTTTATTGACACTCCCTCCCAAAGGAGTGTCGAAGCTGGTCTGCGATCCTGCTATGGCCTTGGCTGCGTGGCATCCCTCAGGGACCAGAGCCTGGTAAGTGCCACCATGACGAGACAGCACGTATCCCTCCCAGCTCTGCACATTAGCTAGGTGCCCAGGGTCACACCTCTGAGGTGTTGCACTTACTCTATTTTCCTGCGCATGGAAGTCTATGGGAGGTTCACAAATGCACGCTCAATGCATGTGCAAATGTGCAATTCCACTGGAAAAAGAACACATGTGGTCTTCTTTGGGCTAAAAAGCCATTTAAATCAGGGCGTGTTTGTCTGCCATGCGCAAATGACCAGTTTCCTGTATCTTGCACCTGAAGAGGGAACAAGTGTTGTGCGCAATTTTTCCTGCGTGTTTTGCCTAGTTAGATATGTCAGGGCCCCGTATGGGTTTATTCCTGATGTCAGATTGCCACTTAGTGATGTATGCTCATATTGCATGCCAGGATGTGTGGCGCTAGAAGGGAGAGGGGGTCATGTGGTGGTGGTCACATGTGCACCAAGATGGGCATCCTGAGGCTGAGTATATGTAGCGGTGTTCTGCACCATTTTGGTTTGTTGTTGGCGCCTTACCAAAATGTAGACGGTCTTCAGTAGGTCTCTGGAGACCTCAGCTTATAGCAGAATTCGCCGCCATCAGAGCACCAGTGATTGCATTGTTTCTGAAAAAAAGATCTGGTACCGTGTTAGCCAGTAGATTGTTCCCAGCAAGAGAAACGACGTAATCTTGTGGATATGATACCTTTTAATGGCTAACAAAAATACATGATGTAATAATAGCGAGCTTCCGAACCAACGCAGGGTTCTTCTTCAGGCTTATGGATTGGATCTGAAGAGGCATGGATATTTATACATACTTATAACATATCAATTTATATTGTTATCAATTTACATGACATAGGAGATATGAGAGTTTTGATATTGAAGGGTGGTTTCAAGTCACAAAACCACAGAAGAATTTGGGAATATAAATTGATAACAACCTTTGACACGCTGAATACTGGGTTAAATTATTCCCCAGGATTTATGTGTGAATGGGAAGTGTGAGATATTTATTGCACAGATAAGACCCCCATCAACAGTAATTCAGGGACCATAAACTTTCACTCCCTTATCAGTGCTTAGCTAAAAATATTTGTGTATCTCTTGTAGAAAGTCAAGCCTGATGACCTTCCCCCCTCCAACAGTAATTTAGGGACCATAAAACTTTCACTTTGCTATCAGTGCCTAGACAAAAAAAGTTTGTTTGCTGTTGCAGAATTCCTTTTAAGTGCGAACCAATCACATCCATATCTGTGCCTTGTCATAAGTATGTATGTTATAAGTGTGTATAAATATGCATGCCTCTTCAGATCCAATCCATTAGCCTGAAGAAGTACCCCTGCGTTGGTACGAAAGCTTGCTATTATTACATCATGTATTTTTGTTAGCCATTAAAAGGTATCATATCTACAAGATTACTTCGTTTCTCTTACTGAGAACAATCACATTTTACTTATAACAAGGCACAGATATGGATGTAATTGGTTTGCACTTAAAAGGAATTCTGCAACAGCAAACAAACTTTTTTTGTCTAGGCACTGATAGCGGAGTGAAAGTTTTATGGTCCCTAAATTACTGTTGGAGCGGGGGGGGGGGGGGGGGGAGGTCAGCAGGCTAGATGCTACAAGAGGTACACTGACATTTTTAGCTAAACACTGATAAGGGAGTGAAAGTTTATGGTCCCTGAATTACTGTTGATGGGGGTCTTATCTGTATAATGTCTCACACTTCCCATTCACGCATAAACCCTGGGGAACCATTTAACCCAGTATTCAGCATGTCAAAGGTTGTTATCAATTTATATTCCCAAATTCTTCTGTGGTTTTGTGACTTGAAACCACCCTTCAATATCAAAACTTTCATATCTCCTATGTCATGTCCACGGTCAGAGAAGTGCTCAGCCACAGGCAATTCTCTTTTTCTGTGTTCAATCCTGTGGCGATGAGATCTCATCCTGGCTTTCAGTTTCTGTCCTGTTTCTCCAACATAAAGACCCCCAACAGGACATTTACTGCACATGATCAGGTACACAACATTGGACGAGGAACATGTGAATGTCCCTGGGATCTTATAGTCCTGCTGTGTGTTGGGGATCCGTATCCTGTCCGCAGTCAGTACATGTGAGCAGGTCTTACAGCTCCTTACATTACAGGGATAAGTTCCTTTTTGTGTGTCAGAGGGTAATGCACTCCTGATTATAAAGTTCCTCAAGTTAGGAGGTTGCCTGTAACACAGAAGCGGAGGGTCCGGGAATATGGTTTCCAGACGGTCATCCTTGTGCAGGGTATGGTGGAGTTTTCTTGCGGTTTTCCTTAGTACCTCTAGTTGCGGATTGTAGGTCACTACTAGAGGCACACGATTGTTTCTTTCCTTCTCCTTGTATTGGAGTAGTTGACTTCTGGGTATCCTGGTGGCTCTGGTGATTTGGTCATCAATTGAGGTGGGATGGTAGCCCTGATTTATAAATGTTCTTTTAAGATGGTACAAATGTTCCTCTCTGTCTGTTGGGTTGGAGCAGATCCGGTTGTATCTGATGGCCTGGCTGTAGACAATGGACTTTTTGATGTGTTTAGGATGCAAACTGTCCCATCTGAGGTATGTGGGCCGATCAATCGGTTTTCGGTATAGGGATGTCTGTATTGAGTTGTTTAAAATCTTTATGGTGGTGTCCAAAAAGTTGATTTCTGTATGCATGTAGCTTAATGTCAGTTTTATGGTGGGGTGGAATGCATTGAATCTTTCATGGAATTTTATTAATTCTTGTTTGGTGTGGGTCCAGATGATCATGATGTCATCAATGTAGCTGAAGTAGGCCAATGGTTTGCTGGGGCAGGAGGCCAGAAAGTCACTCTCCAGTTTTGCCATAAAAAGGTTGGCATATTGCGGTGCCATTTTACTGCCCATGGCAGTCCCCGTGAGTTGCAGGAATATCTCTTTGCCAAAGGAGAAATAATTGTGTGTGAGAATGAATCTTGTGAGTTGCAGCACTGCATCAGAGGCGACCCCATTGGCCTCAAGGTGCGCCTGGCAGGCCGTCAGTCCATCCTCGTGTGGGATGTTGGAATACAAGGATTCCACATCCATAGTGGCCAGGATGGTGCCATTGGGGGGGAGACCTACGGTTGACAGTTTGTTCAGTAGGTCTGTGGTGTCTTGCAGGTAGCTGGTTGTGTTTCTCACCAGTGGTTTGAGGATGCCTTCCACCCATCCTGAGATTCCTTCAGTGAAGGTTCCCACACCTGAGATAATCGGCCTTCCTGGGTTGCAAGCTTTGTGTAGTTTTGGAAGCATGTAGAATGTTCCAACCTTGGGGTTCTCTGGTATCAAGTCCAGAAGTTTTGTGGAGCCCACAGACAGGCTTCTGATGACCCTTCTCAATTTCCTCACATATTTCTGAATCGGGTCTTGATTCAGTTTGGTGTAGTATCTGGTGTCCGTCAGCTGTCTGTTTGCTTCTTTTTTGTAGTCCGATGTGTTCATGAGGACTATAGCACCACCTTTATCCGCAGGCTTAATCGTGATTTCCTTGTTGCTTTTAAGTGCATGGATGGCCCTTCTTTCCTGCATATTGATATTAAATGCTTCACTTTAATGCTTGTCCAGTATAGTGGATTGCACCGCATGCCTAAAGGAGTCTATGTATTTGTCCAAAGTGGGATTCCGGCCAGGAGGGGGCGTCCAATCAGACTTCTTTTTGGCCCCAAGTTTCTCCTGTGTTTGTGTGCTTGAAAGTCTTGTGTCCTCTTTATCATGAAAGAATTCTTTCAGTCTTAGTCTTCTGAAATATTCCTCCATGTCACTACAAAGTTCTGTTTTGTCAAGTTTTTTAGTGGGACAGAAAGAAAGTCACCTGGAGAGGACACTGAGCTCCACCTTACTGGGGTTGTGAGATGACAGATTGATAACACAGCTGACTTTACCTTTGTCCGTGTCCCGTTGGGGGTCCTGTTCCATCCTGCCAGACTCGGGGTGCTCCTGATCCGTGTTTGGGTACAGGCCTGCTTTGAGTCAAAGTCTCTGGAGTTTCTTTTCCTTGTTCTGGATAAGGCAGCATCGTAGTGTTGTGTAAAAGTGTTGCATTTCCAGGTTCACGTCCTCTGTAAGTGTATTTCTTAAAGTTTGTATATCCACAAGGGCCTTATTCTTGTTGCTGTAGAAGACATGGATAAGGTGATTCCGCAGTCTCTCAGAAGTCCTGTAGCAAAGACGTTGTGCATAACGAGTGTTGTAAGTGTGCAAAGTTGGGTTCTTTAGGCAGAGTCCTTTGGGAATTAGATGTTCCTTCTTGCATCTGGTTAGAAAGAAAATGTCGCTGTCCAGTTATGCCAACTTCTTCAGAAGATGTTTCAGTTCCATTTTTGTACGGTACATTCTGGTATCCTCCATTAGGTATAATGAAAAAAAGATCTGGTAATAATAATAATAATAATCTTTATTTGTATAGCGCCAACATATTCCGCAGCGCTTACATAGACAGGGGGGAATACAGAAAGACAAAATACAAACATTACAGAACCACGGTTACATATAGTAATCAGTTGATGGAAACAATAGGGGTAAGGGTCCTGCTCCAACGAGCTTACATACTACAAGTAATGCGGTGATACAGAAGGTAAAGGGGCTGGAGATGTGCACGGTATGGCGAGGTGGAGAGTGAGCGATGCTATACACATAGACAATGGTCAGACATTTAGCCGTGTGACGGCAGAAACGGTGTGACTGCAGGAGCGGTTTATGATGGCTAGCAGGGATTGCAGTCAGTAGGTCAGGGAGCATGTTATCAGGCGGAGTACAGAGAGGTTTGTTTAGGGAATGCGGTATGCCTCCCTGAAGAGGTGCGTTTTTAGAGCACGCCTGAAGTTCTGCGAGTCCTGGATTGCTCGGGTAGCCTTTGGTAGTGCGTTCCAGAGGACCGGTGCTGCTCTGGAGAAGTCTTGGAGGCGGGAATGAGAAGTTCGAATTAAAGGGGCGCTCAGTCTGGTTTCATTAGCAGAGCGGAGAGCCCGGGCTGGTTGATGGATTGAGATGAGGGAGGCGATATAGGGGGGCGCTGCACTGTGGAGGGCTTTGTGGATGAAGGTAGCGAGTTTGAATTGAATTCTGTATTTAACGGGCAGCCAGTGCAGTGACCGGCACAGGACAGAGGCGTCCGAGTAGCGGCTGGACAGGTAGATGAGCCTGGCTGCCGCATTCAGGATGGACTGGAGAGGGTAGAGTCTGGTGCAGGGGAGGCCGATCAGCAACGAGTTGCAATAATCGAGCCGGGAGTGGATGAGGGCGACAATAAGCATTTTTAACGTCTCCACAGTGAGAAAAGAGCGGATTCTTGCGATGTTCTTGAGGTGCAGCTGACATGTTCGGGCAAGAGATTGGATGTAGGGGGCAAAAGAGAGATCAGAGTCAAATATGACCCCAAGGCAGCGGGCGTGTTGTCTAGGAGTTATGGTGGCGCCACACACTGAGATGGAGATGTCAGGATGAGGTCGGTTAGTGGAGGGTGGAAATACCAGTAAGTCAGTTTTAGAGAGGTTTAGTTTTAGGTAGAGAGAGGACATGGTGTTAGAGACAGCGGACAGACAGTTAGTGATGTTTTGGAGGAAGGGTGCAGAGATGTCACGGGCAGAGGTGTATAGCTGGGTGTCATCAGCGTACAGGTGGTATTTGAGGCCAAAACTCCTGATGGTTTGTCCAATAGGGGCTGTGTAGATAGAGAAGAGAAGGGGGCCAAGGACCGAGCCCTGGGGGACCCCAACAGCAAGGGGAAGAGGAGGGGAGGTAGAGCCAGCAAAGGAGACACTGAAAGAGCGGTCAGATAGGTAAGAGGAGAACCAGGAGAGGGCAGTGTCCTTTAGGCCAATGGAGCGTAGCATACTGAGGAGGAGTTTGTGGTCAACAGTGTCAAACGCTGCAGAAAGGTCGAGGAGGATCAGTAGGGAGTAATCGCCCCTCGATTTGGCTGTCAGTAGGTCATTGGATACCCTAGTAAGGGCAGTTTCTGTCGAGTGTTGAGGTCGGAAGCCAGACTGTAGGGGGTCTAGGAGAGAGTTCTCTGATAAATAGCTTACAAGGCGGGAGTAAACCAGGCGTTCTAGTAGTTTGGAGATGAAGGGGAGGTTTGAGATGGGTCTGTAGTTGGCAGCATCAGTCGCGTCCAGAGTCGGTTTCTTTAGCAGTGGGGATATGATGGCGTGTTTGAAAGAAGAGGGAAAGATGCCAGAGGTCAGAGAGAGGTTGAATATAGTGGTGAGATGGGAGATGACCACTGGGGAGAAGGAACGGAGGAGGTGTGAGGGGAGAGGGTCGCTAGCGCAGGTGGTGGGGCGAGCAGAGAAGAGCAATTTGGAGACTTCTTCCTCTGTCGCTGGTCTGAGTACAGACAGTGAGCAGGAGCTAGATGCAGTGCTGACAGGACTAGGGTCAGGGCTAGTCTGGGATTGGGAAGTTATTTCCTGACGGATGTCGTCTATTTTCTTTTTGAAGTAAGCAGCCAACTCTTCAGCACTGAGATCCGTCACTGGTACCGTGTTAGCCAGTAGATTGTTCCCAGCAAGAGAAACCACGTAATCTTGTAGATATGATACCTTTTAATGGCTAACAAAAATACATGATGTAATAATAGCGAGCTTCCGAACCAACGCAGGGTTCTTCTTCAGGCTTATGGATTGGATCTGAAGAGGCATGGATATTTATACACACTTATAACATACATACTTATGACAAGGCACAGATATGGATGTGATTGGTTCGCACTTAAAAGGAATTCTGCAACAGCAAACAAACTTTTTTTGTCTAGGCACTGATAGCGGAGTGAAAGTTTTATGGTCCCTAAATTACTGTTGGAGGGGGGGGGGGAGGTCAGCAGGCTAGATGCTACAAGAGGTACACTGACATTTTTAGCTAAACACTGATCCCCAACACACAGCAGGATTGTAAGATCCCGGGGACATTCACATGTTCTACGTCCAATGTTGTGTACCTGATCATGTGCAGTAAATGTCCTGTTGGGGGTATTTATGTTGGAGAAACAGGACAGAAACTGAAAGCCAGGATGAGATCTCATCGCCACACGATTGAACACAGAAAAAGAGAATTACCTGTGGCTGAGCACTTCTCTAACCATGGACATGACATAGGAGATATGAGGGTTTTGATATTGAAGGGTGGTTTCAAGTCACAAAACCACAGAAGAATTTGGGAATATAAATTGATAACAACCTTTGACACGCTGAATACTGGGTTAAATTATTCCCCAGGATTTATGCGTGAATGGGAATTGTGAGACATTATACAGATAAGACCCCCATCAACAGTAATTCAGGGACCATAAACTTTCACTCTCTTATCAGTGTTTAGATAAAAATGTCAGTGTACCTCTTGTAGCATCTAGCCTGCTGACCTCCCCCCCCCCTCCAACAGTAATTTAGGGACCATAAAACTTTCACTCCGCTATCAGTGCCTAGACAAAAAAAGTTTGTTTGCTGTTGCAGAATTCCTTTTAAGTGCAAACCAATCACATCCATATCTGTGCCTTGTCATAAGTATGTATGTTATAAGTGTGTATAAATATCCATGCCTCTTCAGATCCAATCCATAAGCCTGAAGAAGAACCCTGCGTTGGTACGAAAGCTCGCTATTATTACATCATGTATTTTTGTTAGCCATTAAAAGGTATCATATCCACAAGATTACGTGGTTTCTCGTATTGTTTCTGAAATCAGGTATCCTGAAGCCTAGGGGACCACCATTATGACCCCCATCCACGGAGCACCAACTGCGTCCATAGGATTGGGTGAGTAACCGTTCCGTGGAGCGCTGTTCTACGGAAGAGGACTGTGTGCGTGCATCATCTAATCACGCCACAACTCTAATCATTTACAAATCTGCCTGAGATGTAACTGCATGCCAAGTTTTGCAGCAAAATGACAACTTCTTCTAGAGGCGGGATTTGGACAAAGAGTGTATTTGTACCCATGTTTACTGCCTGTATGTGCAGCCGGCCCGAACCCCTGCTGAGGTCTGCCATCAGCCCGAGGAGCCCGAGCGGGTGCACCGATTCTTTGTCATGGTGGTAACTCCTCCGACTGGAGGGATGATGACGCACGCAGCGGGTCGGAAGGCTCCAATGAAAATCCTAAGAGCGAAGAAAAATGGTGGTACACCACCGAGAAGTCTAAAATGTCATGTGACGCCAGTGCCTTTTTTAATGATAAGGAGATGTGATGTATAAAATAAAGAGTCAAGTCCAGAGAAATGGAGCTAAACTGAAGGCACACAGTTTACTTCAGACAGGTAGTCCAACAATCCAACAGGGAAAAATGAACAAATCTCCATGCAATACCTTGACATTAGATTTAACGAAGTTGTAGACGGTCTCATCAAAAGTTTATATCTATCCACTCTACTTCTCTCTTTTCTCGAGGAACCTATATTCAGTGGTGGAGTCTTAAACAATGTGCTCTCTCTCTCTCTCTTGCTTCTCCTCAACCCTTCTCCGTCTTTCCTGGCCTACGACCAACTTGATCCCAACCAAATCTGGAGCTAAAGAGAATGTGGTAAAATACTGGTGGTGAAGGCGCAACACTCTATGCTAGTTGATAGCTAAAGGTCCAAGATGCGATAGTGAAAGAACTTCTTTTTTATTTACCAACATAAAGAATCAGCAAGTGAATACGCGTTTCGGGGTCAACCCCCTTCGTCAGTTCGGCTGGATTAAACATGACAGGATGCCTGATGGTGACACAATTCTAATGGTTTTTGGATGTGCCAGAGGTCCTGCATGTGGCACCTCTTTCCTCCCTGCCTCCCTGCCACATACAGGACTGCTGGCACATCCAAAAACCTTTGGAACTGTGTCATGCCCAGGCATCCTGTCATGTTTAGCCTGCATAAAAGAAGGCTGAGAGGAGCCTTAATAGCTGTCTACAAATATCTGAAGGGTTGTCACAGTGCAGAGGGATCAGCCCTATTCTGATCTGCATAAGGAAAGACTATAAGCAATGGGATGAAACTGAAAGGGAGGAGACACAAATTAGATATTAGACAATGAGGGGGATCAATGAGTGGAACAGGTTACCACAGGAGATGGTGAGTTCTCCTTCAATGGAAGTGTTCAAACAAAGGCTGGACAGATATCTGTCTGGGACGACTTAGTGAATCCTGTACTGAGCAGGGGATTGGACCCGATGACCTTGGAGGTCCCTTCCAACTCTACCATTCTACCATTCTATGCTGTAGTGCCTCTAACTTTGGGCCACTACATATGGACACTGGCTTTCCTTTTTATGTATGTTTCTTCTGTCTGTTTTATTGTTACATTGTGTAATAAAGGATGTCAATCAAATTCATACTTTGGCCCATGATGTGGGTACTATTTCTCTTTTTCTTCAGAAGTCTCTGGTTTGGCTTCTATGCTAATTCATGTTACAAGGCCTGTTACAAGGCTGTCTATTGACGTATAGTAAAGCTGCTTCCAATAGGTGGCGCTGCAGAGGCATTATACCATCTCTAATTTGCATACCAAAGGTCCCAGAGGAGCACTGCATGGTCTTTAAGCCTCCTTACACCTAGTTGATACTCTCCATAAGGAGAAACAGTATCCCTCCCCATTCTTGCACAGAAACACTTAGTGATATCACATATGAGAGGCAGGAATGGAAGAATGTGTAATGCCTATGAATGAGCTCTAGGGGGAGACATGGGTCCGTGAGGATGATGAAGGAATGCATGAGGTCATCCTATTGTGGGAAAAAAGGGTCTTTTATGAAGTAACTGGAAGCGAGGACAAAGTCCATGTAACGGTGCCAGCAGGTGGCGATTATATCACAATGTACCCGGGGACGCTCATTAAAGTGACAGTCAGCTATGAGATGACATGGATGGAAGTGATATATCACACTGAGATCTACATTTCATACATTTCTTTGTTTCCTTAAGAGAACTTTACAGGATCTTCTATTTTTTTGGTCTTTTTCAGAAAATAACTGAAGACGCTGCTTCTCTGTATATTGATGCGACCTGAGCTGACCCCGAATAACTGTACCATGTGCATCATGTACAGTGGAGTGATGATGTCATCAGATCACTCCTGTATATATCATGGCCAATAGACGTATGTACGCATGTCAACATCTATGTTTACGGATGTAGGAATTACAGTGTTAGGGTGCATTCAGACAACCGTATATCGGCCGGGTATTCACGCCAGCCGTTATACAGCATCTCTCTCTGCAGGGGGAGGAGGCTGGAAGAGCCAGGAGCAGTGCTCTAAGCTCTCGCCCTCTCTCCACCCCCTCTTCGCCCCTCTGCACTATTTGCAATGAGAGGAGGTGGGACGGGGGCAGGGCTAAATTCCAGTAATTAGCCCCGTCCCGCCTCTCATCATTAAAAATAGTGTAGGGGGGTGGAGAGGAGGCAGAGAGGGGGCGGGAGCTCAGTGCACTGCTCCCGACTCTTTCAGCCTCCTCCCCCTGCAGAGAGAGATGCCGTATATCGGCTGGGCGTGAATACCCAGCCGATATACAGTCGTCTGAATGCACCCTTAACCATCTGGATCCAACGTGATACCGAAGGTGGCTCAGCAGCCATCCATTGCATAACCACTGTTTTACGTGCCGAAAATAACACCTCTTTATGAAAACTCTATACGTATTTTGACCAGTGTTCTTCTGCTAGCAAACCAAATAAAATAAATTTAGGGTCTAGGCTGACAAAAGAGCATTCCCATTTTAGATGCCAAAAGTTCGCTCCTGATTGGCGACAATTGTGACAGGAAGTCGTAGGAGTATTCCCCATCTTAACTAAACGACTAGGTGTGAGATATGCTTGGTGTATGATAAAAAGATGTTTTAATTTATTATTAGCAGCAGGGGAAACTGTGAGGGGGGATTCGATGACATCCGACCAATCTTCGGGTGATAAGGATAGGATAGAGGATTTTGTTTTTGTCAAAAACGGGAAGTGAACTGTGGCATATCTTTGCCAATAGCAAATGTGTATAAAGTATTGAGATTTAGCCTTTAGGGCCCTGAGATTTGAGAATACATTTTTCCATCCGGTGTTGGGCCGCCTTTGGCCTCAATGACTGCAGTAACCCTTCTAGGCTGATTTACAACAAATTCTCATAGATGTATGGAGAGATTTGCCTCCATTCCTTGAAGAGAACTTCAGATAGTGATGCGGGGGATGATGGGCGTGTTGGGTGCATGGATACGGTGTTCTAGTTTGTCACAAAGATGCTCGAAGGGATTGAGATCTGGACTTTGGGCTGGTCAATGAAGTTTGTAGACGTTCAGCTTCTCAAACCAAACCTCAACCCTACCTGCCGTATAACATGGTGCTCGGTTGGTAGAGACACGGAGCTGTACCAAAGTTTTACCACAGGGTAGTTAGTGCCACATTGTCCGGAATGTCTCTGTACCTATTGTGGTTGAGGGTGGACTTCTCTATAACCAATGGTCCTAGTCCTTCCCAGCAGAAACACCCCCATACCACAACAGAACCTCCCCCAAACTTCACTGTTGGGATGATGCAGTTGTGTGGAAACCGCTCTCTAGACAATCACCACACCAAAGTGCGGCCATCCAATTGGAAGATGGTGCCTGTAATTTATCTGTCCACAACACTTGCTTCCATGCATTTACAGTCTGACGCTCCAAGCCCCATCGCAGGCTGCTCTGTGCATTCACTGTTGTGATGTTGTGTGCAGCCGCTCGTCCATGGTGACCCTTCACATGTAGTTCCCTACGGATGGTTCTGGTACTACTGGATGTTATAATGACCTGTGGGAACTCCTGAGCGAGGATGTATGGTGATGCCTTCCCAGCTTGTATAAGGCTTCATTGTCCATGTTCTAACCGTTTACGAGTCTCCCTGAATGTGGTTTCACTGCACACACCAGATGGTTTCCATTATGCAATAACATTGCCACCTGTGGACTTTGGAAGGTCCAAAAGTGCTGTGATGTCCCGTGCTGATTGTGCAACGAACTGAAGTTGGAGGGGAGTAGCTTGAGTGGGGTGGCAATTCTTGCCTTGTCATGGTGATGGCTACCCGGCCTATGTGGGTAGTTCAAGCTGCAGACTGGACTGTAATGGGGTTTTTGGCTAAGGAAATTAGTCTTGATGCTTCGTGACGCCAGTGCCTTAATGTAATATGGTACCTCGGTGGAATGAAGAGACAAGTCAGATGGTGGAACAGTAAATCTGAAGGCACTCAGTTTACTTAGACTGGATGACTGAGTACAATGCTAACTCACTGCTTTCCAGTTTTCCCGAGGGTCTGCCCTGGATCAGATGCCTCCTGGCAGGGTTGAAAAAGACTTGTGTTCCTGCAGCGGGCTACTGCACTCTTCTCTCCCGGTGTGGGCTTCTGCACTCTCCTCTCCAAGCTGTGGGCTTTGGCACTCCCCAGCGTGGGTTTTTCTCCCCCTTGTTCAGCATGCTCTTTTCATCCTCACTATCTCCTGTATGCACTTCTCTTTTTCCCTTTCCTCACCAGCTTCTTTTCCTGAGCTTCCACTGACTCTTCCCACTCCACCAATCATCAGGGCTCTCTCAGTTTCTCCTCTCTCTAAGTCCCCTGGACAATTTCCCCCAGTAACATAAATCCTACAATCTGGAGGGGCTGACCAACCCAAAAACTAGCTGCAGGCAGCCAATAAAAAGGGCACTGAAGGGTGCCTGCTATTTCCCTCTAAGGGCTCATAGTGAGGTCCCTAGGACCTATTAACCTAAGGACTGCCCTGTAGGATGCTCTGGGTTACTACAATTGGTTGTTAGGTGACATCCCACCACCAGACCCCATTGTCAGCTCTATACCTAGTGATATCCCACCACCAGACCCCGTTGTCGGCTCTACACCTGGTGACATCCCACCACCAGACCCCGTTGTCAGCTCTACACCTGGTGACATCCCACCACCAGACCCTGTTTGTCAGCTCTACACCTAGGGGCACCGGATGGTTTCTGCACTGGGATATGATGTGTGATCCTCTCCTTTATACCTAATGCTCACACATCCGATGTGCATATCCCCTTCACATGACAGCGCAGGATTGATAGGGGTCCAATACTTATGTCCACATAGTGTATATACAGTCAAACCTCTAGTTTCATTGGTAATCCGTCTGAAAGCAATCGGCCAAACTTGAAACCAATTAAACTCGAGGTAATTATTTCCATAGGAATCAATGTAAATCCAATTAATTCATTCTAAACATTCCAAAAAAAAAACACACCAAACCACATTTAATAAAGAACAAATATGGTTTTTAATACAAAAAAAGTAGCCTCGTGTAGAGCGGTGTGTTATCTGCGGTGTTACGTAGGACTGCAGGTCACATCTATTGCATTATCTGTCCTAAGAGCTATCACTGTGTGTTCTCTGTACTGTTACATAGGACTGCTGGTGACATTGTTATCCTAAGAGTTATCTCTGTGAGTTATCTGCGGTGTTACTTAGAACTGCAGGTGGCATCAATATTCACCTTTCAGGTCGACCGTCTGGGTCCCCACCGCTGCTTTCGGAGCTTCTGGCCGGCTGCCAGGCGCTTGTCAAGCCGGCAAAGCATCTATTGCTAGTGACGGGGATTTAATTCCCTGCCTCCCAGCAAGACATTGCTCTGATTGGCTGAATCGGCTGAGTGACAGCCCTCTTAGCCAATCATAGCCAATCGGCGAAACTAGAAGCAGCCAGTGAAACTGGAGGCGAAATTCTAGCTTGAAAAATCAGCGAAACTGGAAACTGGCAAAACTAGAAGACAACTAAACAAGAGGTTTGACTGTATTAATTAATGCGCTGATGTTATCACATTTTAAGGCCCATTTAGACACAACGATTATCGCTCAAAAGATGTCTTTTGAGCGATAATTGTTGTGTCATTTACAGCGCAAAATAATTGCTCAAACATTGAGAGATCACTTTGTGCTGCGAGCGGAAGATGCAGAAGACAAGCGGGGTGTCCCTGCTTGTCTTCTGCATCCAGCTGTTCCCCGCTCCAAGCGCCTGGCTGTTATACAGCTGAGCGCTCTGAGCGGAGGATGCAGAAGACAAGCAGGCTGCCCCCGCTTGTCTTCTGCATCCAGCTGTTTACTGCACGGAGCGCCCCGTGCTAGGTATGGAGAACACAGCTGCACCGCTCTGTTCTTCATACCCAGCCTGTCATCAGGGAGCAGGATACAGCTGAAACAATAGTATCAGCTGTATCCCGCTGTGAATCCCTGAAAGACAGTGATGAGCGACGGCTTACCGAAAACTGCATGATGTCAGGACAGTTACACACAAGGATTATCGCTCAAAAGATGGCTTTTGAGTGAATATTAAGCGAAAGTCGTTGTGTCTAAATGGGCCTTAAAGGGGTTGTCTCGCGAAACGAAGTGGGGTTATACACTTCTATATGGCCATATTAATGCACTTTGTAATATACATCGTGCATTAAATATGAGCCTTACAGAAGTTATTCACTTACCTGCTCCGTTGCTAGCGTCCTCATCTCCATGGTTCCGTCTAAATTCGCTGGCAGCTTGCTTTTTTAGACGCGCTTGCGCAGTCCGGTCTTCTCCTTTCAGCACGAGCCGCTTCAGTGTGCTCCACGCTACAGCTCTTCTGCGCATGCGCAGACGAGCTGTCACTGCTCGGGAGCGCGCTGGAGCGGCCATTCTGTACCATCCTCTGTTAGAGGAAGGTGCAGGGCTGCCGAGCTGTCCGGAGAAGCCGCCCAGCTGTCCTGCCGTCCTGCCGTCCAGGTAAGTGATGGGCCGGGGGGGCTGCCGCTGCGCCGGGGGCGGGGGGGGCTGTCGTCGCTGTGCCGGGGGGGCTGTCGCTGCGATGGGGGGGCTGTCGCTGCGATGGGGGGGCTGTCGCTGCGATGGGGGGGGGGCCTGCCGCTGTGATGGGGGGCTGTCGCTGCAATGGGGGGGGCTGCCGCTGCGATGGGGGGGCTGTCGCTGCGATGGGGGGGGCTGCCGCTGTGATGGGGGGGCTGTCGCTGCGATGGGGGGGCTGCCGCTGTGATGGGGGGGCTGTCGCTGCGATGGGGGGGGCTGTCGCTGTGATGGGGGGGCTGTCGCTGCGATGGGGGGGGCTGTCGCTGTGATGGGGGGGCTGTCGCTGTGCCTGGGGGGGCTGTAGCTGCGATGGGGGGGGCTGCCGCTGCGCCGGGGGGGCTGTCGCTGCGATGGGGGGGCTGTCGCTGTGCCGGGGGGGGGGGGGCTGCGCCGGTTACCTGCTGCCTGGCGGTGGGTGACTGGTCGGCCGTGTTCACTCCAGGGGTCCGGTCGGCGGCTGCGGGGCGTCTGGTTGTCAGGGAGACACAGCTGGTAGCGTCTCGGGAGCGCGCACGTCGGGCTACAGCAAGCGACGGGAAAAGAGCCGGCGGCCATCTTGGGAAAATTTTTATAAGTTGCTGAAATGCTGGAACTGTAAGTACAAACCAGCTAGAAAAGTCATTTACAGGGGGGCTTAGTAATGTATGCTTAATTAGGGGGACTGGGCAAAAAAAAAAAATCCACTCCTGCCTCGAGACATCTCCTTTAACTTGGCTGTGATAATTTTTTGTGACAAGTTCTCTTATCTGAAGCCATTGGAAAGCTCGTTAGCATATCCTATCATAACAAAGCAATTGAGAGGGCAAATAAACTGTGGTACAGAGAGTCATCTTAGTAGGTTGTGAGTCATGCTAAACTGACTACATCTGTGCATGTATATCTATGTACTGCTTCCTTGATCGCTGTCATTACTAAATTACTACTTCAATATACAGGCGGTTGCAGGCGGTGGTATTGTAATGCAGATTCAAGCTATGATGCAGCCGAAGGAGTTACAAAACTACACAATATTCATTTGCAAATAAAGAAATGAAAAGTTGTAATAATGTAATAATAACAAGCAATTTAACTATTACTGTAGATTTACCTAATGCTAACTAAAACCTCAGCTATACTTTATGTACAGTGCAAGATAGCAATACTACAGGAAACATAATCAATAATGCTGTAAGATCAGCAATATAAATTGCGCAGTCTGATCTTGAAGGGGTTATTGCTAGTAATTAGAGATGAGCGAGCGTACTCGGAAAAGCACTACTCGCTCGAGTAATTTGCTTTATCCGAGTATCGCTGTGCTCGGGTCTGAAGATTCGGGTGCCGGCACGGAGCGGGGAGCTGCAGGGGAGAGCGGGGAGGAATGGAGGTAAGATCTTTCTCTCCCTCTCTCCCGCCCGCTCTCCCCTGCTCCCCGCTGCGGCTCACCTGTCAGCGGCAGCAGCACCCGAATCTTCAGACCCGAGCACAGCGATACTCGGATAAAGCACATTACTCGAGCGAGTAGTGCTTTTCCGAGTATGCTCGCTCACCTCTACTAGTAATACAGTCAACTTGAAGCACAATGTTTGATAATGTGTAGGCTTGCATCCCTCAATTCTTAGCTTCAAGCCAATAGTGCAGTTCCAGTCCAGAGCAAGAGGCTTATTGTTTAACGGTTTGCACACCTATTGTCAGTTTGAAGTCAGCCTCACTTACAGAATGTTGTGTGAGAGTACGCACTTTGAGTGGCCCAGGTTAGTTCAGGATCAGGAACATTCATTAGTCTACTTGGATCCCTGTAGCAGTCTGGATGCCCCATAAATAGCCTCCTTGGCAGACTCTGGCCCTCTGCAGGCTATTGCACCTTTCAGCAGCTTCTCAGCAGTCTGTTGCACCTCAGTATTCAACAGCAGCACCTTCTCGCACAGCTCCCTGGGCGGTCTCTCTTGCAGCTCTGGCGCTACCTGCAGACTGTTGCACCTCTCATACTGCACTCCTGGCAGCACCTCTGCTTGTTATACAAGC
The DNA here is from genome assembly GCF_035609145.1 of Eleutherodactylus coqui. Taxonomy (NCBI): domain Eukaryota; kingdom Metazoa; phylum Chordata; class Amphibia; order Anura; family Eleutherodactylidae; genus Eleutherodactylus; species Eleutherodactylus coqui. The sequence goes on from NC_089841.1 coordinate 45,581,498, forward strand.
GGTTGCGCTCTTGCTCTGTGGCGCAGCATTAATTCTTTTTATAGGGCACCTGAGGCACCGAGAAATTTGGGGCTTCAATCTTTGGAGGGGCAGTCCTTTACACAAACCGCACTGAGCAGCACTAGTACTGTCTGGTGCTTCCTGTGTTGGATTTCACTGCTGTGCACCCAGTTCTGGGCATGGCCAGCTTCTTGTCACTCCACTTCCCTGTCTGACAGAAGGGGTGGAGCTTAGCACAGCCAATCAGCTGCTCAGCAGAGTGGCTGGGAGCCGCTAAAGTAAAAAGGTAATGAGGATCGGCTCTACCCTCTAAGACAGCATGAACCAGAGAAGGACCAGCAAGAGAGTGGCTGCACTTTTATGGTGCTCTCAGGAGAGAGGGGTACAATTTTATCACTAATTTTTTTAACACCTTTTTTTAATACTGTACATTTTTATTTGAGATTTTCAAAGTTTACAATAATGTAATAAACATTTAACGGAAATGCATCACAGTATCCTTAATATGTAACAAAAGCAGTTTGCAATGATATAGATTGGGGGGAAAGAGAGGAGAAAAGACATCTCATAGGCAAATTTTGAGTAGTCTTCTCTTTAGTGTCCCGGTCCAATCTTGAAGCTAGACTGGTAATTGAGAGTAACAGAATACGAACGGCCTGGATTTAGGGAGAAATCAGGAAGAATTAGGAAAAGATAGGAAAGGGGGGAGGGGTGACTTTTAAGACAGGGAGAGTTTTTCCCATGGGGTGGACACTGCAGAGGACAGTCTCGGGCTATAGGTTGGTAAATTAGTAGGCAGTTATTATTCTTCTCTTTTACAGGGAGGTTAAGAATCTATTATTTCGCGAAGGGCAGGAGTAATCTAGCCATGGGGACCAAATTTTCAAAAATTTCTCGTGCCTATTGGCTAGAATGAAGGTCAGCTTTTCATTTATTAGATACCAGTCCATCCTGCGCTTAACCCCAGTAAAGTAACCTCACTGCGCAACCAATTGGTCAATAAATTGTTTTGTGGCCAGAAAAAGGAAGGAGATTACCTTCCTAGAGTCAGGGGGGATATTGTTTATGCGTTTATTTAACAGCGCCTGCCAAGGGTTTTTGCGTATGATGTGGCCTGTGACTGAGTATATGAAGGAGTAAACTCGAATCCATAGCCTCTTAGCCCGAGGACAGGACCACCAGATGTGGAGCATATCCACCGAAACTAAACATCCACGGAAACAGTTGGGAGAACGTCCGAATATTGCATGGGCTACTCGATCTGGGGTTAAGTGCCAGCGGAACAAATTTTAAATATTTCTGGTGCTACTGTTAGTAGACGCCCATATCTGGGTCCAGTCTTCTTCAGAGAGCGTTTCGCCGAAGTCCTTTTCCCAGCGCGTTACGTACGGCAATTGTGTACCATAGGAGGAATGTACCAATCCAGAGTAAATCTGCGAAATAAGGCCTCTTGCGTGCGGATATTTAGGACAATATCTCTCAAATGGAGTTAAGGCCAGTGGAGAGCGCGTGTTTTTGAGGAAAGAGGATATAAAATGTTTTAGCTGCAGGTATCGGAATATTTCCGAAGGCGGTAAGTTAAATCGTTCCTGCAGGATAGGAAAAGGAGTGGGTCCATTTATTGAAAGCAAATGATACAGTTTGATGAGGCCTGACTTCGTCCAATTCCCAAACGACTGGGACGATTCCATTCCCGGCAGAAACATAGGGTTCTCAAAAGTGGCATAAGAGGTAGATGGGGAGATATTAGCTTCCCTAAATACTTTATAGAGTCCCAGATATGAAGAGAGTGGCTAATGATGGGATTAGTGATTGGAGGCCTATGTTTGGGCGGTATCCATAAAATGGAGTCGGTTGTAACGGGGTGTATTTCAATTGCTTCCAAGGATACCCAAAGAGGGGTGTTAGAGGTGGAGTGCAAGAGAGCTAGCTGAGCCACCTGGGCCACCTGCTAGTATTTTAAGTAATTGGGAACTCCTAAACCTCCCTTTTGTCTATGTCTATATAAGGTGGATTGTGAGAGTCTTCAGCATGTATCTGGGCACCCGTATCGGTAGAGCTCTAAAATAGTATAATAGTTTAGGGAGAATGACATCTTTAAGGAGTTAGCTATTTTTTTCTTTTAACACTTAAAGGGACACTCTAGCGAAACACATTTTTCCACTCCTGCCCACCCCCTGTCTGTCACACTCATGATGTCTTCTAGGCACAGTATATCGCATTCACTTCCATGCCGTGCAGGCTCCTGTATGATGCTTATCAGGCACCATCTTCATGCTGAGATTGCTCACTGCTCTCTTTTTCTATGCTTTGCTTACACTCCTATGATGCATCAGATAATCACATGACAAGCTACAGCCGGTACCATATCTTCCTGCTGGGAGGATGCTGCCATTACTTTCTGTATCCTATAATCAACTACTGACCATTAGTGTATAGTTAGAAGGATGAACTGTGACCTCCTTTATTTAAACTGTGTGAGAGTGTGTTGTCCCAAAGGACCACTTGGGATACGAGGCCCAAGTTGAGGAGCTAGGGGGGGTAGAGTCGTCAGTTGTCATGGTGGCACTTACCGGACTCCTACCCGGAGGTACACATGCGACCGTGGCCAAAGTACCACTAGACCTCTCCCGCATACCCCTGCAACAGGGATGGCCTATATACATGTAGTGCGTACCTGCAAAATCTGTAATGTGGATGACCGTGGAGGCTCGCAGGTGGTCATGCACAGTACAGATTTTTTTTAAATATTTGTATTCCTTGCGCAGTCGCAAAGCAATAACATGGGTACCCACGCCCTATAAACAATGTTAATTGCGGAGGCTGTCCATGCGGAGTCCGCAGCAAAATAGAGCATGCTGCAATTTTTCCTCTGCTCGCGGAATACGCAGTTCGTTTTAGCGAGTGTGAAGGGAAAAGCGAAAGTAAATACCTTTCAGTGTGTGCGATTTGCTCCGTGTGAACGTAACAGGAATCCGGTCGTGTGAAGCTCGCCTAAGGTAGCTTTTAATTGATTCAGGGAGTTACAGAGGGGGCAAGAGGTATAATTTGCTTAACTTGCCTAAGGCACAGAACACCTAATCTGGGTGCATGTCAATGAACTATAAGGCCAGTTTCACATGCCCGTCAAATGAAACTCATTCATTTGAATGGGGTCATACACATGAGTGATGTCTTCCTGTATGGCGCCAGGATGCGATGCTATGCAGGAAACACACTGCAGCATGTTCTATCTTCCTGCGATATCACCTATTGCTTTCAATGAGGCTGGTGGCAGCAGCCCCAGCCCCATGAAAGCAATGGGAGAACTCTGCTGCAGCTGTGACAGCTGCAGCGGGGATTCCCCTCAGCCCTGCAGTGATGTGAGGCTGTTTTAAAAGAAAATGCCTCGCATCACTGGGGCTTTCACATGGCTGGCGAGGGGGATATGCGGCCGTGATTCACGGCCTGATATCGCCCTCGACAGTGTGAAACTAGCCTTAGGGTATGATCACATAAAAATGCTGTGAAATTTCGACAGCAGAAGAGCATTTACAGTACAAGCATTGTGGTTGGGATATTAGAAATCGCATGCACACACTGCAAACAAAAACTGCTGCATACATTGACCAATAGTGCGACAGCATGGCAGTTTATTCTGTGTATCTTCAGAACAGATTCCACCTTGACAAGAGAGGGGGTTAACATTGAAAGCAAATTTACTATTGATTTGCTGCTCTGAAAAAATTCGGCAGCTTTTCTGAACCATGAAAATACACCTTTAGGGCTTTTACCCATTAGCGGTTTTTTTTAATGCCGCAATATCGCTGCGTTTTTGGGTGCTGAGGAGGCCGAGAAGTGAGTTTCTTGGAGGCAAATAACCTCCGGTCTTTCTTTAGGATATTGCAATAGGGCTGCTCGCCTCTTGGCCGGGGAATTAAATCCCCCAATGTTGTGGGATATAATAACTACCATTTATATTGAGGGACTGCATTTCTGCACCACATACTCTTACTGTAATTAGAGGAAATCGCTATATGGACACACACATCACCTAGATGGGATGCATTTAAAAAAATATTTTAAGATTTTAAATAGTTAATTTTCTTGTTCTATCCCTTCAAGAACAATTTATATGTTTTGTTATTTTTACACTATTTTCTTCTAATGCTTGAATTTTAATTATAAGCCTCTTTCACTCTATTTTCTATTTTCTCTATTTTCTACGTTATCATATTTGTGTTTTTCACACCTTTCTGTAAATACAATTTACATTTTCTATCAGTTCTGAAAATTATATTTTTTAGCTTTGGTATAATTATTCTTCAAACATTTCTAAATTATAACTCTATATTTATTAATTTCTCATTTGAATTACCGTATATACTCGAGTATAGGCCGACCCGAGTATAAGCCGAGTCAATAAGTTTTACCACAAAAAAATGGTAAACCGTATTGACTCGAGTAAAAGCCGAGCTATACTCGAGTATATACTAGGTTAAAAAAAAATGCAATACTCACCTCCCAGCCAGCGTGTGTGTCCCCGGCGCGATGGTCTCCCCGGCGGTGCGGCAAGCTGCTTCAGACTTTTCCCAGCTGTTATCTCCCTGCTTGGTTTTCAATTCCCCCGCCATCAGCACTGTGTAAGTAAGCATTTTGATTAGATCGAGCACCAGCTAATCACAGCCGGTGCTCTATAAACCGATTACAGCCATTCAGTGATGTCATTCACTGAATGGCTGTGATCGATCAAGCGTCTGCTGTGATTGGTGGACACTCTATCCAATCACAGTGCTTACTTACACAACGCTGACGGTGGGGGAATTTAAAGCCGAGCAAAGAGATGACAGTGGGGAGAATTCTCAAACAGCTTGCCGCATTGCTGGGAAGACCATCGCGCCAGGGGACACAGACGCCAGCTGGGAGGTGAGTATGGTGGGGTTTTTTTTGTTGTTTTTTTTCACTTCACTCAAGTATAAGCCGAGGGGGTCTTTTTCAGCATAAAAAATGTGCTGAAAAACTAGGCTTATATTTGAGTATATATGGTATATTATTTTTTTTCCAAACTGTTTGGGACAAAGAAAAACAATGTGAGAAAACCGTTTTCTTTTATAATCTATTTTTTTTAATTGAAAATACACCTACAAAGTACAATTCTTCAATCCACACTGGGTACATGAAAACAGAACCAGTAAAGGACATGTGGAAAGAAACTTCTATCGTACCCGATTCATGAAAACAGTTAGTTACATGACACAAAGACAAATGATTTAAACAATTTTTTTTTAAACAAATGACAAATTTCAACATTAGGACTTTATCAAAATGTTCATAAAATTCAAAAATGCAGTTACTCTCTAAAGTTAACTTTTGTACATAAAATCTCTTTGTATCTATTATAAAAATATCTCTACTTACATTTCATAAGATCTGTATTTCTCTATTCATATTAGCAAAATAGAACCTTTACATTGTACTGTATATCTCTGACTTGTGTAATGCCTGTAGATGTTTTTTTTTTTAAAAAAAAGGTACCCAGTTAAAACTTTCTAGCATGCGGAGATATTTCTGAGATAGTACATTCTCTGCACTTAAAAAAAAAAAAAAAAAAAAATCTCTTCTCTCACATATTATATATACAAAACAGGTATTACATAACCTTCGAAGAACAAAGGTTGAGATACATTTGGGTTCAATGTCTGGTGAGTATTTGTATCACATTTAAAAAATAAATGTTAATTAACTTGATGGACAGAAATATTAAAAATGTTGGTATATAGATGCTCGAATATATTTCCTACTTAAATACCAAAGGGTATTGGAATTCCGTAAGGGCTCATGCATATGGTTATAATGCGGGTCCATTTTGCATTACTCCATGATACAGCGCTCATAATGTCTTATTTTACACTGCGGTCCACAGAGGCTTTTTCTCAATCCGAGAGAAAAATATGAGGCCTGTATTAGGGTGTGTCATGTGTATTAGGGTGTGTCATGTGTTTTCTGAGCCAAAGCCAGAAGTGCATTCAGAATGAAGGACATCTACTTGGTCTTGCTGGATCCACTTCTGGCTTTGGCTTTAAAAAAAAAAAACAGTATGAAAAACCACGGTTATAGAAGTATTCTTCCCTAGAGGTATTCCCATCTGCATGTACCCTACGGAAAACACTATAAAATTACCTTCTCTCTTATAATTTTATAATCCTAAAACTACATATACACAGGGTGGTAGGGACACTGGCCTTCTAGAACACCACATTATAGGACGTATGGCAGGAAAAATTGCATGTGAAGGACATACATGTGTTTTTTTTTTCAAGACTATCTTCTGCCTTTTGTTGCCTGTGGGGAAAAAAACTGTAAAGCAAAACTACAGTGGTCACTCACTGGTATGGGCCCATATTCCACTTCTAGGACCCAGATCCTATAAGGAACCATAAATTCTAAGGCAATATTCAGGGCTTAATTAACATCAGTGAAGGTCCCCAGGACAAAAAGCAAATTCATGTGATCCCAGACTATACCTAACCCCCTATGTCAACCAAATATAACCGAGGGAGCACTGCATGACTCTCTCCACTAAAGTCTATGAAAGTTGAGCTTTGTTTACATTAGTCAAGTAACTGGACCCAAAAACTGGGGTCAGAACGCAACTTGCCCTTAAATCTGCTCTACCACTTGACCCACCCACTTTTCATTTGTTTACCATTTAATTGACCAATGTGTTTACGCTGGTCAAGTGTACATGATTTTCTTGAAGTGCCTCTTTAGTTGACCATTTACTAGACTAATGTAAACTAGCATTTGACTCCCTTAGACTTCAAAACAGAGAGCCACACTCATGTTCAGCCACTGTTCCACCACTTCTTGAATGGTAGGGATTAGCAAACTGCCTTCAGGGAGGGTAGATGGTGAAGGCCCTTTAGCTCCACAAGGTGGTAGAGTCTCCAGGATATATGTCCTCCCCATAATCCAGTCCTGGCTATATAACCGAGAATGCTATGGACCTATCCATAAAAAAAGGTGGCATATTCCAATACATAGTGCATCAGAGAGATATTTTTCCGTATGGCAGTACATGTACAGGTAATATGCAACCATGGGATTCGGTGTACCACAATATAGGGCTCAAGACTTTGACCTGTGCATGGGTCCTAATACACAAAATCCTAGATCTGATCACAGTGGCAAAACTCCACCATTTAAATGCCACATATGAATATAGTCGAAAAAAAATTCTACATAGACACAGTTGGCATAAACACAACATTAAAGTCAATTAGAAAACAAAAAAGACTCGTCATATTCCCAGTTTGAGACCAAGAGACAATTCAAGGGGGGGTCTAGGATTTCTCTGGGTGGGTGATGTATGAAAACTCATCATAACAGACTGGTGCAAAAAGCTTGAGTCCCATAGACATGAATAGGATCCGTCAGGATCAGATTTTTTTGTTTTTTTGAACACACCCGAAGAATGATTTTGACTCAAGCAGCATCAATATATTGAAAAAACTGCAGTAGCCTTAGCTGCCACCAAGTATTATTGTACCTGATAAGGCAAAGGGAGATGAAGCCTTCAAGTAAATACAGTAAAAATGAATAAAAAATTCCAGCAAAACCCATCATATAATGACAATATAATCAATTGAAATATTTTGGGATTTACAATAAGTTTCCAATAGGGGGTATTTAATAAAAATACAATATCCCTTTTAAAATGTGTACAATTCACAGTAATGGTATTTTAACTGGAGCTCGCATTTAAAGGAGCTGTCCACATTGGACAATCTCTTTCTTTTAGAAGACTCTGTGCATCCTAAGGCTAGAACCTCTAGGAGCGCAGCAGCAAGTGTTGAATTTCCCTGCAGCACCACTTGAGGGGATATGAAGTACTACACAGTGCCTCTTGAAATGAGTGGAGTGCTTGTGAAATGTAGGGATGTGCTGGGTCCTCCAGAAAGGGAGACGCTTCTCTAAGTTGGCTACTTGATAGTAAAAGTTTCTCAAAGTAACAGTGAATTTGGTCCTAGAAATTTCATTTCCTTGGGTAAATTTAGAAGGATTACTACGAGATACTTTTAACATCTTAAGAGCCCCATTTAAAAAGCCCACTGAGAACGGTCTCTTCAAAATCTATGTGGCACGATATTAGAGGCGAATTTGACTTTAGAGAGCTGGGATGTACATAGAGAAAACGGGACCTTTACATGCCTTGACTCATACCATTACATTCCTCTATTTGGGTCAAGAGTGATTTTTCAAGTACCAAACTATCCATCCTTTGTAGGGTTGGTGGATGCCTTCCCTACTCTAGTTTCCTACCTCTTGTTTGCTAATATCACAGAGTCTGTGAAAGACAAACTTTCTCAACTTCCCTCCACCCAACTGGGATAGGACCCCTTCTCCATTTGCTCCCATAGAAGTTCCATGGCCTCTATGATACATATTCCCTTATTAGAGAGTACACTTGTAATTATTACCAATTATTGTAAAGTCCCATCCCTTAGGTTCCCAGTAGATGGTACCCAACATAAAAACCTCTAACAGAACAGGTCCCCCATCTATTATCTGCCATTTAAAATACTGGTGTCTTCTTAAGTAGCAGGGTCTGGTGCGAATACTACCACTGCACCCCCTATCACTATGCTATCGGTTCCCAGTCCATATAAAGAGATAAAAAAACATATTAATAAAATAAAACTCTTGTACAAACATGGCAATATCATCACCTGGTTAGCATAAACTGGTCAAAACCATGTTGGCAAAAATATTATTTAAAGAAACAGGTATTGTGGCACCGGCGATTGGTGGTTGTCTGGTTACACCCAGTGTCACACTGGCACCAGACGATATGTTTGAAAGTTAAGACAAAAATGGAATGGATGCGTTTCCGGTCAGAAGATATTGAAGGATGCCTACATCTTAGTTTCGCTGTCTATGGGTTTATCGGTTTCGTTTTCCTGTGCGATCAGCTGATATGGTTTCTTCATTTCATTTTCCTCAATCACAGAGTTGCCCATTTCAGCATCACCTTTCTTCAGCTCATGTCTGGACAGATGCTCCACTATTCCAGCACCAAGAGAGTCCCCAAGAACGTTTGTGGTGGTACGGAGCCGATCCCTGTAATTAAATAACATGGCCATGTTAGGAAAACTAGTACGTAGTAAGGAAGTCTCCAGCTTTTATCATCATGTCATTTTTAGGTCCAACATCATGTGCTAGTTAATATACAGGGTGTAGTCATTAAGCCTGAGCTCAATACTGGTGTCCTGTATTGAAATAACAATGGCCTACTTGAATAGGAAGGCATGGCTGCGCTATATAATGGTATGGCACATGGGCACATAGGGCCCCCAGAACATGGATTTCAATTTTGGTTATTGCCCCTGTGAGAGATAGAGAGTTAAACTTGCAAAGTTGAGGATAGCATGTGAGAAGCAGAAATCTGTTTTCCGCGTCTTTCTAAGTACTGTAGACCACTTACTAAAGTAAGGAAAGCATACTCTGAGTGGCGGCCTTCAGTACATGCATGGAGCCATTTGATAGTGGAATCCAGGGATAACGCTATCTTTACAAGACCGTGTTAGTGAACGGCGAAGCGCCAATTCAGTGCAGGTGCAATGAAAATTATTAGTAAGAGCGTGACCCGATCAGAAAACAATGCAAATTACAGCAGGAACGAGGGGATTGGAAATTGGCGCAATCGCTTTATTGGATCGGTTTTCATTCCAGGGACTCTCAACACAGATCGGTACTTGAATCTCCAGCAGATGACTGTGGATGACTTCCTGGATGATCTGCCCTTATTGTAGCAGAAAGAAACCATTACATGTACGCTTTTCTTACTTCAGTCATAACAGCGGTGCCACGGGACTTAGAGAGACATGGAAAACGGATTTCTGCTTCTCACATGCTACTCTTCAACTTTGCAGTTGGGTTTTACTCTCTCTTACAGGAGCCACAACACAAATTGAAATCCATGTTCTGGGGCTCCCAGAGGTCCGTGTATCATACCATTGTGTAGCACATTCATGCCTTCCTATTCAAGTACGCTATTGTTATTTCAATATTAGGACATCAGAACTGAGATATAGCACTGGATCTGGCTTTTTTGACTACATCCTGTATAGCAATCGGTACTCTGTTTTTAATATGGAGCCACATACGAGATAAGTGTCCAAATGCTAAGCCAACTGCTTGTTAAAAGCTTTTTATTATTAAAACAAAACCCCGTCACCCAACTGAGGCCTGCCTAAAATAAAAAAAATGAGGGTATACTCCCCTCATCTGGAGCCATAGAATGAAGCTGACAGCTAGCTCTGGTATCGGCAGCGATTTCTGAGTAGACCGGCTGAATGGAAGTACGTGACCACTGCAGCCAACCAGACTCTGCAGCATCACTGTGGTCGCTCCTGGCATCAACACTTATATCTTGGCCACCAGGATGCCAGGAATTTGGGGACAATTGTCTGCAGTGGTCACAAGCTACCGCCTAGTCAGTCCACCTGGAAGTCACCGTCAATGCCAGCGCTGGCTGTCAGTTACATCCCAAGGCCCCAGAAGAGAGAAGTATACCCTTGTTTGTTATTTTAGGCAGGGACCAGCTGGGGGACAGGGTTGTGTTTTAATGACAAAACCAATTTAAGCCTATAGCTATTTCATTTGTCTCCACCATAAACATGCATGCTAGGCTGAATGTGGAATTCAGGCATGGTGGAACCCAACATGCTCGATCTTTTTCTTGGCAAAAGTACTTTCATTGGAGAATCAGGAGAGAGTCATATACATTAGATCCTTGGCAGATCCCACATATATTGTACAATTTCTATTTTATATATATATGACCAGTTATAGATAGATTGCACTCAAAATGACACCCAGAAGGGTGGTTTTGGTCTTGGGGTAGGATCTCCTTCTCTTCCTAGCACACATGTTCTCTGCCGATCCATGTAAAAGTGAAAAGGGGGATCTATACAACACCTGGTCTGAGGACACTTTCCTGTTGGCATGACACAGGACTTATTGTAACGCTCACCTTTTCTTCTCCGGACAATCATTCTTCCAGATGTCCCAAACAGTCTGAAATGGGCTTTAGAGAAAATACAGATGGTCGTGCGCTTGATAGGCGCTCTGCATAGGCAGCCCTAAAGGACCTTCAGAAGGCCCCCGGCTGTCTAGCAACAGCACAGTGTCCCGCGATCTGACCGGACAGGCTTCTTAGGCTTGATAGAAGCCTGCCCGGTCCCTGCATGGTATGATGTAATGCCATAACATTACATTATACTGTGCAGGACAGATTGTTCACATCTTGCGAAGTTCGTAACTCGAACGTTCGCAAGTCGAGGACTATCTGTACTATGCAGAGTTTGGACTGCAGGACTAGGGTAAAGTTATTTTCTCTGATGAAACCCACTTCAGATTGTTTGGGACATCTGGAAGAATGATTGTCCGGGGAAGAAAAGGCGAGTCCTGTGTCATGCCAACAGTAAAGCATCCTCAAAGCATTTATGTGTGGGGTCACTGTTCACCCAAGGGAGTGGCTTAACTCACAATTGTGTCTAAGAACACTGCCCTGAATGGTATTTAAACATCCACCAAGGGCAACTTCTCCCAACCGTCCAGGGCCAATTTGGTGATGAACAACTTTTTTTGCTTTGTATGCTTTATAAAAATAGTTGTAAAGGTAGAAATAGTCTTTATGGTTAGTACCACAACATTTTGGACACTTTTCGTAGCAGGCCTGGTGATGAGACCCTGGATAAAAATTATCTATTGCTTTCCCAGAGACTTGATAGGAACCTCATCACCTTCCATGGAGGTTTGCAACAAAAACATCTAACCTGTCCAGCAAATAATTTATTTGGTCAATACTTACAAAAACCAATCAACTGCAATGATCAAGGTGATGTCTTCTGTTGGCAATCCCACCGATGTCAGCACAATAACCATGGTGACAAGGCCGGCTTGTGGGATCCCAGCGGCTCCAATACTTGCAGCTGTGGCCGTGATACTACAAATGGAGAACAGATTATTTTACACCCTGAGAACATCATCATAAATTATGATAAAACAACTGAAACCAGAAAGCAAGTGTAATTTTACGTTTTCCAATTTAGGGTCCTTTTACACAGAGCGAGAAATCGTTTGAATGAGCGAACAAGGATCGTTTGCTTTAAAATGCAGTCAGTTGATAGATACAGATAATTGTTTCCATTTTTTTGGCATTTGCTTGTTTACATGATTGTTGGTCATTCAGGGCACTAGAACAGTGAATGGGGACCACTGAACGATTACTTTACTTGTAACAACTTGCGAATGACTGAACAATTATTTTTGTGTGTGCATAAAATGAATGCCGAATGATAAGTGAATAAGTTACTATTTGTTGTTTAATCGTTGGGTGTGTTTACACTAAACGATCATTCAAATTCGCACAATCTATCGCTTTTTTGAATGACAATCGTTTTGTGTAAAAGGGCCCTTAGCTGCATTTCCTACATAATGTCTTGCACCATCTTCCCTTTTGTCTTGACTGTTATTTATTTTTCATTTTCTAAAGGCTTTGTCAGTTCTCCTACCAGAGTACAGCAGATTATGGGACTATGGGTGGGGGGTGTTAAAGCTATACACTTTTCTATGGTTTGATTTCCTATTCTCCTTTAAAAAGTTGCTTAACTGCTGTCACAACTCAAATGAAGCCTGAGAGTCCTGCTTCTCCCACCAAGTCATAGAGAAAGCCTTTAAGTCCTGCTTCCCCACCACTCAGAGAAAGCATACGAGTCTTGCTTCTCCCGCCCACTCATATAGAAAGCCTGTGAGTCCTGCTTCCCCATCTACTCATATAGAAAGCCGGTGAGTCCTGCTTCCTCCACCCACTCATATAGAAAGCCTGTGAGTCCTGCTTCCTCCACCCACTCATAGAGAAAGCCTGTGAGTCCTGCTTCTCCATCTACTCATATAGAAAGCCTGTGAGTCCTGCTTCCTCCACTCACTCATAGAGAAAGCCTGTGAATCCTGCTTCCTCCACTCACTCATAGAGAAAGCCTGTGAGTCCTGCTTCCCCATCTACTCATAGAGAAAGCCTGTGAGTCCTGCTTCTCCATCTACTCATATAGAAAGCCTGTGAGTCCTGCTTCCTCCACTCACTCATAGAGAAAGCCTGTGAATCCTGCTTCCTCCACTCACTCATAGAGAAAGCCTGTGAGTCCTGCTTCCCCATCTACTCATAGAGAAAGCCTGTAAGTCCTGCTTCCTCCACCCACTCATAGAGAAAGCCTGTGAGTCCTGCTTCCCCATCTACTCATATAGAAAGCCTTTAAGTCCTGCTTCCTCCACCCACTCAGAGAAAGTCTGTGAATCCTGCTTCACCCACCAACTCATATAGAAAGCCTGTGAGTCCTGCTTCCCCATCTACTCATATAGAAAGCCGGTGAGTCCTGCTTCCTCCACCCACTCATATAGAAAGCCTGTGAGTCCTGCTTCCTCCACCCACTCATATAGAAAGCCGGTGAGTCCTGCTTCCTCCACCCACTCATAGAGAAAGCCGGTGAGTCCTGCTTCCTCCACCCACTCATAGAGAAAGCCTGTGAGTCCTGCTTCCTCCACCCACTCATAGAGAAAGCCTGTGAGTCCTGCTTCCCCATCTACTCATATAGAAAGCCTGTGAGTCCTGCTTCCCCATCTACTCATATAGAAAGCCTGTGAGTCCTGCTTCCTCCACTTACTCATAGAGAAAGCCTGTGAGTCCTGCTTCCTCCACCCACTCATAGAGAAAGCCTGTGAGTCCTGCTTCTCCATCTACTCATATAGAAAGCCTGCGAGTCCTGCTTCCTCCACTCACTCATAGAGAAAGCCTGTGAATCCTGCTTCCTCCACTCACTCATAGAGAAAGCCTGTGAGTCCTGCTTCCCCATCTACTCATAGAGAAAGCCTGTAAGTCCTGCTTCCTCCACCCACTCATAGAGAAAGCCTGTGAGTCCTGCTTCTCCATCTACTCATATAGAAAGCCTGTGAGTCCTGCTTCCTCCACTCACTCATAGAGAAAGCCTGTGAATCCTGCTTCCTCCACTCACTCATAGAGAAAGCCTGTGAGTCCTGCTTCCCCATCTACTCATAGAGAAAGCCTGTAAGTCCTGCTTCCTCCACCCACTCATAGAGAAAGCCTTTGAGTCCTGCTTCCCCATCTACTCATAAAGAAAGCCTTTAAGCCCTGCTTCCTCCACCCACTCAGAGAAAGTCTGTGAATCCTGCTTCCCCCACCAACTCATATAGAAAGCCTGTGAGTCCTGCTTTCCCTACCCGCTCATATATAGAAAGTCTATGAGTCCTGCTTCCCCCACCCACTCCTATAGAAAACCTGTGAGTCCTGCTTCCCCCACCCACTCCTATAGAAAGCCTGTAAGTCCTGCTTCCCCCACCCACTCAGAGAGCCTGTGAGTCCTGCTTCCCCCACCCACTCATATAGAAAGCCTGTGAGTCCTGCTTCCCCCACCCACCCCTATAGAAAGCCTGTGAGTCCTGCTTCCCCCACCCACTCATAGAAAGCTTGTGAGTTCTGCTTCCCCCACCCACTCATATAGAAAGCCTGTGAGTCCTGCTTCCCCCACTCACTCATACAGAAAGCTTGTGAGTCCTGCTTCCACCACTCACTCATAGAGAAAGCCTGTGAGTCCTGCTTCCCCCACCCACTCCTGGAGAAAGCCTGTAAGTCCTGCTTCCCCCACCCACTCATAGAGAAAACCTGTGAGTCCTGAAATCAACTTGTGTAATATGAGCGAAAACTTGCATGAACATTATAAAAACATCATTGGTCCATCACTTCTCTGTTTTAATAAGTTAAATCTGAATATTAATTACAAATGTACATGCTGGCCAGGAATGCTGAAAGATTTTTGCTCTGATGTCTGAAGAATTGTGAATGCAGCTCCGGCTGCTCTAATAATTGCATTAATTACCTGATTGTAATAATCTGTCCAAAATTAAGGTCAAAATTGTTGACTTGAGCAATGAAAATAGCAGCCAAAGCTTCATAGAGGGCAGTACCATCCATATTGATTGTAGCGCCCACTGGTAGAACAAACCGGGTCACCCTTTTATCCACCTTGTTGTTTTCTTCCAGACACTTAAATGTAATCGGTAACGTTGCAGAGCTAGAAAGAGAAAATGGAACATGTAAGCAACATGGTGGGGTGATAGAGAAGAATAGAGTCAACTCAGGATAGCATTTACTAATTACTAAGGCTCTGTCCACAACACACTGCCTTTTTCGCCGCTGAGCTTCATTACAGCAAAACTCTCGACATGGTTACTGAGATTTTGTGCAAGCCACAACATGAACGAAATGAGGAAATGAATGAAGAAACCAACAAAAATAAGAAATCTCGCTGAGAAACAGGGAACCTTCGCCTCTGGCTGATTGCTTGAATTCTAGAGGTTTGGAGCTTAAAGGGGTTTTCCAGGCAGCACTGGCCGTCAGTACCATGATACACCAGGGTCGGAGTGGAAGCTGCTGCTCCAACCCCTGTGTAATGCCGGCGCTCATAATTCCAGGTACAGCTCTCAATTGAATCAATTAGAGCTGCACTTGTAATTGCAGGCTGGGGATTTCAATGAGAGTTGAGCCTGCAATCATGAGCACCGGCTGTAGCACAGGGGTCAGAGCTGCGGTATCCCAGCATTGACAGCTGGTGCTGTCTGAAAACCCCCTTTAACATTACTTGGTCTTCATTGCAGATGTTGCCCTATGGAAGGTTTCTTCTGCTACAAGCCACTACCTAGCCAGTAAACTCGTATCCTAAAAGTGCCCATACACATAAGTTGAATGTTGGTCATAACCATTGATTTTGCCGAGACAAAGTGACCTAATACAAATAGATGTTCACATGGGAGATAAGCTGTCAGAGGTGTCTGGTAATGGCTTCTGTGCCTCTACGCATTGAAAAGACGTATGCTTGGCTGAGCTAAATGTACATGTCTACTAAACGCTCACTGCATTAGGAGCAGCTGGCGCATGACATCTTGTGGTTAGTAACGTGGTACTACATGACAGGGGAGTCGTGATCTGCTCTCAGGTAATGTGCTGACCTCTCCTCTGCACAACAAAAGGCAAAATCTGCCAGTCATTGGTAAATGTGGTGACGAGTGACTGACTGTGGATCAATTGTTGATGCCCAGAGGTGGGGTGCCAGTATTTCTTAAACAGTCGCACTTGCTGGCTATATCCAAACCACAGTATCAAGAGTGTACAAAAACTAGTTGAACCATGCACAGACATCTATCAGAAGATCATACAGCGGCAGGTTATGTGTGGTTGATCCTAGAGGCTAGCATCAGGTGGCTCATCTGGTATCTCAGCAATGACATGCCACAGTGGACCCACTGAGCCTACAGTACAACAGCTGGGAAGTTAGACAAATTTCCAGAATAACCATGCGGTGTACCTTGCGTTGACTAGTGTTCGAAAGCAAAAAAAAAAAAAAAAATAGAAGAGGATGACCCTGATCACCCTGTGTCATCATCAACACCAACTTGCATGGTCTCAGAAAAGACATCATTGGACCTTGGACACATGGCAGAAGGTTGTCTGGAGTGAGGAGTCCTGTTTTCTGCTGAACCATATGGATGGCCGGGTCCACATCTTGCATAAATAGCATGTAGCCATATCCCATGTGTGTACCATTGGGTTTAACAGGCTGGTGGTGGCATTGTCATGGTCTAGGGAATGTATTCCTGGCATGGCCTAGGACAATTGGGTATCATACCGCAATCCTTGAATGGTGAATGCTACAGGGACCTGTTAGCTGACTATCTGCACTCATATCTTCCGGAAGTCTTCCCCAATCACACTGCCATCTTTCAATGCTCTGTGTTAGCTAGAGTCACTAGGAAATGTTAGGAGGAACACAACAATGAATTCTCCACACTGCCTTGGCCCTCATATTCACCGGACTGTAGCAACAACAACATATTTGGGATATGCTGAAAACGTCAGTGTGATCTGCTGCCATTTATCCATAAAATGTGGGCCAAATAATGGAGCTTCTGCAACAGGCATGCGTCAACTTGAGTATGGAGGATGTTCTCCACCTTGTGGAATCTGTTCCCTGACGTCTGAAAGCAGCGATCACCCAAAAAGGTGGACCAACCTGTTATTGAATAGGTATTATCTTATGTGATAGAGGGGTCTTTGTTTCTCCCTTAGAAACCAGGGCTTGAATGTAACTGCTACCTTGGCACCCCAGAAAACTATGCCTCTGGAGGCAGGTCATAACACTACTACTGGGCCCAGCAGGAAGGGGTGGGTCTGATGCAGAGTCTGAAACTAGCTTTGGGTGCTGGCCATTTTTGCCACTTGAGTAGCCCCTCCTGTCTCTTTCTAGATCTACAATGGTGTGCATACGGTGGTAGATGATATCTGACAATGGTAGTGAGAGCTTTCTGGCTGACACAGGGCACTGAGTACATGTGCACAGGAAGGTAGTGGAGTATGTAACTGCTGGGGATTCTATATGACCATATACAGATAGTCCCCGACTTGCGAACATTCGACTTACGAATTTCGCTAGATACGAACTATCTGTTTTGCACAGTATGATGTAATGCTATGGCATTACATCATACTGTGCAGGGACCGGACAGGCTTCTATCAAGCCTGATAGAAGCCAGTCCGGTCACATCGCGGTTGCTGGGCAGCCGGGGGCCTTCTGAAAGGCCCTAGGGCTGTCTATGCAGAGCGCCTAGCAAGCCGTGCGCTTGATAGGCACTCTGCATAGGCAGCCCTGGGGCCTTTCAGGAGGTCCCCGGCTGCCTAGCAACCACATCGTGGGACGCTGTACGGGCCCCCTGAACGTCGGGTGCAGGCTGTTTCTTACAGCGGGCACCTGGCGGCAGCAGTTCCGACGAGCCGCGCTGCTCGTCAGAACTGTTAACACTTTAAATACCGCTGTCAGAGCGGTATTTAAAGTGTTAACAGTTCCGACAAGCAGCGCGGCTCGTCGGAACTGCTGCCGCCGGGTGCCCGCTGTAAGAACAGCCGGCACCCGACGTTTTATGGAGCGGGGTCCACCCGCGATTCCCTCCATACAACCATTTGTTCGACTTGCGAACAAAACGGACTTGCGAACGGGCTCCCGGAACGGAACCTGTTCGCAAGTCGGGGACTAACTGTACTATCAGAGCCTCTGTACCCAACTGATTTTTAGTGGATGGGAGTATAAGTGAAAGAGGATACCAAGAATATAGGTTTGTCATAAGGAAAGTTTGAATAAGGGCTTACCTCGAAGAGGTGCCCAGAGCTGTGATTAAGGCTTGCAGCAATCCTCCAATGAACACCCAAGGGTTTTTACGAGTGACAAGAAAGTAAAGCATGGGAAGAACAATAATGGCGTGGATAAGCAATCCTATAATGACAGTGATGGTGTACATTCCAAGCTGTCCTCCAACAACGCCCATATCTTCCATCTCTGCAATCTTCCCAGCAATCAAGAAGAGGATTCCCACTGGTGCATACCTAGGAACAAAGTAATTCTACATTATATATCAACTTCAGAATTTTAGTTTACCATAATATATTATCTTAGGAGTATTCATGGAAAAAGAATAAGTGTGAAAAAGTATAAGAGGTTTGCCCGGGGCTAAGGGGTGGAGCCTATCCAAAGAGGGTTTTGACCAAATTACATTCATTGTTGCTCAGCAGTGAGGTCACGTGACAAGCCAGCATGCACGGGAAACTGCTACATGATGTATTCTAAGCGGGATGGACAAAAGCAGAGCAACTAATGAATATTTATGTGCAGATAGAAACACAGAGTTCATATATCCAATTCGCTATCTTTAATATGGCATCTATGAAGTCATATCCCATTGTTAGCAAAGACTTTGCCCTGGACCTTCCAGCCTACCAGTCGTAAAAATGGCCGCTGATAGAGGGGCATGTAACCAGATATATCCATCAGCAACCTGCACTGAAAAACACTATGCATTCACTAGTTTCCTGGATGTCTAGGACCCTCACAAGCACAGATGACAACAGTTGTAATCTTAGTACCCAGCTTTAATCTCTTAAGCTTTGCAGGTCCTGAAAATCCAGGCGGTTCAGAGGAAAAGCTCTGCTAACAAGGAAGCATGGCTTCGTAAGGTAGTAATGGAGCTCCCTGCTTCCTCAACTGAATAATAAGTAGCTTTGGTGACGCGAAAGGGCGCTCGGAGCTGTAGGCCGAAACTCAGCCCCTTCTATGACATGGGCAGTGATGTAGCTAGCGCATGATCAGTTCCTAAGACCCGGCAGCACAAGGGGAGGGTGAGCTCCTCTGTGCAACCTTCGGGTGATGAGGCTAGCAGGTCACCCACTTAAGAATGTGAGAAGGGGGCTGAATAAATAATACTGGAGGGAAGCCATTGAAGCAATCCCCTTCAAGAGTGCAGGGAGGTCCAGGAGAAAAGCCCCAGAGTAAAGGCCGTTGCAACAGCTACTGCAACAGGTGAAGGTGGAAGTAAAGTCAAGCCAAGTGTAGCAAAGGGGCCTAGCGGCCAAATCAACCTTCTGACCAGAGGCCCAATGGTGAGTGCAATAAGTGAGGCCAGGAGACCCTCAGAGAAGTCTGAGGGAGAAATGGCCTCTATGGCTGTAGTGAGTGAACGTTGGGTGCTAAGAACTTGGAGTCCAGTATAGAATCAGCACATGGATGAAGACAGGGAGTCTCCCTCCTCGCAATGACCAAGGTAGCAACTGTACAGATGGGAATGGCCTGAAAGACAGAAAGCAAGTAACTGTGTGGCACATGCAGAGTTATTGGTGGCCTTGTGGTACACATCCTGCAGAGTGCAAGTCCATAGACAAGGAGAGAGGTCCGTGGTTCTTTGCCAAAGGAAGCTTTGTTTGGGGAACCAAAAGTAAGCCACAAGCAACTAAGTGAACGCACTGCCGAAGGTTGCCACACAGCCGTACTGGAAATTGCTTCTGTATTGGGGAGGTACTTCTCGGGACTACAAGACTGGTGAGAGACTTTGGGGTACTCATATTTGTGCTTGAGGCTGGAAGGCCTGTGTCTAATAGAGAGTGTACTGTACAGGGTACTAGGCTCGCGAGTGATTAGTTTGCAATGTTTGCAGTAACCATGCCCTCTTCAGAAGTGAGAAAGATGTATATAAGATTTTGCAGTAAAAGTTGTGTGCATAAATCTCATTTTCTACATCTGCACTGCATGGGTTGCACTTTGGCATGTCTATGCCAGTCCCATGCCCCGTTACGAAAGGTATTCTCCAGAAATATTGTTTCTAAGATAGGAGAGGAGCTATATTTTGCCACATGGAGTACCCCCATATAGGAAGTTATATGTCTCTGCTATGCCCATCAGCCTTTTTGTATCATCAGCACGAATCGATACTCACCACATAATTACTCCCACCAATCTCATAATTGCCTCATTGAGGCTGTCAAAGAAGTCCTTCAAGGCTTTGCCATGTTCTTTCATGTTTCCTATCACCAGACCAAAGCACATTGAGAACACCACAAGTCCCAGTGCATTAACTCCATTCACTGCCCCTGGGACGGGCACCATCTCTTCTCGAAATTTGGTCAATGTCTCCATGGCATCTGAGACATTGTTCATGACGGAGGACAACAAGCTTTCATTTTCTGGCACAGGAATCTTGAACTGTTTCTTCTCGTAGTAGGTCTTGAACTAAACAATAAAAACAGCAAGGTTTAGGAAAACAATATACACATTTATATAAAATGTACACTCTAATCTAGTGAATCATTGCTATAGGTCAGTTTTAATTGCTCCAAATACATCTAAACTAAAAACGAAGCAACTTTGCATCTAGTCATGGTATAAAACAAACAACCGTTTTGTATCTACAGCTCCTGTGCAGACCTATGTGTCTCCATAGTTACAGACTACAAACAAACCCCTGTAGTCTGATCCTGCAGTCACACTCTCTTCCATATTCCTTACTTCTTGCAAACACACATTTGTTAATACATGTGTGGATACACATTGGTCTGCATATGAGTTGTATATACAAGCTCTGTCATAAGCCTTTTTATTGGCTTGTTATATCAGTTTCTAGGTGACAAGCGATATGGCTGCCATTACAGTTCCAATAAGGATTATTACTCAACTTCCAATATCTAAATAGGCCATTAATGCTGTAATAGACTGGCTTCTGGAATATGATAATAGGTAAAACAGCTTTGTATACTATGTATAGATCATATAGAGGTTACTATGAAAATCGCACCTGTTTGAAGCACGCTTCCACCATATTCGGAGGGAACATATTCCTGTCAAAAAGATGACGACAGAGCTAAATGTTACAAACACATACAAAGAACTGTCATAAACAACCAGTATCATAATGTAATATACTGAATGATTGCTTTCTTAAAGCCCCCACTAGTAGCCCGATGGGCCACCTTCCGCCTTCAAAACCGTAGAAATTCGTTGTGGCATACAGTATATCCCACTAGGTGATTAAACAATTCTGCAAGAATATCAGCCCCTGCAGACAGGAAGCATCTTGTAGTTGCTGCAGACATGTTCTGATCAGCTGACAGGAAGGGGTCATCCATTCATGCTGCTTGTACCAAATTCTGGTCTCCCATCAGCACGGGGCAACAGAGATCTGGATCCATCTGACCAGGAGATGTTTCTCCGCTGCTCAGTGATAACGTTTTTTGCACTCTTTTGCCCCATGAAGTCTCACCTTTCTGTTTCTCTTAAGACCCTTTTACTCATAACGATTATCGCTCAAAATTCAATGAATGGCTGTGATTGGTTCATCGAGCACGGGCTCTGGTTGGCTGAGCCACAGCACTCGAGAACCAATGAGAGGCAGCGCTTCCTGGAGGAAGGTTTTTTCAAAGCCCTGACCAGGAAACTCTGCCAGAGGACTTCAAACGAGTGCCGGAGATACAGATGAGACGTGCGGCAGAGCTGGACAGCGCCTCTTGGTATTTTTGTTCATGCAGCTAGGGCTTATTTTAGGGGAAACAGTAGGATTTCCTACTGTAAAAGTTGCATCGCACCGCACGAAAACCTGGTTTTCATGCAATGCGATGCAACACAAAGGAAGGCTCCATAGGGAAACATAGGGGTGCAAATTGCGGCAATATTCAGCAACCTGCAAATTTTTTTCTTGCAATATAGCAGGCTACAAAACATTACTAATGTGAAGGAACTCAATGAAAAGCATGTGATTTATAGCACTATCGCATCACGAGAAAATCGCGCTACTTTGTCACCCGTGTGAAACCAGCCTAAGAGCAATTCCCAACATCCTCCTCTAACCCCTTTTGGTAACAAGTTTTTTCCAGTCACATGATCCCCTATAGCTGCATGTTTTTACTCGATCACGCCATTTTCTGTATACATATCACACTGTCACAGGAGAAAACCCCACATGGTCAGCAGTGACTACTTGTGGCAGCACTCATCTTCAGAGGGAACACAGGAAGCTATGTTTTTTCTCATAGGGAAACTTAAAAAGTTTGCATTTATGGAATATCCATCTGCCAATAATAATATAATAATCCCACTCCCAGTAGCCTTTTTACCAAGGGAAGTTAGATTTACATAAGCTTTCATAAACGCCTGCCCCAGATCTGGTGTGTGTTCAGCCGCTTTTTGCTATAGGATTCTCTATAGGACTTCAAAAGCACCAAAAAAAAAATAAAAACACAAAAACTAACAAAATAAAAATAAGCCTCCAAAATCACTTGTAAAACAAAAGTCTAGAAGCCGAGGACTGTGCAGAGACCCCAATTATATAGGAAACGCGATCAGAAAATGATACAGCCACAGATTATGTGCCAATATTTAATTTTTGGGAGCTTTTTTCTCACCTACTCAGTTAAATGTTTTATTTTTTTTCCACGACTGTCCAATAATCCAGAATATCTAATAATCTGGTGCCGTATTAGACTGTATTCAAATTTGGCAGTTTTGGTGCATTTACGAACCACATAAAAAAAACGCATAAAAAAAAAAAGCACATTTTCCGCAGTTCAGAAACGTACTAAAAACACCAAGTGTGAATGCAGCCTTAAAGAAAATTAGAGCTATCCATAGATATTAACGCACCTGATTAAATCAAGAAACGCGTCAGCAGCGGCAACTTGCTCGATTTTGCCCTCTCGATGCATTTTTTCTTTGCTGCCCTTTCCGGGGTGGATGATAATGACGATGATAATTCCAATGATGACAGCAATGACTGTTGTTGTCATGTAGTAGACCACGGCTCTTATTCCCATTTTCCCAGAAGCCTTACTGTCCAGGGCGGCCATGCCTGAAAGGAGAAAAAGTCATTTACATTTGCTATCGGGGTGCTGAGGGTGTGGTTGCACCTGGGCCACAGAGCCCAATGGGTCCCAAAAGGTCCTTCTGTGACCTAGAATGACACCAGTATTATAAATGGCATATGACAGGGGCCTGGTATAGACTAAAAGAGTTTTCCTTGACTTTTACTATTATTGACCTATTCTCAGAACTCAGCACTATCTGCTTCTAACGCTGTTCACACAGCGGGCCCAGCGATCAGCTTTTTGGGGAGGGTATCCCTAGCTGTCAACCCCTATCGACCAAATATTGATGACCATACCTGAGGAGAGGTCATCAACTGTAAAAGACCTGGAGAATCCCATGAAGTTACCCCTCTTCTCACCCCTAGTTGATTCACAATTTTTTGTCATTTTTAACAATTAATCAGGTATTACAGTTGCATGTAAAAAAGAAGGGGCACTAATAACGGTTATAAACCATAAGTGCACCTTCCCCAGAGTCCACTACCCCCCAAAAAATAGTATATTGTAAGCTGTGATATAGACAGACATAGCGGCTGTAGTACCATGTTGGGCCACCTCTAGCATGGATGCAAGTTGAGATACGGGCAGGCATGGAGGCACCAGTACCGTGTTGGGCCACTTCTAGCTTGAATACAAGATGTGATACGGGCAGGCATGGAGGCATACAGATTCCATATGGTATACTGTGGCATATCGGGTACACATTTGCTGTAACTGAGCCTCTACACCGTGAAAAACTCGTAGGCTGTGGAAGTTGGCATCCCAGATGGTCCCATACATGTTCTACTGGCGATCAGGTGACCGGGCAGCCACGGAAGTGTGACAATGTTGTGGGGACATTCCTGTGACCCCCTTGTGTGTGCGGCCGAGCATTATCCTGCTGGATGCCTCTTGAAAGCCACCATGAGAGACAACACCCCCTCAAATTGTTAACTGGGTGAAATCTCTTCTCTACGTCGTAGAGGTGTCTATTGGTCAACAAGCTCTACACAAGCGGAAGAAGAGGTCACTACACACAAGGAGCCTCCGAGAGCCTTTTATAGGCCAAGGGGGGAACCACTTTTAGGACTTCAGGTGACAAGACCGTTTATCTAATCACGCCATACCGCTAATGATTTGCATATCTGCCTGAGATGTAACTGCATGCAGAGTTTTGCAGCAAAAAGACAACTTCTTCTAGGAACAGGATTGTTTTTTTTGACAAAGAGTGTAGTTGGGAAGTTCTGTTGTAGTTTTTGAATTAGGACCCAAGAGCTTCAAGTTACACCTCTAAATTTGCCCATCCAGTACAGAAGAGTCTTGTCTTTGCTTCCCACTTCACACACTTTGCATGACCCTTGGGCCAATTCCCACTTTTGTTTGCAAATCCTCTGGGGAGAGGAATCCTGCAAGGTTTTCTTGCCCAGTAGCAAAGGGAATGGGGTGAACACCCTCTCTCCCGGGGGCCCCATAGCAGCCACATGATCTGTGAAAAGCTGGATACAAGCGCATACACACTATAGAGGCAGACAAAGCAGCTGTTATAATGGTCCTTGGAGAGAGGAATTCAGCTGTGATTGATCCCACCCAATTGGCTACTTGGGTTGGCAAATCAGTGCAGGACTGCCCGCCCCAGAGGAACTGCGTCAAAGGGAGAATTAGCCCAATAGTCATGGAGGGGAAAACAAATACCAGGCTCTTCTGTCAACAGGAGTCCCATTTTGATCTCTGCAAGAAGGCATGCTCTCATCTAATGCAATTTAGTGACGACACTGAATTTACGAAGTAATTTATATACTATTGTTGATAGTTCGGGATGCTGGACAATTTGGGCTTTTGCCTTCAATATGGGGAAGAACATTGAAGAGCTGAGAACTCTTAAGTGAGGACATCCAAATAGAAAACATTCTGTTCAGCGTCTATTCACCCAGGTTTTGTTCTGGGCTGATGTAGAGTGAAACTGGATTTTTTTCCCTACCCCGGAGCCCACAGAAGGGCTTGTTATGTCTTTATATCGGCTCAGCGTGACCGTTTCACACTCACTTAAGGAGAAAGGGGCCAGAAGCCCAATAGAAAGAGAGGGGATTGAGGGAGATTTTTCTTGTTTTGCAAGTTCTGTTTGTCCCTCACGTCATCCCTTTTCACCATTCGAGTGTGTGTGAGGCAGCGCGGGGAGAAAAATCGCCCGGGCTACACTTGGAGTTGCTGTGGCAACAAGAGAGGCATCGTTGTTTGTGGTGTCCATTGGCGCTGCAAGTTTCCCAGGGCCCGTCAGAGACGAGAGAGGGGAGGTGGTGGGGGCCACCGTGCATGGCGATGAATACACTATTAGGGATGTGGGAGAGAGATTTGTTGGGGATTAAAGGAGAACATACATCTACTCACAACAATGGAGGCTTTAGCTAGCTGCCTGTGAAAGTGAGATCGGCTGACATGACGGATACAGAACAAACTTATTGCACCTCCATCAAGTCAGATTTCATTCAGCACTGGCAGTAGTTAGTACCTTATATAACACTGAGCATTTGTGACAGTCGCAGTTACGACACAACTCTGCATTGTCCGTCACAATGTACAATATGTTTATATAGTACGGTCTACATTGACTTGTTAATGAGCATGCTTAAAAATCAGCCTGGACTCCATACTGACTCCTTGCAGCAAACTAGAAGAGAGATTTGTGTAGCTTCTGCTGATGTGTTTAGCTCACAGAGCATTGTCTACACTGGATGCAATTGTATCCACTTCTCAGCTAAAAGCAGGACTAACTATGTACAATGTATCAGTCTGCAGTCCAGGCTGTTTATCTCACAGAGCATTGTCTACACTGGTTACAATTGTATCCACTTCTCAGCTGAGAACAAGACTAGCTATGTACAATGTATCAGTCTGGAGTCCGGGCTGTTTAACTCACAGAGCATTATCTACACTGGATAGGACTAGCTATGTATAAGTTTACTGCCTCTGAATATAAACAGCAGTGTGTTCATGCATTGACAGTAAACACATCCCATCTAGACAATGCTCTGTGCTACAATATATCAAGCCAGAGTTTGGGCTGTTTAGCTCACAGAGCATTGTCTAGATGGGATGTGTTTACTGTCAATGCATAAAAACACTGCTCTTTATATTCAGAGGCAGTAAACTTATACATAGCCAGTCTTGCTCTCAGCTGACGAAGTGGATACAATTGTATCCAATGTAGACAATGCTCTATGAGCTAAACACATTGGCAGCAGCTGTACAATCCTATCTTCTAATTTGCTACAATATGTCAGTCTGGAGTTTGGGCTGTTTAGCTCAAACTAGCAGAGAGGTTTGTACAGCTGCTGCTGATGTGTTTAGCTCACAGAGCATTGTCTACATTGGATACAATTGTACCCACTTCTCAGCTGAGAGCAGGACTAGCTATGTACAATGTATCAGTCTGGAGTCAAGGCTGTTTAGCTCACAGAGCATTGTCTACACTGGATATAATTGTATCCACTTCTCAGCTGAGAGCAGGACTAGCTATGTACAATGTATCAGTCTGGAGTCCCGGCTGTTTAGCTCACAGAGCATTTGTCTAGATGGGATACCACTATATCCACTTCTCAGCTGAGAACAGGACTAGCTATGTACAATGTATTATTGCAGTTTAAATTAAGTCTACATATTATTACACTTACTGAGGATTGTCCCACCAGAGTTTCTCAAACTTCCAGCAACCTAACATGGTCATTGTGACATCTCAGAAGTTTAGATCTATAGAGATCAGAGTGCTGAGACCCCAAATGATCACTAAAATAAGGAGTAGAAGCTGCCAGCTGAGTATGTGCCCAATCATTTTTTTTTGCTCTTCTCAGAGCAGTATGCTGGATCAATAGAAAGTCTAAAACTGTACACTGCTTGCCAGTCAAAGCCCAAGGGGCACATCACTTAGTACTTCTGCCTCTTCATTTCAGTGATCGTGGGGGTTTCCACACCTGGGCTCCTACCCATCGAAACTCTGACATGTAAGAAGTTTGCTGAAAGTTTAGTTACACTTTAAACACATCAGCATGCACTACTAGCAGTGATTAGGCCCCAGTAGAAGACAACTGAGAAGTCCTAGGGTAGAATTCGAGAAAATTCCCATCTGCAAGAACAGATTTGTAACAAGGATGCATTCATACACTGACAGCAAGCAGAGGTTTTCAAAAACGGATAAATTGAAAAAAATATTTCTATTTCTGTCTCCTATTACTCTTTTAAAACATTACTTTTTGATATTTGCCCGATTGCAAAATTTATGTTCTGATGCAGAGAGATGTATTCGTTGATCACATCTTGTCTGCTTCAACTTCTGCAAACTTCCAAAATGACCGAGTACCCAAATTCATTTGGCAAGACCAACATTGTGAAGAGCTGTGAAACAACATTGTAAGCCAGGAAATTTCTGCCAAGATGCCAACTCTAACAGCCTCAGCCAATGTGCCCTGGCAACTCTGGAGTCTTGAGTAAAAGAGAGAGCTGCAGAATGGCTAATAACAGCAGCAGCCCCTAATGACTGCCACATAATCCCAAATGTGATGGCGATGAAAAAAGTTTGAAAAATTGCTCTTGCGCCGTCTCAACAAACAACTTTTTTACCAGAAAGTTCTAGGTTCCATACTGTGTACCGGGATGGCTTCCTCTGGTCGTCTGTGGAGCTGCTGTAGCCGGCGGGGACGACCAGAGGAAGCCATCCCGGTACACAGTATGGAACCTAGAACTTTCTGGTAAAAAAGTTGTTTGTTGAGACGGCGCAAGAGCAATTTTTCAAACTTTTTTCATCGCCATCACGTTTCCGTGGGTCCAATTCACCATTTGGACACAGAGGCTCTGCAGCAGACTCCAACAACTCAGGAACCAGGACAACACCAGAGGAGTAAGACCCTTCAGAGGTCTGACAAGCAAACTTGGACTAGGAGGTGTTGGTAGGACCCCTCTCCACAGGGGTTTCCACCATACACCGGGTAAGTCCCATTTTATTTTATTTTATTTTATAGTACATTTCCTTTAAACTTTATTTTTATTCACCTATTCGGATCACCCAGTGACACACCCCCCAGTTAACCAGTTGAAGCGCCTCCCTGACTATCTGTTTACATAATCCCAAATAACACTCACAGGACCCCCGGTTACACAGATCACTATAGGACCCTAGTTAACATTGACCACCATGGGACCACTAATGGTGACAACCATAGGACCCCAAGTAATACTGACTACCATAAAACCTCCAGTATTATTGACTACCAACACCACTAACTTCCATAGAAGCCCTAATAATATCCACAAGATCCCCAATAATAGTGACCATCATTAGACACTTGGTAACAACCATAGAACTCCCCAAACAACACCCACAAGACTCCCAATAACACCAACAACCATAGTAACACAGAAAACCATGGTGCCCTCAATGACAACCATAGGACCCCCAGTAACATTGATTGCCATAAGACCACCCAGTAATACTTTTTGCTGATAACACTAACTTCCATAGAAGTCTCAATAAAACCCCCAAAACCCCCAATAACAGTGGCAACCATAGGAGCACCAATAACACTGAAAACTAAAACTATAGGACTCCCAGTAACACTGACTGCCAGTGTTACTGGGGATAGAAACCCCAATAATACCCGCAGAACCCAACACTGACAACCATGGGGCTCCCAGTAAAACCCGCAGGACTCCCAATAATAAATGACCATCAGTAACACTAACTTTCAAAGACACCCCAATAATACCCACAAGACTCCTCTAATAACACTCATAGGACCCACAGTAACAATAACCATCATAGGACCCCCTAATAAACAGTGACCACCATAGAACCCACAGTAACTGACCACCATAGGAACAACAAAAGTGGCAACCATTGAACCCCCAACAACATTAGCAGCCAAATATTCCTAGTAGCCGTGGCCCCTCTTCCACACTGGACCGAATAAATGGAGGACTCCGGCAGTGGCAGGAACTTAGCAGCTAGAAGTCACTCAATGGCACCATCTGATTGGTGATTCTCCCCCCCCCTCACCCCATGCACGACATGTCATTGGTTCGACACTCATGTGCTGAGAAAATGACCACTGTTAAGAAGAAGACGATGACGAAGACAGGAAAGAAGACGACAAAGAAGACAAAAGAAAACGAAGAAGGAAAACAAAGAAGTAGTAAAACATGAAAAATACAAAGGAAGAAAGAAGAAGAAAAAATGAGAAGGAGAAGGAAAAAGAAATAGAAGAAAAAAATATATATTCTTTTTCCGACTTTCTTTCTTTTCCTTCTTTTAGCAGGTCGGCTGAGATGAAGTTCCCAAGGTTCTCATTGAATCTTATTTTTAACAATGTTCAACCTGAAGCAGGGTTCTACAGTTTTGGTTTGCTCAACACTAGCCCGTAGGCTGCAGGGTTCTCCATAGCTGTCACTCATCGGCTGTACCCAACCTTTCAGAATCCAGGGCCCTTGACAACTCCCATGCCTGGAAAGGCCATCAGTAGTTGATGGGACATGGGTCCTCCAGTCGGGACCCCCGTTCATCAACTGAACGTCCATCTGGCAGACGCCTGTCCATCAATTACTGATGGCCTATCCAAAAAAAAAGCCTGGAATACCCCTTTAAGTGCACCCAATTTCTCCTGATAAAAATTCAATACATTGCCATGACATGCTAGCAAAACCCTCAACAAGCAGCAATTCACATTGCCACCACGAGGTGGCCACAATAGACACATATAGGATGGACATTTCCCAGCAGAGTATCACAAAATGCTTTTTTTTTTCAAAACGCGTTATCTCTCACTACACACCAGTATGTAGAGTAGAGAGCAAAGGTAATGAAGGGCATATCTGTAATATTTATTATCTATATTTTTTCTTTAAAAAGGAAAAGAAAAATCGTGCACCCATATAAGGGGCTAGCACTGGCCACGCTCCCCCTGGCAGTAAAGTGGCTCATATCTGCTGTGACATGCCATGCTAAGCTACACCCCCCATCAGGCATGAGTTCCAGCCGGGAAGAGGGGGGAGCTGTCAGAGGGGCTCAGGGTACAGAATAAAGGCCCTTTCTTCCCTGCCAGTCCCCCGGCAGGAAGGGGTTATGAGAGGCACTGTGAGAGCCAGAAGGAGGCTCCGCTCTATCCTTGACGTTGGGCTGCTAACCACCACCACCTTCGAGAAATGACATAAAAAAAAAAAAAAAGAGGACATTTCACTTCCACCCCGCTTAAATGTCCTGGGACTCACTACGACTACCTCTGTGCTGGGGCTGTGAAAGAGGACTAAGCCCAGTCCCCTGGTGATGTCACAGCAGCAATGCAGCAGTGACACAACCCAGGAGAATGGCTCAGAGAACATGGCAGTGGGCATTGTGGGGATTGCAGAATATGCTTCACGTGAGACCACAATCTCTGCGAGAGGCTGGCAGCAGGAGGTGGCTTGAATAGACATAGCGGCGCGAGTCACAAACGCGATTGTTCATCCTGCTGGGAGATGGTTAGGGGCCAGGTGGTGGGAAAGCCTTAAATTAAATGACTGCAGGTGATGGCAACTTAGACTGCTGTGAAAGGGCCCTGATGACCATGGGGCTGAAAGGAGAGACGGGCCCTGATCAGGAAAAAGGACAAGCAGCGTGAAAGGAAAAGGAGGCTCCCTTCCCATTGTGACTTGTTTCCAAAGCAGAAGATGACACCATGGATCCAGATATACAGCTGCAGGACCTGTAATGAATACATTTACATATAACAGAAAATTACGGCAAGATCCGTGTAATTAGAAACTTCCATGGCAAATTCCACAGCATTTCCGCTACATGTAAATGTACCCTAAGACTGGTCCAACGACAATTAAGTGTGCGCACATTAGGGACTATGGACGGACTAACATGGACTGGGGAAGTATCTCCCCGCAGAAATTATAATTATGTGGCAATTATTACACAATATTTATGGTCAACTGGTTTATGAAAAAATTGACGTTTGATATTAATATGTGTAAAACACTGCATAACTAAGTGAAGTCATGTACTGATGTCAGGTGTATATGTTGTACCAGGGAAGACAAAGCATTTCGGAAGTAGTGGCGTTAGGCGCCAACAAGAGAATATGGGTAACGGAAGTATATAATAGATGTCCCTCTGCACCTATGGTGCATTGAGTGTGCAGTGACGTGGAACAACTAAGTTAGTGATGCACTCTGGCACCTATTGTGCGTGAAGCTGCGACATCATGGCGCAGAGCTTTAGGAAGGTAGTATGGAATATGACAAATATGGAGAACTATGAGAACAGTGGTTAGTAATGACGAGTGAAAATTGAAGTACCCTGTCAGCTCAATGGCAATTATAGAGATGCACCCTACACTTGTGGTTCGTTTCGTCAGTACGGTGTTTTTCAGTACTCAAATACCCCCTGGGCTTACAGTAAAGCCAAATTGTGTAGTAACTGGAGAGTCAAATTATCATTACGAAGCACGTAACAAGAATGCAAGATTAGGAATTCACCAATAGACAATAGGCACAGAATGGTAATCAGAGAATGGGAGAAATGGATGAATATGATCATGGCAGTCAGGTAATGGAGTAGATGGCTGTTGGTGAACAGAAAAACTGACTATAAGTTACCCTAACTCTAGCTTTCCCCAAGTCTCTCCCTAATTTATTTCAACACTGACCCTAACACCAGACAGGACTGTCTCAGAGTAAAACTAAATATAGGCTTAATAGCACTGGCATAAGTATAGATGATGCAGGGGATGCAGTTGCACCCGGGCCCAGGAGATTTGGGGGTCCATAAGGCCTCCCTTCTGCATATAGGGAGCCCAGTATTATGAATTAAGCATTATAGTTGGGGGCCCTGTTACAGGTTTTGCATTGGAGCCCAGGAGCTTCAAGTTACACATCTGTGTTAAGGGGTTAAGAGACATTGCCCCCCCTCCCCAAGATAATAGACACCCTATGTGAAGACGACTGATGAAAAAATGAGAGGGCACCAAAACTAAGGACAAAAAATCCAAACCCAGCAATGCTGAACAAATGGTGCCCATACACCACCAACAACTGTTAAGTAAATGATTGTTTGTCCAACAGCCATTTCCATCAGCTCACCCATAACATATGTCTGGCTGAGACAAAGGTTTGTGTTTAAGGAGTTATGCTGCAGTCACACAGCTCTGACAGTAGCTTATCTCTTGAAGAACAAAGATATGGAACCTTCTCAACATGATTTGTTGGGGGAAAATTGAGCTACAGATTCAAATGACTTAACTCTAATGTGTATGGCAGCCTTAAGAAGCAAGGCAAAGACAGATACAAATAAGGAAAAGGTAAAGCAGGAAGCTACAAAGTCAAGAAGCAAAGACTGGACTAGAAATAACCACAGGAAAATGACTACACTGATAAGAAACAAAGCTAGACTAGAAACAAGTACAAGTGTACCAGGAATACTGGATATAAATGCATATAGCTTACACTGTAACCAGCAACACAATACAGAAGCCAGGAATATTCAAAGAGAGACTAACCAATGAGGAACTCCTCTGCACACAAGGCTGAAGTGCAGCTGTGTGGTCAGCTGGCCCAATCTAAAGGATTTGCTGTGGAACATTACAAACTGCCCCAGCAAGAAACTAGTCAAGAGGAGATGACAAAACAGCAGGAGAATGCCAACTGATCTACTAATTCTCACCTGTATTCCTGAGGACTAACATCATTACCATCTCTTGTAGATTTCTGAATAAGAAAATATCAGACAAGATGTGTCTGGGCCTTTACATAGCTACAGTCCAGAAATACATTGAGTGACAACTACACTCTGTTAAAAAAAATTATTCCCTAGAAGAAGTCATTATTTTGCCCCAAAACCTAACATGCAGTTAAATCTCAGTCAGATATACAAATGATGAGAGTTGTGGTGATTAGATGATCAGTCTTGTCACCAGAGGCCCTAAAAGTGGCTCCAACCTTGGCCTATAAAAAGCGCTCAGAGGCTCCTTGTGTGTAGTGACCTCTTCTTCTGCTTGTATTGGGGTTTGTTGACCACTAGACGCCTCTACGACGCAGAGAAGAGATTTCACCCCGTTACCAGAGTCTGAGAGGGGGGGCATTATTGGGATGTGAGAAGCTGAATGGTCAAATCAACAAATTGCCCGCCACCTAGTCCATTCTGATCTGACGGTTAGGAGGTGATGGGACCAGTGGATGCGTGAGGGCATGCACATAGGGCGACCGGGTTCAGGACCCCCTTGACAGAGCACCAGTAGAAAGGATCGTCTGATCGTTCAATAAGCACAAACACCGCCAACTGTTTAATTGTCTGCCATCTGGAGACAGGTGACGCCATTGTTACAAGTCCCTATGTCTGTCAGAATAATTTCTAGGCGTTTGGCTGAAGGACATTTGGTCCCACAGTAACCATTACATGTATGGCCTTTGACACCCACTGTCACCTTTATTTGCAGTGGTGTTGTGGACAACAAATCTGGACTACTATGGAGTGGAACTGGGCTGTCTTCAACAACAAATCCAGGTTTAGTTTGGGCACTGGCGATGGCCTTGTTCGTGTCTGTAGACCTAGAGGTGAGCGCCTCAACCCTGCTTTTGCTGTGGAGTGGCACACTGCCCCCTGCTGGTGTGATGGAACCGGTATACCAGGGGTGTCAAACTCGTCTTCACCGAGGGCCACATGAGGCTTATGGTGACCTTCAAATGGCCGATTGTGAGGCCACCTGCAGACGGCCGGGTTGGATCCCGACCCAAGCCCCTGCAGGGACCAGCGCGGCACTCACCTGCTCCCGCAGCTCCAGCTCTGTGATGTGTCGGTTGCCGGCCAGCCGGTTCATGCGCAGAGTGTAGCCAGTGACTGGGGAGTGACATTTCTGTGCGGGGCTCTGCGAGCCCCCCACAGTAATAGAACGTGCCACGCTTTGTTTTCCGCGAGAGATTTCGCGCGGACAAATCGCAGCCGTCTGCATAGGATTGCGTTTTCTAACGCAATCCTATGGCAGCTTCCATGGGCGGAAATTCTGCGTGAAATTCCACCGCAGAATTTCCGTCCGTGAACAGGGGGCCTAAGACTGTATAGTAAGGGCCTGTTCGCACAAGCATATTTGCGTACATAATATGCAGTGAATAGAAGCCATTGATGTCAATGAGTCATTCACATGATGTATATTTTCATACAGCATGACCTATTTTGTTGCATATGATGCACCCCAATAGGCCACTGAAGTGAATGGGCCGTGCAAATACGTGGTGAATGCGCAGGAAACCTCTGTATTCACTGCATATTTGTGCACCATTTCAGTGGGCCCATCTGCGTTCCTTTTTACGTACGCAAATCTACAGGCATAGGCAATTTTCGATACGCAGCGTATTTGTGCGACCAAAATACAATTACACCCGTGTGAACGAGCCCTAATAGCGATCCTGATAGTGGCCACAGTAAAAATAATGACCCCCACAGTGGCCCAATTAGTAATATTAACCCCCTCAGCAGTAATACCCCCCATAGCAACATTAACCCCCCTCAGTATTAATAATAAGCCCTCCTCAGTAATAATAAGCCCACCTCAATAATAATAAGCCCCCCCCTCAGTAATAATAACCAGCCCCCCCTCAGTAGTAAGCAGCCCCCCGCTCAGTAGTAAGCAGCCCCCCCCGCTCAATAGTAAGCAGCCCCACGCTCAGTAATAGTCCCCCCCCCAACCCATATACTTACCTCTTTCTTGCTGTCAGCGCCGCTCCCCCTCTGCTCGCGCTGTGTGCCCGGATGCACACTGACATCAGTGTGTAGCCTGGCACGCTTCCTCCCCGAGTTCTCTCCTGTGGAACTGAAGAGCAGGGGACTCAGGGGACGAGGATCACAGCTGCACACTGACGTCAGTGTGCGCTGGGATCAGCGGTAACAGTGCGATTACCAGCGGGGAGCTGCGGCACCCCAGCTGGTAATCGCTGCAGTGGTGAGTGGCGTCAGCACACCGCGGGCCACATAACACAAGGCAGCGGGCCGGATTCAGCCCGCGGGCCTTGTGTTTGACACGTGCTGTATACCTCCATGCCCTCCCATATCAAATCTTGCAACTAAGCTAGAAGTGGTACAGCAGGGTACTAAGAGCATCCATACTGCCCGTATCACATCTTGTGTCCAAGCTAGAGATGGTACAACAGGGTACTAGAGCTTCCATGCTTGCCCTATCACATCTTGTATCCAAGCTAGAAGCGATACAACAGGGTACTAGAACCTTTATGCCCACCAGTATCACAACTTGTATCCAAGCTAGAGGCGGTACAACAGGGTACCAAGAGCCTCTATGTCTGCCTGTATTACATCTTGTATCCAAGCTTGAGGTGGTACAACAGGGTACTAGAGCCTCCATGCCCACCCGTATAACATCTTGTATCCAAGGTAGAGGTGGTACAACAGGGTACTAGAGCCTCCATGCCCGCCTGTATCCTATCTTGTATCCAAGCTAGAGGTGGTACAACAGGGTATTACAGCCTCCCTTCAAGTGTTCAGTTCTCCACAATAAATTCTCCTTTTGCTCTGATATGTAACCACTTACTTATATCATTGTTACAATCACACAGAGAAAGTTTCATCCATCCGACAACTTCCAGGGGAGGGATTGGTGCTGATAATGAATATACAAGTGATGTGAGGCTGCAGCCAGTAGATTCTGCCCCATCCCTGCAGTCTTGTTGCACACTGCTTGTGACATGCATGCTGCTGTACAGTGCAGTCTGCAGCCTCTCCTGTGCTTTGCATGGCTGTTCACATCCTCATCGTTTAGAATGATTTATTGTACATTTATTATGTTTCACGCTTCCTATTCAGACTTCTTAAAAATACATTTGAGGCCTTAAACTCCTGCTTAGCAACAGGCAGAGCTGCCAACGGATGACACTGATGTCTCTACTTCAGTGGAGATCTGGCAGAGTCACTAACTAAAGAAGAAGAAGGTCTGGTGGTGAATAGTGATAGGATCCATCCACTCCCAGCATGTACTGTTCGTGGAGAGGTGGCCACTGGTCCTGCTATGTTTGGACTTAGGGTAGGTGGGTGGAGGTGCAACATGGCAGACGCTGACTCCATGGTACATTCATCATCACTGATAAATATTGAATCTTTGCATCATTGCTGTAATAATATTTTGGCTGCAGGGAATTCCATTAGCCTCTAACCTTTCCGGGATACGTATGAGAGAGAGTCAAGGACTTCCAAGACAAAAACAAGTTTGGGTTTTAGGCGTGTAAAATAAATCTAACACTCCCATCATTCTGTGTTTTCATGACCTTGTAGTCAACCTAAGCCCTTTGAATCAATTATACTATGAATATACATATATGTGCGTCCTATGACTTGACCACGCCATCATTATGCACATTGTGTTTCCACTACAGAGGAGGAGATGCTAGCAAAGCAAGGGCAATGTACAAATCTGCAGAGGTGGGAGGAATCATCATGATGGTCTGGGCATAATAGAGGTAAAAGTGAACAGAGCTGAGATGTAAAGTGCCAAGAATGGCGCCATGTTCTGGTCATGTCAAACAACATGGAGTGTGGAATAGGTGAATTTGGCGGGAAGATGGCAATCTGTTCTAACTTCATTCCTCTGAAAGGTAGAAGTCTAGTATGTACGATGACGTTACTATAAACCAGTCCTACATGGAACAAAGAACACTTCAGATCAAAGTTGCCTGAAGGTGACGGCTACAAGAATCTACAGATATAAACTCAGATGTAAAGAAATCAGAGACAGCGGGGAGATAAATTGTGTTTGCTGATGTTCCCGTTCATTTCTTTTTAACCCCTTCAGCTTTCTCTATGGAGAGGAGTAATACTACATGCAGCCATTGATATGAATGGTCGTCTGTTCTATCATAATGGACACTTTAGAACTACCTGCTCTTTTGCACTCGTGGCTTCCCTGATCTTACTTTTTATTGTTCATTTGCTTCCTAAATGCCAAATTAAACACCAAATAATCTTCGTCATTTACTACCATTTTTTTGTTATAGAATTTGTGTAACTCTTATACATACAGTAGCTGGTTGTCCTGACATATTCCAAATAGCCCTGGCCCACGGCACTTCCCTGAATTAGTAGATATGTGACCTCGGAGTGCAGCATAAAGTCACATGACAGTTTCAGTGTGAATTCACATGAGGATGTATTCACACAGGTGCACTGGCGTAACTATAGGGGATGTGGTTGCACCTGGGCCCAGGAGCCTTAGGGGGTCCATAAGGCCTCTCCTCTCCATGTAGGGGCCAGTACTATAAATAAAGCATTATAGTTATGGCCCCTGTTACAGATTTTGCATTGGGGCCCAAGTTACATCTCTATGCTAAGGGGTTAAGGGAAGTTGGGGGGTCCCCAAGATAAACTTTTGCACCCAGGCCCATGAGCCTTTAGCTATGCCCCTGCACAGGCGTTTTCCCATGCGAGTTCTGTCTGATTCCATGATGGATAGAACTCGCATAGGAAAAGAACCCATTCAAGAAAGAACTCACATTTGATTTTTCTCTCAAAGGGTGCCTACCCACTTGCGTTTGCGATTTTCGTGCGTGAAAAACGCAGCGTTTTCGGCACATTTTTGGCGCGTTTTCCACACGTTTTTGGCGCCTTTTCCGTTAATTTCCATTGACATTCATGGGTGCATTAAGAGAAAAATAAGGACACATATGCAACTGACAGTTCCTATGTGAAAAATTGCAACGGACCGAAAAGAAAAATGCAAATGGACAAGAACACATTCTATACTAATTGCTCTTCAGAAAAAACGCAAAACGCAAAGGAAAAAAATAAAAATAAAAAATCGCAAGTGGGTAGGCGCTCTTAGACTGATTGAAAAATTGATGCATGTCTATTTTTGTGCAGAATCGACCATTATTTGCTATGGGAGCATGAAAAAACTGAATCGGAATCACATGCCATGTGAGTTGCATGCGATTCTAACCCATTTTGAACACATTACTAGTGCAGAGCAAAGAAAAACATGCGTGAAAAAAATTGCATGAAAAATAGTCAGTTTTTCACTAGCCAAAAATCACATTTACCCGTGTAAATACGGCCTAGCTGGGGCCAGGATTTCACCACCAAACTTGTGGGGGTTTTCTTGTGCAACAGTGTGGAGAGAATACAGAGAATGGTGTGATGAAGGAAAAACATCCAGCAAAAGCGGATATTGTGGATGGAAACAACTCATCACCTAAAGGGGTCATTGGAGGATGTCAGGAATCGTTCTGATCAACAGGCGCTGCACAGTGAGGAGCAACAGAGTAGAGCACTGGTGTTCCAACTAACATGTTTGAACACACAATCCACTTATAGATGGGCTATAACAGCAGACAACCTGTTCCATCACCTTTTTGTCTTAGAGGAACAAAAACAAGACGCTCCAGGGGGCAAAAGAGCACAAAAATTGTATCACTGAACAGTGGAAAAACATCTCCTGGTCAGATGGATCCAGATCTCTGTTGCCCCGTGCTGATGGGAGGTCAGAATTTTGCACAAGCGGCATGAATCGCTGACCC
Organism: Eleutherodactylus coqui; assembly: GCF_035609145.1. Taxonomy (NCBI): domain Eukaryota; kingdom Metazoa; phylum Chordata; class Amphibia; order Anura; family Eleutherodactylidae; genus Eleutherodactylus; species Eleutherodactylus coqui. Next base: position 45,620,298 of record NC_089841.1, read on the forward strand.
CTTCCTGTCAGCTGGTGGAGGTGGAGTAATGGTGTGGGGAAGGTTTTCTTGCCCCCCCCCCCGGGTCCTCTGATACCTGGTTGGATGGCATGACAAATTGCTGCAGTTTTAATGACTAAAGAAGGTCCAACACGCTACTATATGGGGTCTCTAGTATGACTAGCGTTGGCTGTCATACCAGGTCAGCCAATACTAGTCTTTTTTTGCTCTGGCTTATAGAAGACGGTTGCTATCTATGGTTTTCATGTATTCCAGTATGGCACCTTGAAAGGGAATGTTGTGATGAGACTAAGAATTGCCACTTTTACAGAAGGTGCATGGTAAGTGTACCCTACCTCCAGTGCCCGCCTCTTCCCGGTCACATATCCTTACTTCTCATGCAGGCTTCTCTTCACCATGTTTCTCCGTAGTCTTTCAGCTCTGTCTCAACTATAATATTTTTCCATAAAATCTAGGTTTTCCCGGCAAACAGCTCTATTTCTTTTACAAATGTTATCTTTTAAAAAGCAGAGCAAATATTAGTAATTTCTCTGAACCTGGACACCGTGCCATCCTTCTACATACTCATCACAAAGTGGCTGTCTGACATTAGAATCAGAATTTTGTTTCTCATGAAGAGCGCCAGTCGTGTCCACAGGTTGTGTTCAGTACTGCAGCTGAGCTCTTCACGGTTCACTTTACTCCCTTAAGGACATGGCCCTTTTTTTTTTTTTCATTTTCGGTTCTTCCTTCCCATTTTGAAAAAAATCCCAACTCTTATTTATCCATCAACACAAATGTCTGAAGGCTTGTTTTTTGCAGTAACAGTTGTTTTTTTAAAATGGTACTACTCAATGTACCATATAATGTACTGAAAAACCTTTAAAAAATTCTAAGCGGAGTGAAGTGAAATAAAAAAGCACAAGTGTGCCATCTTTGGGGGTCTTCTTTTTACAGCATACACACTACAGCAAAAATGACATGATAACTTTATTCTATGGTTCAGTAGAGTTATGATGATACCAAATGTACGTTTTTTTTTTTGCTGTACTACTTTAAAAAAAAAAAAAAAAAAAAAAGGTCTTTGGAAATAAAATAAAATTTTCTGCCGCCATCTTCTTTTTATTTTTGCATAGACATAGTTGTGTGAGGGCTTGTTTATTGCAGGATGTCCTGTCATTTCTATTGGTATCATTTTGGAGAGCATACAGCTGTTTAATTGCTTTTTATTAACTATTTCTTGAAAACAGGGTGACCAAAAGAAAAAAAAAGTGCAATTCTGGTGTTGTGTATATATATATATATATATATATATATATATATATATATTTTTTTTTTTTTTCTTACAACATTCACTTTGTGGGATAAATAATTAATTGCTTTGATAGTTTGGACTTTTACGGATGCAGCGACATCAAATGTATTTTTCCCCATATTTCTAAAGAAAAGAAGTCAATAAAAAAAACAAATCCAAAAAGTTTTTTTTACTTTTATTTCCATTTTATTTTTTCCAATAATTAATAAAAGAAATTTTTTTTCTTCTTTACACTTTTTTAAATCCCCACAAAGGACTTAAACTTGCGATTGTTCGATCGCTTCTACAGTATAATGTAATACTATAGTATTACATTATATGATCATCTGACAGGCAGTCTATCAAGCTGCGCTACAGGCATGGCTTCATAGGCAATCTACAATGGAAGCCCTGAGAGTCTTCAGAAGACTCTACTCTCTGATGCCATGCCAACCAAACAGCACCCTCATTGCGGGGGGGGGGGGGGGGGGAGGGAATCCCAGAACTCCAATTGGGGAATTTAAATGCCACTGTCAAAATTGACAGCGAAATTAAAAAGGTTAACAGCCACAACAAGTGTGAACACTAATCAACTGTAAGAAACAGCCGGAACCTGCATTGTACAGAGCGGTATCCGCCCGCTCCATTCAAACCCTGAACCTCTATAACATAGCTGTACATCATGGAGCGTTAAGCGGTTAAACAGGTTGTCCATTTCAATTAAGTTATCTCCAACCCACCGGATAGGGGATAATTATCTGATCAGTGGAGGTCCGACTGCTGTTACGTCCACCAATGACAAGAACAGGAGTCCCGTAGATCCCTGAATGGAGTGGTAATCATACATGTGCACCGCCGATCCAGTCATTTGAGTGGATTTCCCAGAGATAGATTTCAGGCATTCAGCTATCTCTGGTAGTCCCACTGAAATGAATGAAGTGGCAGATATGGACCTTGGTGTCTGAGTGGGCCGATGGCCCCTCTGCCACATAGCAAACAACAGCAGTAATATAAATGACACATTGTAGTTGGGGTCTTGTCATGGCGACCACGCACCTCCTATAGCTATTCCTTCCAAACCTCCCCATTTACATGCACTTGATGAGCATGCATCCATTTTAAATGGGGAGAGGGGATCAAGCGTCTCCCAGACCCCTCTAGTCACTAATTACTACCTGCAGGAAAAATAAATAAATTCGGCATGCTGAAATCTAACACTTCCAATCCCTCCTTGCCAACATCTTCCATCAGGACACCTCCATATGCATTAGTTAGTTGGCTGATCTCGCCAAAATGGGCAGGATTGGGCAGCTTTTTGCTAATATCTATAGGCACCTTTTTGCGTCAAAGCCAAGGAGCTTCAAGTTAAAGGGGTTGTCCCACGGCAGCAAGTGGGTCTATACACTTCTGTATGGCCATATTAATGCACTTTGTAATGTACATTGTGCATTAATTATGAGCCATACAGAAGTTATAAAAAGTTTTATACTTACCTGCTCCGTTGCTAGCGTCCTCGTTCCCATGGAGCCGACTAATTTTCGGCCTCCGATGGCCAAATTAGCCGCGCTTGCGCAGTCCGGGTCTTCTGCAGTCTTCTATGGGGCCGCTGGTGCAGAATGCCGGCTCCGTGTAGCTCCGCCCCGTCACGTGCTGATTCCAGCCAATCAGGAGGCTGGAATCGGCAATGGACCGCACAGAAGCCCTGCGGTCCACGGAGACAGAGGATCCCGGCGGCCATCTTCAGCAGGTGAGTATGAAGACGCCGGACCGCCGGGATTCAGGTAAGCGCTGTGCGGGTTGTTTTTTTAACCCCTGCATCGGGGTTGTCTCGCGCCAAACGGGGGGGGGGGGGGGGGGGGGGTTAAAAAAAAAAAAAAAAAACCGTTTCGGCGCGGGACAACCCCTTTAAGTCTCAATCTATAGACAAGACCATCATCAGAGAGATGAATGATATCAGTGCTGAACACTGATGGAGACACTTCTTTATTGGTGCTTGATTTGATTGGTCAGATAGGAGAGGTGTATCCCGGCTGGCCAATCAGCTTTAGCTTGTACACATTTATTCTGGCTCTTCCTCACAGAGGATGCTGGTTATACTCTGTTTGAAGGAGTCTGTCGTCAAGTCGGCGGCTTATGGTCTAATTTTGTGCCTCTGTTCAGATAAGTCTGTTTGGTTACCAATGTTATGTGGGGTGTTACAACTTATCTCCTGAACATTTGTGGTTCCTGTACTTATTTAACATCTTACTTTTCATATATTATATAACATCTATTGCAGCAACATTCCCTATTTTCAACTAGGGTCTATGTCATCCAGGTTCCTGGCGTGGGGTTGCCCTCATCAGTGCAAGCGCTCATATATATTTAATTTTCTGTTATCTGTGTTTGTACCTCGTGTGTATACTCATCGTATTGGGACATAATATTATGCCCTTTCTGGATGTGGGGCTTTGCATTCAGCTTGGATATAACAGTTCCCATTTCCCAGACTGTTCAAAATAGAATCACAGGCAGGAGAGACACTGATTGTCTTCAGTGCTTCCCGAAGGTATAAACATAGATTCTGATAAAAAGCAAAATACTTAGAGGGGTTGCAAAAAACATTTTGGAACACTTTTTAAAAATTTTCTAGCTTGTATGTAAAATCTTATGTAACCATAGTCCTTGTTTTAGAGGGAAACAAAAAGGCACTAGAAATAATTGCTAAATGGGTCTAAATGAACTAGTTCAGATATGGAGAAAGTGCAGCACCCAAAATAGCCATGGCCAGAAATAACTAATTGTCCTTTATCAAGTGTTTGTGTCCTGTCATCCACAACTAATATGTGGCTGAAGCACCCTAATTGTAATGCTCTTCTTTTAGATCGTTCACATAGCGTCAGGGCGGAAAAGGATACTTTACCACTTCATCAAGTTTATGTTCCTGCTTTAATTGTGTTTATATTGTTACAATTTTATGTCGGCTCTTGGTAGCCCCACTAGGAATGTAGCTGTAAAGAGATACAGAGGAAGTAGCATCTGGTCCCGGAGAGAACTCAAATGCCTGCATGCCATATAAGACACTTGTACTATAAATGGCACATGGTGGGTGGCCATGTTATAGGTTTTGGATGCCCCCCAGCTTCACGTTCTGCTTCTAGATTCAACTTCATTAATAGGTAGCTGTATGGTTCCCTAACTACTTGTTCATCGAGTTTAAGCTTTGATCCAGAAATAACCCCCCCCCCCCCCCCCGTAGCCAATTTTGCCTCATATTGGGTGGGGGCAAATTCTTTCCTGACCCCTGATAGCATACGGATAATTTCCTTTGGTCAATTAAACATCATACATTGCTATATTAATGACAACTCTCAATGCGTTTATTGCATATGCCATTACTAGAACACTGCAGAGTTGGACTGCTCTAAAGTAAAGAACCCTTTCCTATATTAAGATTATTGCACCAAGCACACAGTTATGCATGTTAAGAAGACCAGTTTTAAGTAGTTGCGTGCCCCCAGTGTAGGCAGACCATACTACTGCTATGAGGGCCCATGGAGTAAGGGATATGGGACTGATTGACCTTGCGCTTCTTCGCACTTACAGTATATAGTGAGGGCATTATTACTCTGGGGGGAATATTGAGAGGAGGGAGTAGTGGCTGGATGAGGAGATTGTGCTGGAAGAAGCCTTTATGGAAATGTGGCCCAGATACATGGCCCAGAAGAAAAGCAAATGGATGACACCTAATCAGAGAAAACATCACCTGTGATCACTGGAGGGAACTGCACTGTAAACACTATCACTTTGTAGAAGTGTTAGTGGCTGGCGCATTACAAGGGGTTAGTACCTATAGCGTAATGCCATAATATAAGAAGGGTAACAGTCAGTTGTCATTTTGTCCATACATTTCCAGGTAGAAAAAACATAAATAAATCAAATCACATGATGTGATAAGCCACGTCCCAATCCATGCCCCGCCTTTTATCTTGTCTGGCAGTTTTTGGTGGCAAAGGTGGCAACCCTATACCCTATGTGTTATAAAAGGTATTTTATAGAACATATATGTAAATTTGAGGGATGAGGGGCTAGCTTGGATTTTTCCTCTGAAGCCTCATAAGTTCTAAGTACACCCCTTTTTCCCAATTTTAATTTTTGCAGCCTCCCATTGTAACAGAGGCCATCCATACAATTCATATTAACCACCTTTACGCTTTCTTCACACGAGCGTATATAGGCCACGCTTTCACGCCCGGCCGATATACGCTGCCCATCTGGTTTACAATGCATCAGTTCAGATGGGCATTTTCCTGCGGTGTGAAAGCGCCCAGCTGGCCAAGATAACGCATACAAGTGCATTTCAGCCAAACGCTTTTACATCAGCCAGGAAAGATAGTTTAGGAACTATCTTCCTAGCCGGAATACGGTGGTGGCTCCCATAGACTCCAATGGGAGCCAGTGGTAGCTGCTGGAGAAGGGAGGTGGGAGGACGTTTGCTGGCTGTTTGCAATGGGAGGGGGTGGGACAGGGCGGGAGCTAGTTGCTAAGCTCCCGCCCCCTCCCATTGCTGGCAGCCGACAAGGGGCGGAGAGGGAGTGGGAGCTTTAGCGCACTAGCTCTTGCCCCATTCCGCCCCTTCCCTTGCCGAGACCCGGCGAGGGGGTGGAAAGGGGGAAGGCAGTTTAGCAGCTAAACTGTCTTCCCCCACCTGACGACAATCCGGGCTCGGCGTATATGCACTGAATCCAGGCCGTCTGAACGGGCACACAAATGGCAGATTTGTACGCCTGTTCACGCGATTTTTGGTCATGCTGTGGCCGTGACTCAGCCAACCGAAAATCGCTCTGCTCCTGTGAAAGAGCCCTTATGTCTATAGGGCCAACATATTCTGCAGCATTTTACAAATCAGACAGAACATGAAGGGCTCGCTCACACCGAAGTCTACAGTGTTGGTCCTTGAACTAGGCAGCATTTTCTAGGACCGAAAATGTGCATGTCCCCTTACTTATTGAATTTTTTTGCGAGCGCATTTATTACGTTTTTCACGCAAGCAAAAAAAATTCAAGAAGGCTCCATTGATTTCATGCCTCAATGCACAGTCAATACGCCTCTCAGGGCTCGTTCAGACGAGCGTAATTTTCGCACTGTTAGCAAAGCACAGAATGCGCTTCTATTAGCAACCAATAGATTCCTATAGAAGCGTTCACATGAGAGAATGTTAGGCGCGCGAAACGGCGTGCGCTTAACAAAGATAGGACATGCGAGTGCTATGCCGCATCTAAAGATCCATGCTGCTAGGAAAAGGTAGCACCTAATCTATCTTTGGTGCGTGCTGTGCAGGACTTTCCATTGACCACTACTGGGAACTGAATAGTGCGCAGCACGCACCTGTGGTCGTGTGAACGGGCAAAATATGCGCGAAGTGCGTACCTTCTACACCATGCATGCAATTTGCGTGTGAGTGGCAATTGTTTTGCGCGGCTATTTGTGTGTAAAAACTACGTTCGTCTGAGCGAGCCCTCACGCGTATTCACTGTATATTTACGCAATCCCATTGACTTTAATGGGCAATTTCAGTCCATAATACGGACCAAAAGAGACATGTATAAAAAGCGCAGGTCTGTATACCCTAATGCAAGTCAATTCAGCCGACAGGGGTTTAACCCCTTAGTGACCAGCTTATTTTGTGCCTATAGGACCAAGGTATTTCCACTGTCGTAGTGCAAGAACTAGAACTCATTGACATAGCCGTATGAGGGCTTGTTTTGGGTTGGACGAGTAGTATTTTCTTAATGGCACCACTGTGGGGTGCATATAGTGTATAGTATAACTTTTTTTTTTTTTCGGGCAGGGGAGATGGAAATTTCCCTCTCCCCTCCCAGAAATTCCACCAATCTTTTTGGGATTTTTTTTTTTTTTTACACAGTATCCATTAAATAAGGGTTTTTGCGGGGGGAAAAATGCATATTTTTTTTAAAACTGGATTAGCAAAAAAACAAACCAAAAACCACTTTTTTGAAGATTTTTCACACTATAATTTGGTTATCCCAGGTGGACTTGAAAATGTGATCATTTGATCTCTAGGACAGTACACTGCACTACTTATGTAATGCATTCTAAAAGGTCTATGAAGGCAGCCTATTAGACACTGCTAGAGGCAGGTTACATGGTGGCTTATATCATGCCTACGGTTGTCATGGGAATCCATCGGTACCTTGTGATCGCACTGCAGGGTGCCAATAGGTAACGGGAGGAGCCACCTTCCTCTGTCATCTGCTTACATGCTGCAGTTGCTATTGGTTGTGGCATGTAAAGGGTTGAACTGCCTGGATCAGGAGCAGGAGCCTGGCTGTCAGCATTCAGCCAAGCCATTGGCTTAAAAAGACTTATTTGCATATTTAAAGCCAATTAGGGAGGTCAGTAAAAAGGCGTACTGTGGTCACTAAGAGGTTAAAGAGTGTCCTTTTGAGCTCCACCAGACTGGTATATGTATAAAAAAGTATAGCCAACTATACCTTTATTATAGATTTATTTTTGTGGCATTCCTTTGTATATACTTGGTATAGGGATTTAAGCATGAGAATCTATGGAAAAAAAGGGGTTTTCGCTGAAGGTATAAATTAGGGAATAGTCCTGACCTACATGTCTGACAGAAGGCTCAGACATGATATGAACAGAGCCTTCATTTCAATGCCCAAGTAATGGGATTTTCCCAATAAAGACATTTGTCCCCTATCCACAAGTTAGAACATCTGATCACTAGGGATCTTACTGCTGGGACCCTCTGCCATCCCTAGCCAGCGCACCCTAAATGCCCCATGTGAATCGAGTAGCCATATGTATGCTCAACTGGACTCCATTCACTTCTGTGGGATGGATAGATATGGCTAAATACATCAATCTCTGCCTATCTCATAGAAGGGATATACACAGGCATAAAATGGCATAAACAGGCATATCGTTGCTACATTCACATGGGGGAGTTCACCAGTGCACCAATCTCAGGATAGCTGTGGGTTCTAAAACAAGAAATTAGCCACTTTTCAGTGGATGACAACCAAACATGGATCTGAGGTCAGGGGGGTAACTATGGGGTTGCAGAGGTAGCAATCACAACCAGATCCAAACATTTTGGGAATCCACAGCCTACCAAACCACATTAGATAGCAGAATTAAAGGTAGGTGATACAATGGAGGTTTGCTAAGAAAAATGCTCCAGAATTTTGGCAAACATTGCAACAAAAAAAGTGTATCACATGGTGTCTGTCATATTTATTATGTGTTGTACACAAGTTTGTAACCATCCTCGACAGGAAAGTATTTAAGCCAAGAGGTGGTGTAAGGAAAAGTGTCATACAAGTCACACAACATGTATCATTTCACATACGCCATTTGGATACATTTAACACAATTTGCGTCTCCTAAAATCACTCCACTGGCTGTAAGGGCAGATTATAGTTCTTTGTGATCTAGAAATCTCTTGTTATAACGAAGCGAAACATAGTTCAAATGATAAAACTCCTTCTCAGCAGCCTTCCCCTTGGCTCTCCATGGGTGTCATCCTATTTCTCCTCTGGGGATTTCCCCTTGTCCCTCCATGGGTGCTCTCCTCCTCTCATCTCTCCCTGGGTGTTGTTATATTCTTTCCCCTAGCTCTCCCTGGGTGTCCTCCTCTCCCTTTGCAGCCTTCTGCTTGTCTACGCCCTTTCTCCCAGGTGTTAGCCTCCTCCGGAGCTTTCCCCTTGTCCCTCTCTGGCTGGCCTCCTCCGGAGCTTTCCCCTTGTCCCTCTCTGGCTGGCCTCCTCCGGAGCTTTCCCCTTGTCCCTCTCTGGCTGGCCTCCTCCGGAGCTTTCCCCTTGTCCCTCTCTGGCTGGCCTCCTCCGGAGCTTTCCCCTTGTCCCTCTCTGGCTGGCCTCTTCCGGAGCTTTCCCCTTGTCCCTCTCTGGCTGGCCTCCTCCGGAGCTTTCCCCTTGTCCCTCTCTGGCTGGCCTCCTCCGGAGCTTTCCCCTTGTCCCTCTCTGGCTGACCTCCTCCGGAGCTTTCCCCTTGTCCCTCTCTGGCTGACCTCCTCCGGAGCTTTCCCCTTGTCCCTCTCTGGCTGACCTCCTCCGGAGCTTTCCCCTTGTCCCTCTCTGGCTGACCTCCTCCGGAGCTTTCCCCTTGTCCCTCTCTGGCTGACCTCCTCCGGAGCTTTCCCCTTGTCCCTCTCTGGCTGACCTCCTCCGGAGCTTTCCCCTTGTCCCTCTCTGGCTGACCTCCTCCGGAGCTTTCCCCTTGTCCCTCTCTGGCTGACCTCCTCCGGAGCTTTCCCCTTGTCCCTCTCTGGCTGGCCTCCTCCGGAGCTTTCCCCTTGTCCCTCTCTGGCTGGCCTCCTCCGGAGCTTTCCCCTTGTCCCTCTCTGGCTGGCCTCCTCCGGAGCTTTCCCCTTGTCCCTCTCTGGCTGGCCTCCTCCGGAGCTTTCCCCTTGTCCCTCTCTGGCTGACCTCCTCCGGAGCTTTCCCCTTGTCCCTCTCTGGCTGACCTCCTCCGGAGCTTTCCCCTTGTCCCTCTCTGGCTGACCTCCTCCGGAGCTTTCCCCTTGTCCCTCTCTGGCTGACCTCCTCCGGAGCTTTCCCCTTGTCCCTCTCTGGCTATCTTACTACTTCTCTGCAGCATTCCCCTTGTCTCTCCCTAAGTGTCCTTTTCCTCCTCTGGATCTTTTCCCTTCTTCCTCCCTGGATGTCCTCATCTGAAGCTTTCCCCTTGTCACTCCATATCTATTTTCTTCATCTGTAACCTTTTCCTCATCTTTTCCTTGGGTTCCTCCTCCTCTAGAGCTTTGCTCTTGTCCCTTCATGGGTGTTCTACTCCTCTTCTACAGCCTTCCCTTCATCTCTCCCCAAGTATCATTCTCTTCCTCTGGAGCTTTCCCCTTGTCCCTCCATGGGTGCTCTCCTCCTCCTTTCACCTCTCCCTGAGTGTCCTCCTTCCCCTTTGCAGGCCTTCTCCTTGTTCCCCCCCAAGGTATTGTCCTTCTCTGGAGCTTTTTCCTTGACCCTCCCAGGTGCCCCCCTCTGGAGCTTTCTCCTTGTCCTTCTCTGGCTGTTTTCCTACGCCTTTTCAGCATTCCCCTTGTCCCTTCCTAAGTGTCCTTTGCTCCTGTGGATCTTTTCCCTTCTTCCTCCCTGGGTATCCTCATATGGAGCTTTCCCCTTGGCACTCCATATCTATCCACCTTCTCTGTAGCCTCTCCCTTATCTTTTCCTGGGTGTTGTCCTCCTCCACATCCTTTCCCCTTATCTCTCCTCAATGGTCCTTCTCCTCCTCCTCCAGAGCTTTCCCCTTGTTCCTCCATGGGTGTCCTCCTCCTCTTCTGCAGCCTTCCCTTTTTACCTCCTTTGGCATCCTCTTTTCATCCCTACTGAACCGTGATTGCTTAATATAAACTTCCATTTACTGTACATATGGATAAAAACTATTCAGTATACTTATATACAAATTCTCACTTTAGTGCTTCATTCAACCACCATGGCCACATATAGTCACAGGTTTACCATGCATATAGGTAAATCCATCCCTGAATAAACTGACTCTGGGTTACAGTATAAAAAATGTAAATGAAAAATCACTTGAATTTTATTTTCATGACCATTGCTGGTCTTCAGGTGTGGACTGGGCATAGACTCCACCAGGAAAAAATCCTGGTGGGCCAGGCAGGTCCTGGGACCAATGCCATTATAACTGAATGGGTGTATAAGTAGGTATCATTACTGAGTGGAAGCATATAATGAAGCATTATAGCTGAGTGCAGGCATATAACTGAGTAGAAACATATAAGGGAGGGGAGAGAGGCACCATTACTGAGTGGGGGTAGAAGGGGGTATGGTTACTAAGTGGGGGCACATTTACTGTGTAATCGGCATTAAAAGCAGCACTTATTGTGTGGAACCTACAGGAGACACTAAAAGGGGATAGTATTATTGTGTGGCACCATGGGTGGCATTATTACTATCTGAGGCACTATGAATGGTGAGAAGGCACTGGAAAACAGAAGCCAAAGAGGTCTCTGTATAAAATGCTACCAAGACACATTGTCACCAGGAGAAGTCATCATAGGAGTCTGGGCAAGATAGAGAAGAAAACAGAAAAATTAAATCACTCGTGTCAGAGATTTCACTAGTTATCACTGGATACAACTGTGCTGCGATTATACAGACTGCAGAACACCAGTGTAGGGCTGGTATATACCACTATATGGTCACTGTATAGCATTTTTTTCAGTAACAGTACGGTGGCGATATATAGCTTTGGTCTGGGGGTATTATTTGGCTGCCATACAGTGTTATTATTGCTAATACTAATCTTTGCGGTGGTTTTAATTCCGTAGAAGTATGGAGGCTGTATGGGATCATGGCGAGTTACACTTTTCGTTCTTTAGAAGTTGAGAGGCATTTGTTTTGTGCTTTGTGGGAATTTTGCTGCAGCGAACTAGGCATGCTGCATAGGCTTCTCACCTCCTACCACTAATGTGGCTGCATCTAGCAGTTTTCTGACCATCTACCGGTTTTTGACCCACCTACAACATGGGGCCACTTTGCATTTTTCTCCCCAGTGTCACTTCAGGCTGCCCCATTGTTTATGCTGCAGCAATGATGTCAGTAACTTTTATTATGAATTTAATCAATAGGCAATTTATTAAAAATAAGATATGGGACTTGAAAATCCTTTTAAAATAATTCTCATACCATTGTTTTTTGCATTAAATAACAAAAAAAAGCATAAATGTAAACTTTTCCAGGTTTAAAAATAAGGAATCAAAAAACAAAAGCTGGCATGAACTGTGTGGCACGGTTACAGTCTATTACGTCTTCTTTGTGGAAATAATCCCAAGTATTTAATTAAAACCACGACTGCCACATTACATTAATGAGAAGAGAAGCAACGAGGCATGCAGAATTTTCTTTCACATGTAATAGTGCCCCTTCCCTTCTTAACATTTGGACATATTAACCCCTTGAGGACGCAACCCTTTTTTTTTTGTTCTTCATTTTCGGTTTTCCCTCCTCACTTTCAAAATATCATAAAACTCTTATTTTAATATTGATGTAGCTGTCTGAGGGCTTTTTTTGCGGGAGGAGTTGTATTTTTCAAATGGTACTATTTAATGTACTGAAAAAAAACAATCTGAAGAACTTAAAAAAAAAATCTCAAAGTGGAGTGAAATGGAGAAAAAGCAACAAAAATAAATCCCAAAATCTATACCAAATATAGATACTTTTTTTTTCCGGACTACTTTCAAAAAAGTAGAATAAAATACGGTATATCTTTGGAAAAAAAAAGCTAAAATTAATTTCTGACAGCCAACTTCTGACAGCCATAACTTTACGATTCTGTCAAGATAGTTATGCGAGGGCTTTTTTCCGGACATCCTATAGTTTCTATTGATACCATTTTGGAGTTCATGTGACTTTTTCATCACATTTTAATTATCTTGGAGACAGGGTGACTAGAAAAGTGTGATTCTGGCGTTTTTTTGTTTTTTTTTACTGACCTAACCATACCAAAGATGCTTTAATTTTTATCAGCATCGGAAAAGGCAGGAAAGTGTGAGTGTGGGTGTGGGGGGTAAACTGTTAAGATTATCGGAAAAAATATACATATATTTTTGTTTTTATTTTTTACTTTTTTTAGTCCCCATAGTGGACTTGAACTTGCGATTGCTCATCCAGTTTACTTTAATACCACATTTCGACAGGCAGTCTATAAAAGGTGTTCCACAGGCACACCTTGATAGGTATTAATTCGTAGCCTTCAGAAGGAGCAGGTATCAGCTTGTGATTCTACTCCATATAAATTCCGCATACCAAGGATGTAACTCCATGTCCTCTGGTGTTGAGAGGTTAAAATAAAAAAAAAAACTCTGTCAATGGGCAATTAATCATTTCATAAGAGTGTCATCGACTGCCGGTAATAATGCTATTGGTTTTATACAATCTCCCAGTAGCTCCTGGACTCCCCATTTCACGGGCACAGGGGCGTCACATGCTGATATTCTATTCAAAACTCCACTTAACTCATTAACATTTTCTACTGTTGAAATGTGGATTTTTTTTTTGTAAAAAGGTTTTTTTTACATTTTTCCTTTTTTTTTTTTTTAAGAGGGGGCGGCACTGTACTCATTTCTTTACTGGGTGAGAAGCAAGCAGGGCATTCTCAGAAAGCCATAGAGCAATGATTAGTAACAGCTGACAGTCTCAGGCTGAGACTCTTTTTCTTTGGTTACCTCATTGGAATCGCCGAGTACAATGGGACGATTGTCCCCAAGCCAAGGATTAAAATCCCAAGAACACAACAAAAAAGTATCAGCACAGATTCCTGTAATGAGATATCGCCGCTACCTGAACAATGGCGTTCCCCAAATGATACCTTTTTATGTATTCACACTACATAAGATACAGTGTGGAGGCTTTTCCTAGGGCCGTGGAAGCCATTGGTGAATAGACATATTATCCCGCGCTATATTATACCCCACTTCTTAATGATTCACAAAGAGGATGAGCGGAAGTGTATGCGTCTTTTGTGACGGGCGGTGACTGCGCCGGAGCAATGGGGCCGGTGACATCAGATATTACATTTCAAGTTTGCTCTAATTTTAAGGACATTCATATTATGTTGGAAGCGAGCAAAGCTATTTAGAGGGATGGGAAATCATGGAAGGTAGTACAAAAAAGGGTTAACTGGAGGGACATTTAAAGGGTTATCCCCATGGCGGCAGGTTATTCCCTATCCATAGGGGACAGCAGGATAGGGGACAAATTGCTGATCCAACCAGTGGCGTACATAGAAGATATGGCGCCCCATAGCAAAAACCTAAATGGGTCCCCCATTACAGAAGGGACTGGTGTTTGTTTCCCATTCCATACCCTTTAAAATGACCCTTGCTCCAATTCTCCATCTCCTTGCTTGCTAACAATGAAGTTTGGAGGAAGGTTCTGTATATAGTCTTGCTACCTTGCAATCACAGCTGAGCCCCCTTTCTCCAAAGGCCCACAGCAGTTGCATAGTCTGCCTCTATGATACATATGTCCTTGGGTCCAACCACTGGGACCCATAGCAATCCAGAAAAAAAGAAAAAAGATGCCCCTGGCAGAACCCAAGGTTTTGATGGCGGTGGCGGCCACCATACCATTCATTTAATGCTACTGCTGGAAAGAGCAGAGTTTAAGGGATAGACTTGCGCAATCAAACATCAGGAAGCTTCCTGTGTAGAACGATACACGTGGGGTTTTTCCTGTCCCATCTTCAAAAATTTTTTCTTATTTCCCTCCCTGGCAGCCTCTCCGGCCCTCATCATGGGGTTTGGCTAAGGTTTATTAGATTATTTTCCTTTATATTGGGTGTCAAATCTTGTTATATTATTTGTTGTGAACTTTGTATTATTAGCACTTTATCCGTTGGCTAGTTATTTATTACTGGGGGAAGTGAGGGGTGCCATTTTTGTATTTATATTGTACCGTAGATACAGGTTTATTCATTTATGGCAATATGCTGTTTTGTGTATATACTTTTTGGAAGGTTGCTTCTCCTACGTCCTTCTTGATTGCACAGGTCTATCTACCCCATATTATGTGGGCAGCTTTTGTTTCTTGTTTTTAAATGTTTTTAAAAAGTGTGTTAACCTCTATGGTCATGGGTGGTGCCACACCCCAATTGCACAATCCATCTCTGCTGATTACACATCTGCTATGATATACTACAATGAATAGATGTAGGCTTACATTTGCAAATAAAAGGTTAGTGATCCTTTGGAATTCCCTGGATTTCTGCACTGATGACTAATGCAATGTGGTCTGATTGTTCTGCAAGTCACAAGTATAGACAAACACAATGTAACTAATAATTCACACACAGTTGTACCGCTCATGTCTGTTATTGAGTGCATTGGGTAAGGGTGCCTTTAGACACAAAGATGATCACTCAAAAGATGGCTTTTGAGCGATTATTTTACATAAAACTACTACTTGGTACTAATGCCTATTAGTATCAATTAGTAGCGTGTGAGCTGCCGGGAGCTGTATTCAGAGAACAGACCGCCCGCTGTTGTCTGAATACATTCCCTTTTGTTCTGCCGCAGCGCTGACAGCTGAGACAATGTAATCAGTTGTTATCAGCGCTGCCCAGGCAGAACACAGAGTGCGGTCCTTCTTATCAGCTGTTCTGCCGAAAGATGGATTTCATGCAGAACTGAAATCCTTCATTTGGCAGAAAGGTGAGAGATGGGCACATTTATACACAGCACTTATTGGTCAAAAGATGGCTTTTAAGCGAATATTGTTGCATCTAAATGGGCCTTAAAGGGGTGGTCTCGCGAAAGCAAGTGGGTCTATACACTTCTGTATGGCCATATTAATGCACTTTGTAATATACATCGTGCATTAAATATGAGCCATACAGAAGTTATTCACTTACCTGCTCCGTTGCTAGCGTCCCCGTTGCCATGGTTCCGTCTAACTTCGGTGTCTTCTTGCTTTTTTAGACGCGCTTGCGCAGATGCATCTTCTCCCTTCGGCTGGTCTTGGAAGCATCGGCGTTTTGGCTCCGCCCCCTTTTCGCGTCATCGCGTAGCTCCGCCCCCGTCATGTGCCGATTCCAGCCAATCAGGAGGCTGGAACCGGCACACGTCATGGGGCGGAGCTACGCGATGATGCGTACAAGGGGGCGGAGCCAAAATGCCGATGCTGCCGAGCGGAGCCGAAGGGAGAAGAAGGGAGAAGACGGATCTGCGCAAGCGCGTCTAAAAAGGCAAGAAGACACCGAAATTAGACGGAACCATGGCGACGGGGACGCTAGCAACGGAGCAGGTAAGTGAATAACTTCTGTATGGCTCATATTTAATGCACAATGTACATTACAAAGTGCATTAATATGGCCATACAGAAGTGTATACCCCCACTTGCTGCCGCGAGACAACCCCTTTAACATTCACAGAGCAGGGAGAAAAAATGAGCAACTGCATTTAAATAACCTATAGCTCCTCCTTTAGCAGCAATAACCTCCAGCACAATTTCCTGTAACTGTAAAAAAGATTAACATAACATTGAGGAGGAAATTTGCACACAACTGCAAATGTGTTTCAGTTGATCAATATTTCTGGGATGCCTTGTGTGCACAGCGCCCTTCAGGTAGTGCCACAGCATCTCTATAGAGTTACGTTCAGACTCTAACTTGGCTATTCTAAAATGCAAATCTTCCTTTACAACCATTCTTTAGGGAATTACTTTTGTACTTTGGATTGTTGTCTTGTTGCATCATCAAAGGTGTCTTCAGTTTGAAGTCATGAATGACCACTCTTACATTCTCCTGTAAGTTGCTTTGATCCATCTTGGACTTCATTGTTCCCTCAGTGATCACAAAATGATCAGGCCCCGAGGAGCACAGCAGCCCCAAAATATGATGCACCCCTCCACCATAGCTCTAAACCATATTGCCACCCTCCACCATAGCCCCAAACCATAATATGCCCTCCACTGGGATTCACAGTTGGATGAGATTTTGATTGTGGTGTGCAGCCTTTTTTCCCACTGTAAGTTGTGCATTCATGCTAAAATTTCCACTTTTGTCTCATCCATCCATGTAGCATTTCACGGAAACATTATGGAACCTTCAGGGGGTACCAAACTTGAGATGGGCCGCAAGTTTGTATTTTTTTTAGATAGCACTGGCTTCCTTTGTGGTGTCCCATCTTTCATGTCACCATTCTTGGCCAGGACACATGAACAGAGGTTTCTGCTGTCTGTTGAGACTTCTGTAGATGTTTGGTTGTTCCTCTTGTGTTCTTTCTCACCTATTTCAGAATTACTAGTTGTGCTGTTTGAGTGATAACAGGTCACTCCTGAATGTCCTCCATCTGTAGATAATAACTGTGGCATGATGTGCACGTAGGTCTTTAGCTTTCGTAGCTTTGCCAGCTTCATGTGTCCCGAATAAGTCTCCTGAAATTTGTTTTATATCAAGGCATGGCTCACACTAATCAGTCTTTCTTGAGAAAAGCAAATTTGTCAGTAATCAGGCCTTGTGCACCTTTATTTAATAGGTAAAACACCTGCGACGCCCACTCTTCCATCTCATCTCAAACACCTTTTGCTAATTACTGTAGCTCTAGGACAGCGTTTCTCAACTTCAGTCCTCAGTCCTTGAAGACTGCTCTAGGAGAAACCAATAACTCAGAAGTTCACTTACTTTTCCCCCCTGCACTGTGGATGATTAATCAATATGCTCAATAAAATACATTAGCAGTCCAACTGTCTTGTGCGTAGTTAATAATAATAATCTTTATTTGTATAGCGCCAACTTATTCTGCAGCGCTTTCAAGCATGGGAGAAATGCAAACAATACAACCATTACAATGTGAGATGCAATCAGTTTGAAACAAATGAGGTGGGGGTGATACAGGAGGCATAAGGAGGGGGGGCGAGGCATGGGGAATACAGGCAGTAGGGGATTTATTGTGGAAGTTATTAGAAAGCAAACAGGATGGGGCGGTATGTAGGTGCAGGGGTAGAGGTTGTACGTGATAGGCAGGGTGGGGAGCCATAGGGGGAGACGGGGAACTAGATCACGGGATTTGGTATGCCTTCCTGAAGAGGTGCGTTTTCTATCATAGAAAGTGAGTGGGTGCTGGATGCAGTCCTGTGGAGACCGGGATCGGGGCTAGCCGGGCAGTATTTGGAGATTTCTTTTCGAATGTTGTCGATTTTTTCTTTGAAATATGTGGCTAGTTCTCCAGTACCGAGGTCCATCATGGGGGCCTGTTCTTTGAGGCGGAGGAGGGAGTGGAAGGTCTTCAAGAGTTGTTTAGGGTTTTGGGATAGGGAGGAGACAAGGGAGGTGAAATAAACTTGTTTGGCATGGTGAAGGGCTAGGTTATATGTTTTAGGCATGAATTTGAAGTGGAGGAAGTCTGCAGGCAGCGTTGACTTTCCCCACAGCTGCTTGGCGCACCTAGAGCACTGCCGGATGAAGCGCATTTGGGACATGAGTCAAGGCTGCTGTGGTTGATGGCTTGGGCCATGGGTGGTGGTGCCGCTTCATCCAGGGCATGTCTGAGGGTGGTGTGGTAGTGTTTAGCTGCCAGGTTAGGGCAGGGGAGGAGAGAGATAGGGGACAGGGAGGACTGAATGGTCTTGGCGAACTGTTCGGTGTGCACAGACTGGAGGTTCCTACAGGTGCGATAGATAGGAGGGTCAGGGAGATGCTAGGGTGCCTGATGGAGAAAGAGGATGTTGTGATTCGTAGCGTCAGGGGTTGCTGGGGTCGCCATGGCGACCTGGCCCCTGCGCACAGGGGACCCTGAGGCCGCCCTCCCCCATACCCACATGCACATTCAGTGCATTAATGGCTGGCCCTTCTGACTGCAGCAAGATTCCCATCATGCGGCAGCCAGAACAGCCAGTCTGAGAGGAAGAGCAGGGAGGAACTTACATGGGCCGGCAGGGGAGGAGGGATGAAGTCACATGGGCCGGAAGGGGAGGAGGGAGGAAGTCACATGGGATGGCAGGGCACAATGATCATGTGCTGCCCCTGCTTCTTGCTGCACGGAAGCCTCTGAGTTTGCCTCTCCTGCTGCTGCTGCCACATGAAGGAGAAGTGGACCGGGCCCTGGGGTAACTCACTCTCTCAGGATTTACTGTATATAACTTTACACACAATAAAAAAATGGATCTAAACCGCATGCGGTTATTAATTGTGTCTGCAGCTCCTTAATAACGTACACGGTCTTTAAATTCTGCATGCAGGTTTTTTATGTTTTTTTCCTTTATTGTGGTTCTAAAGTACAACATAAACATGAACCACCCTAAGGCCGCTCTCACACACGTGTTCAGAAAACGCAGCTTGTAATTGTGGCATTTTTACCGGAATTTCAAGCAGCGCTTTCGAAACACAGGTTACAGCGAGTGACAGCCTTTTTTAATGCACCCCATCATTGTGATGGGTGAGGAGGTGTGTTAAAAACCACAAAAATGCAAAAATAGAACAGACAGCTCTCGAAAATCACAGCGATAGGGACACTGCGTTCCAGCGCGGATTTGAGTAAGCTCATTAAAATCTATGGGAGTGTTGTACCGCGGTTAGTACGGCGCTCTGGACGCCATGCTAATAACGGTAAAAAGCAGTGTGTGTGAGAGAGTGGCCTACGGGGCTACAAACAAATTTTCATGTTCAGGAAATGTGCCATGTTTGGAAAGATTACGCCAAGGGGCAGATCATGTATGCAGCACAATCTAGCTTTGGGTACGGGGGAGTGTGAGGTGGAGGCCCAAGGGGGGGCCCCCGAGCTGAACTTTTGCACCCGGGCCCCTGAGCCTTTAGGTACGCCCCTGGGAGGGAGTTAGTAAAGTGGGGGGCAGAGCAGAGGCGGAGAAAGAGTAAATCGAGAGTGTTGCCATCTCTGTGAGTGGGGGAGACAGAGATTAGTGATAGGCTGAGGGAGAAAGTAAGCATTAAAAGCCAAGAGGAAGATGAGGAGCTGAGATCAGATTAGGGTTGGGATTTCACAGGATAGGAAGTGGGGGAGCCAGGTGGCGAAGTGGCCTAAAAACAGGTGGGTGGGACCTGGGGGGCGGTAGATAACTGTGACACGCAGGGGCACTCGGCGAAAGAGTCTCAGAGTGTGGACTTTGAATGACTGGAAGGTAAGCGAGAGAGCTAAGAGAATGTCCTGCAAAGTACAGTTAGGCAAGAGGATGACGCCTACTTCTCCACCGTGCCTGTCGTCTGATCTGGAGGTGTGGGAGAACTGCAGGCCATCATAGGACAATGCAGTGGGGGATGTAGAATCAGACCGCTTTATCTAGGTTTTGGTGCAGGTGAACAGGTTAAAGGGTTTGGTGGTGAAGAGGTCATGGATAGTTGGGAGTTTGTTGCATGTGGATTGGGAGTTCCATAGAGCGCATTTGAATGGGGCAGGTGGGGCATTTTGGTAGAGAGCAGTACGGGGTGGGCCTGGATTGGGGGATATGTCCCCAGTGGCTAGGAATAGCAGGGTAGAGAGGGTGAGCACATGGTTGGGGGATTTGTGTGGGTCGATGAGGTGTTTCTTGGCAGTATGGGGGGGTGGAGGCATCTAAGGGAAGTTGAAAAGTGTATGGGAGCCATGCATGGGTGAGAAGAGGAGGGAGGGGCTGATGTGGATGGAGTGTTTTGGGGCTGGGCGTTGGAAGGAAGTGTTAAGGCTTGAAAGGAGGATAGTGATGGAGATCAGTGCAAAAAGAAAAGTATTTTCCTTCAGGCTTTGGACGGTTGTGGATTTTACCTGTCTCCTGCTGTGTCGAAACGCGCTGTAAAACTGCATCATTCTACAGCATAAGACACTTGTTTCTGGACACTTCTAGCTGGATAAGCCATGCAGGGAAGCCACATGGGAGGCAATGAGGCTATCACTAGCTTTAAGGTTGTGTATGCAGGACTGCAGCTGGGAGCGGCCTGTTACATTTCACTAGTCAACCAGCTGCCCCATCTTTGCATGCCTAATGAACAAGATGGGGTGGTGGTGGTGGTGGGGCGAATATTACCCTCTAAAATAAACAAAATATGCCCAGTAACTAGAAATGAGCCAGCATACTCGCTAAGGCAAACTACTTAAGTTAGTAGTGCCTTATTCGAGTACCTGCCCGCTCGTCTCTAAAGATTCGGCTGCCGGCGCGGGTGAGCGGTGAGTTGCGGGAGTTAGCAGGAGGTGCGGGGGGAGAGAATGAGAGAGAGAGAGATCTCCCCTCTGTTCCACCCCACTCTCCCCCGCCACTCCACACTCCCCTGCCGGCAGCCGAATCTTTAGAGACGAGCGGGCAGGTACTCGAATAAGGCACTACTCGCTCGAGTAGTTTGCCTTAGCGAGTATGCTCGCTCATCTCTACCAGTAACACTAAGATGAGACTATTGGGGGAGGTGATGAGACTATTGGGGGAGGTTACATATGGTAACAAATGGAGTCAATTCAGTTTACATGAAGCAATGGGACATACCATTGCACACAGATTATGACACAAATGAAAGATTTCACAACAGATTCAGTAGGGGAGGCTGAGCAATCAAATTCAGATGGAATTACATTGGATTTGTCTAGAATTGTGACTCAGATAATAATCAGACCACAATGTATTAGTCATCAATTCAGAAATCCAGGAAATTCCAAAAGGGTTCACTTACTTTTTCTTGCAACTATATTATAAGAGTTAAAAAGAATCTGTTAAGGACCATTCAAGCAGAAATCTAGACACTCCCAGAAGGTTGACATTTTTTTTTATCATATCCTTTCACCTACATGGTAAAATCTAAGTAATTGGCTACAATTGTATCCAGTGCAAGCAATCTAAACATAGCAGCACAAATCCATCACTTTGTCCATGAGTTTACTACAATGTATCAGTCTGGAGTCCGGGCTGCTTAGCTCACAGAGCATTGTTATACTGGATACAATTGCATCCACTTCTCATATGTGAGCAGGACTAGGTATACAAAGGTTTACTACTAGGGATGAGCGGGCGTACTCGGAAAAGCACTACTCGCTCGAGTAATTTGCTTTATCCGAGTATCGCTGTGCTCGTCCCTGAAGATTCGGGTGTCGGCACGGAGCGGGGAGCTGCAGGGGAGAGCGGGGAGGAACGGAGGGGAGATCTTTCTCTCCCTCTCTCCCGCCTGCTCTCCCCTGCTCCCCGCTGCGACTCACCTGTCAGCCGCAGCGGCACCCGAATCTTCAGGGACGAGCGGGGAGATACTCGGATAAAGCACATTACTCGAGCGAGTAGTGCTTTTCCGAGTATGCTCGCTCATCCCTATTTACTACCTCTGAAGGGAAACAGAAGTGTTCTCATTCATTGGCATCAGATTGTGTTTCAATTTCTCATCTGTTTGGTGTCAGTGAATGAGGATACTCCTATTTTCATTCAGTGGCAGTAACCCTATACAAAGCAAGCCCTGTTTCAGCTGAGAAGTGGATACAATTGTATCCAGCGTAGACAATGCTCTGTGAGCTAAACAGCCCGGACTGCAGACTGATACATTGTACATAGCTAGTCCTGCTCTCAGCTTAGATGTGGATGCAATAGTATCCAGTATAGACAATGCTCTGTGAGCTAAACACATCAGCAGCAGCTGCACTAATTTCTCTGCTACAATATATCAATCTGGAGTCTGTGTTGTTGAACTCACAGAGCATTGTCTACACTGGATACAATTGTATTCACTTCTCAGCTGAGAGCAGGACTAGCTATGGACAATGTATCAGTCTGGAGTCCGGGCTGTTTAGCTCACAGAACATTGTCTACACTGGATACAATTGTATCCACTTCTCACCTGAGAGCAGGACTAGCTATGTACAATGTATCAGTCTGGAGTCCGGGCTGTTTAGCTCACAGAGCATTATCTACACTGGATACAATTGTATCCACTTCTCAGCTGAGAGCAGGACTAGCTATGTACAGCTTCCTGCCTCTCGATATAAAAACATTAATGTTTAAGTACTTGAAAATGCTGAAGATTTGAAACAAGGCACATTTGAAATCCACAGAGCTTTCCATATACAATTATCGAGTTTTATGAAAAAGTAGTAAACCTCTTGAATTTTGCTACTCCTCCTACAACTCCATTTAATAAGAATACAACTTTGTGGCAGTCTCCATACCATTTACTATTAATTTTACACAAAAATTAGTTCTGTGATGGGATAGGAGAAAGAAGAGTGCCAACTATAGTGGGGGGCCGAGTACTCAGCCTACATACATGGCGGTAATACATTACTGTACGGGAGAGATTTAGCTCACCTAAGCAGAAGGTAATCTGCTATTATCCATGAGAGATGTGATACCCGGGCACCACGACAGCTGCTGAACGGGCTCACTGTAACATTGACATTTGTAGCACACAATGCACTGCTCTCCAGGAACGATAGAAACGGCTTTGTGAGCCACTCCTGAGCGGAGAGCTACTACATGTGATCTGACTGCAAGCAAACGTTTTCTAACAGACAGATGAGACTCCGGGGGGCAAAAGAGTGCAAAACTTGTATCACTAAGCAGCAAGGTTGGGACATCGAAAACCGATATATCGAAATATCGATATATCGCTAATGCTTTGGCGATATTGTCATCGATATTGTGATGTCCGATATATCGGTAACATGGATAGTTTAAGACGATATAATATCCATTTTTGAAGAAATGTGTCTTGTGGTCTAAGGACCATGTTTTCTCTCTTTACATTCCGCCCTTTCCTCTGTGTTGTACAGGATGTAGTTTTGTTCGCGGCACTAGTGAACTTATAAACAAGTTCTAGAAACTTTTGGAAAGTGTGAGGTGACTCTTTGTCACCAATCAGGTTTGCTCCAGGCAAAACGACTCTCAGAAGAAGTGGGGTCTTCAGCCCCGTCTCCACATGCGTTTGTTCATGGCGTTAGACGAGGCTCTGAACGCTTGCATCTAACGCCATGGCTGTGGGCATTTCCACATGCAGATGGAGGCCTGGGCTGAACGCATGAAGGTCGCGTCCAGAAAAAGAGACGCGACATGTCGTGCGTTCAGCGTCTAACGCGAATGCAGTGCCTATAGAAATGATAGGAGACCCATCTAAAGCAATTACAATTGCGTTAGGGGCACTGCGTTCGTGTTACCAGTCCCTGCATTGTTTACAAGTTGCCAAGGAGACTGTTGGTCCCTCAGCGGCAACTCGAAAAAAATGCAGGGCACGCAGCCCCACACACCCACAGAGATCATGCTCACATCCCGTCAGGTCCAGCGGCCATCCTCTGGCTTTAGAGATGAGCGAGTATGCTCGCTAAGGCACATTACTCGAGCGAATAGTACCTCAGCCGAGTATCTCCCCGCTCGTCTCTAAAGATTCGGGGACCGGCGCGGGTGACAGGTGAGTTGCGGCAGGGAGAGAGGGAGAGAGAGATCTCCCCTCCATTCCTCCCCGCTCTCCCCCGCCCGCCACTGCCCCCCCGAATCTTTAGAGACGAGCGGGGAAATACCCGCTCCAGTAATGTGCCTTAGCGAGTATACTTGCTCATCTCTATCTGGCTTCCTTGTAGCTGGCAGGACCTTGTTTCAGTGTGTTTGTTGGTTCATTAGATAACGATTATTGGGGCCAATGATAAAAAAACTTCCTTTCATATACCTGATTTTTATTATATGTTTCATCTGTAATTTTTTCTTTTCATCTGTAACTTTAATATATCTTCATGTCATTAATAGTTAGAAGTTTAAAATAAATTTAACAGTTTAAAGTTTTAAAAGAAAACTATAATTTTTTTTGTTGATTGCTGCTTTATGAACCCTAGACCTGCTTTATTTTATACAGCATTAAAAAAGTTGATATATCGAAATATCGATAGTTTTCCACCGATATTTTACAATAATCGATAGTTTGTTCAGCGATAGGTGATACCATCGACTATTGATATTTTTGTGTGAATGTCCCAACCCCACTAAGCAGTGGGAAAACATCTCCTGGTCTGATGGATCCAGATTTCTGTTGCCCCGTGCTGATGGGAGGTCAGAATTTGGCACAAGCAGCATGGATCGATAACGCCTTCCAGTCAGCTGGTCAGAACATGTCAGCACCGCCATCTAATGTGCAGAACTACAAGAAGTTTCCGGTCCGCAGGGGCCGATATTCCTGCAGGACATTGTCATCACCTAGTGGGATCTGTACCATGATAAATTGCTATAGTTCTCAAGGGCAAAGGAGGTCCAAAGAACTATGAGATGGGGGAGGTGGGGGTCTCTAATAAAGGAGCCATTCAGTGTAGATCTTTATTGTAATCAGAGCTTCATTTTCTGTTTCACAACTCCAAATCTCCTGCATCGTTAACAAGCTTAGGAAATTAATGCATGCCGACTAAAC
The DNA here is from genome assembly GCF_035609145.1 of Eleutherodactylus coqui. Taxonomy (NCBI): domain Eukaryota; kingdom Metazoa; phylum Chordata; class Amphibia; order Anura; family Eleutherodactylidae; genus Eleutherodactylus; species Eleutherodactylus coqui. The sequence continues at coordinate 45,645,427 of NC_089841.1, forward strand.
ATTGAACAGTATACAGGCACTTATACACGAGTTCCTAAACCGCCATACGCTACAAAAACATTTTGCTGTAAAGTTCCTGAGTATCAGTGCCACACAGCGCAGGGCAGCATGCACAGTCCAGGCTGCCGTAGGCATTCAGCTGGAATAAGCCCCCATTAACCCCTTCTGGATGCAACCATTTTGTTCCTTCAGAAGACAGAATTTTTTCCTTATTTGGGGGCCGAACGGTAGTTTTCATAAGTATATACAACATTTTTAGTACTTTTTATTCTTTTTTTTGGGAGGCATAATAAACAAACAAACAAAAAAAAAAAAAGCAGGAGAGAGGGGAAAGAAAGAGAGGAAGAAAGAGCCAGCAGGCAAGTTGGAGAAGTGTGAGCCGGTGACCAGGCAGTCTTTTTCCACTTTGGACTGTGCTGAGTGATGCAAGTCAGCGCACAGGGTGGTCTGCGGAGGATACCATGCAACTGAAAGGCTGATTGGTGGAGCAAAAAATTACTACTAGGCACTGGAGGTACTAATCAGGGGTGTAACTATAGAGGGTGCAGGGGATGCGGTTGCACCCGGGCCCAGGAGCCTTGGGGGGCCCATAAGGCCTCTCTTCTCCATATAGGAAGCCCAGTACTATGAGTAAAGCATTATAGTTGGAGGCCCCGTTCCAGGTTTTGCATTGGGGCCCAGGAGCTTCAAGTTACGCCTCTGGTACAAATTGTTTACTGATTGGTGGAGCGACCGACAAATACAGTCCTGACATAATGCAAAATAAATACCGCCATACCGTGCTCAATTCTTTTAACGTACCAAACAACACTTCCCCACAGATGCCTAGACAACAATGCTATGCAGTGCTGCCACCAGCATAGACTGCAAAAGCCAATGCCATCATACAGTGCTTAAATAATACCAATAAACAGTTACTGCGCCATACAATTGTCTCAATAGCAGTCTTATAGGATTTCTACTGATCTACCCCATTGACTGCTCATTCCTAAAAGGTAGTAACTCAAATAATAGATATATAGGAACATAGTTGAAAAAGGTGCAACGATAACAGTAGTACCTGCGCCCTGGTGCATGAGGGGGCTCAAAGGTTTCTCTATCACACAAGACGACACCAGTATTATAGATGGCACATGGTAGGTAGGGGCCCTAGTACAGACTTTGCATTGAGTACAGAAGCTTCAAAACCCATACGGTTGCTTAATAGTTCCAGGCTCGATTCAGGTACAAAGTACAGTCAGAGTTTGTTGTTAAATATTCGGGCTGTTTTATAATTAGAATGTACCCAAAGAACAGAGTTCGTCTTACTATCCTAACAGCAGGCTTGTTTAGGCCCTAGAAGACCCTGTTGATATGCAAACCATTTGGCTTTTAATGAGGCAGACCTCACTTACAACTGAAGAAGTTCTTGAGGTCCTCAGGAGTTTTGAACTTGAGCTCAAACTCTCTCCTGCAGCTTATTGCTCCCAGGATGGTAGTGTCACTATAGTCCATGGCATCTCTGGAGTCCATCTTGTACAGCCTACCAGTCAGCTTTGGTTCTCAATTTGGGGGTCCTCAGCATCTTCTATGCAGCCATGGCACAAACTCAGCACCCTGCTTTCCTATGCAAGCCCTCCAACAAAAGCTGCTATCAGCACATCTCTTCACTGTCTCTGTGCCCTGTCTCAGCAATTTGGTCCCTGCACCACCTACTCTGGATGACGGAGTTCCTTTTTCTTGTTATAGGGCCCGAGAATGCTCAGGTGAGCTCTGGAGAAAGGACAGGGAGCATCCCTATGCTCCCTATGATGGGGGGCGGCAGTCTCTAGGGTAGTGAAGCACTAATCATGTCACCAAGTCACAGAAGGGGGCAGAGCCTCCCTTCCACCTCTTGCCCAGTGCTCCACGGATCTCTGTTACAGGTGTTGTACTTGTTTCCCCCTCCTGCAGCTGTACTGGCAGGGAGGACAGTGCCAGCATCGGCGCTTCTGCGCCTCTTCACCCCTTCTCCCCAACCCACCTTACGATACTCCATGCAGCGGTCCTGATCAGAAGTACAGCTTCTACCTCTATGCACACAACTTTTTGCTGCTGAATCACATGCTGCTATTACGCACAGTTCACCTTTTTATATCTAGGCGTTACCTAGTTTTGGTGGTATCACCCACAAGCATGTTCCTACCTCTGCTCGCTATACCGAAAGAATACCAATAGTTTTTAAAGAAACAGTACACCATATAAGACAAGAAAAGAAAATATTCTTCTGAGGCAAAAAAAAAATTACCTTGACAATGAGTCCCTCCTCTTACATGTATATCCCTGTAGGTTCACCATTTGTCAGCGGTAGATACTTGACCCACCACATGTCATGTGCATTTGTAACATCATCGGCATCATGTACATTGTCACATATTTGTCAATGTGTGTGAACAGCTGACGCTGAATCCAGGGATCGCTCTACAGTCTATAGCTACATATAGAGCACAGCTGGTGGAACCGTCTAGTGTCTGCCTATAATTTCACATACTTCGATGCCTATTAAGGAATTCTAGATTAGTAGATGTGTCTCTCAATTCAGGAGGACCCTTTAGGCAGATCAGAGAGTGGACTAAAAGACTTTCTGGAGAACCTGGCGCATCAGTGCATTACACAAACTGCCATTGATTTCAATGGATCTAATGTAATACTTCATTTTGCCTGTGGGGGTGCTGCAGGAAAATTGAACACTTGCTGCTGGATTTTGCCACCGTTAATAGGTCATTGCTGGGGATGGGAGCGCAGAAACAGGATCACCATTTTGTTAGAGGGTCATTCCATCAGGAAAACATTGTCTGGAACATACTTATTATCCCATTAAAAGGCCAGAGTATTTGGGGTCTAGAAAAACAGACATCTTTAAGCAATTTTATGCCTGTGATTGTTTTATGTCCCTCATTATGTCATACAAGGCCTCTTGGGGACATTCACAATGTATTTTTATTTTTCAGTTTTTCACAATACCTATGGCGTCTATAGGAGTAGCATCCATAGGAGCCCCAGTTACAGGAGAAAACAGCCTCCTGTGGTGACAAAAGTCATTGGCGGAACTGATCTGGGTCTGCTAAGACCCAGCAGCTTTGCAATGCTGGGGTCGCCAGCGATTATGTGACCACAGGGCCAATGGAGAAAATGGTACTGCCCATTCCACTACATAGCAGTCACTGAGCATTGTATAGGTTGGAAAAGAGAAGACAGAAGCGGTTAGGATACTGAGCTACCCTTTGATTGGCTGATGGGCTGGGTATAAAGAGCAGGTCCTATTCCCAGACTGGGTGGTGACATAGCAGTTTTTGAAAGGAGTCTTGTAGGGAGTGAGCTGCACTACGGCTGTTGGAGAGCAAGGTTATCCTGTACCAGAGAGAGAGCGTGAAACTTTGATTCCTGGATTGGAGCTTACCTAGCTCAATGCAAGTGCCAGTATCTGGATATCCAAGTACCCTGACCCAGGCTGATCACCAGTATAATGGATTATTCTACTGTACAGCCTCTCCAAAGGTCCTGTTCAGGGAACAATGACTGCAGATTTCAGGTAATGAATATAGTTATTTGGTTAACAGAAGTTCCAGTTACTTCAGAGGAGCCTCCAATATTTAACAAGAATCTGTGGAGATTTTTACCCCTAGCCAGGATAACAATTTTTGGACTGAGAATTCTATATTAGGTGCACACAATTAGGGACACCCTTTCACAGGGTATGAAGAGAGTTAAGCCCTGTCCATGGACGGGATTTTGCCAATGGTAAATCGCCAGCGAATCACGCCGTCTGAAGCTTTCCAGAGCACTGCTATGGAAAGCGCCGGCCCCCTGTGCATGAGCAGAGAATCATTGCGACTCTCCGCTCGTGGCCGGCAATTCGCAGCATGCAGCGTTTCTCCGCTGTCAGCCTATCTGATAGGCTGACAGCGGAGATCCGTCTGCCGGCTCCTGCTCCCAGGTGGCGGATACCGCAATGCCCATAGACAGGGGGCCTTAGGCCGCCTGCAGACGGGCGGGTCAGATCCGGCGGCGAGGATTCTCGCCGTGGGACCCGACCCGAGCGCCTGCAGGAACCAGCGCGTACTCACCCGCGCCCGCCGACTCCGGCTGTTTGATGTGCCGGCGCATGCGCAGACCGGAGCCAGCGGCGGGTGAGTGACATTTCTGTGCGGGGCTCCGCGAGCCCCGCACAGAAATAGAGCATGCCGCGATTTGTTTGCCGCGCGATATTTCAAGCGGCCAAATCGCGTCCGTCTGCATAGGATTGTGTTTGTTAACACAATCCTATGCAGGCTTCCAGCAGCGGATGTTCCGCGGGAAATCCTGCCGCAGAATTTCTGCTCGTGGACAGGGGGCCTTAGAGCGGTAATCAAAAGTTAGTAAACAGTTTGCTGTGTATCCAAATATTACTCTTGCATGTAATTGCCATATTCCTTGTCATACATTTCAGTAAAGTATTGTTTGTTCAACTGAACTGGGGTAAAGTCTCTCCATCACCGACATCATATTCTCTTCCATATTTATGCCATGAGCTTGGTTCTGGTACTGTCTCTATCTGCCAAGCTTGGCTCTGGTGTGGGAATTCTGCCACCATGCTGCTTTCTGCACAAGCAGAATAGAGGCAGACTGCTCATTAGTGCAAAATAAAAAAATTTAATGTATTTTCTTATGGGGAAGAGATTCCACACAGGGTGCCTTCTAACCTGGGGCCAGCCGTGGTCAGCGGCATATATAGAGGAGAACAGGTTCACACCAGAGGGGCCCACCTAAGTTCATGATACTACACCCACTTTCCTGGGGGGCACAAAGGCCCAGAATTTTTCTGGCTGACTTTTCCTTCCTTTGTATACGAGACGACCGCGGTCCACTAATTCTCTCTCCCTTGTTTGCCAAGATTGTTGTGCCCTGTGCATGGTCTGATCACCCATGTGAAGGGGCAAACTGAGCTGTGCCCCCCTCCTTTTTATGCACACTGTAGCATCTGCTGTGTTTTATATACCCCTGATTTAGTTCTTGCATTGCTCATGCGGTACTTTATACTACTGTACTGGCAGCATTATCATAGTGCCCAACACATTCTTCCATCTGCTTATAGCCAGGACCAGACAATATAACCCTACATAACAGCGCGAGTGATACCATCTAAGTATGCCAGATACAACGTGCGGGGGCGTCTGCCTCAATCGCCGCCATTGTGGATCTATTAACGCCTTCTGGCTGCAGCCCCTTTTGTTTTTTGGTTTCCCATTACTTTCAAAAATCATGAGCTTTTTATTTTTCCTGCGACTCGGCTATACGGGGCCTGTTTTTTGCAGGATGAGTTCTAATTTTCAATGGCGCCATTTACGATATCATATAGTGTATTGTAATACTTTTCACAATCTCTAAGGTCTTGTTCATACGGGTGTAATTTGCACCGCAAACTAACCGTGCAATTTTTGCATGTGTAATACGCAGTGAATAGAGCCCAACGATTTCAAGGGCTTGTTCAGAAGGACACATATCACACGCATACGTTTTGTTCAATTATTTATTGCCAATGTGACCAGCATTCACCGTGTGAGATAAATAATGGGATCGTTTATTAAACTGGGTGTTTACGGACACAACAGTACAGAATTTTTCAAATTAAACTTTTAAAAAAAATCTTAATATCTTTTAAATAAAAAAAAAAAACACAACTTAAAGGGGTATTCCGGTTGTGAAGAAAATTTTCAAGAATTGACGGGTGTTTGCCCCATATTTATGTACAGCTGGTTACAGGTATAAATCGAATAGCCATTACTTTGTTATCCTGTTCTTCACTTCTGAAGTTTCCCCATCATCGCTATTTTCCAAGATGGCTGCCACATCCCTGCTCACTTGCAGCTTGAAACTACATTTACCACAATTCCCTGCTCTGTACTTCCTTGCTGCGCGATTCCCTGCTAAGCGCTGCCATGCTATTGGTCAGCAATCGAGTCCTAAGAGCTGAAGAGATAAAAGCCATTCCCGATTGTTCCTACTGAGCCTGAGCAAGCCCGACCAGTACCGCTAGAATGACTACAGGACGTATCCAGGGGCAACCTGGAAACAAACACTTGTGAAGTGCTGGGAGAAGGTGATGGAGCAACAGATACAAAGTCCAAAGCAGAACTGCACTGCAAAGTTGAAGAACATTTGATTAGCATTGAAAGACCCCTTTATTTTAGTTAACCTTTTTTTTCATCCCTCATAGGGGACTTGAGCTGGCTATTGTCTGATTACATATACAGATGTAGCAAATGTTAACCTGACATTTCACATGTTAGGATAGCTTAACTACAATGTGATGAATTACGCTATCCACGATGCGGCATTCAAATTAACAAATGCTACATTTGTAGAACATACTTTTACAGGCATTCTATTAAGCCCTGCCGCAGCCACAGGAAGGGTTTAATAGCAAGCTATGCATGGCAGACTTTCAAAAAGCCCCAGGCTGCCATGCTAACTGAACGTCAGCCTGTGATCGAGGGGAGGCCTTTTATATGCTGCTGTCACCTAAAGAGTTAACCGGCAGGATTGGAGTAGTCAGCTGTCATAGTGTTGCTGTTTTTGGAAAAAAATTCACTTCTATTCCTGAACAAGCACTTTTAATTATTACATAGGGAGTTAAATGTTGTATTATTTCAAGTGTCAACCTGATGAGGCTAGTTTTAACCCCTTACTATCCTCATTCATTAGCTGCTGTTGGACCCAGAATGTTATATAAAATTTGAGACTCCTTGGGTTGGTGGTTTCAGAGATGGAACACGGGTTGCAGCAGTAGTCTTTTTGTGGGCAGCAAAGAAGGAAAACAGAACTTGGCAACATAGTCTCGTCCTTACGTCTCACATGACATCATGTTACAACCTCTTTAGTTGGCCTGGCGTGGCTCCGCGGTCACAAACGTGAGCACGCAGGAATATGTGCTCACAGTATGGTCGCGAGGCTACTAGCCTCTCAGCAAACGGCAAGTAACTGACTGGAGCTCATGGTGCTTTCACAGCCGGGAGGCTACGGGGTTTTCAGACGCTCGTACTCGTTGGCTGCACCCAACCTCTCTAACAGACTTCTTGTACTTGCTAGCGCACCCCACAACAATGGTTCAAATAGCAATGCAAGCATACCACACCCAGCCAATTGTGCATCTATAGAAACCTCCCTTGCAGGGTCCGACATACCCTACAAAGAGTCTATAAGAGCCCGGACAGTAAACCACTGATAATTACCCGCAGAGGCCGGTGAATGTTGGAGTACTTTATAATTGGCAATAAGGCTACTGGGACCAGAGTTCTCTCATGTTTCCAAATTAATTAGGGATAATCATCAGAGAAAGAATAAGGGACATCAACTGTGTGTAAAGTTGCTATTGGCCACTTTCTGAGGAGCTAACTCAGTGCTAACTTTATTAATAGTGTAAAGTAGAACAAAGGAATGTGCAGTTGTCCAATTGTAGGGGACAGCACCCCAAGTTACAACTACTGCAGTAGAAAAGTAGCAAGACATTACAAAACTTTAGTACTGACAAATGAAATCATAATATGACCTGTACATACATTAACTACACTAATAAGAGTAAGGAATGCGCATACAATGACAATATGGTCTCCCGGAAATGCTCAAGCCCCCACTACCGTACCAAGGACAGTGCTGCTTTAAGAGCTTCGGGCTAAACTGTATTAACGCCTAAATAACAAGTGTAACATGGATGATCTTAATACTTTCACATACAGGTAATTATTGTTTTACCAGCAATATTAAAATAATTAACCCGTGAAGGATGCTGTGCCAAACGGCCACATCTTACAGCTGATTCACCGTCACCCACTCATGAACATCTGACCAGGCAACAACCTCTTGACAAGCACATTCTGTCACACTCACAAAACACCAACACTTGCGGGCAAGTATGTCACCTGGCTTGTATTAGAATTGTGGCATCAAAAAGTCACAATTTTGGCGCAAGTCCCTAAATCGCAACTTTTTCATAGTTTACTCTGGTCCCTGGCGCGCTTTCAAAAAGTGGGTGGGGCCTAGGTAAAGGGGGCGTGACCTATCCAATTCACTATATGTCAAAATCTGACAGCCTCTGCCAGCTCATAGTGGTCATAGGTTTCAGTCTGACCTATGGAGATGCCACCACATGCAACAAATATATTAAAGATGTGTAAGCTTCTTAATACATTGGTCACACTTATGCCAGCATATGCTTTCATATATAATGCCCCGTTATATATTTCTTCTATAGACTGACATTTTATGAATTATATACGAGAACTACATGCGAGAAATTGGCTTTAGGGTGTGTTCACATGGGCAAGTGCAATATTGGTCCAAGAAACTACGATTTCTGTTGGAGCGCAATGCGTCTTGCAAGAAAAATGAATCACATCTCTGCAACATGCAATTTTCACGCGTGCAGAATTGACCAAAAATAGGATGTGCAGGGATGACCATCGATCTGAGAGAAAAAGCTCTCATGTGAATAAACGCATAGAAAGCAGTGTATTATTTGCAGGTGCAATATTTAACCATATTGCAATCAGTCAAATATTGCACATGAAACTCGTCCATGTGAGGCAAAAAAAAGGGGTTGTACGGCTACCACCTTTCAAGAGCACTGCCAGCATTAAGATAAGCAAAAAAAAAAAAAAAACGCTAGGATCCAATGTTTATGCTCAGCCCTGTACCCCAGTTTTGGCCCTTCTGAGATTCAGCCCCTGGTAATGTGAATGCATCAAGTGGGTGGTCCCCACAGCTATCCCGCCTGCTTGACACATTCACAGCACTAAGTAAGAACCAAATCTAAGAAGAGCTGGTATGGGGGAGTAGGGCTGAGCATAGACATCAGAAAGACATCAATTGCAGTCAGCAGGATTGCGGATACAAAGTTATACAGCCAGCCTTGCTGACATGGGGGTCCTCTAAGTCTACTGTATGTATTAGATCTTCTAGTTGAGTCTCTCTCGAAAGAGAACATCTGAAGAAGTACAGAACTTGACTCATTGTCCCCAAGTCTTTGAAGTCAGTTTGTTCCTTTCTTACCCTTTCATCGTTAAGGAATGCTGATTATAATGTGACCAAGAGCGCTTGCCATTAGTGGGCAGCGAGTGTGGGGGGCAATCCTCGCCTTTCTTTTCTATCCAGTATTAAAATTTCACACGACCTAAATCATTGTGAAGACCAATCAATAAGAAGCCTTAAGAAGAAAGAAGGGGACAATGGATGTTCCTGAATGAGTCACTGCCACCTCCAGTAATGGGGCACCGACTGCAACCAGTGTTTGTTGATGAGGGTCAATCAGTGTTGGGGGTCATGACTTTGCTCTGGATAATGAAGTTATGTAAGATCAGAGGTCAGGTGGTAAAGTTTTGGTCACGAATCTCCACAACCTTTAGAAGACTGATGACAAGGTTTGTCTTCCACAGCAAAGTGTTTTCTATTATGTGTGGATTCTTAGCTATACCGGTTTCCAATATGGGACGCAATTTGTTAAATCTGGTCTGGTATCTGTATATAGAGTGTCTGAATTAGACTCGGAGGTCTAGTCTGTGGTCTGTATTAGACTTGGAGGCCTAGTCTGTGGTCTGTATTAGACTTGGAGGCCCAGTCTGTGGTCTGTACTTGTCTGAAGAGCTACTCCCATTAAGACGTTATCCCATGCTTATCCATGGGATGGGAGTTAACTTACTGATTGTTGGGGGTCCGACCAGTGGGATCCTCAACGATCTCTAGAACAGGGTGCATCTGAAGTGTGGGCTATGATTGCACTGCCAGTCCATTCATTTCAATAGGACTGCCGGAGACTGCCCACAATTCCGGAAACACTGGAGGCCCATATTTGGCATCAGTGGTGTTCCCAGGGGTTGGACCATCAACAATCAGCAGGTTATCCCCTATCCTGTGGATAGGAGATCACTTGTTTGAAGGGTTCTGGTTTGGGGATCCTATATATAAATATGGGGTCTGTCCTGGTGTCCATTTATATTTTGAGGTGTGATAAAAGGGGGTCATAGTGGCTTCTCGTGACTTAATACTGTAGGTTGAAAGTATAATGTGTGTCCTGTATAATGCCCTGTTCACAAACAAGGGTAATCAGCAGCTGCATTACTTGGTGTACATAGATCTGCATAGGAGCTGCATACCCTGAATGTCGGGAGATTTGTATACAAGACCATCTACAAGATTCCTGTTTCATTTTTTATGCGAGATGCAAAAAAAATGGAAGCAAAGCAGAATATACCTGTACCCTTTGGTCCCTTTATTAGGTTGGCCATCAAAATGATAGTCATCCTAACTCAGTCCAGAATGCAAAAGTAATAATTACAACTCATTGGGTAGGAACTTCGGAAGTAGTCAGGATTTAACACTAATAACTTTGTAAATACTTCCCAATCCCTCTAATAGGACACATAGATGTGACTCCCTCTTGATTATATGAGGAGCATACAGTTGTGCTGAGCATTATTTCTCCTCTGCCTCGAATATTAAGAACATTATGTAAAATACCTCCTGGTATAAAGGGATTAGTGACGCTCCTTGGGAATATGCTCAGAGGTGTATAGAAGCTTCCTATACACTTCTATGAGGCTGTCATCGGTTGCCTGGGGCCGCCGAAAATGAGTGAACATAGCTGAGGGGGCACAGCACCCGGGTGAGTGCTGCAGCCCCCCTCATTCTAGCGATCAGTGGGGGGGGGGGGGGGGGGGGAGTGTCTCACAGAGACACGTCAAAAGTTTTCTGAAAGTCCAGGTACTCTTTAGGTGCTCCCAATACTGAAGACAAGAGAGCCATCTGAGCAGAATAGAAATGCCATTATCACCAGGCACTGGCAGTGTAAAGGGTACAAGACCATCGCCAAGGACCTTGGCATCTCGGCTTCAACAGTGAAGGCCCTTCCATGACGCCATGGGAGAGAACCTACAAACTTTGGTTCAAAATATGTCAAAGAAACCGCACACAACATTCAAAGAGCTTCAGGCTGGGCTGGAGTCCAGAGTTATGGTTTTACCCAGTACCGTATGCCACATATTGAACAAAACCGGGCCCTCACTGCCTAAAGGGGTTGTCTGGGCTCATTTCAACAGATAGCCTATCCTCAGGAGAGGTCATCATTAGTTGATGGATTAGTAGATCAATAGGACTATATCCAGAGGAACTAAACATTGCCAAAAGTTACATAGACAGACCAGAATGCCTCTGGGAAATGTTCTATGGACCTATGAAACACAACGAGAGCACAGACCAGTGTTAGGTTTATAAATGACAAAGCCTATAAAGAACAGCGCCCCCTATCTATAGAGACACATGGTGGAGGAGCCATAATATTGGGGGGCTACTCTGCTGCCTCTAGGACTGGAGGCCCTAAATATGTTGCAGAAAAAAGAAATCAGAGGATTATCAGAGCATCTTAAAGTGAAATATGCTCCTGAGAACTAATATGGAGTCCTACAGCAGGATAAAGCCCCAAAGTTTATCCAGAAGTGCACAAGTAGGGTGAAGGATGAAAGAAATGGACAACCGGCAGCAACAAGTCCTCATCTCAGTGGCGGGAACTGAAATCTGCTACTGGGAGAAGGAACCTGCAAACATTCAGGAGCTGGAGAGAAGTGTGGAGGAAGAACTACCAGCAGATGGGGGAAGACGCTCACAGAGGGGGCTACAAAAAGGCTTGGAGGAGTCACTGTTACCAAAGGCTGTGTAATCAGGTATTAGGGAAGGTGGTGGTTATCTTCACATGCCATGTACTTGGTGTAATCTTAAGTTCTCACGTAAGGTTGGAAGACTACTTTGTTGAATGTATTTGGAACGGCTACTAACCCTTTCCAACCCAGTGTCTGATGTCTAAAGACATTCTGATTGAGGGCTGTACAGCTCCAATGTCGGAAGACGTCCGGCAGGGTATTCTTACTGTATATTACTGGCCGCTCTGTTGTCAGGGGCCTCTCCAGCATGTCCCATACTACAGTAGCCAGCAGATGGCGCCCTTGCATAATGGCAGAAAGAGAAAGCCCCCTAGGCAACCCGGAATCCAAAATTGGATTGCAGAGGGTTAAATACTTTCAGGATAAAAAGTTGCTACTTAGCCACAGATTTCTGGGGAAAATGGCTTTGTTTTTTTAAACTTAACAACGTGCCAAACTTGAGGCTCATGAGCTGAATCCGTCCCGTGATGTCATTTTATGAGGTTGGCGATGAAGTCCGAAAGCAGGACTGGCTCTCCGCTTTCTTGGATTAGGAGCTCCGGCGCACCTCCACACTAGTCTGTTCAGCCCCTCCCAGGTGGTGGCTCAGCTCTGACAGCCCTACCCAACAGCCTAGCTACCCACCAAGGTAGGAAGTTCAGTGATAAAGAGAAAAACACATGTCTGAATACCCCAATGTAAATCAATGATGGTTAAGCTGTCCATATAAGGCACATTAAAAAAAAATGTGTGTAACGTGAAGCGCAAATTTGCCCTTATAAACAGCCTTTTGCCGGCAACCATAATGCTGATGTGGCCCTCGGTGAAAATGAGTTTGGCACCCCTGTACTAAACAATTAGGAGGTTAATCATGTTCACCACAACTGTACATACTGATGGAGTAATATTTCAAGTGTATTCCAAAAACAGCGCCAAACCTGTCCACAGGTTGGGTTTGGTATTGCAGCTCAACCTTGAAACTAAGCTGCCATGCCGGATACAATTTACAGACAGAGTTGGCGCTATTTTTTTGGAAGAAAGCAGCCATGTTTTTTGTAACTTTGTTCTTCCCTTGTAACTGAGGATATTGTTGTTCCTACCTGTAACCAAACTGGATACAATGAGAGGGAGGACGAGCATCTGGAGCATTCTCATCAGCAGCTCTCCAGGGAAGGAGAAGTACTTGACTTCTCGGTAGGACATTTTATATGATCGGACAGAAAATCCCAAGATGATGCCTGCAGGGAACAAGAAGACAAGTCACATTGAAAAATGGCTCCATATAATACCCAAAGAACTCAGACCTGTGAGGGAAGGTAACACTTCTGGGTAAGAAGCGCTTAGGTACATTCACACAGGCGAGAGCGAGTCGCACACAAAACGCACACCATTTTTTGCTGTGTGAATGTACGTTTAGTTGGTGATCTTTGGATCCCATCATAATGGCAGAGTGTTGTAGTCACTCACAGAAAGCAGTTAGAGAAGCCCCTTTAAAGGGAGTCTGTCAGCTCAAACATGGTGTCCACACTGCAGCCATGATGTTGTAGAGCAGGAGGAGCCGAGCAGATAGACATATAGTTTTATAGGGGAAAGATTTGGTATGAGTTGTACGATTGAGCTAAAGAGTCCAGTGGGCGGAGCTACCAGTGATTGTATGTACAGTACTACAAAGCTGTCAGTCACTGATAGCTCCGCCCATTGGACTGTGAAACAATGAAAAGGAAGCACAATGTCATAGTGCATGTAGTAGACCGTGGAAAATTGTATTATTTTTTTTTTAATCTACACCATGACCCTTCTGTGCCAAGTCACACTGTTTGTGTCCTCTCAGTACTAGTGCCATGGCATGTCTACCCTGTCGCTTAGTGATTCAATGATAATGCCTCCCTCCCTCTGTATGTCTCCCCTCCCAGTTATAATGGCCCTGAATAATCAGATTAAGGCCAGGCTCACATGACCGGGTCGATTCCGCATGTGGTAGGCCTGCACCAGATTTTAGCTCGCACACCTCTATTGACATCAGTGGAGGACATTGGAAGCCTCCACCACCTATCCACATTATCGTTAAGTGATTGTATTTGGCCTACAAGAGGTTACCATCTCCATAACATCCATAGACTTCCTAGACGATGGCCATGTGCTTCCATGGACATCATTTATATACATGGTTGCAGTAAGGGAACGGGTAGAGCCAGAGTCCTAGAGGTTGGTTGTGGATCCTATGAAGCTCTTTGCCCATGGGCTTCCAAGAGCCTCGAATTCGTTCTGAAAATATGATAAAGTGTCAGGAATTTATAGGGAGGGAATGGGCCATCTGCATGGGGGTGGTAACGCAGGCAGCAACCCAACAAGCAAGAACATACAGTAGTTCTGTGTACTCTCGGGGATTCATTCTATCCTAAGCCCCTCCAATATAAAGTATGTATAACAGGGAAGTAATGTGGTCGCATCCAGTATGTCCGATAACACGGTCTTAGGGTTTATCTACATGAACGTAAATACGCTATAGGTTACGCAGGCAATTTTTGCACTTGTAATACGCAATGTATTGCAATGGGTTCGTACACCGGGTGACACGATACGCAGACTGAGGATTGTTACTCCCACAGGGTCTGAGGTCAAATGACTGGAAGAGGAACGATCCTCAAGGTGTGTGCTCAGTACGCCGCAAGTAAGCGAGAGCTGAGGTGCCCGGGCATGGGCAGGGCTGCTGTAGCAAAGAAGAGAAATCAGTATGCATGCCAAGGTGTGACTGGCGCAGCGTTGAGGGAAAATTCTGACTCTTCAACTCATGTTAATACAGGGCAGGAAAACTTCTGAAACAGATTGTAAAGTTACTGCAAAACTAATCAGTGATAAGGAAATCTAATTAGCAGCACTGAAGAAGTTTCATCATAGATTGCATTGTAAAAACTTGATGACGGCTTCCCTTTAAGATAACTTTCTGTATCAGTTTATTCGCCCTTTCAATAATATTTGTTGTGGTAGAAGAAGAGAACAATAGCTTTCCAATGGCTTCAGATAACGGGCAATCATCACACAAAATGTGTTTAAACAATTGGAAATGCAGAATTATCAGTACTTCTAAATGCAAAAACATTGTTTACTATTCGTTTACTTGTTGTTATGGATGACTTTCAACTAGCATGAAAATCAGTCGCTGACTTCTCGCTGCATGTAAGAAGTGCACTGAGTGAGAAGGCAGCGGTGATCTGCCTGTCTAAACGCTCCACACGAGCGCTAAGGAGTAGCGAGGATATGCGCGCTCTGGCAGTCGTGTAGCCGACAGTTGTCCCGTGTAAATCCAGTTAGTTGCAGAAAGTTACCACAGTCAATTAAATTTTGCCTTTACCATACATTAGAAAATGTAGCAGAGGTGATACAGTATCTTGGGGGTCAGCAGCTGACTGTATCTGTTACAGGGCCCCCCCATAATCATATCACACGCGGAGGGTTTCCCATTGTGTTTCCCAATGCAGTTCTTAAAGGGACAGATGCAGCAACTATCAGTTTCAGTGCAACCCCCTATTAAGATAAAAGTAGATCCAAAGCCGATTTCACATCCGTGCTGGAACCTCCGTTGCATATCCAGCGCAGAGTACTAAAATACTAGGCAGCTGAGCAGAATCCAAACGGATCCAATTATAGTCAATAGGGTCTGTTCGGATCCCTCATAAGACGGAGTCATTCGGCCAGGGTATTCGCCTTCTCTGCTCCCCGAGTGTTTTTTTTAGCGTTTAGCGCTACATTTTCAGCGCTGCGCTAAACGCTGTACAACGCTGCCATTCATTTTAATGGGACTTCTCAGACAAGTTTTTAACGCTGCAATTTTAAAGCAGCCTCTGTTGTATTTTGGGGCATTTCACAGTTTTTAAATGCTGTGCGTTGCCCATTGAAATGACACGACTTGGTACAGTGTTGTTGACAGCATTAAACGTAGGTCCCTAAGACCATCAAGCTTGCTTAGCTGCGTTTTTAGCTGTGCCGTGGCAAACCGCGGATCTACTATGGGACATAGTTGGGCGGTTACTTCTGCATGTAGTCCCAATAGGGTACAGTCACTTAGACCAGTGTGTCATACGCTGCTCTATAGAAGTTGTGCGCCCAGCTGTGGGTGACAAACGTATTGCACAGCACAAGCCACTTCATTAATTAGTCTGATCTGGCGCCAGATGGAAACCATGGCAATATCGCAATTTTATGTCAGTTTGTAGCGCTGTTTTGCCGGGCTTTTCGGGGGTGTGGGGGGGAGCTAGAAGCATTCACAGCCAGTAATTGGTTTATCGAGCCATGGCATTCAAGAACCAATCAGAGGCAGCGCTTCCTGGAGGTGGGGATTCTCAAACTCCTGAGCAGAAAACCTTGCATGAAGACAAGTGCCGAAGATGCAGAGAAGACGTGCGCTGGAGCCGGACAGCGCCGCTTCGGTGGTGTTTTTTTTTAATGCAGGAAGGGCTCATTTTAGGATTTCCTACTGTAAAAGTTGCATCGCACTGCATGAAAACAGCGTTCGCATGCGATGCAACAATAAGGAAGGCTCCAGAAGAAGTAATAGACGGTCTTGAACTATGTAAACAAGTAGAGAGAACATAGGTAAAGAAACGTGGAAAAGATGCTAAATAATGTAGAGAAATGTTCAAAAACTTTCTTAGGGTAGATTGACTTGTAGCAGAAATGGTGTGAATATTCCACAGTGGAAAATACACATTACAAACGCACAATTGGGGTGGATTTTGACGCGAATCCACGGCAGATTTCAACCTTTCAATTGAGCTTGTGGGCTCACGGATTCTAGCTAAAATATCAGCTAATACCTCGCATTTATCAGCATTTATCTATAACATGCAGTGCGGCTGTGAGTGTTGGGGGGGCCCAGGGTATCAGCGCCGGTGTGGTGTACCTCTGGGTGCAGGGCAGCCCGCTGGCTTCACATCTGGCGACATTAATAGGTTTCACCCCTGAATGGTGCACTACACTTATCATACGGTCTGACATCCTGTATTGACTTTCTTGTGCAGCAAATAACACTAAGCAACCACCCCCTCATTATAAAGACGGATGTGAGTGGTTGTCTCATCAGGGTCCTCACATGTGTCTGTTTTTGGCTCCTCCATATATCATTCTGCATGACTGAGGGATATCTGGTCTATATACCTGCCCTCTTGTATCAATGAGTATGGCCCCTCTCTGTGATTTTCATATTATAGAGCAGGTGCAGCTGAGCAGATTGATATATGGTTTTGTGAAGAAACATTCAGTAGGACTTGTATTTTACTCATTCTGAGATTTAGGAGTCCAGTGGGCGGTCCTAATCAAACAACCATCTCAGTATCAAGGCTGTCAATAGTGATAGATTATACTGAATATTTCCCCACTATCTATATACAGTATTAACCTGCTCTGCCCCTCCAGCTAGTAGATTAGAGCAACCCTCTGGCCCTGAGAAACAAAGATGGCCGAACCGCTTCTCTGACTACCTGATGCACACTGTGTATAGCATGTATTGATAGTCTAAGACTCTTCATGCTGATGTGACTGGCCAATAACAGCAATATTGTCTCAGACTACCAACACATGCCAATGCACAACTTGCATCAAGTAGTCAGAGAAGCTGGTGCAGCCATCTTTGTTTGTCCAGGACCAGAGGGTCACTTTAAATAGTCTTTTCATGGCGACAGCTTCCCTTTAATAATGCTAATTAGAGAAAACCCTACTTACCCACAATAACAGCAATGATAGTGAATATGACAAAGCCATTCTTCAGGAGGAAGCCTTTGACATCGTCCTTTGTTATGTTCTGCATCTTCTTCTTGGCCATTATGGAGCGCTGGCGCACACCTTGCTGGAAGCGTTCCATCCTGTTCCCGGATCTTGGGTCTTCTCCGTTGCTTTTAGTCATCTGTGCTGGATACAGACGCCTCTCCTCCCAGTTTAATGGCTAGTGGAAATTCCAGTGGATGATCAAAGGCAGCGGGTCGAGCAGGCAAGTAGAACTGTAACACAAGAAGTGAATAAGCTTTTATAGGTATCCAGAAACAAATCACAGTCCTGCGATCTAATGTAACC